>NW_027437192.1:12301199-13023699 GCF_033239565.1 Halichoeres trimaculatus
CACAGGTTTCTCTCCTGGACTCTTGGAGGGCCACACACGCTCAGTTAAACACACACAGGCACGCACACGCATCTCCAGACAAAGAAACTATGTTTTTCGCTCACTACTTTCTCTCTAAAGGGCTCTTCTTCATTTCCTCTTATCCATCCTAACAGGATTGAACATAATTGAAATAGAAAGGGAGGCTTCCTTGATATCAATTCACTTCTTCCCATTGATGAAGTTTCATTTCTGTCATTTGTCAAGTTGTACAATTTGAAATGATTTTGACTTGTATAATCTATTTGGAGAAGTGTACCAGTGAGAGTCCACCACCTTAAAGCATGATCAGAAAAGCGTGAACAGGGTGGTAATTGGTCCTGCTCACCTGTTATTAAAGCTTCTGTGGAGTGTTTTTATCCATTATCCTGAAGTGAAACAGACTAAAACCAATGCTTCTATATGAGCTCCAAAAGCATCAGCATAAAGATGGACTATCCTCTATTTTATAAAGCTTGTGGCAGGATAGGTGTCAAATGGAGTAATTAACAGCAAACTGCAGATTTTTCAAACAATTTCCATGGTAGAGATAATCAACAGATGATAAAATGACTAATAAGATTTTTGCTCTTTTTGTTTGTGTTCAAAAGCAATGCTTACACATGCACAAGTCAAAATCAACAACTTGAGAAGTAGTGCTCAAGCACTACAACAAAAATCAACACAAATCAAAAGTTCATTACATGAGCTTAGTTCACAAAAACCCAGTAGAAAATTTTGGAAAATACTCTTTTTTGCTTTATTTCTGACAACTAGATGAGAAGATTGATACCTCACATGATTATATACTAAAAATGATGGTATCCCTAATTAGCCTAGCTTAGCATTAAGACTTCTACGTGGTGAAAAAGCATGTTTGGCTCTGTTTAAAACCTTCTACCAACTCTCTTGTTCAGTTATTGGGAATTTTTCTATTTGATTGGTGCATTGCAGAGTAACATATTGCAAACAAAGCGTTAAACTGATGTATTGCAGAGGGAGTGTTCTGCTTAAGCTAGTTTTCATGTTAACTATTGGGAATTTACACATGTAGTAAATTGAACTTTTTTGTGTTTTTTTCCACCTCTCCCTACTACCCATAATTCATGTGTCTCTTCAGCTGTCTTATTAGCAAAAGAAGGCCGAAGAGACAATCCTTAACATGAAAGTGCTGCACTCAGTATCATAACAGAAAATTTAACTACAGATACGAAGAAACTCTATAAGCTTTACCATGATATAATACCTCATATGTGGAAAACTGTACATCTCAGTTTAGTTTTATTTCATTTGGTAGGGTAGCGCTTTGTCTTGTTTTTCATCAGTACGAAAAACTAAAATCCAGATCATAAAATCTTTTTGTGTAACCCTGAAAACACAGAGGAATTTCATGTCTGCATAATTAAACTGCTGCATTCTAATTGAATCCAAAAAAGCAACATGGGAATAACAAGATGTGAGGACAAAAATTGTGTTGTTTTTTGTTAAACTTCACCTGTATCATCTTTTAAACTTCCAGTGTTCTCTTCTTGGAGTTCTCTTTTTCACTGTAACTTTTACAACATGTGTTTGTTTTTTTCTCTTGCAGACTGGCATGGCGTTAACATATGATCCAGCTGCAATGCAGAATGGGTAAGAGTCTGACAATCAATCCATCCCTGGCACCAGCTAATACACTCACCTCTTGGCTCACAGGACTCCAGTCAATAATACTGTCATACATAAAGATTAATGTAGTGTCTGCACTTTGTTTCTGTTTGATTAAGGAAATCTATATGGACTTCAAATATCGGTTTTCATTGGTGAGGTCGAGTGAGAAATTGCAGAGGGCAGCTGAGTTAGCTTGTGTGTGTTTGCGTGTGTTTGAGGCTTCATGTATGTGTGTGTTCCTGTGCGTCTTTATGTCATGATTTAATAGTGCTGTAGAAATAAACGACCCAGCGACGTGTTTTATTTGTCCCTGTAGCGCTGGAACAGGAAGGAGAGCACCGAGGCAGCTCTGTATCTCCCTCTGGCCTCAGTCTCTCACAGGAAGCTTCTCATTCCCCATTTCCTAAACCACTTATCCCCCAGTGACTCTGAGTCAATCCCCACCCAAAAAAAGGCATGAATAGCTTCACTCATTACACACAGCCTGCCATGTAAAAGCCTACTTTGCTGCAAATCCGCTAAATTATAATCCCACAGATACTTGTGTTAAGCAACAGACCTGCTGGGGAAGGAAAGATTCACCCGTAATACATTCAAGCAGAAGTTTAACCCAATGATTATAGTGCAGAAAATGAATTATAAAAGACAAATTAAGAAGAGAAGAAAGTGGAAGTAATCAACTTTATTCAAGTATTTAAGTAAAAGTTGAAAATACATGGCAGAGTGAATGGGCTTGCATATACTGTTCGGTGGATTAATGAAGACGATTAATTCACTCTGGAAATGCTTTCATTTGCCAAAAACTTAGCTTTCATGTTTCATATAGGTTTGCAAAAATGCCTGATGACGTGTCAAGTATTTGCATGACAAATTTAATGCTTGGTGCATTAAGAAATCAGAGTATGATATCCCTCTTTTGTCATTTTTTAGGTTTTTATCACCTTGATATTCAAATACAAGCTGTATGGACTTTTGGGGAGTATAAAAATATCCTCTTGTCCTGTTGCTCAGGGATAGGAGTGCTGCTATGTGACATACATGTCAGGACAAGAACAGGAAAGTTTTGGTAGACAGCACTATCTTTTTTCAGTTTGTCCTAAGCTGATAACTCTACTCAGGCTCCAGTTTACGCAGTGTTTCACCCCAAAATACAAAAAAAAAAAATAGTGAAGAACTAGAAAAGCACTCAGAGAGCACAGACCACTGCCAAGCATATTGTAATTGTCACACAACACTTGAGTCCTACTTTAATGTTATACTCCCTGTCAGCAGACTGTCTGCTACAATTTGGTGCTAGTTGCAGATTTGTACGATAATTTGTTACCTGATGGTGTTGAAATTTTTGATGACCCAGTTCATATTTCATATTCTGGATCTTAGTATCCAGAATATTATCAGGATTTAGATTGTACTTTTACATCTGTCAGAAATTATCCTGACCTTGTCCTGTATTGTTTTGCAAAGCAATCTGACCATTTATCGTGGAGTTACATAGACGTGGTGAAAACAGCCCTATCTCACAATGATATAGAATCCTTTAAAAATCCTGGATCCAGATGGTGATCCAGATCACCTCCAAAATTTAATCACTTCTTCCTTATCTCGTTTTGAACATTTCCTCAAAATTTCATCAAGATCTGTTTGTTACTTTTTGCGTGATGTTCACAGACAAACAGTGGATAAACAAAATGATAGACAAACTATCCCAAAAACATAACCTCCTTGGCGGAGGTAAAAATCTGAGTATACACATAAACGCTGAGGGACTATAATTGCTGAAGTGAGCATACCAGGCCTGCAAATGACGCTATAACTGTCTTGTCCAGAAGCGGCTTTTAGTAGAAATAGAGTTGGGCCAATCATCTGGTGTATTGGTGATTGTTAAGTGCATAAGTTGGGCAAAAAATGCACATTTTGGTAAAAGATAGTCAGCAGATTAACTGTTGTACTTGCAAGTGCAGAGCGGAGCGTGACGTCAGCACTTCAACTAAAAAACTCTGGGTTGCTGTTTACACGGCAACGGAGGCGGCAGCGTTTCAGTAAAATTCCACTCTGGAGGCTGTTTTCAAGAGTTTCTGTTTCAGGTCGGCTAAAACGCTGTTTTCATGTGAACAAGAGGCCAAAACACAACAATCTCTGTGTTTCATCCATAAACTGTTGTAAATAGCTCCTAAGGCTGAGTCTTATGAAGTCTTGATCTACCAAAGGTTCCTGCTCATGATTAGTAGGACTGTGCAAAATACAAGGGTGTTTAGGGGGGTCTGAGAGTGCTTTATTGACACAAGAGACCCCCCTGAAAGCCTGCTGCAAAATTTTGTGCATGAAAGAGAAGGGAGGTGTGCTTTCTCTTCTCTTCAGGCTTTGACATTCCACGTAGGCTTGTGGAAAGACAGGGAGCTCCCAGAACAGATTTATATTGCCAAATTTAACTCGTTGCTAGCAAATAATGCTATTTTTTAATGATGGTGTTCCCTTTAAAAGAAAGAGGCAATGTGCTCTCCTCTCTTCAGGCTTTGGCATTCCATGTAGTCTCGTGGAAGGTAGGTAGCTCCCATAACAGATCCATACCTTCAAATTCAACTCATTGCACACAAGAAGGGGTTCGTGACTATACTATTGGATGTCATGTCAAACCTCAATGAAATACATCCAGGGTTTCTCAAAGCTCAACCTACAGACCAGCTGCTGATGAAAGCCAGCACGGTATAGACCTGAGAGCAGAATCCACTTTGAGAAAAAACACTCTCTATGATGACAGAGCTCAATCCGATGTTATAAAACCCGACTTTTCAATCGAGAGCTCCATAAGACTCTTCATGAAACTTTTATGCAGCGTTCAAAACACAATATACGGCCGAGTATTTGCTCTGAACAAGCAGCGGGATAAATCTCCAGTGTGTGTTTTTGCATCTGTGTGTGTGTGCGGCGTTGTGTGTTCTCCTCTATTACACAGACTATCAGAATCACAATAGACAAAGATGAGTTGGTTAACACATCATTGTTTGACTAAGGTGACATAATTTCATATCTAAACTCTGTTTTTTTATAAATTTGAGAAACTGATTCTACCTTATCTTCTCCTCTTTTCCTCTCTTTACTCTTCCTCTCTGTCCCTCCTCAGGTTCTACTCCTCGCCTTACAGCATCGCCACCAACCGCATGATTGCACAGACCTCCATCACGCCCTTCATCGCTGCTTCCCCCGTCTCCACATATCAGGTGGGCCTTAATGCACTGCATTATGGGTAGATTTCTGGCTGTGTGCGAGTAATAGGAGGGTTTTGTTTTGTGTAAAGAGAGATGGAAGAGAGGGGGCGGGCTGCAAACACAGTGTGAGGTTCTCTTCTTCTTCTTCTTCTCTCATCGTTTCTCTGCCTGCTCCAGCTGTGCTTGATGACATCTGTTTCGTGGGCGGTGAACACAACAGGCATCAGAAAACAAGAAACTGAAAAAGGGGATTAAAATAAGGCTGACAGCGTTGAAAAAAAATTAAATCACCCATCAAGAATGAAAGTGTCTAGGAAAAACAAACACTTCTCTCCCTTCCAGTTTCCTGACCTCTTTTGTGCTCCCTCAGCTGCTGATGCGATGAAGGCTTTTCTTATTTACTTTGTTTTTACTCACTTGGAGACAACTGTTTCCTCGTCCAAACTGCTCTCCCACGATCCACATGACTGTGATGTGTGTTTGTAATGAAACAGAACGGAACAGTAACATGAAAATTGACTGTGCAAGATGTCAAGAGCATTAACTGTTTTCCTTCACCGTGCATTTCACACGGCACCCTTTGCTGCGACATCAAAAGGTGGCACCGCCGTGGCCTTACGCTCAGGCGCTATCGTTTAACATTGCCTCTGTTTGGTATGCGGAGAAAGAGACACAAGGAGAGTGAGGAGGAAAAAGGAGATGAAGGATAGATAGGAATATAGAAGGGACAGATGGGGAGAGAGACAACCAGGGAGAGGAGGAAGGATAGTGCGGGTGGTGGCGTTGGTGACAGCTCAGGTGGGGGAGGAAGGGGAGGTGTGTCGTTGAAGGTTGCCGTGCCCGTCTTTGAGGCGCGCTTGATTAAAACTCCAGTCCAGTACCTGTGGTGGAGGGATGAGGGGAAAAGAGGAGGAGGAGGCAAAGGAGGAGGGAGAAAAGTGGGCCAGGGCGCGTCTCTAATCCGCTCTCGGAAGGCTTCCCAAATTGATTTATCAAAAACAATGGCCGGGCTTTTGAGGAATATTAATCCTCACAGTTTCAATATCGGGCAGCTCTGCCACCGCTTCCTGTAATATTGCCCTTCAGCCAGTCACGGCGGGAAGGTGAGTCCTTCATCTTCTGTTCAAGTACAAAGAGACAGAGGGAAAAGAAAAGAGAAGACAAGCAAGGCAGCTACATGCGCCAGACAAAAGGAAATCACTTGCTTTTATGATGGAAACTATTTCCTTTGTAATGAAAATCTCAGAAATGACTGTGCGCGTTATTCTTCCCTGTGTTCGGATGTTTTTGAGATTGATGGCATTTATTTATCAAATGTGCAAATGACCCATGCCAGCAGCAGTATTCTGGGGTTCTTTAAAGCCAGGCGATTGGCTTTGTTTCCTGGAAAAAGAGCTCTGATGTTGCACATGACAGGAGCCAGTCCAGGCCAGATCAGTACCAAGATCTTAGCTCGAGCAGTCAGCCAACCGTGGCCTGGTTTACATCATTGGCTCCACAGACTGGCTGACTAAATATGTTGCTGGCTGGCTTACTAACCAGCTAACTGGCTGGATGTTTGGCTTTAAATATGACTGGTTGGTCGGTCAGCCAATTGGCTGACCGTGCCTCTGAATGACTGACCAGTCTGATATTTGGTTATTGGCCGGCAGGCTGTTTCTAAACGGTGAGGTTAGCCAGCGGTGGTGAGCCTCTTTTAGGTCAGGCTCATAACACCTTTGGATCTTACTAAACCCAGTGAAGGTATAAAGAAAACTTTACCCTAGTAACAGTTGTAATGCAAAATAAACAAAACCAGATTGTTAGAACTGTCTCCTGGAAAATAAGTGCTTCAGGTTGCCAGATGCAGAATGTTGCATTTTATCGTTTTCTGTGACAGATATCTGCTTTTTCGTTGTCGTCAGCCTCACTTTTTTTTGGAATGTTAACAGCTTTATGCCTCACAGCTGAAGGTTTTGTGATTTTGTGTCTCTTAACTTAACAAGTCTCAAACCCTTCATATTGTCATGTAAAAGTACCTCATCTCTGTAACAACCAGAATCATACAAGGCTCACAAGATTTCCACAACAATTCTAAAAGTTTGACATTGTGCAAAGCAAGGCCATCACCTGGAGGCCGTGTGGTGAAAGTTTGGCTCAAGTGAACTTTAAATCCCACTAAGCTGAACTCTACAATACATCAGGTCGAGGCATTGAAGGCAGCAGAAGTTATGGCTGCATGAATTTTTAAACAGAGGAGATAGTGGTTGTTTCGGCAGCAGCAGCAGACAGTAAAAGCTCCCTCTGTGTGTGTGTGTGTGTGTGTGTGTGTGTGTGTGTGTGTGTGTGTGTGTGTGTGTGTGTGTGTGTGTGTGTGTGTGTGTGTGTGTGTGTGTGTGTGTGTGTGTGTGTGCAGTGGGCCAGCTGGATGTCTTTGGGCATGATGGTCACCCCTTTTAGCTTGATGGCTCACAGGTTGGCTGAGAGGGCAGGTTGTAGATCAGCAGCTTGGTGGATTTATGCTAGCTTTGGATCCTTCCGTGGTACCAGGCCTGGAAAATGGAGGCTGCTTCATGTCCCTGGTGTCTAGCGCACTCATACAGGCAGTCTCTGTGGCCAACTGCTTTTTGGAGTCACACATGGTCTGTTGGTTCTTACTAATATCTCCTTAGCTCACAGCTAACTCTGCAATGTGGAAGCATGGTCATAGCTGACAGTTAGCTGTTATGGCAACTTAAAACTTAAAAGTAACACTACAAAAACTGAAATCTAAGCAAGTGTTTGTCTTATTTTCAGTAAAAGAAAATGCCTTTTTAGACAAAAATATACCTGCTAGTTTCTTGAGATAAGAACTGGTACCACCCATGATGCTAGCAGTGCCAACTTGTTTGAAATGTAGTAGCCTATGTAGTTTGTGAAAAAGAACAAAGTCTGCAGTTTGCAAAAAAGTTCCTTGGTGTCCGACTGATTCGAAAAAATCGTCAGTATGTATTAGTCCAGTCTACTTCAAATTTGTTTCCCACAATGCACAGCACTAATTCTGTTAGTCTACTTTTTTATTAATTGCAGTTGCAGTTTCGGGTGCATTACCGCCACCTACTGGGATGAGTTATCATTACAATATAACAACACTAATGTTTGATGGTCAGTTAGATAACAGTGAGGTGATGTAAAAGAAAAGCTGCAGCTTCTTGTCACTTTCAGACGTGAAAAGTGTGATATCCATCTCACAAGTCAACAAAAACTTTTTTCTTTTTTTTTTTCCATTGGCGTCACTTTTACTTTCTGAAACCAAAAACTAGGAAAGCATACTACAAAGCAGAATACACATTACATTCAAAAGCAGTAGCTAGTATGCAGTACATACGACCATTTATATGTAATATATGTAACTGTGGGCAGTTTTGAAAACAGCTGAAGTCTCAACACAGGAAACTTGAGAAGTACATTTTTCTTTCCCTATTGCCAGTTTTTTGTTGTTTTTTTCTTTGTTTTTTTTGTTCTTTTTTTATTTGTTTTGTTTTATTTTCTAAATCTTGAAATAAGATAATTTTGTCATCTGGTTGTGTTGGATTGGATTGCATTCAGCAACCGGATGAGTCGCCCCCTGTTGGCATTTGTGGAGACTGCGGGTTCACGCCACTTGAATATAACTTCCTTGTTTTAATCTACTGTTTTAACCAGAAGCAGCAATCCCTTCCCCTGAACCTTCTATGGTTCAGTGTCAAAAGTCTCTTTACTGCATAATTTATCATTTCATGTTTTCTTTTTCTTATTTTCAAGAATGGTTTGAAATCATGACTCATGGTAATATTCTTGTTGTGGAATTTCATTAGTAATTTTGACGACCCAATTAAAAAAGCCCTGAATTGGCTGTGAGTAAATGTCTGAGTAGATTCCAGCGTGGGCATTTTGTATGAGGATCAAAAATTCCTCCACATTTTGCAGAAATCATTCATCAAAAATTGCATTCTCTCCAGTTCGAGTCTCATTCTGCTGCTCTACTCTCCATGAAATAAACCCCATGATGGTCATGCAGTATCTCTGTCAGAAAGCACTGCAGATATGTGATTAAAGATAAGCTTTGAGTGTGTCTATCTGCTGTCCCGTTCAGCTGGAGAGAACAAATACTGCCGTGTATAAACAAACAGACTTGGCGTCATGTTATGGAATATCAAGCCTGTTTAGGTTTGGATCCAAATCACGCATTTGGGTTGGCTCGGAGGATTGATTGCTCTTATAGCAGATTATTCCATGTTTGTCTTTGTTTAATCTAATCATTTTAGCAGGATCAGCGGCCAGCCTGTGTGTTTGTCTGCAACAAGCTGTCTAATTCCTCTCTCTCCAGCACATTGAAAGCTCTGTTTGTCTCCCCCATTCCTCCGGTCTCTTGATCATTCTCTGTCACTGTTTCATCGTCTCTTTAACTTACACATCCACATTTGTAAATATGCATGTCTGTGTATGTTTCTTCTGGTAGGAGCTTGGTGTGCTGCTCGGTTCTAGCCCACAAGTGACGAAACTCCTTTATAATACTATCCGATTCCCTTTCTTTTCTACCTTTGAACAATGAACAGCCTGTCCCTCGAATTCACACAATGTTTCACCCATCTAGCAACTGCGCAGGGCATTAGCCTTATTATTATCATAGAGAAGGAACCTAATACGTGGGCTCTATTCACAAGTCATACTGCTGGCTGTAATGAGGAAGCAGGGAGGGAGATTTGCTGCCTCCAGACTTTTAAATTTGTTTCATATTTCCTCTGCACGACTTAATCTGGGAAGAGTTCAGACATTTTTGGTGCATTAAAACCGAAGCAATCATTTGAAAGACTTCCAGAACTGAGGGTATTTGAACATATTGTGAGTATTTGTACAGCGTTTCTGGCTGCATATGGGATACTACTTGGATCAGACTGGGATTTAGTGATATTTATTATATCATCGCAGTCGTTTTACATTTTATGTGTTTCTCCTCAGGTCCAGAGTACGTCATGGATGCCTCATCAACAATATGTTATGCAACCTACAGTAAGTACTCTACCATTCACCTGCAGTAGCTGCCCTTGACCTCCCAATGGGGCCCACATTTAGTTGAAAATCTATGGTTGGCCTCCAGTTTTTCCCTCTGTGCATGGAGCTGTTGAAAGGTTTTAAGAGGAATCATTAAAGGAGGTTTAATTCATGTTCACGCTGAAAAAAATTTTATAGCATGAAGGGTTTTTTTTAGATTCAAAGCAATACAAATGATGGTAACAGTAGTTCTGTCTGGAAAAACGTTTGAGCCACATTTTTCTTCTGTTACGGGTTAAATGTTAAACCAACTGAATGCATCCATGCATACACAGCTCCTCAAGAAATCTCCCCATAGCTGCATGATTGCACCACTTTCGCCTTGCAGTCACTATTTACAGACTTATAAAAGGGTATTATCCCATTCTGATCCCCACATGTTTCCATCTTTACTAAAAACACAAAGACATTTGGTTTTATTTTGGGTTAAGAGTTTATAGGTGTCACATTTGCCAGGAAGCATCATTAAGCAGACCACAGCACAGTGCAGACAGACTGTAGACCGTTACTCGGGGTAACCGGCGCAGACTGCAGACATGAGGGAAAAATATATTAATCAGGTTTAGTCCACCAACACAAAACAGGCTGACACAGTCACGTTGCATCCAGTGGTGTTCAGTCATCAGAGTTAAAAGTAGAAAACTTTTGTTTTCATAGAGTTCAAGATTTTGTTTTTTTGGGTCATCAAGCCTGCAAGGATAATCTGCACTAATGAGTTATTTCATGTTTTTTCCCTGTAAAGTTAAAAAGTTCTTCTTTTTGTTTGTGAAACTTTAGACCAGAAATCAGACAACAAATTCATCATATGTTCCCTACGCATTTCAAGAGACTTGCGTCTACATTCACTTTGAAGATCAATGCTCAGTGTCGTTTGGAATGAATCCCAGATTTTCCCTCTGAATGTTTTAGCAACAAAATGCTTCAGCAGTTTAGTAAATTGTCCTAAGGTCTAGCTTTAATTGATACCCGTGCCATGAGTGTTCTCGTTTTGTTGCTTGGGGGATTTAATTCATTCTGCCAGAGGCTTTAATGTTTGCTTGAGGCTTAACGTGGCCCTGAAGCACATTCAGTGCACGCTGTTCTTCATTCAGCTGATCCAGAGCACTGGAGTTAATGTGTTAGATTTCTTACCATGAAGCTGTGAAAATGTGGAGAAAAGGCATCTTTCTTTAGGTCTGATGTCATACAGTGGATGACACTGAACATCTGCTTTTACAGAGAACATGTTACACTGCTCATTTGTTATAGCTGACATAAAAATAGACATTTTTGTTCATGGTTATGTTTCCCAAGGTGCCACAATGTTTATCAATTTCACATATTGGTGTAAAATTAGATTTTTGACATAATGTCAACAGACAGAGGCACAATATTTTGATTTCTTTTTGTGGATTGATGTGTTGTGATGTGTGTGATGAGGTCGTCTCTGGAGTTATTTTTACTGTTAAAGCAATGGAGCTTTGACCAATCAGGATGAAGCATTTGACGCAGCTTGTAATGTTGCCCGATATGCTGTGGTATCAGTAAGTGTTGCAGTTTACATCATCTCTTAGACTTCCCTTAGAAGTGTGACTTCTTTTTGTTTGTTTTGTTGTTTATAAACTAAATTGATAAACAATAAAATAAAAAAATAAAATAAGATAGAATGTTACGTTACCTAGAAACAGCCAGAAGGCAGAAATCTGCCAAACCCAAAGAATAGAGTGACCAAAATACTGAGCAATCTGTTTGTTTTCTGTTGCCTTAAGCAGCCCTTGAAAGAGCCCTGTGAGCCTTAGTCAGGAAAACAACTGTTTGTGATTCTCATAGACGAACAAATTAGGAAACTCTGGACCCTCTCCAGCTGGTATTGGAGAACTCACTCAGTGGAGAAGTGCTCAACCAGCTGCGTGGCTCCCCACTGTGGCCATTTACCACTCAGTCCTACCCATCTCACTTCCACTCCTGCTGTGGGACAGTGAACATGTAATCTGGTCACAGCAGGCCACTAGCCGACATCCACACACACGCACACACACTCAGACATTCAACACACTCAACTGCAGCTGCCCTCCCAGCCAGGCGACCTCCTGCCTTCCCCTTTGAGTATCTTAACTCACCCAGACTTCTCTATCCTGCAGCATCTTCACAGTTAGGGCTGCACTTTCTTAATGTCTCTTCTTTTACACAGCATCGCTAACAGGCTAACTACTATGGCTGTTGCTGCTGGGTCTGCCTGTTGTGAGACTAAAGATGGCCTGGGTGGTAGAAACAGTTTCAAAGAGGTGGATGACAAGCAGGAGATTTTAAATGAACTAACTGCAAATAGTTTGCAGTGTTTAATACAATACATGGATGGATGGTTGAATCTGTGAATGGATTGATAAATGAACTGATAAATAGACGGACTGACAGACATGGATGGATGGATTGATGGAGATGACGTTAGAAGAACCAGTTCATAAGATAGACGGACATATGGATAGATGTGTAAATGATATACGAATGGACAAATTTAAAGATGGATGGATGGACGGATTAATTGACAAATGAGTAAATGAATGCACCGATGAATACATGGTTAAATGGACGAATTAATGAATCAACAAATTGATGACCAGATGGATTTACAGATAAAGAACTGGACAAATGGATTAATTGATGGACTAACTGATGAATTTATGGATGGATGGAAAAAAGGATGGAAAATGAAAGAACTAACAGACAAGACAGAAGGAGAAATTGAAAGCTATATTGATCGATGGATGAATAACAGATTGATTATTAAGCGAATGGATAAATGGACAAATTTATTTGTAGGTTGATAAATGCATATCCCAAGATGGATGGGTGTTTATTGTAGATAGATAGATAGATAGATAGATAGATAGATAGATAGATAGATAGATAGATAGATAGATAGATAGATAGATAGATAGATAGATGAACGGACGGACGGACGGATAGACGGACCGACAGACAGACGGAAAGACGTTGGATTATTTCACGGACTCCATCCATGTTTTATACCATCTATGGAAAAAGAAATCACACAGAACATTGATGTATACGGACACTTAGCTAACCAAATGCACAGTGTGCAATGTCCCAGAATGTTATGAAGCCAATTGGGTGGGCTTCCACTGCTCTTTGTGTTTTTGCTTGTGTCGGTGTACTGAGGCTACACCAACACATATGTGCATAGCATGCTGGCTCCTTCTCAGACTCTTGGGTCATGTCTTCTTACGTTTCTTCTGCCAAAACAAAGACAGAGAATACAGCCTGATGGCCAGTGTTTGTTTAACTGCCTGATACATGTTTGTGTTCTTTCCATCTTATGCAGGCGCATATGTGTGGTCCATACTGGTTCCTCACAACCAGCCTCTACAGCATGCATCCATCTTCCAGTCTTTAGTCATAGGGCCTGTTGGAGCCATTTTTACACTGGCCACAAACTCATAGCCACGATGTACAATGGTTGACATCTCATAAGGCCTCATGCCAGCAGTAGGCATGTGGCCAGTTACGTCCCCATGGCCCGTCCCCATTGTGTTCCAATGTGTGTCCCTGTCACCAAAACGGCTGCTACGCACTAACCCCAGCTGTCACTGCAGTCAGTGGATAGCAACCAATCTGTCTCCTTTTACGACCCGTGTTCAAACCCACTACCAGCTACATCCACGGCAGACTGCCCCTTGCACACATGCGCGCACAGCCGGCCACCAGCTCAGTGAATTACATCAAATTAGCCAAGCATGCTAGCTCCACGAGCTCAGGGGCCTACTCAGAGCATTAAAAACCAATTGATTGTGGCGCAGTTTGGCAGCTCACACCACGTGTTGCATGTTAAACCAATGGAGCGTTGTGCAATGGGGCTCTTGGTGGCCGTGCAATATGGAGGTGGTCAGGCATGCAAGGGGACTGAATTACAGCTAGCAAGCCAGGTCATACAGGATGAAACAGATTAGAGAAGAACAGAAAGTGAAACTGAGTTTATATGAGGGTGAGGAATTAGGATAACCTTGATTTATTTCTTTTCCTTTTTTTACTATTTTATTTTTTTGATTCGCAGACATTTTTTTAGGCCAGTCTAAAGAGTATAGGTCAGGTGGAATCTGGTCTTTAAGACTAGAACTTTTGTTTTTGTCATAACTTTACAAATAAAATAAAACAACCTTAATTGTCTCTTATCCTAAAATTTCTTTTTGATATATATAGATTACACTTTAAGAGCATAGAATCTCACTCAGTCTACCGTTTTTCGCCATAAGTGGTCATACTGACCACTTATGGCACAAAGTTTTCCCACGGCTATAGTTTTCAAAAATGTATGTGGTCAAATTTCAAAAAATTAATACACCTCCTAGAAATGTTTCTCACATCTGATTGTTGTGTTGATTTGAAGATATAATTTGGCTGTCTTGTATTCAAGTCCTCTTTTTTTCTGAAAAGCTTCGTTTTCATTAGTTATACAAGGTTACAAACAAGGTTTTACGTCACGTTTCATGATGATTGACAGTTGCCATTCTTGTGTTTTTTTTTTCAGGGATTGTAAAATATGTCAGGAGGTAGAGTCAAGAAGTGATAAGACTCGTGAAAGAAAAAAAATATATATTATTTTTGTCACCCAGTTCCACTCAAATTCTCCCAGAATCTCTCACAGTCTCATTATACAGACTTTGGCTGCAGAATGGCTACCAATGGCGGTGCCTATGACAGGGTTATATTGGCTTCAAAACCGGACAACAGTAAATGGCAGAGCCATGCTGTCCACTCCAGATACAGTCTATGACTGTAACAGACTTGAGACGGAGTAGCAGTGAGACTAATCATACTTAAACATTTGCTGTGATGAGGTTGCTATGATTTCGGTTTTCCAAAGAAAAGCTACAGTTAGGATCTTCCTGCTTACATTTTTAAATGATCCGAACCTTTTGCGAACAAACAAAATTCACTGATCCATAAAAGTGCTTAATATGAAATCAAGTTGTTTGAGGGTCTTTCATTCAAATAAAGACCCTTTTATGAAATGACTGCCTAGCCTTGAAAAGGTTTGGTATTAGTCTTACAAAAACACATTAAGTAAATTTGTAGAGTGATGTAAAATGTCGACACAGTATATTGTTAAAAAGCAAGCGCTTGAGCTAAAGTGGTTAACTTAATTGGCTGCTTTTGGCTTTTGAGCGCATTTGTTAAGCAAACTTCATTAGAAAGGATGCAAGACAACACTTTACTTTAATTAGTAGATGATGTCCTGAACTATGAAAGATTTCACTTCAGGGGAAGTTGAGAATAAGTCAACCAAAAGTTTTCTTTCTGCACAGTAAACAGAAGCTGTGCAGCCTGTACCGCCTCAGCAAAGGTGTTTGTTTCCTTCTGACTAGATTAAGTTTGACAAGTCCATCCATACGAAACCAGACTTCATCCCGCTGAGGAGCTGGCACTTTGTTAGCAGCAAGAAAGAGGGGGAGGCAAAAAGTGAAGAGAGAAGAGTCTTCAAAATTTGTTTATCCCCAATTAATGGCCCAGATAGGTGGAACTTGATAGAAAGTGACAGTGTTTTTTAAAGTGGACAGCTAAATCGGCTCACAGCTTGTTCTGTCAGGCGTTCTTTCCTCTTTCTTTCTTCCCTTGTTTATTATTTGTCCTCCTTTCCTTTTGCTATCTCAAACTCCTGTCTCCCAGATCTGCTAATGCCGTTCTCTGTTTGGCAGTTAGGCGTAGGATGTCAGTACAGCATGACCGCTCTGTTCTTGGCGCTACACAAGTCGGGAGACCTTATTGAGGAAGAGAAGAAGAAGAAGGCCCCAAAAGACAAATCCAAACATGCAGCTGCCTGAACACACAAATGATTTAACCACACTCTTTAAGATAAATCTCACTTATTTACAGATCATCAATCACCCACAAGTTCTCAAATTCGCTTCATATTGCCAAAAGAGAGCTGGAGAAGCTGCAGTGCCAACCAAGCGCAGCCTCACTGTCTTTCCCCATGACTTATCCGTCCTTTTTTTTTCCCTCTTACTGCAAACTCTACGTGCTCTGAGTGTGTTTACTGGAGTGAATTGGCCCCTTCATTTTAGAGGTGAATTATTGAATTCCTCTCCGTTGCACCTCCGGCTTTGAATAGACGCTCACCGTGGCTTCTTAGAATTGAACCGTAACTATCTGATGGAGGTGAATCGGTGCACTGTGTGATACCCATCTCCCCAGCTTGACATGAAAAACGCACCACGGATTCAGAAGGAGAGGGAACATAATGTTGGTGTCGTGGATTTGACTGGCGAGGCAGAATTTGAGATGCGGGAAGAGTTGTCCTTGAGTTGCTCTCACTCCTCTCTCTATCTCTTCATCCCTCTGTTCTTCTTTCTATACGTTTCCCCCTGTTCCCTTTTCCACCCCCCTCTCCTCTGTGCTGCCCTTTCAGAGCACAACTGCAGCTACTGTGCCAGTGCCAGCAAAAATCGTCTGTTCGGGTTAAAGTTTCTTTTATATTAGAGAGATTTTGTTGCAGTGCCACAGGGTGACTGACAGAGAGATTGAGCTGCGGCGCTTTCACTCGAAGCTTTTGGATATTACCTTGAAAAATCTTCTGATAGTGGCAGAAATACATTTAGTGACAAAGCTAATATGCTTTGGACAGGCTTTTTTATCTCCCTGTGTGTATTTAATTGGATTCCTAACTTTTTTTCTATTTAGTAAATAGAGTAAATATTGTAGAGAAATCCTTATGTGTGAAATGATCCATTTGTCTGCGAGAAAAAGCAGTCAGAGGATGGCTGATCCCAGCGCGGAGAGGAATGGACCTCCTGTGGAGACATGACAAATACTGTTACATGCTTCATCTAGCGCTCTTATCCTCTCACAACCACACACACACACACACACACACACACACACACACACACACACACACTCCAAATCCACCCAAATATCTTGTCCTCTGCGATAAAGACAAGTTAATATTTTCTTTTTGCTAAAAAATGATTGGAATGAGCCTTTTATGTGCAAAACAAAGTAGTTTTAGCCTCTTTTGCACTCACAGACACAAACATATTTACTTCGAGTAAAAGCAACCACAAGCAACCGTGAATTAGTCACATGCACAACTACATTATGAATAATTCTTTGTCATTTTTACACATTAAAGAGGGGGTATTTTGCTATTTTTAGGGTTTATATTGTCCCTCTGGTATAGTAGCTTTACATAATTTAATGCTTAAAAAAAATGCTGGTGTTTGAGGAAAATCTGTATTCTATCCGCCGACTGAACTCCCTCATTTTAGTTACTGTCTCTTTAAGGTCCCCCACACCAAAAACCCCACTTCATTCTAATTGGCCAGCCCCCCTGAAGGCCTGTTAGTGGCACAGTTACTTGTGTCTCAAGCCTGCCCGATAATGGGTTATGAACCACTTAGGAGACCAATATGGGATGACCTCTTCATTTCAGCAAGTCTCATTAACATCTCGTCAAGATCTCATCTGGATCTCATCTACCCTTCTTCCATCAAAAGAATCAGGTTCTCGATCCTGGTTGTAATCACATTCTTCCTAAGATCTGGTTTGTTTTTTTCCAATTTGTAAGGAACCAAGATGGAGCCACATCATTGCACCACCATAAAACATCAGGACCTCACTACATACATAGCCATTAAAGCCCTTTGCACACCAACGGTGCCACAAAAAAACAGCACAAAATTGCAAAAAAAATTGGAGGCGAGCAAAAAAATTGGAGGCGAATTTAGATGAGCCTGTCCATGCCCATCAGGAGCAAACTCCTCCAAATGTTGACTTTATGACTGTTGTCTTTGTAGTTTTTATATCTTTTCTCGTAAAGAACCGGGTGCACAGTCAAGGAATTCACCTTGTTGAATGTTTTGGTATTTGATACGTCAACAACAAGTGTTTTGATTGGTTGGATGTGTACTCGTCGCAAGAAAAACTGTGGAAATTTGGACCTCTGCCCGAAAAAAATTAAAGCCAAAGTTTTGCTCATTGAAATAACGTTGCAGGTGTGAAGGCTTGAAAAATAGTACGTTCCAAAAAAAAAAATTCTGTGAAATATTTGCATGAAAAATAAGCATCAACGCCAAAGGAGGTGCCAATCATATGCCCGCACTGCTGCTTTAATTTTACCTCCATGACAAATTTTGAATGAAAAAGTCCAACAAAACCCAGGTACTGGTCTGGACTAGTACCTACTCTGTTGTAAAGGGGGAATCTCGTTCAATTTTTTAGAACCGACTGTTTTGAACAATTAAATATGTAGCGGTGGAAAATTTGCTAAGAGAGGCTTCATCTAACCCCTTTTAAAACCAACAGTGAGATCAAAATTTGTCCCTTCACCCCTCTCCTTTAGCACTGTAAGTCTTTACACTCTTCCTCCACTGGTAAAATGTTTTATAGTACACCACACCTGCACGTCTTCAGTAAACTGCAGGACTGACACTTGAATCACTATCTAGAGGGTGACACATCACGTTGAATCACTACCTGGTGGATGACACATCAACTACCACTCTATGTCACTGTGAAGGACAAATATGAGCGTAGTGTATGAAAGCTTTTGCCTACAGGGAAAAATTCTGAATCAACATCTGATCCAGAAAGTTAATCTGATGACATTAATTGTTTTTGCCTTTTAGCTGCATGATTTCACTGTAACAGATGCAGATCTGAACTTCAGTGTGAAGGCTAAGTTTAGCTGCTATCTGCATCAATGTGAAGACAAGAGACTTCATTTATCAACAGCCATCAGTTTGAGCTGCTTTTAGAGATACTGTGTTGGTTAAACTGAAGCAGGTATGACTGTCTGCTGGCTCAAACAAAACTTCTGGTGTCTACTTTAAACATAAAGAGAGCAAAAATACAGAGAAACGTGAGAGTACAAATATGCTCATACATACAGTGGTGAAATGAAGTATCGAATGTGTCAACTTTTTTTTCATTACATTTATTTCCAAAGCTGCAATTCAAACAAAATTCTACCTGACATTGGTATTAACTCAAATAATCCACACATGAAAATAAATCATAACATTCAAGTCCATAAATAATGATTATGCTGAATTAAGTTCGATAACACAGGAAAAAAGTATTGAACACAGCATGGAAAGGCTGTATACTTTGGCAAGGAAATGCACCATACCACCTGAAATCTGTCAGTGATTATTAGTTGAACTTCCAATTAGTGCAAACCAACATCAGCTGGGCTAGAGCAAATTGATGATCCTATAAAAAAGGTCATTTTTTCACCAAGCAGTTAAATGCAACACACCTCATGATGGGTAAAATCAAAGAGCTCTCTGAAGACATTTACAACCTGATTGTTGCTCAGCATCAAAATGGAACTGGTTACAGACTTATATCAAAGCACCTGAATATTCCGGTCAGCACCGCTGGGGCCATTATTCACAAGTGGAAGAAGCACCACCTTACCATCAACAGGCCACGCACAGGAGCTCCTTGAAAGTGCTCCAGAAAGACTTGGAGGCAGCAGGTACAATTGTTACAGAGAAAACAATAGGCAATGCCCTCCACCGCCATGGCCTCTATGGATGCTCAGCCCACTGGACTCTATTCCTCAAGAAAAGGCATGTTGAGGCTTGTTTAAAGTTTGCTAAACAGCATCTTGACACGCCTGTAGAATACTGGGAGAATGTTGTCTGGTCAGATGAGACCAAAATTGAACTTTTTGGCTGTCATACTACATACCATGTTTAGAGGAGAAATGGCACTGCACATCACCCAAAAAACACTATACCAACAGTGAAGTTTGTAGGTGGAAGCATCATGGCATGGGGTTGTTTCTTATCTCATAGTATTGGCAAACTTCATAAAATCGACGGAGCAATTAATGGAGCCATGTATCTGGAAATACCAACGTCTGGTAGAAATATTGTTTGAATTGCATCTTTGGAAATAAATGTGATGGGAAAAAGTTGACGTGTTTAATACTTATTTTCCCCACAGTATGGGAGAAAATTGACAGACTTTATCCACAATCATGATAATATATATCCTTCAGGTAACAGGCTTGTAGTATTTTAGCAGTCCCTGACATTTCTCTTGTGTATGAAGTTTCCTTTCAATCAGCAGCAGATGTTTTATAACACCAGGCTTTCCACACCAATAACGTCTGAGTGAACAAGCTTCGTCTGTGTCTTATTGGATACCTGCAGTGTAACGTTAACTCTGACACTAAACATACACACACCACCATCAGAACCCAAACCACAGAACCTCACTGGCCGTCAAGAAGGGTGAGGAATGTGTTGAGTCATGTGGACGACACAAGGGATGCTTTGTTTGAAAGACTGAGAAGTAAAGCAACCTACTGTCACGTCTCACCTGTCAGAAACCACATCTTTCTCCATACCCCAGTCCCGCTTCTTACCAGGCTATAAGAGATCCTGTTTATGGTTTTCAGGTGTACAGTGAGACGGTATCAATAACCAGAGGCCCTCTTGTTTGAAGTGAACCATCAGGTCTTACAGGGTGAGGGTTGTCATGTTCGCTTCTCTTTGTGGCCTCAGGCTGCTTCACTCAGAGCGAGGCGTCTCCACCGCCTGCAGGTAGTGATATATCTGTGCTGGTTTGAGGCAGCAGTGCAGATAGGCAATAATGTTGGATATTATAACCTGAAGCTGCAATAGAAACGAGCAAACTGTCTTCCTGGGGGGATGTCCTGACATGTCGTTAGAGGACTGATTACAGAGTAAAACATTCAGAATCAGATGATCTGTAACTCCTTCTACAGAAGACTTCCTGCTTCAAACCAAATGCTCTCCTCGTTCCTGAGATTCTGTTATTTACTTTTTCACTCTTAACTCTAATTACTTTGTCCATTTTGAGATTAAGTCTGTTTACTTTGAGCGGAGCTTCATTACTTCTTCTAACACCCTGTTAAACCATCCAAAACGAGCAATTTTCCTCCTTCTTTAGAACTCCCAACAGCCTGTTTGACAGTCAGATGAGGGCAAGAACTAATGATTTTTCATCACCAGTTCATTTCAGACATATCAAATGTTTTTCCCAATTTGATGTGCATGTCAATATATTTTTTTTAAAGAAAAGGAAAACATCCACAGCTTCTCGGAGCACAAAGTGAAATCTAAATATTATGTCTATAACTCTCAGAGTCTTGGTTTTACAACATCTGTTAAGAAGAAGAGTAAGATGTTGTTAAAGCAAAGGCACATACAGCATTTGTAGTTCTTTTTGCAGTAATCACTGGTTTATCTCCCACCTACAAACCTTCCCATCTCTCTTCACAGTCCTCTCTATGAACACGACAATGCCCAACACATGACTTAAAAAAAAGATGCCAGCCAATGGAATTTAATTGTTCTTATAGCACAATTTGTACAAAGGTAATCTCCATGTGCTTTACATCAAAACAAGAGATAATAAACCAAACTGAAAATAAATGAAAGATAGATGGGTCAGGATTTTCCAACACTGAGCACAGCTTTGGTTCAGGCAGGCTGAATAACACTGTGTCTTATTTATCTAGTTTCGTACGTAGTGTCACTAATGGCTGCTCTGTTCTGTACCTTGAGTGTCTTTGTGGCTAAAAGAGAAGGAGGTGTGCTCTCTCCACCTCATGATTTGGCATTCCACATCGGCAATTAAATCAGGGAGCCTGCAGATCAGAGCGAAACTGCCAGATTCAATGTATTGAGTGCTGGTAGTTTATTATTATTATGATGACTGAGCCACTGGATGTTACACTTTGCCACTTTTGCCACAGCCAAATTAACTTACTGGGTGAAAATAATAAATTATTTTGACAAGAGTGGTTTTGACTGAAAAGAAATATAATTCAGTCTTAGAAATATATCTTCTCCAATAGTTTTTCAAGGGGCTAGTTGAAATATTCAACAGCCAAGTGAAACCAAGCAGCAACCTCCAGTCTAAGAATATGAGACAATGCGGAAGTGCTAAAACCTGCTGTTTCTCAAGTGTCTACTTGAGGCTGGCTCTGGAAGTACCGAAAGTCACATACACACCAAGCCAAAAACAGCCTTTTCCAACGCTGGAATTAACCTATTTACAGCCTGGTTCAAAAATGTCTCCTGTCTGCATTGCTAAGTTTAATACCAGCACCCACTGTACAAGGGATGAATTTTTTTTCTAAATTGGCAGTTCAGAGGATATTAAGATCA
Organism: Halichoeres trimaculatus; assembly: GCF_033239565.1. Classification (NCBI taxonomy): domain Eukaryota; kingdom Metazoa; phylum Chordata; class Actinopteri; order Labriformes; family Labridae; genus Halichoeres; species Halichoeres trimaculatus. The sequence continues at coordinate 12,323,272 of NW_027437192.1, forward strand.
CAAGCTTGCCCAATTAGAGGCACAGCTTAGGTCACATGACTGACAGGTGCCCTAAAGTTGATTGCAAAGCCCTTGCCACTTTCAATGTGGCTGGGATAGCCTTGGCTCATTTTTTGTTTCAGAAGCAGACAGGTGACGTCTGGGAGGCTACGTCCATGTTTTATACAGTCTATGGGTGACACGCTGTTTGCTAGTAACCATTAAATAACAGAAGACAGATAAATTATTCAAAGTGCAATTTAAAACAAAAACAGTTCTGAAGGGAACTTCATTTTTTTTTTAAATGATGTGAGCTGCAGATGGTGCTGGGTAAAACTACTCAAAGGGAGCAAGGCAGCTCCTGGGAAATTCCCTCACCCCAAAAATAAACAAATTCAAAAATAAGTTTAAATTCAACATCACATAAACACATAAAATTTTATAAGATAACTTTGCACCAGCACATAAAACACACTCACATACTCACAGAAACTGGCCTGGGCCACGAAATACTGAATGGCACCCACACAGGTCCCTGCACCCACATAGCCATGCTATGGTGACTGAACACTACACATCACTTAATGAAGCTTTAATTCTTTGTACATTCAGGAGGCTCACCCTTTAATACCTGATGGATCTCACTCAGGCATTCACAGCACTGAGTAAAATTCTGTGCAGCTCGACTCTCAACACTCAATATTGAATACCGACCTGATGTACCCGGCTGCATATTGAGTCTGTGTGAATCCACACAGGAATGTAGAGCACTCAGCCCACAGAGATTCTTAAGCTGTGATAGATCAGGCAGTAAAAAGACCAACTATCAGCGTGACATTTATGTATCTTACTCTCCCATTTTCCCTTTTCTATTCTTAATCAGCACATCTAAAGCTGGAGCAGTGAATATCAGCTGATATGGATCAGCCCTCCTTCACTCTGAGTGTTTCTATTTACTGGTAATGAGCAGGCATTAAAAAGCACGACTGCTTGTAAGATTTTTTACAAGATTTCTTATTTACTGTACATTGTCTCAGCCTGTTGAGCGTATATCAACGTATTTAACAACCACTGGGCTGATTTCATCTGTCTCCTGTCTGGGGCTGGATCAATACTCTCTTAAACAAGACACACACTCACACACACACACACACACACACACACACACACACACACACACACACACACAACCACACACACATGCTTTTGTTTAAGTCTGCATCATCTATTACCTGATTCCGTCTGTGTCTTTCCCTCACAGAGGACAAATCAAAAACATGTATTGTCTATTTGTGTCACTCTCCTTCTCATTTTCCTGTCGTCCCCAGTCCACCAGTGGATGGACACACAAAACGACGGATCCACATTCGCACACACGCACGCTAAAACCCCCCTCTCTCACAGACACTCAGTCTCACAAACACAGAAAATCGAAATCACAAATCGGCTTAACTCTCCCTGACACGTCTGTGAATTAAGCCTTTCCGTTGCTCTCCCTTTCCCATTATAAAAGCATTGTCGGAGGCTGAATCAGTAACAGGTAGCCCACAGCTCCTGCTGCTTCCCCTCACTCTTCTCCGACTCTTCCTCCCCTCCGTCTCGTCTTCTTTCTCTTTCTTTGTCTTCCTTCGCTTTCTCCCCCCTAAGCCCTTTCTCTTTAATTCTCTCCTCTCCCTCTGTCTCCTCCTCGCTCCTGTCTTCCTCATGACCTCCATCAGTTCTCTCCTTAATCATCCCGCTCTCTGTCCTCACAGTCGTCCTGTCTGTCTCCTTGTTTCCCTTTTTCCTTTTTTTTCACTCTGTCACAGGCAGTGATGAAACCAACCTAAGCACAGGGTATTTTCTGCTTTTGCTGGAGAGAATATTTTGCTTTTTAATCCAACATTTTTGCTTGACAGCTAGGTAACACCAGATACTTTGTGTTTTTATGTCTAGTAAAACATCACTTTAAACTCAATATGAGCTGCATTCACTTGGCAAGTCTAGAAAATGTCTTAGTTCAAGATATTAAAAGACTAAAATGAAGCCTGTATTGTTTGAAGTGAGTAAAAAATCTTCTGGGGTTAGGAAAATGTTCATTTTTTTTTATTTTACCTTTGTCCTTCAATTGAGTCAGAAATTATCGTGACCTTATCTTGTGTTGTTTTGCAAAGCAATCCGACCATTTATTGTGGAGTTGTATACACATATGGTGAAAACAGTTCTATCTCACAATGATAAAGAATCCTTTAAAAAATCCTGGAATCTAACGGTGATCCGGATCATGTCCAATGTAGATTAGAATAGAAAAGAAAACACATCAGTTTTACCTCCAAGGGGAAATTTTAGGAGACACAGCAGCAATCAAGAAAACTAAAGTAAGAAAGTGTATAGAAAGTGCAAAAAGGTCCATAAGAAAATACATGGTGACAGCTTGTCCATCATTCTCTAGTTCAGCTAGCCTCCACCTCCACAGGGTCCAGGACTGAGCTTCTTCAGCGGTCTTTTCAGTCTCTGGCTCCTGAATTCAATCTGCTTACAGCAGGTGAAGCTCTTCCAATGTGGTGTTGGTGTCTGGTGTTAGCTCTGTTAACCATGTCTGTGAATAGCATGATGCTACTCTGCCTTCTGGTGTTCCGTCTGTTGCTGGGTTAGCACGGCTAGCTTGTTCATCTTACTGGAGATAGATCTTACGCTCCCAATAATGATGGACAGGAGGACAGGTAGATGTCATCACTTCTTAGCTCACACCTGAGAACCAGCACACCATGCTCACCTCCTTCTCCTCACCTTGTGGGGGAAACATCAGGCCTTGCACCAGTTAGCATTGACGTGCTACAGACTGCTGACACCTGATTTCACATGTTAACAATGCAGCCATGGTTACATGTAGGATCTCCAGACAAACACAGGAGCAAAAATAGTAAAAAATCACTGATGACAAAACCAGTTTGGTGTCCATGACTAACAACCATACAAAGTAATGATCCACTCCAAATAAAAAGATGATGAAAAAGAGACAAAAAATTACAAGAAATGGACAAGGAAGAGAGAGCTGCCGAAACACACAACCACAACCAATAGGGCGGTGCCTAGCATATTATCTGTATGTTATCACGTCATTCTTATCCCATCTTGAACATTTCCTGAAAATTTCATCAAAATCAGTTCGTCACTTTTTAAGTTAAGCTGTCACAGACAAACAAACAGACAAACTCTCCCAGAAACATAACCCCTTTGGGGATGGTAAAAAAAATAAACAAATAAAACAGCCATAAAGCCAAGACTCAGGGTGACAAAAGTAAAAGAGCATTGCAAGTCACTCTGAGAGAAGGAAGAGAAGGAGCAAGAGCATCATCTTCCGTTTGTTGTTGCAACTTGTTGTTTCAGTTTGAAATCGGGGAACACTCCCTAAGTTTGACCTTACTAAGAGTTTGTGCTCTTGAGCTTCTTCCTCCACCGCTGATCTCAGCATTCCACCCAGTTTCTTTCCCTTTGTGCCGGGGTGAAACTGAGGGGAGGATCACATGGAGCTTTCATTTCTAGCTGGAGAGACAGGAAGGAGAGAGCAAGAGCAGGCTGACTGTGTTGTGAATGCAGGGAGTAGGCAAGCAGAGCGATTCTGACAGGCTGTGTCTGCACAGTTTGTTCTCCTATAGGCCCACACAGAGCCACCAGTGGGGTGTGCACATGCACACGCACACTCCCAGACTTACTTTATTGGCGGTACACGCTCACACTCACACACACAGACACTGTCAGTCTTATTCACTCTTTTGCACAAGCGCTGCCTCACACTGTGTGTTGCGGGTGTACGCACAGACACACTCATATACAAAGTGAGCAGAGGAAAAGGGCTTGGTTTTTCCAACACGCTCCTCCCGGGGCTTCACTGCTGGGGAAATGGAGCTATCATGACAAGGGATGAAAGAGCAACAATGGTTTCATCACCTTCCCTCATGTTCCACTGCAGCGTGAAGAAGAAGCTGCTCGCGTTTTCATGCGCCCGTTAGGGAAAACACGCCGTGCGTTACACCCAGAGTGGAGACTCCAAGCTGAGTGAGTGAGTGAGTGAGGGAAAGACTGAGAGGGAGGGACGGGAAGAACGCATCCTTGCCCAGCAATCAATGAACCGCACAGAGCCATATTGTTGATACATCAGCAGCAGATATTGAACATTTGATGGGCCAAAGACAATAGTGGGTATTGATTTTGAAAATGTCCCTGCGTTTCTTTTGCTGTTTATTGACACTGTTCTCATTTTCTTCTTTTCTGGCTGCCTTGTCCTCATTTAACCCCTGCCTGGTCCTCCATCCATCTCTCCTCCTTTGTTTTATTTGACTCTAAGTTTATTTAAGAATTTCATCTCCACCAACATCGTTCTTCGTTTCTCTCAGCACACCTATTCTGCTCTCTCATCCCAACCTCTATTCATTTCCCTAGAGAACAAGTAAACATGATGTTTCCCAGACTTAATTTCACCTTCTCTTCATCTGTCTGTTGTTCCTCCAGGGTGCAGTGATCACGCCAGCCATGGACCACACTATGTCCATGCAGCCTGCCAGCATGATGGGTCCTATCACCCAGCAGATGAACCATCTGTCCCTGGGCACTACAGGAAGTGTAAGTACTGCGCTCTGTAACGGCTGAAACAAGGTTGTCATGATACAATCCAGATGAGAGAAGATCAGGAAATTTCTAGATGTAATCCAGAAAAGCAGCATGATTGAACACAGACAGACACAATTTCCACCTGACGTTATCCAAACTTCTCGAGCTGTTCCCAAGAGCCTGGGCTGATTTGATTCCAAAAGGTGGCAGCATTTTGCCTCAAGTTTTAAAAATGCCCCCTCAGTGTGTTTTATCATGTTTTCAGGTGTTTGGTTTGTATTTGACAAACATTTATTTATATCATAAAAACATAAACAATGAAAACAGTCTTTCTTAGTCAGCCTCATCACCTTAACCTATCTGAGTATTTTAAGTTGTGAGAGCGCATCCAACAAAGAAAATCTCCTGCTGTGAGCTCCACATGTCGAATTCAGGTTCCTGAAGATATCAGAGCTGGAAAATCCTGAAATTATTCAGAAAATGTCAGGAGTTGGTGTACAAAAGGGGTTGTGCAGGCTGCACTGTCTGATGAGGTTAAGGTTAGAACACACTGCTCAGGGCTGATAAAAAAATATATCTCATTCACTTTTTTAATGTTTTTTTGATAAAATGTATTAAGAGGATCCACTTTTCCACTGTTTTGTGCTGTTTTTGTGCTGTAGGATTCTTACATTTTAGTCTTCCTAGGGATAGGTACTGAATTACCGACCAAAATCTGGCAAGTATACTGGGTACCGATTCACGCACAATTAAAAGTTTTATTTTGAGGTACCTAAATGCATCATTGTGACTGTGAGGGATTGGAAGAGTAGGTAATTTTCCATGCTGAACATGAACACAGCATTGCAAAGTTATATTTTGAAAAATAAATATATTAAATTGAAAAAAATATATATTTTATTACTAAACAACTTGATATTTTTTGCCTCATTAACACAACAAATACCCAAATTGGTACCGTTGAGTACCGGCATCAATTGCCAGGTACCAGGCACTGATAACGTATTGTTTCAAATGTGAAAGGTACCGATCCCTTAGTCTTCCTGAAGGTATTGCTTTTTTTTGATGAAGGCTTCCAGCTGCTGATACTGTAGTTAAGGACTTTACTTTGTGCTTTTTATTAGTAAAAATGCATGTAAAAAAAAACAACAACAAACATGTACTGAAGATCTTATTTCATCACTCATAAATGTCAGGGGCCAGCATTGCTGGTTGCATTTCAGCTTGTTTTCAGGAAACAGTGAGCTAATGTTCTTGTTTGCTGTATTCACACATGCATTTAACTTCTACAAACTTCCTATAATTGTGAACCTGAACACCTACAATTTTAGCCAGACGTTTTCCTTCCAGACCCCTGGTAAATAAAAGGGGTAAAGTCTGGGAGACCTGATGATAGAATGTAACAGAAAATCTCGGGCTGGGGGTTTGGCTTGTCCACTTGAATCACTTGTTATGTATGCCAGCAGTGACCATTTTATCAAGAAAATCATAAATTATGGTAAATGTAATAATGCACCAGCAGCAGTTGATGCAATTGATTTTTGCCATTGGTCTCAGCAACATTATGATGAAGCTTCAGTGATCCATTAATTAGCTGTGGGCTACAGTATGTGTGCACTTTCATTTTTCATCAGCTTTTGTTATTTTGGACCAGTTCAGACACACTGCCCTGTGTTAGATCCTTCCTCAACATAGAGACATGCTCACTGTTTGGCCAATGAGATGTTCAGTTTTGGTGTTCATAGTACAACTCGTTATAAACTTCACTTACTTTGCTGCAATCTGTCCCATCTTTTTAAGTTTTTGTTCCCCTCTTCGCTGCTCAACTTCCTCTTTCTCTTCTTCCTTTCCATTTCACCTGATGGTACTGTTGTTACTGTCAACTCAGAAGCAGCAAGTACAAGGTTGCCATGTGCGTCACAAGAGATGCCATGCCATCATATTTTGTAGGCGGACACTTCTGTTAGTGACAAAGCACAATAAACCATCTGGGAGTGTCAGACTAAATCCCTCAGGCAGTTGGGAAATGTCCCAGTGCTCCCAACAGATGATGTTAGCTTCACATGACAGGGTGGACCTGGGAAGAGCAGTGTACTTCACTGCTCATCAGTATCTACTTCTCCCTTCTTTTTTTGAAAGTGTGGATATGTTCACTTAAGCCTGGCTCACACAGCAGGACTTTAAAAATCTTAAAATATTCTGAAACTGGTTGTATCAAACACGTAAGAAAGCTCTTCAAAGATTATCTTCTCTTCGGTCTGAAACACACACAAACTAAAAGATTTGAAAAAAAAAAAACAAGCACACAGTACAAGATTTCTTCAAGATTATTGGACCAGAGAGACTGGCGCCCCACGTGATCCTACATCATTTTACGAAGAAGTGAATGTAATCAAAAGCGCAAATAAAGGAGACGAGTGCGGTGCTGCTGGATGTAGCTGTTAGTTTTAGTGAGAGAAAGAGAGAGAAAGAAAGAAGACTACACACAACTGGATAAAGAAGTAGTTTGAGAGACGTGGACAACATGGGTTCCTCAGAGAGAAGTCGAGTGAGCAGCTCTCTCTGATTGGCTATCCTCATTTTCAATGAAAATGAGTGATGTAATTATCTTATTAATATCAAACATGTTTGAAAATTATTGGGGGCTTTGACGAGTATGTGAGCTGATCGTGAGGTTTAAGATTGATCCAGCTCTGGCTCACATAAGAAGATAATCTGGGCTGAACATCAAGGCCAACCATGGTCCCAGACCAGATTTCTCCACCGATTGCCAGGAGAGCCAAATCAGGGTCAAACTGGCCTGTAGTGTGAGCCAGGTTTTACTTGTTGCTAAGACATAAATGCAAAACAGAATAGAATAGAATAGAATAGAATAGAATAGAATAGAATAGAATAGAATAGAATAGACTTTATTTATCCTCAAATGGAAACTCAGGAGAAGTCACATCAGCAATCAAGAAAACAAAAGTAAGAAAGTGTATAGAAATTGCAAAAAGGTCCATAACAAAAAAAATGCTAACAGCTTGTCCATCATCCTCCAGTCAGCCAGCCTCCATCTCCACAGGGTCCAGGACTGAGCTTCTTCAGTCATGCTCCATCTCTGTCTCCTAGATCCTGTCTGCTCACAGCAGGTGAAGCTCTTCCAATGTGGCGTTGGTGTCTGATGTTAGCTCTGTTTGCCATATCTGTGAATAGCATGATGCTACTCTGCCTTCTGGTATTTCATCTGTTGCTGGTTTAGCACAGCTAGCTCGTCCATCTCATTGGAGATAGATCTTACGTTCCCAATAACGGTGGATGGAAGGACAGGTCCATGTCATCGCTTCTTAGCGCACACCTGAGAACCAGCACATTGTCCTCACCTCCTTCTCCTCACCTTGTGGGAAAACATCAGGCCTTGCACCAGTTAGCATTGACATGCTACAGGCTGCTAACAGCTGATTTCACATGTAAACAATGCAGCCATGGTTACATGTAGGATCTCCAGACAAACACAGGAGCAAAAATAGTAAAAATACCACTGAAGACAAAGCCAGTTTGTTGTCCATGACCAACAAATGAAATGAAAAAGAGTTGAAAAATTACAAAAAGATAAGGAAGAGAGAGCTGCTGAAACAGGCAGCCACAACCAACAGGGCTGTGCCGAGCAACAGAGCATATGGTACTGTTATTTTGTCTGGCAAAGTTTTTTTAAAGCTACTTTAATGCAGTTACTGACTAAAGTAATGCTGTGAATTTGCAAACAAACATATTCTAGAGGTTGAGAAAGAAAAATTCTAATACGAGTAGAAATAAGTGAAACACATGAAAGAATACAATATGAATGCTTGACCAATAAAAACAGCTCAAAGTTAAACGCTCTCCAAAAAGTTTTGAAAGAAAATGAAACTTTGGGTAGAGACAGGGATCCAGTTCATTGTTAATGTTATTCAGAAGAACCAAGGAGGCCTCTAATCTTGTGGGAACGGTGCTCTTTGGGGTTTAAAAACAGAGCACACGTTGATGAAGAGATAGATTTGAGGTTGCTTAAGAAATTCAAAGCTTCGTGGATGTCTCCACATGTGCTCAGCCATGGAGCTGTCATATCGTTTGTCTTACACTGCATGCATCCACTGCCAAATATTGAGGGAGCACATTTCCTCCCTGATCTCTCACATCAAACACATTTCCTGTCAGGCTTAACAGTGTGACAGAGCTCTCTGTTCTCCGCCTCCCTTACTTTCACCCCCTAATTTCTGTTTCTCTCACACACTTTGTCTCTCTCGCTCTCTAAATCACCTTAAAACATATCACTCCATCTTTATTCCACGCACACACACCAGCTTACAGTGACTGCCCCCTAAACCAGGAACTCCCCCTGTTTCAGGATCAAGTCGACTTAGAGGTGTCACACAGCTCTGAGTCCTGACTTCCTGCCCTAACCCCTCTGCCCGGGGGCATGCGGGCAGGCAGCAAAGCTCAGGCACTACGTTTGATCTGTCGATCTGTGTGTGTCTGTGTCTGTGTGTGTGTGATTGAAACAGTGCTGTATTGTACAGTCCCTCATGTGTTTCCAGGTGAGCTGTCAGCGACTGTGACGCCATGTTGGCTCTGTCAGGAATGCCCCCACCCTAATCTGCCCCAGCTGTGCTAACAGGCAGGATTAGAGGCAGGCTAATCTACGATGATGGCTTCTGATGTTTGATGGCTTGTGTTTGAGTAGAAAGTGGGTTAAGGCGCTCTCTCTCCATTTCTCTTTCCTTTTTTCATTTCTGTTTTACACTCTGCCTCTCGTCTTCCCGCCTGCTTAGCTTTCCTGAGGCGATGTGCTGTGTAGCATTACTTCTCTATATCTGAGCTGCACACACACACAGCATGCCACACTTGATCATCAGTGGGAATTGAGACGTGTTTCCTGTAAAGCTCGCTCTTAAGCCAGATGTGAAGCCCTTTTATGCTGCCTGATTGAGAAAGCCTGTTAAAAAGAGGGGTTAGAAACCAGGATGTGTAACTACCCGTGTAGTAAACCAAACCTGACATCACATTCCTCAAGCCTGCACGCATGTGGTGAGCTTGTTTGCATTGCCCCCGCCGGTCATGTGACCTAACCTTCGCCACAGAGGAGCACCTGCCACAAGCAGTGTCTTCCAAAGTCAACAACTTATCTCGACTGTTTCTGTCAGCTGAAGACGAAGCCACACCTCAGAGCTGTTCCAGGACTCTCTGCGGCTGTTTGTGTGTGGCTGCGGCTTTCTTCTTCTGTCCAAGAAAAGAACCAAATGTTCCCGCTACGCCCAAGCTGTGATACTGGTGTGGTGACTGTAGCTTTTCCGGGAATGTTGGTGTTGTTTTGCTGCGAGGATAGGCGCAGGGAGTTTGGGACTGTTTGAAGTAGAAGCAGCAAAGAAAAGTTAACTCTCTGAGTCTGGCTTTAGCGATGGGGCAGCTTCGGAAGAGCTGGCTGCCAAATGGGTGGAGGGGATGTTCTGAGCTGCTTCCCTACCTCATGTGGTGATAACTTCCCCTCATACAAATACACCCTCAGTTTCATAAGACATTGAAGAGTCTCTCACACAAGCATGAAACTAAACATCTCTACAGTCTTAAACATTCAACTGTTTTTCATCAATGTCACATAGTTTTTCTGTTCGACTCACCATCACTTGATCAGGGTGTGTCCAGATGTCATTTAATTGTGATAACCCAACTTTGGCACTGACTACGCATGCCTGCCATGGAGTGTGTACATGAACACACACACTCTAAACAGCATTTATTTATCATTTCTGACTACACACACAGACTTCCTTGACATATCTATTTTAACTGATCAAACATAAAGTTTGCTGCTGCCCAGCCTGCCTTGGCTTTTCATGTATGCCATTCCATGAAATACAAAAATACAAAATATAACTTACTGCATGAAAATAATATATTGTTTTGACAAGAGCTGTCTTGACTGGATTGGACAGTCTAGTTTGTCACTTTCAGCTACACCAGCTCACTTTAACCCTTTAGCAAAGAGATAAAAAGAGAGGAAAAATTGTTTCCATGATGACAGAGCTCAATTCGATCCAAAAAAAAATCCTGACTTTTAAATTGAGAGCGCCATGAGGCTCTTAATGAATCTTTTATGCAGCGTTTGAAACATAATATACGGCTGAGTTTTGCTCTACATACGCAAGCAAGCTCTCCCAGCCTTGGCTTTTCATGTATGCACATGAAAGGGAGAAGATGTGTGCTCTCCCTACTTCAGGCTGGCATTCCACTTAGGCACACGGAAGGGCAGGGAGCTCACAGCACTAATTTAACTAATTGCTTGACGTTTTTTTTTTCCTTTTGATGAGAGTGGTCTTGACCAACTTGTGATTGTGGGGCAGCCAGTCAGATTTTAGGACAGTACGATGCCACACTAGTGCCAAAAAGCACGGTGAATTGATTTAAACCAAAAGCCTTTTGATAAGGAAGAGCAGGTTGGTGGCATCATGGCTGATGCTTTTGATTTTATTTCTTCTTCACCAGAAGTTTCTTTCATCGCTTTGCACTGTTACACAGCTCAGTTTTGCATCTGATTTTTTCAAACAACTTGATTACAGAATGCAAAAGAACCTCACACTTAATGTTTATGGATGACACATAAACATGCCCTCCACGCTCTGCACTGATTTATTTCACCATCTCAGCTACACATGGCTCTGTTTCTGATTTATCTACCGTGTTGGAGCTCTCACCACTTAACAGGAGTCCATCCGTCATGGCCTGTCTCTACTTGTTGCCTGTTTGTTTCTGTGTTGACATGTGGATGTGCACATGCTCTGTCATTTTTGTACTTGTGTGTCTGTGCTTATGTGTGTGCAACAGCAGTTGACATGACAAGAGGTGACCTTCCCATCCTATTCCTGTCATGGCATGTAGAACCCAGGTCTCTGTTGTCATGGTGACAGCAGTGATTGACATATTCTCTGTCCCTGGAAGACAGATTTTTGTGAACCTCTTTCCCCTATTATCTGAGATGCTTTCCTTTGGTTTTCTATGGGGAGGCTTAAGTACTGAATGCTAGTCCCTATTTTCATAGCTGTGCGAGGCTTTATTTAACCTCTACTTACCCAGGGAGAGCTGTCGGAGGATGCATCTCTGGCTTTCATTCAAACACTAACATAAGTTGACACCTTCCTGGTGCCACTGAGCAGTTAAGTCCCGAGAAGACCTTGAAGATAGTCACTGATGGAGAAACAACTTTGTAAATATATGTTTCGATGTGTAACATTGAGCATATCATAAATTATGCAAATGAAGGACAGGGGCTTTGGCATCCCACATAGGCACACGGAAGGACAGGGTGCTCCCAGAACATACTGCTAAACATAAGTTATCCCATGCAAATATTTATCTCTTTTAAATGAACTAAATTTTAAGTTCTGGTGTCCACAAAATGAATCTCCATCACCAGTTTCTTAACAAATCCTGGGGCCCAGATATGGAGTATTTTTCATGGTGAAGTGGCACAGCTCTGTGATTCACAGCTGTTGGTGTGCAGCTCCAATAGTTCCCATCATGTTGAAGCCCCACAGCTCAGATCAATAGTCATCAGAGCCCATCCAGACGCTGCTCTGCCATTAATAACCTACACTGAGTGGCTAGATGCTCTCGCCTTGACCAACTGTTATCCTCCACCTTGCTGGCAAAGGGGACAGAACAGTATGTCAACACAGGCGAGATGGATGGAAAGACGTGGAGAGAGACAGATGTAGAGCTGGATGATTTATTTGTAGTTTGAAATGCTGTGCCATGTTTTAATCGTCCCGATATGTGGTTTTAGGAAAAGATGGACGACACATCTCACCTTCCTTTAGTTGTTAAAAAGTGAAGCCAAAATATAAAAACCCTCTTGCATTGTCAAAGTCTTGTGTCAGTACAGATTGGCTGTTGGAGCCACAACACTGGAGTCCTCCCCCTTCCACTGGCCAAAGCTTAACTTCCTGATAAAGTGACAACAAATCCTCAAATCAACAAAACCCACATGCTAACAGTTTCAATTGTTGGTGTGATGTGTTTATCCCGCCTTCTTCTTTCTGCTCTGATAGTTTAGTGCACAGCACCTCGTATGAGCTATATTTAAAGCATCAATCCACTGATTTAAATGAAACTACCCTGAAGAAATTTTACACTTTTTGGTGTTTTGAGTTAGCATGACACACACCAACTATAATGAGAAAAACTCTGTTCAAGGAGAATTTATTTGAAGAGTGATTTTAAAGTGTGGCTCTGTTCACTTGGAGGAAGCAGGTTTTATTGACTCGTCTGAAGCTAGTTGAAGGTGACATTTGAGATGTTTTGGCCTCACTTTTGGTATCCACCCTGTCATCCATATTTTTCCACCTCAAAAAAAATTCCTGCCATGATGGAAAATGAAAGTAGAAAGCAACTTGAAAAATCCTGAAACCTCTGTAGAAGAAAGATTGGGGCCTGTCTATTGCATGGGTGTTTCACTCTGTCGCTGCTGCATTGCGGTGTGACTTTGTACTGTAGTTATAGTTGCGTGTCATGAGGAGTGATGGCAGCGAAGAGACTTAAGGAGTCTGCTCACACCCGCCTCGTTAAGGAACTATTCAGACCTCCCGTTCATCAAACATACGCACATGCCATCTGTTTCAGGCGCAGGTGTGTATGTACGCGTGTGTGCAGCTATGTGTGCCTGAGTCTGTGACTGTGAGAGTGAACCATTTATTGCCAATTAGGGATGCTTTATATCGTCCAAACCTGTCCCCCGACTATGCACAGGGAAGTATTAAAAGAGTTTAAAATTGGACAAAAATCATCTCTTTCACCATAACAACCTCTATTCACTGTGGCCAGGGCCTGTCAACCTCTTGACTCGCTGCTAAAGCTGGAGCTGAAATGTGCCCAGCTCAACCTGCCACATTAAATAGGTTAACTAATGGTTACTGTAGAAGAGAAAATCTTATCATATTAAATGCTCTTGTTAAATCTAATTTAAATTCCTTTTGCAGTCCTGCAGAGAAATATAACATTTCAAATAGACGTCCTCCTTTTGACAGGGAGATTTTGATACTGCTAATTATCTCCCGCTTCCCTTCATTTGCTTTCACGCGGCCCTCACAGGTGAGTCGGCTGAATAAGTTAATAGGAGAAGGAGAGGCGAAGACAAAAAAAAGTGCCAGGGATAAATTGGTATGCATGGTTTCGATTCACAAAGGGAGAAGGTCACTTCAACAATCTGATAGGCCCCTCTTTAGACGATAGCGGGTCGAGAGAGGGAGCAGGCGAGTGACAGGAAGGTGAGAGAGGAGAAAGAGGGGGATGACACAGAGAGGTAATGTGGTAATGTGTCAGGAAGTCTGGATATGCCGCCTCACCCCGTCCTGAGTGTGACAGCTCCTGAAGGTGTGATAACCTTAAATTCACACGCACATACATACGAGCACACGCTAACATCCATCCCAGGGCATCCTCCCGGCCGTGTGTGTAGCGTCGGTGGGGGAGTTAATCACCCGTGTCTATGGCCTTTAGCTGCTCTCATTAGCGGTGAGCGGTGGAGCCATACCCGATCCATTAGCAACGCTGCCGGTAATGACACTTCACCAGCACCGCCGGGCCCACGGCCAAGAAGAGGCTGCGCCGAGTGCCACAGCCCCTCCATTACTGCGTCCTGCTGCATTCTGCCGCCATGACTTTTAGCAGCAGGACTGAAAAGAAAAGACAGAAGAGGAAGTCTACTTCCTTATTACTGTGCATGGTTCAAGAAAGCAGCAGGAAGACGAGGAGAGGCAGAGACGCTGCCTGGTGGCTTTTATCCGGGATCACATCAGTTCTGCAGCACTATCACTCCAAGCCTCTTGGTCTTTGTCCATCTCTCATGGACTCGCTCTCTCTCTTACACACACACACACACACACACACACACCAAACATACATGTGTGTACCCTGCACACATGCACAGTTGGATAGCAAAAGGTAATAGCTTGTGTTTTATGCTCATGATTGCGCTAATTAAAAAGGATGAACACATAGGAAAACCAAGCTTATACTTGCATGCTTTTCAAAACACACACACACACACACACACACACACACACACACACACACACACACACACACACACACACACACACACACACACACACACACACACACAGAGCAGGTCCCGAAGAAAGGCTAACACAAAGTGCTGTGTCCTCATTCATATTGTATGTGAAAGCCCTGTGGCTGTCATGTTACCGAGCTTGTGTCACGTCTGTGAAATGGCCATCATGGAGCGAGCGGCCACCCAGTTAAAAGCTGGGCCAGGTATGACTAAAGGAATATAGGCCACAGGCAAGAGACCTCCTGCTTCCTCCTTCACTCGCCTTTTATTCCCTTTAGCCTTTTTTTTTCCCCTTTTTTTTCTCCTCTCCTCAGCTGTGGTCTGGTGCATTTGCCTGCCTGTGAAGTTTGGTGTAACAGCAGGACACCTCTTCCTCCTTCTTCTCCTCTGTCGGCTTCACACACTCTGCTGTGCTCGGCTCTGCTCTGTTGAGAGAGCACACATATTCTTTCAGCGCCCTCTGAAGGAGACAGAGGACACTGCAGCTCTCCTGTGATTATTGCAGTGAAATAAGACTGAGGAAAATGTCTCAGCAGTTCTTTTTTCCTCAGAAAATCTGTCTAGTCTAACAGGATTTAGTGTTTTGTGAAATAAGATATTCGTTCTGCATGTAGAAGGAGGTGGCAAGTTGTACTTCTTCACTTATTTCTTTACTTAAAATGAGATAACACTTATTAAGCACTATTCTGTGGATAAATTCTGTTCATTGCAGCATTAAAGACATGGAAATCAAGAGAGACTTTCCAAAGGAACAATTACAGATTCAGTAATGATTAATTAAAATTGAAAAGAGCAAAATTTATTAGAAAAAAATGGTACATATTATAAAAATTGAACAAAATTAAATTTAATAAAATAAAATTTATAGGACAAATTTTTTTTTTAAAATGTGATATAAAATTAAACAAAATGAGACAAAACAAATATAATAAATAAATAAAATTTCAAAATAAAAAATGAACTTGTAAAAATTATTAAAGAAATAAGACTGAATAAATTAATGGAGTTACCACATTTTTCAGAATACAATCAGACTGTGTATAAAAAATTTGAAAAATAAAACTTAATACACTGAAATTTAACAAGATAAAATTTAATAAGCTCAAATGTAACAAAATTAAATTGAATTAAAACATGGAGAGTCCTTAATTTTAAAAATCAAATAAAACTAAATATATATAATTTAACAAGAAATTGAGCTAAGCAAGATTTAACGAAATTAAAACAAAACAAAAAAAATAAATTACACCCAACTCTGACAAAGTAAAACTGGAAGAAAAAATTATTTTCCTAAATTTTCAAAATAGAATAATACTGATAAATAAAAATTTAACAAAACAAAATCAGATAAACTAAAGTACAACCAAACTTTATTAAATAAACCAGAGTATAACACAAAAAAATGGTTAAAAAATGAAGTAACCTTTATTTTATTTTTGAAATAAACTAAAATTGAATTAAAAAAAAAATGACTAAATAAAATTGGATAAATTGACATTTAACAAAGTATAAACTCAAATTTTTATAGTTACCCTTAATTTTTCAAATGAAATAAAATCAATGCAGAGACCTTTAAAGGCCTGTGTGATCAACATTAAAATGGGTCGGTCAGTCAATGTGGCAGTTTGAAGTAACAGTTACATTTAAAGTGACATGGAGTGAGCATAAGGTGCAGTATGATGTGCAGTGAAAGATGAGAGGTCGGCACAATGAATGTCAGGCTTGTTGTTTTAAATTTTGATGGCATTGGATTTAGACTTCTGTACTTCCTACATCTGTATTTACATTTTGTCTTTGTGCGTTAATTTCTATAGGTGTAGATTTTTGATGTTTGTGTATTGTGTCTTTGTTTGGCCTTGTTTCAGTACATGACTGCTGCAGCTGCCGCGGCGCCTATGCAAGGGACCTACATTCCCCAGTACACTCCTGTGCCTCCAACAGCCGTCCCTGTCGAAGTAAGACCCGCATTCACACACACAACCACCGACCATTCGACAAATCTGTCAGTGTTCACCAGAAAGAGGACATCATTACCGCTGACAGCTCACTCTTTTACACCCACACACTGCTCTTTGCCTTTTCTATTCCTGCTCACCTCATCAACCGATCAAAACAGTCATTAAACAGACAGATTACATTCCAAACAGGCTGTAAATTGCTCTTATTCTCTGGGAACAAATGGCCTTGCACCAGCAGCAAATAACAAGGGTGGAAAACTGCAAGCAAAGCAAGATGAGTCAGAAGTTTTATAGTATTTGGGAAAGACATTTGAAGTGCAGTACAGACTTTGTCACTTGTTTGGCGGCTGTCTGAGCGCCGGCAGGTTTTCAATGGTCCGGGCTGAGAGATGATGAACGTGGAAAAGCAAGAAGGGGCCGGGCGAGGAGAGCAGGGCCGGCTGTCTGGCGGCTGACAGTGCACTCGCATTCAGATGGACTATCAGTCGGGTATCAGATGACAGGAGCTGAAGTGAGACGCAGTGCTAGTGGTGCTGGTATAGAGCCCCAACACACACACATCCCTCAGCCACGCAGCTCTGGTTAGCCCACCAGCCATGGACAGTGACAGTTACCCCTGACAGACCCATTAGTCGCCCCTCCCCTCCCTCTCTTGGACCCCCTCCTTTCAAAGTTCCTCATGAAGGAGTGGCACAGAGGAGAGAGATGTAGTTGCAGTGTAGCCTGCGGCGTCTCTTACCTATTTCATCCTGGCCGTCGTTCTTTCAGTGCCGGCGTCGGCAGCGGGATGTACATCACTGTTTCAGCGTGTGTCTTCAGGGCTGATGTATGGACGGGACGCAGTCTCCTTGAGAGCTTGTTAAAGGTGATTGAGAAGGCTCGATGATGGGGGGCGATCAGTAACGCTGGGCACAGAAAGAGGCGAAGACTCTGTTGTGATGAATTAAGTGCTCAGGTCCAACTTTAGAGCTGCTTTTCACCTCAAACTTTGGTGTAAAATTTTTGCGACTTTTGGGTCACCAGTTAAGCTCAGTGGTTGAATCATGTGCCCCATGTACAGAGGATATAGGCCTTGAATTGGGCTGCTTTGTAAAGCACCAACAGTATTAACTGCTCCTATTTATACACATAAGTGTCTTTGGACACACAAGGACCACAGATTAAACCCCTGATCTTCAGATTCTACCACTGAAGGCCTTTGCACACTAACAGCAATACAAATGAACGTGTCACCGAAATTGCAAAAAATTTTGAGGCGTCATATTTAGTCTGCACAGCTATTGTTCTCCAAACGATGTCTTTGTAGTTTTTATGTCTGGTCCTAAAGATCCAGATGCTGGGACACAAATACAATCAATGTTGAATGTTTTGGTGTGTGACTTGTCAACAACGAGCGTTTTGATTGGTGAGATGTGTACTCATAAATGTGGAAAAAATCTATAAAAGTCCCAGTTTTGCTTAGCGAAAGAATGTTGCTGGTGTGGAAGCTTGCATTGAAAACAGTAGATTTGAAAAAAAAAAAATACCGCAAACTATTCACGCGAAAAATACACGTCTGGTGTGCGAAGGGCCTAAGTCTGACATGTCCTTCCTCCACCTTTCATGCACACACGTAAAAGCCAGGGAGCATACGAAATACTTATGCTCTTTGAAAAGATCCTTGTGAAAAGATGTTTTTACCATTTTCTTGTAGCAAATAGACACATTCTGTTTAGGTGATCTTGGACAACAATGACTTATTTCACCCTTCTCTAATCTCAAATCAGGGTGTCCACTCAGATCAACCACACCCTGACTCATTAATTCATCTATTTTTGTTTTAAATAAAATAATAAAAAGGAAAATTTTCCTTAAGAGGTTCTGCTGATCTTTTCCAGATCAGCTTTTATTGTCGTTAGGCTGCACTCTGAGCAAACAAAACAAAAATTTATGTTGTCTCCACTGGCGCTTTATGAGCATTTCTGACATAAAGTATGTTGGTATCTGAGTTGTCAAAGTTTTATATTTAAATGAAGTTCAGTGAATGTTATAAATGTTTGTTTACACAGCAGTCCTCTGGAGTGATGGACCTGTCAGCTTGAGAAGTTCACAACATTTGTTACAGTGTCACAACAGCTGAGTTTTATTTTATTGGACGTTGTTTCAGAGTAGTTGTTCTGCTGTTTCAAAGGCTCTTGGATTGAGTATTAAAAACGGTGCAGTTAAAAGTTGAGCCCATGATCTGTGTCAGAAAGAGCTCCAGTAACAATGGAGGGATTTTCTCTTGCAATGTAAAGACGTCTTTGGAGACAGGACTGCCACACGATGTTCAGAAGAAAGTGCCAAGCATTGCAGAGAGCCACTCTTGTTAAAGTTGAGAGCTGACATATTTCCCTCTGTGTGTGTCTCCAGGGAGTGGTGACGGACGCCTCCCCGCAGACCGTGGCTCCCTCGTCACAGGATGTGGCGGGACAGCAGCAACAGATCCAGGTGGACAGCGCTGCCGACCACGTTCCTGCTTACTCATACACGTCCAAGTAAGTCAGGCGGGACTGTCACCGTCGACCACTTTAGCTTCTACTTAGCAATCTTTCCTTTATAGGTAGTCCTAAGTGTATTTATCACCATCTTTGAGAAAATAATGTTGTATACAAAATAAAATGTGTTCATACATGTGTATTAACCCTTTTCTGTCTTCAGGTCTGGGCAGGCAAAATTTTAAAGATTAACTTTATGCTTTCTATGGTTATTTTAGATTTTAAAGCTCCAATGAGGAACTTTTGGTTTGTGTTAGTTTTGGTGCCCCCTTGTGGACAAAGGGGTTGCTAGAATCAACAAAACACCAGAGCTCCTCAATGTGTCTTTAAAATAAATTCTGACTTATTTCGCACTTTGATTTTTGCATACATGTCCATATTGTCCTCCCCCAGAGAGAGATGTTTACTTATACCAACCAATGTTGGTGTAAAAAGAAATATTCAGATGCAGCTATTTTTGCCTAATCCTGACTTGTCAAAGCTAACCTTTTCCCAATAATGCAACTGGAAAATGTGGTACAAACGAAGATTGTTTGTTTGTTCTACAAGGTCCCATAAAATGCTCATTTCTGCAGTTTGATATGGATCATTAATGTCTTCATGAAATGGTAGTAACATGTTTTGGTCCAAAAAGCCAATAAATCAAGCACAGCAGCATTGTTTCCAGGCTCTCATAGCCCCTCTGTTCAGAACGGTCTGATTTAGTGGGCGTGACCTTCATATGTAAATGATCCACCACTGATACCGCCCCGCTCTTTCGTGTCACTGAAAGCGGTGCCACGAGCTTCGAGTGCACAATGTTTAGAAAACACCGAAGCTCGTTTACTGTGACATTACAGGCTAAAATAACAGGCTAACCACAGCTAAAGTTAGCATCCTGAAGCTAACACAGAGACAGAGGGGACACTAAGGAAAAGCTCTTACATCTGCTCCACAGCACACAGCATTTAAAATACTCACATTTTCAGGGTCCAAGGTTTGTTGGCGAATGGATAGTAACGCGCCTGGATTCAGGACCAGTCTATTTGCTAGCCCTCTGTTGTACTGTCCAAAGTTTGAAAAGCAGCTGGCCGTGGAGTGACTAGCACACACATGCACAGTTTTCTGAGTGTAGCTGGCACATTTCCTTGATAAATGAACTCTAGACACTTAGTCTTGTCTCCTCCCGAGATGGGAAGCTTGTGAATGGAACTGTGTGGCTGTTTACAGCCAAAAACAGAGCAGTGATGGCCCTTCAACTCCAGCAGTGTGGATGGGGTGCAGGGGTTTCTGCTTTGGTGGACCAATCAGGTCAGTCTTGCTCCTGATTGGTCAAAAAAAAGAAATCGCTGACGTCGGCAAATCCCCAAATTCCAAACAGCTCGTTTTAGACTAGGATTTTACATTCACAAACACTACTAAGTGCAGGTTTTGTCACTTAATATCACCTTTTGTGGGCTGGGAGGAAAGCTAAAGACCCCCAAATTTCACTAAAAGACTTTATAAAGTGATTTTTGCATAATATGGGACCTTTCAGTAATAGAAGTTATCAATTTTCAAGGGACTTGTCTTTGACAAATATTCTTGTTAAAGCAACACAGGAAAAAATAAAAGTTTCTAAAAATGAAACAAAACAAAAATATTAGAAAACAGTGACACCTTTATTAGAAGACTTAAATTATCATGGCTGTTGTTGTCATTTGCTTGTCAAGTTGGCAGCACTTTTTGCTTCTCTGACCCGATCAGAGCTGCTCAAAGAGCTTCATTTCTGTTTCAAATGTCTGACAGAGCTGTCAGCTGTCAGCTCTGTTGCCTTTTTTCTACGTTTGTAATACTGCTCTTTGATTACAACTGCACCACACCCCTCTCCCCCCTTTTCTCTCCTTCTCCCCCCTTTCCCCCACTCTCTCTCTGTGCTTCCTCCCGTTTTATCAGATAGCAACGGCCTGAGCGAATGTTCCTGTGACAGCGTTGCCTTGAGACAGAAGGTGGCTGCACTGTGAATGTGAGGAAAAGAGAGAAGAAAGAGAGATTGCTTCCAGATTGCCCAGGCACCAAAAAAGAGACACTTTTTTCATTTCCTACCTGGCCTACGAGAATAAAAAAAAAGAAAAGAAAAACAAAAGCAAGAAGGAGGTAAAGAGTGCTGAGAAGGGAGATGGGGAAAATTGCTGGGCACAGTGCAAAGAAGTGAAATTGTTTTGTCTGGGAACCTGCCGAAGGGCTGGGCTGAAGCTTGAAAAGTTTCTCAAAGAAAAATCTCAACTAATTAAAAAAGAAAAAAAAAAGATGAAAAATGAGTAAAACTGACAAAAAAAAAAAGGTTGAATGCGCAGGTAGGCGATGAAGTTTATTTTGTAATTAGAAAAGAGGAGTCAAGTTTGAGATACACACAGAGATTGTCTTCCTCAGATATTAAGCTACAATTTCTTTTCACTCTTTTTTATGTTCTAGTGTTAAATTTTAGTTTTCTAGATATATTCAAAAACAAAGTGTTTTTTTTCTTTCTTGAATCTTCATGGCCTTAATTTGAAGGGCGCCAGAAACTTTTTACAGAGTTAAAGTCTGACGTCTGGTTAGGATAAAAAGCAAACAAAGTCAGTCTCTTGGACCCCCCAGAGGGTACAAGACACTGGATGAGTTGTTCTACAGAGGAAAAAAGAATCTATCACATAAGCTGTACAGATTTAATAGAGAAGAGCTTTTTTTTGTTTCTTCATTAGAAGAAAACTTTGATAATTATTATGTCAGAGGTAACTAAGTGTCAGAAGAAAAACAAAATGTCTGTTTGGGGAAAAAGACTCATGGAGGGGTTCAGGGTGGGGTTGGGTGGGAGGGAGAAAAAAGCTTTGAAGAGATTTTTTTCACCGTGAGGAAAAACATGAAAACATAAGAAAACATGCTGCATTGTGGATGCAGTCTGTTGCAAAATGCTGAACTTGTTTTTTATTCTCATGATTATGATTTTACATGGCAAAAAAAAGAGTTGCTGTCGATGACATTAGTGCTTTTTATCTGCCACATTTTACCTTTTTTATGAGCTTTAAGATGTTTTTAGCCCGCTTTGCTTGTCACACTGCGAAAAAGAAGCGACAAAAAAAGAAGAAAAAATGAGAAAATGAACCAAAAAAAAGAAAAAAATCATGGAAAAAATTCTGGCAGTGAAATAAAAACAGTAGATTCAGTAGGAGCTTACGGTTTAAACCAATCAGTGCAAAGCAATAGAAGAAATTGTTGACAATTTCTGTAGTCTTTCCTAGTTGTGGATCAAATGCAGCCCATGGATGGCCATTTTTATACCAAAGATGAAGAGACACTCTGAACCAGAGTTTTTGTTTTGTTTTATTTTGTTTTTCCTTTTCATTTTTCAGTTTGATTTTGTTGTTGTTGATGTTGTTGTTGTTGATGATGTTAATGTTGATATTGTTGTTGTTGATGTTGCTGTTGTCGTTGTTTTTTATTTGACGTTGATGGCCGGACCAGTCCTTACTATCCTTCTTGACATCTTTATTTTTTTTTCTCACCGGGCTTTAAGCTTCTTTTTCCACAGTTGTCCAAGCTATGAAACTCACACACAAACACACTCACACATACCTCTGTGTGCACACACAAACTGTACAAGCTCATAAACACACACAACAACAAACAGTATTTCAAGTGTGACTCAACCAGTGGCAGTCCTACAGGAAGCCTTTCTTCTTCACTTTTTTTTTTTGTTGTTGTCTTTACGTTTCTTAAATGTCTCATCAATTTTTCCAATCCTTCCGCGGTTGCATTCCACCTCTCTCTCAGATGCTGCAGGGAAAACTTTTTGGGAATGCTGCTCGCTACGCTCCGTGGTGGTTCATACATCACTTCCAGCTGTGTTCTCTTTTTGTTGATCTTGTCCTCAATCTCCTCATCTTCTCAATTTCACTATGACTGCTAGAGAGACTTTTTAGCTAACTGATCTTCACTGTTAAAGTAGGAATTTCCCAGCTATCGTATGACTTTTACAGAAACTGCGTCAAATCAAGGTCTGTTCTTTGGGTTTTTACTTTCCAGGATTATCAGATGGGTGTTGTTTGCTGCAGGTGAGTGGTTGTCTAAAATGAAAGAAATCAGTGATTGCATAAGCTCTTCGGCACATAACAAGACTGGCATAAGCTAACCACTAGCTGCTTGTTAGCTTAGCTTAGCACAAAGACTGGAACCAAAGGGAAAAAGCTAGCCTTGACCTGTTGGAGGCAACAAAATCACCCCTAACAGCACAAAGAATGCATTTTTTCTGACAACATGTATGGGCCGGGTCATGCTGTAATTGACTGAAACGCAAATTGGACATGACGTTGATAGTTGCTATGTTGTAGGCTCACTTCTGCATTTGGTTGTTGTCATGTCTGTTTATGACCCATGACAACAAACTTGATATCAATGCTGCATCCTTTTGTTGGTGACAGTTGGCAATAATTATCAATCGAGGGCAGCCACGCCCTGAGCAAACCTTGCAATGTAAGCCATAAGTTACCATTTATTCCTTGTGCTGTGTTGAGGAAAAGTTATGGAACAAAATTAAGACTAGGAACTCATCAGAAAAATATGAACTGAGGTCAGAAATCACCTGAGAAGACAAACCATTCTCCCATTTCTGTGTCTTTAATTTAACTTTTACAACATATTGAATATAACCCCCTGCTGGCCATTGGGAGAAATGCAGATTTGAGGCATTCTGCATCATAACATACAGTGGCGGACTCGGACTGAAAAACAGCCCGAGACTTTGACCCTGTCCGGCCCACAACAATGGGCCATATTGGTAGACCAGCTGCCCCCGCCCCACACCCGGTAGCACTGGCTACCGGGTGTGGGTAGCTTGCCACAGCTTGATCCGCCAGCCCCCTCTTTCTCATGTTGCGGCCCCGGCCCATTGGCCCACCAGGGAAATCCCTGGTATCCCCGGCCCAGTCCACCCTTGATAACATAGAAAACAGTGATGGAATTCTACAATAAATTTGAAGGTGTTGTTTATGTTAATTTTATGAAACAAGTTGTTTTGTCAGCCACCTGACATTTACAGGCAGTCTCGCCGATAATTGTGTTGTAATCAGACTACTTTTTATGAGATAACTATAATGGTGTACTATTGTAGACTTGACAAGAAACTGACACCATCAGCTTTTCAGTGGCCATTGTAAGAAATGGAGGTTTAGCACATAGTTGGGAAAAAGTTACTCAGAATTGTACTTGGAGCCACTATGAAATTGAGTCTTTTCTTTGGATTTACTGGTAAACAACAGGTAATACAGGAAATTACCATAAAAACGAAAACTTTTAAACCCACCAAAAAGCCACCAGGACTCTTTTTTTCCCCCTTTTGTTGTTCGATCTGTTGAATGTGAGACCACCATCACTTTGTTACACCAACAAGAAACAGGCGAAGTGTTTAAAGGGTACAAAAGAACTCCCTGTCTTGAACATCCCTCTAATCATTTGGCCATCACAAACAGGGAAGATCAGCACACCTGTGAGAGCTAACCAGACTCCTCAGCAGCCATAACAAGACGCTGATGGCAGCTCTTTCTTCAGCCCGGCTGCTGAGTGTCAGTTACACTCCTGGATGTCCCAATTTGTTGCACAAACAACCCCGTCTCTTCTTATCCCGTCTTTCCATCCCAGAGCTGCGGAGGCTTTCAGTGATTTCATCCCTGAGGATTGTCCCCAAAGAAATTGCCTTTGGGACAGCAGCCATCTCTTCCCCCCACTGGAGCAGCCTTTGTGTGTCTGCTCTGCTCGCCCATGTCTGTCCGTGTAGCTCCACTGTGATGCTACAGCGCTAAAAAAGACCTCTTTTTTTTTTTTCTCTCCCGCTTCACTGGCACCATTAATGTGCCATGGCCGAGTCTGGCTCTTTTTTTGCTCTCATTTTCCCTCATTCTCTCCTTCCCTCTCTCAGAGGTTTCTCCTCTTTATTGGGTGGTGCAGAAGCAGAACCACAAACCAATTTCAGTCACTCTCGCAATGAGGCTTGACGGGCCCAATTTGTCTCCCTCCGGGGCAATAGGATCCACTCCAGTGTCCCTCAAAAGACCCCTTTCTTCCAGACGGAGAGGGAGCTTTTTGTTTGGTGACAATTGCTATTGAGCTCTGGCAGTTCATGTGACTTGTTCAAATCCGAAGTCCGACGCTTTCCGGGGGACATGACGGCGTTTTGTGCACATTACAGGCAAGCTATGTCATCATGTGTGGGGATGCTTGTGTCTAACAATCAAAACGTACGTTGAGTGCCTTTAAATGAAGCTTGATGATGAGTGAAAATAAGCACACAGGAGAGCTTGGGTGATGATGCTAAAATAACAATATCAAAGCCACTCCTTGGTGCTACAGAGGAAGCTGATTTGGCCACTGTTGATCTTCTGGCCTTGAAAGAAAAAGAAAGAGGCATGCAGACTCCTGATCTTAAAGTTAAAGCCATACATGTGTTTCTTTCCCTTCAGTCACACAAAGCTCCACATTCCTCTCCACTGAGGTCAGAAGGCCGTGTGTCAGTCAAACTGTCTCTCAGCGACTGCTCAGCTGCTCATCATCCAATCAAATCAACACCTGCCATTTCTATTTCATCTCATCTGCCACTCAACATCTGCTTTCACTTTCCTCCAGGCAGGGATTCACTCTTATCTTTCACTGAACGACTCTCTGCCGCATTACTGTCTTTAACAACTGACAAATGCTAGCTTTTAAAGCTCCCTGCTCTTTGCTCATCTGTTTGAACTCACTGTATTCCATCTCTGAATCATTTCAAGCGTCATAATTAAACAACAGAGCTGCTGAACTTTAACTCAACCAGTTTTAAGCTAGTATGTGTGTGCCTGTGTGTGTGTGTGAGTTGTTCTTTCCAAAGTTCAACTTTGTTTTTGTTTTTTTTAAGTTATGACTCAACGTCACTTTTACAGAGTTTGCTAGACTTTTACAGCTGCTGTTTTATAGAGTGAAGAAGACAATTTTGAAAGATAATAAGGATCATAACACAGGAGCTGCACATCAGAGAGTACAGTGTCATAATAAATGGCTTGAGATTCAATTTAAATGGCATTATTGACATTGAGTTACAAACAGCTGAGAGGTTATATAAGAAAGTAACACACCACAATGACCATTAGCCCCAGTTTCCTGCTTAAGATAACAGGAAATCAAGGTTTTTAAGGCAGTTGTTACTTTTGGTTAACCACTATTTCAAGATCTGTAAAGATTGGCAGCGAACAAACACAGAACTGCTTTCTCTTATAGCACAACGGCTTAGTGTACCTTTTCAGAATACCAATACATTTGTGCAAGTGTACAGATGGCATGCCTGCAATTTTAAGGAGGCTGCAGCAGCTTCCAGTCAGCTCATGTGTCAGCACAAAGCAGCTTCACCGAGAGAGGAAGAGTGTGTGAGAGGAAGAAAGAGAGAAAGAGAAGGGGAATCATTAGCTCCTGTTGCCGGGCAAATGTAGTGAAGGCCTGGAGTTTCTTCTCCGCCACCTTTACAGAAACAGAGGAGTTGACCCGCTTGACCCATCACTAATTTGCAACACACACTCTTTCTTTACCACACCATCACACCAAGGTGGATTCTTTTTCTCTATTGCCTATTCTGCACATTGGCTCATCATTTTCCATCTTTTTAAGCGCTCAGTGTCACTTTGATCCATTTACTTACACCAGTTCTACTCCTGCCTTCTGTTTTAAGGCTGCATCTGTTTCCTCGTGCTCTCAGCCATTGCTGGGTTTCCCTGCATCTTGCTAAACATCTAGAGAACTTGACAAATACGCAAGAAATAAGTGAAGGAAATAAGGATGCGACCAAAGACACCTGGAATGTATCCAAAGTGTTTATATCGCACCTGCTCTCGGGGAATCAAGTTGCCCTCAACCCAAAATGAATAAGCTGGAATGGAGCATGGACCAAGGCGACCAGCCTCTTGTGATGTCACACTCAGACATCGCTCAAATGTTATCTCTTACTCCTATGATCTGCGTTGTTGGTCATATAAAGAGACAGTTAGACAAATTTCATTACTCCTAGATTAATAAGCAGCCACAAAGACATCTGAGGTTAAAGTCAGGAAAGATACAGCTACCCTATTAGCTAGCATTGGAACACAGCCAACATTAGCATGCAGCTGCTTCTTGTTTAATGTTTAAAAAGGTGAAAGGTACAAGCAAACAAATTATTTCATGGCTACTATTTTAGTAGCACTAGCGTCAAAGTTAATGTCAGATTTTACTTCCTGTTAGCTAGCAAACAAAACTGTGTTTGAGTACTGTTACTTGATCTTCTTTTAGAATCTTGGCAAAGTATTTTCTTTGTGTGTTGATTTGTATAAAAGAAAAAGCTGATACACAAATAAACTCTCTCATCCTGCTAACAAATTGAGGCTAATACCCTTAATGAGTAAGGTGTTGCAGGTTAAAAAGTGACCTTGTTAACTGGCAACTTTAATTAAAATGCTTAAGTTGCTGCCAGTGTGACTAAAAGTATAACAAGGTCACTTTTTAACTCCTTTGTAATGAAATCTGTCTAAACAGTACTTAGATAAGCTAGCTAGCTAGCTAACAAGAAGTAAACATAGAAAGTGTTACATACGTTAGTGCTTCCAAAGAAGTCAGCACAGTCATTTTGCTTGTGTTGTTGGCTCATCTTTCCAATTGTACAGGTGATTTTTAGACATATTTGTAGACAAAGAAGTGGCTAGGTATGCTATCCTTAGCTGTGTTATGATGTTGGCTAGTCATTGTTTATTGTCTTTGTGCTGCTATTCACCACTCAGGAAGCAGTTAGAGTTTCCTTTACGGCTAACATAGACCTGATAACAATTGTTCAGCTTCTCTCTGTAAGTGTGACATCACAAGAAAATGGCTGCCATGGGAGTTTGGTCCATTTTGTAAAAGCTAGCTGGTTAAACATGTAGGTCCATGTTGGTATGTTGTTCAAACTGCTGAGTTGAAATCGAGGACATATTGTTGTTATAGTGCCGAAAAAGTTTATGCAATCATGTGATTGATATTTAGAGTAATGACAAGTGCATTTTTGTGAGGTTTGCTGTTTAATTTGAGAATTCGAGTTACAAAATACTGTGAATCACACTCATCTGGTGCCCAAAGAAAGCCTTTGAGATGCTTTGATTTTCTTATTCTACCACTTAAAGCAGAAAAAGGGAGGATTGCTGTACATTCAGACCTTGTAGGAAAACACACTCAGGTTTTCTTGAGCTTAAAACCTTTGAGACACCTGGTGAACACACACCTTAAGATTTTACATACCTGTATTCCTCTGGGGTCAGTTGAGAAGGCAAGGTGCTCACTTCACTGCCTTTTTCAAAACTGCTTCCTCGCTCCGTCCCGACTCTCCGTCTCTCACAGCTACTGCTGCCGTATCTGAATCTGACCTTAACCAGAAGTCATCAATGTAGTAAAGCTCCCCTCCTGTCAGAGGAGGAAACTCATTACTCATCGTAGCATGTCATACCCGGCTGTTGGCTGATTTATCCCTCTGAACTAGTCCGCATTGATCCCTGTGTGTTAGGGAAACAGCGGTTCAGAGTAACTCTCACAGCCCGTCTCCCACTGAGTGCAAAAGGAGAACCCAGGCTCAATAACTCATCACAGACTAGCACACACACACTTTCACACTCATACCCTCTCCACACACATAATGCAGTGGGAAAATTGCTCAAACTACCCCCTACAAGAGTAAGGCCCCCATGCTTTTTAATTGATGCTTCGGTCCACCTTTGATGAGAGCTATCGATTGGCCACACAACCCCAGGAGCGCAGCCAGCCAGCACACCCTGCCAGGAGTTCACACAGCTCCCTGAGAAACTCAAAATCCAACAATCACTAGGAAAATGGCCGACCAAATTGTTTAGAGAAGCCGGCACAGAAAGTGTGTTGGGCGTAGGAATCAGACGAGCTATTTATTCGGACAGCAGAGCGGTTTTTAATTTCTTTTGATTTGAGTTCTCTCTATCTTTGTTTTGTGATTTTCTTTGTTTCAGCGCCGAGGAGGACATGGTCACGCCTCGCACACGCTGCTCAGTGTGTGTGATCTTTGAGAAACTCTCTGTACATCTGTGGATGTTAGGATTTGACTTGGGTTTTATGAGTTGTTACGTTTTTTTCTCTCTCTCTCTCTGATGAAGCTTTCAATAAAAAAATGTGGAAAAAAAAACCCAGCAAGGATGCGCTGTCGTGCTTTAATCTGCATCCTGAATGATTGTATTTCATCACAAGGAGCTGTTTTTCCCTGCATGTCCTGGAGACATTATCATGGAAGCATTTATTATGCAGCAAACATCCTCTGCAGAACACACACACACACAGACACACACAGACACACCATCCTCCACATAGCCTATTATCTATATGACTAAATTGCAGCAGGAAGCAGGAGGAAGCCCGATCATTATCATCCCGCCTGATGGCACCTGCTGCGCTTGACCTTGCGCTCTCACTTCCTCCCATAATTACAGCCTTCACAAATGGAGCTAATACCTCTCCGTGGGATTTCCCACCATCACACCTCACACACACTTGATTGGGCGTAAAGTGGTCATAATCAAAGATGGAGGAGCCCGTTGGAGGAAGGAGTGGATCAATGGCAATCAATCTCCCTCTTCACTCTCATTTAGGTCCAATCAATCGCTGTCCTTGTCACCTCCCAGGGACGCCTGTTCTGTCAATACCAACGACTGCATGGCCGCCAAGTTTCCAGCACCTGAGACATCCCTGCAAGATCAAGGCAACAAGGCCAGCACTGAGACAAAGGACATCCTAATAGAGAACAATGACTGCTTGGATGAGATGGATATGCTCTCAGGTAGCTTCCATTTTTGCCTCAAGGTACCAAAGTACTTCCAGAGATATCGGTCCGTGTGCTGCATTTACAGCGATTTCAAACACTTTCCTGCCTTAAGAGACTTCTCTGTGGTGCTGTGGTTTTCTCCTCCAAAAACTAAATCTGGGAAAATACAGTCGGGATTCTTTATCAAGTGAAATGCCACAGATTCAATCTCACACCCTCGGAGCCAAGCAGCCCTCCTTATCTGGACTTATAGAGATGTAGCAGCCAAGCACCACAAGGGTGCAGCATACCAACACAGATGTTATCTGGTGTGTTTATTTCACAGAGGAGGGGAGAACCTCTCCACACGCACACATGCACCACCACTGCAAAAAAGATCAAGGACATCTCCACGTGGTGAATCTCAATATGACAAAGCAACCAGGCTTTCCATCGAGCACAGATTAAGAATTAAGATTAGGAAAGAAAATTCTGAATGTGCATCCTTCAAATACTGAGAGTGATGAGCATTCATGATGGATAAACGTGCATTTTGAGGACTCGTGGATGCAGGATTTGATTTTAAAAGGAAGCTGATGGCACATCTTGGCAGGAGCATCACTGTGACAACTATGAATTATACTAAATACACCAAATAGATGAATCTTGTGACAATTCAAAGGCACAGACCTGAATAGAGAGTGAATTATTCATGCTTAAAGCTGTCTGTACGGGACAATAAATACTGCAGGAAATGGTTTGGGTTGAAGACACAGCTAAAGTAAACAATAAATATTTGATGGACACTTTTATCAGACCGTTTTTTCTTTGCATTTTTCAACATTAGGCCACATTTCATATTTTCCAGCCCTTTAAAAATGACTCATATGGTTCAAAGAAAACATCAGTAATTAGCTTGTTCCCTTACTTCAATTCTGCTGACAAGAAATGATCTACTCAGACCTCCAGGGGTGACCAGGCTTCAGGTTCCAGCTTGTTGAACACGATTGATTTTTTTTTTGTACAAAACAATCCAAACACAGGATTTACTGAAATTGAATTTGATTGGTCCGGGGACCTCAAACAACCCAGAGCTTCCAGGTGCAGTCCAGGCTGACGGTCTGCATCCAATCAAGAATCTGTGAATGTCAGCATCTTCAAACACACCTGGTGCTCCCTTATTAGCTTACACTTCACTAAGAGAGAGGCGTAATTAACCGAAGGGGGGATGAGCACTGCTGAGCTCAAGTCTAAATGATGCCCATGAGGGGTTTGGCCTGTTTTGAGGGGGAATTCATTATTCGCTTAATCTAGTGATATGTGAATGCAACATTAGGCGGCTAAACCTCATTACAAGCAGCTAAACGTGGGCAAGTCATTAGTCAGGACATGCACAAATCATAATTATACATGTAGAGCTATTAGACTGAAATATGCACCATGTCTTCAATCTGAACATGTCAAAATTATTTTCATAAGATTCACCTTGATTTCCACTGGGGTCTTAATTTGGTTGTTTTGGTCATCGATCCTATCACTATAACAAGACTGCTTTAAAATTAAACCCCTGAGGTGTTGGATTACAGCAACTTCACAAATCAGCCAGAAACACGTAGAGTCAGAAAATGATTCCTGGTTCATACACCCTCCAGATTTTCATATTTTCAAGTATTTAAGGAGGGTTATTGTGCTCTCCCTTATTTCAAACATGGATACAAAGTTGCATCCCTGGGTGTCCATTTTAAATGTGTGCAGATTGTCAAACTGCTACATATTCAAATGTTGTAGAAACCCCTGAATCTGCAAACCGCTCAAAATGATCACTTCTCAAACATAGCAGGTGATCTTCACAAGACTTGCTGATACAATGAGGTCATCGTGTTAGGATCTCTAAATTGGTTCATGACACATTGTGGGGAAGGGCCTCAAACACCAAGGTCTGCTAAAAGCTCTGCCCTCCAGAGAGCTGGCCAATCAGAGGGAGGGGGGTTTAAGTAGCAGGGAGCTTTTAAAGCCCCATTTCCACTAAGCGGTTCAGTGCGGTTCGTGTCAGCATGGCATGCGTTTTATGGCATTTCCTAAGACTAATCCCTGGACAGACACCCAAATAACAGATACAAGCTGTCCCACTTTTTGGTAACCTTCCATAGAGATGCCAGACTAAACCGATCTGATCTTGGAAGGTGGAGCTACAACACTGCAGACCATTGATTGGCCGAAAGAATAGTCATTTACCACAAGACAGCAGCTGCATTTCTCCTCACAATTTTCTCTGAAACAAAGATATATATATATATATATATATATATATATATATATATATATATATATATATATATATATATATATATATATATACACACATATATATACAACAGGGAACATTTCAGGTGCATGGTTGGGTTTGCCTTTCAAATAAAGTGGTCTTCATTGAACACTTGGTTGATGGTGACGTTTGTGACTGAGATTTTTATATTGCTAAATAAAAGCTATTTTCTTGTTTATATGAGATGACTTGTTAGCAGTATAACAGTGGTCTTTCATAGTGACAATCCAAGAGGAACATGTTGCCTGTGACTTCACTTGTCTTTGCTTTCAGAGCAAGTTTAAGCTTCTATGAGCTCATTGTTTTGGTTCAGTGGTCATTACTTTATTGTTCTGGTTCACTTGCACTGCTCAGCAGACTGTCTCAACAAAAAAAGACTTGGATAAACACATAGCATTGCACCTGACTCACTCTAAATACCAGACAGACATAGTCAGCAACAAAAGCTGTTGTCAACAATAGAGCTTAGCCACTACATAGTGAAATTTTTACCACAGAAGAGTAAATATTGTACTTTTTATGAACTCACTAGAAACAAATCTCCAGTTAAGTCCAAACATTGATCTTTGTTTGTTGGTTGTCTAGAAAAGGCAGAGCGTTTGCTTTCTTTAGCAAACTTGGCATGTGATTTTAAGCTTACTGCAGGAGTTCTGCCTCCAAGTGGCCAAAAACTGTAATGCAGCTTTAAATCTGTGTGAGGACAGACTTCCATCTGCATTAAAAGCCTTTTCAAACTCCGTCTCCCTCATGCAGTGATAAAAAGGTGTGAACATCTTCACCAAACGTGCTCTGTAAGCCGTTGGCAGAACAAATGAAAAACACAAACGTCTCGCCCTAAATCTACAATGGAGCTCCTGTGGCACATTTAGTCAGACAGCAGCTCCGTTTCAATATTCCCATGATGAATTACTATCATTGTGTCGCAGGAATTGGGAACGCGCCGGAGCCTATTGAAGTTTACAATGACATTAGTGTAACAATTGTGTCCCCGGAGATCCAGGGGGCTGCTCAGAAGGAATTGTTCCCCAGGTGGCACCTCAGCGGGTGTTTGCCAGAGGCCCAGCTCTGCTCTCAATATGAGGGTGACAATAGGTGCTAATAGAGGATGTGAAGAAAGCAGCTCATAGCTTTTATAACAATATACCACTTCCTGTAATTTTCCCTGTCTGACACATTGGTTTGACTGGAAACAGGCTGTTTGTAAAACTCAGTGTTACACTCAGTCATTCAAGTGTTGTAGTTTCAAACTTCAGATTTTGATATAATGGAAATCTTGGCATGTTTTGAATCAGTCTGCTTTGGTCTGTCGTTATTACCAAGATGATTCCAATAATGATCCCAAAATGACCTAAAGTGATACTTCAAGGTAAACCACAGTGAGTGATCCCATTTGAGGAAAGCAGCTGTTTCCTCGAACCGCCTTACTGCTGAGGATGGGAATGGAATAACTTTCAATTCTCATGATCACAAAAAAGCGTCAAGTGGTAACTTTAGTGAGGAATGATTCATTAACAGTAAACTGAGAAGTAACTTTTTTATCATTAAAATCAGAAACTTTTATCTGAGCTCAGATAACAATCACAATCTGTGTGTGTGTGTGTGTGTGTGTGTGTGTGTGTGTGTGTGTGTGTGTGTGTGTGTGTGTGTGTGTGTGTGTGTGTGTGTGTGTGTGTGTGTGTGAGAATATGAACATGTTTAGACAGGAGCTTCCTTAGAGGCCGGACACAAGTGCTGACCTTTACCCTCCCTCCCCCTAAAGCTGAGATCATAAAAGACAACAATAAGAATACTTTTAACTCTGTGTGTGTGTGTGTGTGTGTGTGTGTGTGTGTGTGTGTGTGTGTGTGTGTGTGTGTGTGTGTGTGTGTGTGTGTGTGTGTGTGTGCGTGTGTGTGTGTGTGTGTATGTTCCTACACTCCTATCTCTGTGAGCTGCATAGAACAATGTATTTTAACTGTTTAACTTGTTGTAGCATAACTCTAACTCTTCGCTCTGTCCTTATGATATTAGAGGTAAATATATCTGGGAATAACATGATGCTACTCTGCTCTCTGGTATTCCCTCTGGTGCAAGGTTAGCGCAGCTAGCTCGGCCATCTTACTGGAGATGGATCTTTCATTTCCCATGACAATGGATAGAGCGACAAGTCATTGCCGTCTTCCTCGCCTCCTTCTTCTCAGTTTGCAGAGAACACCAGCCCCAGCACTGGTTAGCATCAACATGCTACAGGCTGCAATTAGGTGAAAGTTTGTGTGTAAACAATGCCACTATGGTTACAGGGTCTCCAGACAAACACAGGATCAAAAATGGTAAAAACACCACTGCAAACGCAACCAGTTTGGTGTCAATGGCTAACAAATGAGACATAAAAAGTAAAGACTCCAAATACAAAAATAATCAAAAACAGAAGAAGATGAAAAAATAACAATGAAGAGAGAGTTGCTGCAACAAGCAGCCACTCGTGCTGTAGAGGTATATAAAAAAAATCAATACGGCATTATATCGTGATGCTTAAACCCCGAATGCAGTATCATTATTTTAACTCCTAATATCAGTATTTTTGCAAGAAGTAAAAATTAATTGTGCCATTCTTAAGCATGGCACAGTTTGGATGGCCAGTGTGACCGTGCTCTAAGAGTCTTTAAACTTGACAGGGTTGTTGATGCCATACAGGCTGGTCTGAGCATTCAGAAACTGAAGGTCTACTCAGAGGTAGATATGTCCTGAAGGCAAAACAGGGTACAACCTGGCACTAAAGGTGTACCCAATAAAGCAGCCAAACAGAAATTTATAACAGTCGCAACTTCATAGTTAGATAACCCTTAATGTATCCAGCTCTGCTTCACATTGTATATTAAAGCTGAAGGAGAGAAACTAATCATTATGAATGAATGAGCCGTTCCAGTGCATCAGGAATGAGTAATGTTTTTATGCATTCAAGAGGTTCAAGTAAAGATGGAGAGCAAAAACGAGAGGTCATGGTTGTGAGGAAGTATGTATAGAGAGAGCAGAGGCAGGTCAGATTAGTCGCAAAGAGAATTTAAAGAAGAGTGAAAAGATAAGTTGAAGTGTTGAAACACATTTTCACAGGAAATAAAGGGGAGAAAAATAAAACAGAGAGGAAGGATGCATTAAGAAATAAAAAAATACTGACAAAAAGAGAGGTGGTGAAAGTAAGTGGTTAGAGAAACAAGAAGAAGAGAAGAGTGAGTTATATTGTAAAGAAAGGAAGATTCATCATCTGTCTCTCTTTTTCCTTCTCTCCCTGTGGCCTGTTGGATCTTCAGGGCTATGTGGGATCCTAATAGCTCCAAGCCCAAGGATGTGATCTACAGCAGCAGTGTGCAGGGGGATAAACAGTCGTCACTGTAACAAGAAGAAGACCACACATGCTCCAGGGGCTAACCCTGCGCCCCACACCGTAGATTTGTGTGACTGTAATGAGAACAAATGTAAGCTACCGACATGTGGGGTCGTAAAACACAGCCTCCACTGCAAAGGTCTCCAAAACACCCTGGCCTCTCCAGATGTGACCCAGAGGAGAATATATGATGGAGGGAAACATGAAGGTTATAACAGCAGTACATCCCCTTTAAATAACAAACGACACACTGATTTACAGTTTAATCTTGACCTTTAAAAAAAGAAAAAAGACACTGTCGTGTTGTAAACTTAACGGTTTCTCCCACAGCTCTCAACATCTGAGTGATTTCAGCACGTTGAGGTCTCTTAAGGAGAACGGTTTAAGGAGATGCAAGTGAAATCTCCAGTAAATATTGCATAATCCAGAGACATTTACTGGTATCAAAATCAAATTAAATTTTGATTGCTCCACATTTCGGGGAAATGTGCTTATTTTGTTTCTTGATGAGAGTTAAATGAAGAAATCAATACCTCTTTCCAAAGCCTGTGTGATAAACATACAGGATTAGTTTAGCTTAGCAGTGGGACGTTAAGGTGAGATAGCCTGTCATACAAATACAAATATTGAGTGCTGAATGGGATTTTTTTTTTCCTCTTCCCCCATTTTTCATGTTACCTAATATGCTGTCATTCTGTAATGCTTTGAATGCTATCCCTGTTTCCACTTGGTGGTGAGTTTGCTTGTCAGCTGGATTACCCTTCAGCCTCACCAGGCTGCGTGTTGTTAGAGTGTGTTGAGAGAACAGTGCATATACCGCAAATGTCATGCCCTCTGCATGAGGAGTAACAGTGGAAGGTGGTTAAGGGCAACAAGCAGGGGAAATACCAGGCTATAAATATATTACAAGTGCTGTGCCTCAGCCTGTGAAAAGGTCGATGATGACTGACGCTAAGATGCTGCAAAGAGGGTGTGGACTCTATAGAAGAGGAAAGGGATGGGTGCTGTGGGTCAGTGGTCCAAACTCTCACACAAACCCACTCACCTAGTTCTATGTAGGCTGAGATTTCTCTCGTTTCTTTTCATTCTCAAAATTCAGTCTTGTGTTTCTTTGAAGTGGCTGATTGTTTTCTAATCTCTGCAGAGTTATGCTACATTACATATGTTATGTCTGCAGCAGGCTAACTGTCTGCTCAGCTCCACAGAAACTTGACATGCTGTAGTCAGACGGCCGCCCTGACTCTCCTAAATACTCCCATATGCTCAGTACTTACTTTTCTATGTGTGCATGAGCCAGTGTTTGCTCAGTGTGCTTACATTTTATGGTGCAACTAATTTTTACAAATTAATCCGGCCCACATAGACGAATGACTTCATCCTTGCATTAGTGTTTGTCTGTCCATGAAAGAGCCACACGTCAGGCCTGAGGACAAAACAGAGCTGAGCAGAGCCATAAGCAGAGATTAGCTGCCTGAAAATCTTGGCTGCAGAATCGTCTGGTTTTTATTTTTCCTTCCTTTGATAAATCATACGAGTTAAACCTGTGAATAATCATTCCCATCTTGTAAAACTTGATGGGGTGAACAGGTCATAAGTCACAGGACAGATCTCATGTAAAAATCATTTATAATTGTCATGCTATTAGTTATATTTGAAGGTATCACTCTGTTCTAGAAGTTCCCCTGCCCTTCCATATGCTCATGGAATGCAAAAGCCTGAGGTAGGGAGAGCACACCTCCCCTCTCTTTAATGTGTACACAAAGCAAAAGGAGAGGGGAAAGCATCAGCACAGGTACAAAAAACAGACAGAGCATAATAGGGAGTACTGGGGTGTGCATCCATTCATCTTCTGCTGCTTATCCGGGGTCGGGTCGCTGGGCAGCAGCCTAAGCAGGGAAGCCCAGACTTCCCTCTCCCTAGTTACTTCGTCCAGCTCTTCTCGGGGGATCCCGAGACGTTCCCAGGCCAGCCGAGAGATGTAGTCTTCCCAGCATGTCCTGGGTCTGCCCCAGGGTCTCCTCCCAGTGGGACGTGCCCTGAACACCTCACTAGGGAGGCATCCTCATCAGATGCCCCAGCCACCTCATCTGGCTCCTCTCAACGCGGAGGAGCAGCAGCTCTACTCCGAGCTCCTCTCGGATAGCCGAGCTTCTCACCCTATCTCTCAGGGAGAGCCCGGTCACCCTACGGAGGAAGCTCATTTGGGCTTCTTGTACTCCCGATCTTGTTCTTTCGGTCACTACCCAAAGCTCATGACCATAGGTGAGAGTGGGAACGAAGATCGACCGGTAAACAGAGAGCTTTGCCTTCCAGCTCAGCCCCCTCTTCCCCACAACAGACCTGTGCAGACGGTCTTGGGGCAGGATCTCGTCCCTGACCCAGAAAGGGCACTCCACCCTTTTCCTGCTGAGGACCAAGGACTCTGATTTGGAGGTGCTGATTCTCATCCCAGCCGCTTCACACTGGGCTGCCAACAGATCCAGAGAGAGTTGAAGGTCACGGCTTGTTAGAGCCAACAGGACCACATCATCTGCAAAAAGCAGTGATCCAATCCTGAGGTCACCAAACTGGACCCCCTCGACACCCTGGCTGCGCCTAGAAGTCAATGTGGCAACTTGTGCTGGATCTGTTCTTTTGCAGTCTGACTGTGGCAGGCTGCGGCAGATCTACATCCGTCTTACAACAATTTGATTTGAAAAAAAAAAAAAAGTAGATTGAGCAGCACAGGAAGTAGTGCATGGAATCCACCTGAAAAAAAAGGCTTTCAAAATAAAACAAACCATGTCAGAACTCAGATGGTATTCAACTTGACTATTTATTGCTTTATTGGTAAGGGTGGACCTCTTATACAAGCCCACTGGACTTCTTACCCCCCTCACACCATTTTTGTTAATGTGTGTTAAATAAATATACCTAAACCTGCCTACAACAACTAACTGAAATAATGAGTGGAGCCAAGCCAGGAGCCAACAGGTTTGAGGGTTTACAGACCCAACAAGGATGAGCAGAGCCTTATCAATGGATAAGGACGTGCAGGAACTCCTCATTCTTGCGACTCTAGGTGTCTGGTGTCCTGTAAGCTGCCGACTGAGCACGTATCTGGAGTATTTGAGCCATTACAGTGGGCATAGGTTCCTCTTCACATGTGTCTGCGGTAGGATACACATGGTGTCCATGGGGCTAAAACAAAGATAGTCAGACTGACTAAAATATAAAAGTATAAGATTTAGGAACCACAGCTTGATTGGCTGGGCCAAGGCAAGAAGTAGGTGAGCCCAGGCCCAGCCAGTACCACCTTTACATAGACCAGAAAAAAAAGTACTTTATTAATCCTCGAACTTATAGCCACAGCAGCAAGACAGTGTGTAGTGCAAATATTTAACTGCCGTCTATATTAACACAATAATATAACAAGTGTCAACTACAAAATAAAATGTCCACCAGAGATGATACATAAGTTAAAAGATACATGTGCTATCTGTTTTATGTTTGAATATTTTGGCAGGTCTTGGCCATTTCCCAACTTTCCCTGGTCAAGCTTGTAAATGGCTAATGATGGGAGCTACAGGCTAGCCATCAACTCAGTTATAGCCAAAAACAATAAGTCTACCCAGAGGTCCCTTCCATCTCTCATTATAACACTGTTTTAGGAGCTGCGCTGGAATTTTAATACTTACCCTTTATTGCTTTACCTCCTGTTGGCCTGTCTCTCTGCCCAGTTGTGTGTTTCCATGTGTGTGTGTCCAAACTCCAGATATCATAGCGAAGGTCTTGCAGAGTGCTGCCTTGTTGCTATAGCACCGACTGGACAACAAGTGTACACAGTGGTGAAGATTAAGACGTGCATGCAAAGGGCTCTGCTGTGGCTAATGATGCAGTATTAGAGTGCCAGCAGGGCATTCCTTGCTGCTTTTCCATTACACATCAGAGGGATTTCAAGAGGAATTTAAACAACGGTTCAGAAGAGGGATTGTAAAGGCATGGGAAAAGTAGTGGGCATATACGCTAATCCTGATGAGTACATGTTGCTTTAGCAAGAACATCTGGAGTCTGGGTAGATGAGAGTGTCTTTGAAAGTTCAAATTCTCTCACTGGGGGCTTCATGTGTCACCTCTGGTGGGAAGACAGGAAAATGAGCAATGGAGACTGGGATGAGCAGGTTATTTTCATCGATTACAGAAAGCTAAAATGGCAAACACTGTCTACACATCGTCAGCACAAGCCTGAGTCTTAGGTTTTAATGTGGAAAATAACAAACGTGTTGTAAAATGTGCTTTTGATTTCTTATTTCTTACTTTCTTTCTGACTATCTCTTCTCAAGGTTTTACGCTGAGTTTTACACTGAAATTGGCAGAAGTACCTGGAAAAAAAATCTAAAATGAGGTTGGTTTCCTTGTCTCCTCTACTTCCTCTCACTCAGCCAAACCTGTTTCATTATGTGAACTGGATGTCAACTGAAAGATTTTGGGGACACAGCAGATGCCTGACCCAGGTAAGGTTAACAAGCACAGTTTACTTTTTCGCTGCTCTTTAGGCCTCTGCTCTAGTTAGCTGTCTACAATGACGACAGGTCAGCCGACAGCAGCGAGACTATAGACAACATTTAGCTTGCTTCCTGTTTGCTCTTACAGCTAAAAACAGGTGAACCTGTGATTTCTCTCTGTGATATTCTTTCTGTGTTAGCTGGCTGGTCACTGTGAGCAAATCTTCATTGTTTGCTTGTTTTTGTGACTGAAGCTACCACATATGCATACTAAGACTAACTTTTTAATGGCTTTTCAGATCTCTTCTATGGTGGCCCTGAAAAGTAAAACATGACCACAATGTCGAGAAGAAAAAAAGACAGAAAGACATCAACAAAGAAGAAAAAGGTACCAACAAGAAAACATAAACACTATTTTATGTTTGCATTTTTCTTTTTGTGTTTTCATTTTCTTTTCTTTTCTCTTTTCGATTGCATTAATGTGTTTGCGTTTTTCTTGTGGGATTGGATATTTTCTTTTTGCATGTCTTCTTTTTGTTTTAATTTTTGTTTTTATTCTTCTTTTGTGTTTTTGTTTTTCTTATTTATTTCCAATTTAGTTTTCCTTTTTTCTTTACTTGTTTCTACTTCTGTGTTTGCTTTTCTTTTCTCATTACTACTTCTGTGTTTTTGTTTTTCTTCTCTTTTTTCTACTTTTGTGTTTAAATTTTTTCTTTGTGTTTGCATTATCTTTTTGTAGTTGTGTTATCTTTTTTGTTGTTGTTGGGTTTTGCAAAGATTTAGCTAACAACAGATAGCCTTGAATGTTTGCAAACATCTAAGGCCTCTTTTAAAGCTAGCTGTTTACTTGCTAACAACATGTGAGCCCTGTGCAAAGTAGCTTAAACTTTTGACTGTATTTCAAAGCTTCTGCTTAAGCTAGCTTCACAGCTAACCTCATATAAGCCCCAAGCAACTACTTTTTTATCACTCTTGGGGCTTCTGCTTTGCCATCTTTTACATTATCAACAGGTTAGCTAACCACAAGACAGCTAGCTAGCCTTTGTAGAATTTACCTTAATTATTTGTGTTTTCTTCACCCACGCACAAGTACTGCAAAATAGGCCATTGTCTTCATAAAGAGATTTTATTCTTTGTTTCTTTTTGATTAAAATCCCTAATTTAAACCAAGATATGTACAGCTGTTCCAGACATGGCTGACTCTCAGTCACATCCTTGTATTTGAGCAGATGTGTTGCCACAAGTCTTCTTTTCAGTGTATCTTATGGCACTTAATGTCATCTGAACTTACTTACAAAGATCAAAAGATTTAGTAAAAGTAGGGAGATCCAGGAAAGGGCTTAAAGGTGACGCTTTGGACCAATGAGGACTATTCTGAAGTGAGTTTATGGTTTGATGATATTTATCTGCTGACATTTTGTGTGGTAGTGAGCTCGTACTTTCTGACCTATCAGACTGCTAAGAGCAGTTTACTCTCTGTGCTTTGTGTGGCAGCATTTAGTTCAGCCGGCAGTCAGGAAATGATCGGCTCCAAATTGGGTGATTATGATTTGTAGTCATGCAAACCATTCTTTCAAAATATTTTGCATAGTTTGACACTACACTTTCCTGTTCCAGCACACCGTAAATTGTCCCGGACACAATGGGCCCACTTAAAAAATCCAAGTATGAAAAGCCAGCTGTAATTTTGTGGCTGATTTCAGGTGACCGCACTCTTTCCTCTGGATGGCTGTGCCCAAAAGTAGCAGTGATGGTTTTCCTGTGTATACAATACAGCCATCCAGGGCCACTACTACTGTCATTGTTTAATTGTCTGGCAAGGGATCAGATAATGCAGACAATATTTTTGTCAGTTGGAAAATCCCTGAATACACACACACACACACACACACACACACACACACACACACACACACACACACACACACACACACACACACACACTTTTTCACTTCTTCATTCTTATCAGATTAGAAGTGCTCAACCTTTTCACCTCAAGCGCCTTTAACAATGTGCTGAGGACACAGCCATCCTGTGGTGGAGGAAAATTTCACCTCACCCAGCAGCTGCACTTAAAACAAAGAGCTTAGGCAGCAACTTGAGGTAAAAGTTGAGCCACAACGGCAATGCATTTTAATAAGGTAGTCCTGGAAATAGACGCAGTGTGGTCCATTTCCTCTGCAGAGTTTCAGGACAGGGCCTGGCGTGCATGAAAATGGGCTGCTGTGGAGAAAATGGGCTTTTATGCCCAACACATTATGCCAGAATATATAGTCCTGAATGGAGAGCTATGTGGACTCCTCACCCGCTCCCACTCAGAATTTAATCTTAGCACACTGAAAGCACATTTATGGAAACCTTCCTGTGCTAATCTATTATAGCTGAGAGCCGGTCTGCTCTGCCACCTGAGAGAGACGTATAAATGTTGCAAATTCAACGTAATAAATTGAATCCCCTGTATTTCAGCCATGGATTTCTTAATCTTGCATTCAAAAAGCACATCATGAATGTTCTTTCCTGCTTGAGAAGCAAATTACAACACCCATCTGAAACATTTAAAGTACTCCAAGTTCTGATCTTTGAAAGTAAGTGGTGGGAAACAGTTTGAGAGAGCAGCTCAAACACAAAGGAGACAAACTCTTTCTACCATGTCAACAAAGGCCAACACATCTCTGACAGTGTTAGTATTGTGCACGCAGCAGCTGATTATGTTGTAAGACTCAGTTGTTAGAATGTGGTAAACACTGTGTTTCCCTCTCCCACATTCAGTGATGCAACCAGATGCAAAACTAAACAGGAAAGATGGG
Source organism: Halichoeres trimaculatus (assembly GCF_033239565.1). Classification (NCBI taxonomy): domain Eukaryota; kingdom Metazoa; phylum Chordata; class Actinopteri; order Labriformes; family Labridae; genus Halichoeres; species Halichoeres trimaculatus. Next base: position 12,366,156 of record NW_027437192.1, read on the forward strand.
AGTCAAAGCAGACAAGAGACCAGGTAGGTTTTTAAAGATATACAAGAAGTGCACCGCTGCTTTGTTTTGAGCTGTTTTGAGCTGTTTCTTGCTATTTTCAATCAAAGAATTCTTGGTATGTAGGAACTATTGCTTAATGTTGTTTTTTAGGGAGTGAGGTTTTCGTTGGGCCAAATTTTCAGGCAGAGTCTGAGAAACAGCATATTTCAAAATAGACCCTATGGTGAATTCCAGCAAAAATATATGAAGAAGAGGTTAATAAATAAGAACTTTCAGATTTGCACCCAGGCAGATTTAAGCTCGATAGCCTGTCTTCCGTGAAATATCTAAATCATTACCGGTGTCAGGGGAAGTGGTGGGAGCACTCTGCAAGAATAGTCCTCGCAGCAAGAGAGCCAGAGCTGGCAGTTGCTGCGTTTGGATAAACACGAAACAGAATCTGGTGAAGAGAACGACGTGTTTGGCTTGAGCTGGAGGAGTGAACTTCATTAGATCAGATGATAACTGTGTGTGAAATTGATGCCTTTGTCCAAGTGGAGGAATCTTATCTGGAGGCAGCACATTCAACAGAAACAGACATCAGTATTCAGCTTGACATGAGTAAATCTGTGCAGCTTGTATTCACTGGAGAATATTTGATAATATTGCATCAGCAGTCTGTTCTGAGCCTCATTAGCGGCTCTATATGCAGCTGAAGTACTGTGATTGTACCGAACAAAGCCCGCAATGGCTCTATTAAAGGAGCACTGTAATTTTCCTGTCATTTGCATGCTGGGATGATGCACAGGGCTCGGAGGGAACATAGTGAGATTCAATCTCGCTCTTATGTCATGCACAGTTTGTTTAAAAGGAAGAAATTGCATGCAGGTTTTCCATGATCAAAGTCCTCCACAAGAGCTGAGCTTCGCCTCAATTTTCCATGGAGTGGCTGAGAATAAATGCATGTTCACAGTCACGGTGAATTCAGATACCAGGGAGGGAGAAGGACTGCTTTGGCTGAGGAAAAGCTCATGGAATGAGGCGTTAAATTGAATCCATTTGGACTATTGACGTCACAGTGGTGCATTTCAGCTGCGTCTCAGAGTGTCTGACATATTTCTCACTGGGCCAAAAAAACATGTTCACTTTGTGCTCAGCTGAAGTGAGTTGCATCAAACGCATTTTATGATTAAAAGTGGAATAAATCCCCCAAGAACTCGGCAGATTGATCATTCAACTCCAACTTACAGTAGTAAATGTTTCACAAGTCTTGTTATGAGCACATAAAAAGGAAAACATCCCAGTGTGTATTACTGTCAGTTACCACTTTTTCCAAATACCCAAATAACAGACTAAGTTTTAGAGATGTACAAGTATGTGTTGATACAGCTGATTGAGCTCAGTATTAGTTTGTGGGGATTTGGTCTGGAAAAGTCATCGGTTCAAGTCATGACATGATCATAAGTACACTGGGAGTGCTTGTTTGAGAACTTTGAGTTCACTTCTTTAGTAATGCCGAGGTGACCTTTAACAAGTCACCTGGCCTGCAGGTACTTGGGGTACATATCCATGTGCCGCCCCTTACCTTAATATCTCTCCTTCAGTGCATGTCCAAAGGCTCATGTGTGTGAATGTTTGTTTTTCCAGCTCATATGTGAACAACATGTTCCGCAACAGAGTGAAAAATTTACATTTTTCTTCAGGGATTAATAAATTAAGTCTTTCCTTTATTTCCCATATATTCAGTCTGCTTTCTAAGCCTTGCTATGCTTCTGCATCTTTATAGAATTTGGAAACAAGTTAGGAAAGTTTCATGCAAAAAAGGCACGTGCAGTGCATTTTTGTCTCCCAAGAGTGTACTATAACATGTTTTTTTTCCCATACAAGAGGGCACTTTAGCGGCTCCCAAGCGGATAATTTAGTGGGCATCTTAGCACCCTAGATGGACACTTGAGAGGATACTTTCAGACATACAGCTAGCATGCTAAACTCAAAAAAAAGTTAAAAATGTGTGATGCTCAACTAAAGTATGCATCAGTAGAATGAAATCACCAATGCGCTCCTTTTAAGACTGATCCTGTTTGCGTTTCCACAGTCAACTGTACCCCCTCATTGTGGGCAGAGTGTAAGCCGGGTGCGGATACATGCGTCAGCTACAAACTAGCATGACTGACTGACTGACTGAGTAAGTGATGATTCTTTCGACCAATCAACAGACTACAGTGTTGTAGCACCACCTTCTGGTGCCACCTTCTTTGACCCCAGCGGAAGGGTCCCAAAATGTGGAACGGTCATCACTGTTATTTGGGGATCTGTACTGGGATTAGTCAGTGGAAATGCCACAAATTGCATGCCTTGTCAAGACAAATCAAACTAAACTGGTGGAAACTGGGTTTTAATAGTTTGATAAAACCAACCTGGCAAAAGATGTCACTTTGTTTTATTTATTTCATGGTAGGGCCAAAAACATAGGCTCATCTCACCAACATATTGCATCTTGCTTTGTGCCTTGATTCTGCATCATTTTGCCATTGAAAATGGGAAAAGACACCTTTAATGCCTAAGCACAAACTACTTTTGATTCATATAAATGAAATGTTTGAAAAAGACAAATCAAAATCATGAGTTTTATTGTCGGAGTTCTTACTTTTTTTCCTGCATTTTCACACGCCTATTAGTCTTCACTCCTCTCAGCCACACACACCAAAATGCAGAGAATAAGGTTCCTCTATTGTGTGGCGTCGTGACCACATGGCCATGGTTCAGCTCATGTCCTTATCAGTGTTGGGTCATGGTGGTATTTCCTGCCTGCAACAAGAGCAGAAGGTGGCACAGGATGAGTGCTGTTTCCTGTGCTGGCACACCCAGCATGTACACACTGGCCTGAGCTGATCTACTCTGCAGTCACAGGAAGTGTAATCGTTGACCCTCAGACACTGAGCATTAATTCATCTAATATCTCATACATCTGTTTGCTTGGGATCAAGGGTTCAGCCAGACACTGAGGAGGGGTTTGCTTTGAGCAGTTGGCTTAAAGTTTATTTGATTTTACCTGTGTTTATGAGTAGTTTTAAAGATGTTTGAGGGAACTGAATAATGTGCACTGGACTGACAGCAGGGGGTTGAGGGGATCTGTAGCATAAGAAGTCCTCAGAGTTGTACTAATTTGGCAGCTATCTTAGATTTAGACATTCAATCCCAAGAAAACATTTCTACGAAGTGTATTAATTTTTTACAGTTTGACCACAGCTCATCTGGAATGACTGGAGAGTCTGATTTTTTTTTTACCTATACTGCAGCCAGCCACCAGGGGGAGCAGTGTTCGTGGCGACCTCAATTCGAGCTGAGCAAGATGACGTCCTTTTATTTTACAGTCTATGGTGACAACCAACAGAATGCATGCTTTACCAAATTGCTGCAGCTACCAATTTCTTCCAAGAAGATCAGAAGAAGTAAAATCACTCTTAACTAACCAGGATGGCAGATATTCTTCAGAGCAGTTGAAGTATTGGGAACCTGCAGGTTCTTATGCAGGCATGAAATTTTATCCCACACCATGTATTGGTCTAACCTAAAAAGAATCTTTTTGGACTGTGGAGAGAAATGAGAGTACCAAGTAACCACTTGAAAGAGTAGCCTGATTGATTCATACACTTCTGTCTTCATAATCAGATTTGAAGAATGATAAAAACCATTAAAGTGTTATCAAATTAACAGTGAAATCCATTAAAAATGTCAGTGTTATGAGCCTGTAGATAACCAGTGTGTTAATTAGTTGTATGATAATTAAAATGAATCATGTCACAGAGATTTAATAAACGTCAGCTCTCCAATTCATTAGTGAAACTCTGTCCGTACCAACTTTTAACTGTTGTTTTAATTACGTGCCGGCTCCTTTGTGTACGATCCTCTCATGAGTCCCTGTGAGTCCAGCAGGGCCTCTGTGGGTGGGAAGGCTCTGGGTGAGACATTAATATACTGTCATCTAACTCTGATCCTTCTGCAGGACTGTGTTTGGCTCAAATGTTGTTTCATCTCCATCTCTGCAGTTATTTTCCCATGAGAAGTCCACAGCAGAAGCTTTGGTCTCATCAGGGGAATCTACAGATGTTTGTAAATACGCATGTGGCTGCTGAGACCACAGAGGACCTGCCCTTCAAACAGTTTGATGTTGGAGGCTTATTAGAAGTGGGTTTCTGGGGAAGCCACGATCACTGGGCTCGCTTGCTGAATGTATTTGGAGTGTGGCTTGTTGTATGTCATTGAAAATATGGTTTTCTCTGCATACGCCCGTCCCCCCACCTCTAGGCTGTGTTCCACAATGAGCCAACTGTGAACCAATGGATGCTGTTTGTATATTGCTGCTCTAAGTAAACCACTTGAATCGGGCTTTGAAAAAATTTTGAAGGTGGACTTAAAAATATACTTTTTTTCTAAGAAAAGGTTTGCATTAAACAGTTCTGTGCAGAAACATGTTATCCCAAAGCAACATTCATTTTTATAGGTTGGCTGTAAAATTAGCAACAGGCCAAGGTCTACTTCATAATCTGGTATATCATACTCATATAAGCTCAGATTTCATTCAGTAAAATTTAAAAATTCTCCTTAAATCTCTCTTTAAATGCTCATGCACGATATTAGTATGACACTTGGCCAGCATGCAAAACAGCTGGGCTTAAACTGAGACAGTTACTAAAACTGTTAATGTTTGTGCATTATGCTTGGTCTAAGACCATGTCCACATGTAGCCAATCATTAAGGAAAACGCATATAATTTTTAGACATTTATGCCTGTCCACACAAAACCGCAGCTTCATGTCATTGAAGAAGATGTTTTCTGAAAACTCCAGCCAAAGTGAAGATTTTGGAAAAACTCTGGTTGCATTGTTTCGTGTGGACACCAATTAACAGAGTTTTGGTTCTCAGACGTCACAGCTGGGGCGACAGCTGTGGGGTCTCATTCTGATTGGCTGGCACAGGTTTTACATCTGGAAAATGCTACAAAATATGGGTTTGGCATGCCTTGAGCTGCACTTATCGGCGGATTTGCCCGTTGCGTGTGGACAAAAGTATTTTCAAGAATGAACAAGGGGGGGGATATTCGTTTTTTTAAAATACCTAGCTATGTGTGGACATGGCCTAAATGGCACTTAAAAAGGGCTGGTCACTTGTGGCTGAACACTAAGAATCTTTTTTTGTCCACCAGGGGGCAGCACTTAGACATCAACTGAGAAAAAAAATGTGAACAAATGTGAAAATGAAAGCTAACTTGTCAGCTTTTTGTGTAATGGCACCCGCCAGTCTCAAGAGCTGAAGCTGATGAGGAAGTAGAAACATCATTAATTGTCATTTTGTGTATTTATTTATTTATTTATTTTGCTTTAGTCAGATCTAAGTTTAATGTCATAAAGGAATAATGGAAACCAAATGTGTTCTGTATTTCCGTTCCAGCACTTTTTTGGAAGTTCACTTTTTGTTGCTCTTTACTGGTGTTCTCATTCCCTCTGGGGTTGATACAGCCAGCGAGGTATCTGTTTCTTACTTTTCGGTCGTGTATCATTTTGTGTGACTTTTGTTGTTGGTAGAAGTTTAAAGACTTTTGTGAAGAAAACAGCAAGTAAACAAGTAAAAGCCATCCTTTGTCTAATATCTTAAGTCCCCGATGTGTCCACTTGGTTGGTTCCAGAAGCGCAGGAAACCACACACACACATTTTAAAAAAAGCCTGTCTTTATTGGAAAAACACCACCTGGTTCAAAATAACGACTTATGTCTGATTAGCTAATTTCCTTATCAGCACACACTTTATGGTTGAGTGAATTTGTTTTAAGTTTTGAAGATTACAAGTCACAAGTTTTGTATATTAAGGAGCACAGCTCATTTAACAGGTGGACACACTGTAGCTTTTAGTGAGCAGGCTAAAAAAAACACCTCAAGTCCACCTCTTTATCATATGTTTGATTGACTCTAAGTTTAGTTGAGTCAGCTTTTTGAATATAATTACTTCAAAACTCTACTTGAGAAACTTTTGGGCGACATGACAAGAAACTACATCCATAAAGTTTATAATTGTTGTTTTTGGTCCTTCTCCCAGTGAGGCAGATCTCCAGGTCAAGCCAATGACAATGTTCCATAACTATGGTGTAATTAATGTAAATGAATTATTGTCTTTACAAGCCCCGTAGCCACAGAGAAAACAGGACAAAAACATATATATATATATATATATATATATATATATATATATATATATATATATATATATATATATATATATATATATATATATATACACATATATATGTGTGTGTGTGTGTGTGTGTGTGTGTGTGTGTGTGTGTGTGTGTGTGTGTGTGTGTGTGTTCAAAGGTTTCTGTGAAAGATGGTGTGTGTTTCTTTGCCACCAGCCTTATAAATCACATCTTTCATTAATTCATACAGTACATGCTCAGCACATGTTTCCTTTCAAGTATGCACAGCATTCTTTCATATGATCTATTTCCTTCCTCCCAATAAGAGACACTTGGCTTGCATTTGTGTGTAACCATATCCTGGACCACATTAGGGACTCATATTGGAACATTTTATTGAGGGCAGGGCGACGTAACGATGTCTTTCTCTCTGCTTAAACAGTCTGTTCCCTGTAATCTTGGTTTGGTGAATCCAATGACCATCTTCTTCAGCATGAACCCCCCACAGAGCAATTAGATACTGGGATGAATCTGTGGTAAAAGACACTGAAATGGTTCATGTGTGGGATGCTCCAGGGAAAGAGATGGTTTCTTTAAACTTTTTCAATAGAGGAAGGAAGTGTGGGTGTTTTTTTTTGTTCTGCTCTGTCTTCTTTCAACTAGTCATCCGGTCCTTTTTTTGCAACTTTTTGATCTTCTAAATTCAAAGGAACTCTTTCAGCCTAACAACATATACCAATTAACAGCACTGCCTTCGCTGCCTGGCTGTAACATGGAAGGATAAGTGAATCTAATCTAACCTGATGTTTGTTATATCATTGCAACACATGAACCAGCGCAAGAAACAGGATGTCACACAGATGGGAGTCACATCATAGCGTTTTCTCATACATTCACTTCCCTGGCCTGGGTCCTCTTAACTAAACAACCACTGGCACTGTTTAAGACACCTATCAATGTTCCACCAGAGAACAATGGCCCAAGTAGTGTCTTGATATCAAAGGTTGTAACCTTTGAAGCTGATAAGATAAACCTTCTCTTCCTCTACAGCATCTGACTAATGCTGTCGGACAAAGCACGGCCGTATGAGAGGACAGAGGGGGGCTGTTGATGTCAGACCGCACCATCGCAGCTTCCTTCGGTTTACCAGTGGCACAAAGAAAACTATTCCAGTTCATTGTGTGGGAGTGTGGAAGTTATTGTGAATTACTCTGCATGTGCACAGCCATGTGCGTTGGTATTGGGCACGCAAACAAACCATGTGGCAAGGCTTGTTGAGTCAGAGTTCCTCAGAACTTCCACTGGCATGCAGCGAACTTCAAAGCAACAAGTTGTTCATGAATTTTTTTTTTTTTTATTACTGTAAATGACCTGAGTTTCTGCACGTCTGAGGGTTCAAAATTATTTTAATGGGTTTTTATGCCGCCAAATAAAGTCATATTCCTTATTTTAAGTGCTAACTCATGCCTCATGGTTAGTCACCCACCTATGTCCAGCTTGAAACACATCAGGTCGATGGTACTTGAAACTCTTAGACCTACAGATAGTCTTAGTTTCCAGACATTATACACTTATTACTCAAGTGCTCACCTGACATTTAATGTTGAGTGTAGCCTGGGACGGCAGTTTGCTCTGGCCTTTGTCTAAGAGTCAAATACTGCTATTGTAGTTACCGTAAGGGCTAATAAGTTAATGTTAGCAAGCTTTTTTTCTAAACTGAGGGCTTGGTCACGCTGGCCATCCGAACCATGCCGTACTCGAGCAATTCATTCAGTCATGTCTTGTGCTTGTGCATGAAGTTTACCATGTTGAAGCACACCTCTCGAAAGCATGCCAAAACAGAGAAATAAATTGTACCTGAGGGTCCGGCACTTGCAATTATACAGGCCAAACAATCTGGACTTTAGTATTTAAATGTGCTTTGGCTTGGCTTCAAAGGGCCAGTGTGACCACGCACTGAGAGGGTCTATTACTTAGGATGTACTTGACTGACCTCCCATTGTATAGATATATAAATTGTTTTATTGCATATGTCAAAAAAATGTACATTTTACATGCTCAACATGCCCATGTTAGCATTGTGTTCAAGACCATGTTAGCACACCCTTGAAGCACACAAAGCTGCTAGCATGACAGGGCAAAAAAGTCACGTTAAGCCTCGTTTCCACCAAGCAGTTCCGTTCGGTTCATCTTGGCACGGCATGAATTTGCAGCGTTACCACTGACTACTCCCAGGACAGATCCCCAAATAACTGAGACGAGCCGTCCCACTTTTTAGCACCCTTCCATTGGGTGGAAACGGATCTGATCATGGAGCTACAACACTGGAGTCTATTGATTGGTTGAAAGAATCACCACTTAACTTGCGACAGCTGCTGCTTGATTGCATTTTGTAACTAAGAGCCACATGCCAATCACAAAGAAGGCAAATTGCTGGATACCTTCCATATATGCTCTTTGTTTACTGTGTTGCATTTTTCTTCTTGGTTGGATTTATTAGTGGGGTACACTGTGTCGCGCTGCTATGGCATCACACTGACATTTGGCTTACACACGGCCTACCAAGGGAGCACGGTTGGCTGTTGGCTGTGGAAACAAAACCGTACCAAACCACACTGATCTAAACCGGACTGCTTGGTTAAAATGGGGCTTTCACCAAATATTTTTCATTTTTTAGAGGTTTTTGGAAAAGGACTGAAAAACCCCACCATGGCCTAGCATTTAGTAAACCTCACACAGTAGAGTAGATTCACCAGAAAATCACCAAATAAAGTAGTCAAAGCAAAGTGGATCACTGACTCCATCATAGAGTCAGCAATTGTCTGACAGCAGCCCACTGCTATCAGTTTTGGTGCACATAAAATCTTCATGACCAAATAAACCAAGTTTTACAACAGTAGTTTGGGTCAACACGACAGAGAGGCAACTCACTTTTATTGCGTTGACTTTTAACCCAAGTTTGAGAGATTACTGCTATTTGTTAAAATGTTTAAGCTCCTCAGTTACTGCTAATGCTTGAAAAAGCTTAACAAATGTACTCACTTAACAACTGGAGCAACATAGGTGTAGTGGCTATCTAAACTTCTGCTTTTCTTTCTGTAGATTTTCTAAACGTACTTGTTGTTACTAACCAGTCCTGAGTGACGACAAGGATTTTTTACTCATTGAGTCAGCATTTGGCCTCCGAGTGTGAGGTAAAACAACCGTGAAGCTCGACACACTCATTTATTGACAATAAAAACACAAAACATACTTCATTATAATCCACTTTGTTTCCTGAGTCTGTCACGTGACTACAGGAGTCGCTAAGGACAGCAAACATGCATCCAATACAAGAAAGACTTATAATACTTATTCAACACAAACAAAATGTGCTTCAGCAAATAATGGGCCCTGAAATATAACAAAATGAAATCCTCATTTTAAAAGGGTACTTAAGGGTACAAAAGGTTCAAAGTAACACTAGCATACATGCAACACAGTGACTGAGCTTTAGCTTATAAATGCTAGCTTTAGCCAAATTTAATTATTACTGTAGCTCCATGCTGCTGCATGCTCTTAAAAAGGTAGTAAATTCAAGACAGACAGACAAATAGGCGGTCAGACAGACAAACAAAAAGATAGACATGCAGTCAGATAGACAGACAGATAGAGAGACAGACAAACAAAAAGATAAACATGCAGTCAGACAGACAGACAGACAAACAAAAAGATAAACATGCAGTCAGACAGACAGGCAGGCAGAGAAACCTTTTTCCCTTCATTTTATCTTCACCATTTCACCTTTGACTTTCTGACCTCGTAAATGTATGCACATTCATCTCAGATCCTCAGAAGACACTTTCTATTCTAAATCCTGTGTTATCCAGCGTTACCAAAATACTTTGTGGGATGACGTGAGCTCTCTGGGGTGAGGAAGGTATCTGTAGGATTAACGAGGAAAACCCAGAGGCAGATGTTCACCTCACAGTTTGACTACTCCCTAAAATCGAACTCAAAAGAGGAGCAAAAGATCCCTCAATTCATATTCATTCAGTGTTTAAGTCTTAATCATGTGCAGTGTGCCTGAAGATGGCTCTGATTTACAAAATTACCTGATTGTTTTGTGCCATATGTCACAAAACACTCTTCAGAAAGCTGTAGGTGGCATCACTTCTACTTGCATGTTTTAATCAGTCTTTGAATGGCACAACTACATGACATGTGAGTTTCTGCAAGTTTTTGTATTGTTTCTATCTTCCTAAACTTTTGGAAAAGAGTAGTTTTCAATCGAGTTAAGCACAGTTAACACACAAAATCTAAATGGGAGTAAAAAAATAATAGACATAGACACATAACATAACTTTCCCAAGCTGAACTTCTGCATAATTGTTTGGTATTGTTCTTAGTTTTACAAGCAATTCAGCACCTTTATAACTTTGCAGTACCTGCAGTCCCTCAGCTGGGTGCTGACTGATGATTCAGGTTTCCTCCTGTGGCATACCTCCAGTTGGCACACAGTGCGGGGGAGAGATCGTATAAGAAATGTGCATACAATATATGCATATACTCTTCTGTGTGGGAGAGATGCTGTGCTTGTTAAACCACTTTCCTCCTGTAAAAGTGCAGAGAAGGTGCAAAGAGACTGACACCTCCAAATGCCTTTGTAATGTTCTGCAGCGTGTCACTTGTTTGCCATCGGTGTTATCTCAAGGCATGCGTCCAGAGACTTGTCATCGGGTCGCTCTGTTTACCTTTCCACACGACCAAAGCCGTTTACAGGAACGCCAACCACCTGCTATCGAGCATAATACCACTCAGGATGTTTGCCTGCCGTTTGTTTATCTGTGTTTGTGCAATGAGGTAGGGGAGAGGAGGTTTACAGGCAGGAGAACACTCAGAAGCTTGTTCAGAGGGAGAGTTTAAAGTAACAGTGAAAAAGGCACATGGAGAAACACTAAAACAGATCATGTTTAAATAAGCTCTTCTGGGTGTTTCCTGTTGAAATGAAGCAGATAAAGTCACAGTTTGTTTGGCTGTTGTGGTCAGCGAGCAGGATGTTGTGATCCTCTGGGACACCACATTTGCTGAGGTCAGTGAGGAAAGGCTGTTTTGGGCTCACGGTGCTGTCGGGTCTCCACCTTGTGGCTTGGACTTTGTCCTGCAGTGCTGAATGGCCAGGCTTAAACACACCCACACATTCACACACATACACACAACTGCACATGGTTTTCAGGGCCCAAAGTAAAATAAGGTCAGAGTAGGCAGAAAAAAACCCTTTAGCAGAGTGAGGCCTGATATTATGTGGTAGAAGAAATGCTAAAATTAAACACAGTTGTCATCACCAATACCTGTTCGTGCTCTAACGTTGGAATTACAAACAGCTTTAATAGCTCAAAAGGCTGCCAATTAGATACTTTTTTTAAATTTTGGGGATCAAACAGATTTGCAAATTACTGAAAAAATCCACAAGAACAATGTTCAATAGAGGAAATAACAGCAAATATTAGGGGAGAACAGGGCTGGTTGTCACATTGTTGGCTCATCATCCAGACAACTTTTACTAATCATTCCTACATTCAATTGAAGCTTAAGATTTTGGCTTGAAATTTGTATCCCTCTCATTTTCCAACTAATGGTAACAAAAGAGGTAATTAACTATCAAAGACACCTGGACTATATAAAGAGCCAGGGGAACCTAAATAAAGCATTAGCATCACTACATACTCCGAGTCAGTCTGTCTACAACAGCTCTTTGGAAACACCTGGTGTAATCCCTCCTTGCATCACTGGAATGTTGTTTAATTATGATTCCCATCCGTTCAGGTCTCTGCCATTTAACCCCCAGCTCCTCCTGCAAAGATCTCCTCTCAAATGGCATCAGTTTTAGTGATTAAACTAAATGTTCTTTCAGAAAATTGGTGAAGAGCAAAATGAGTTCCTAACACAATGCAAACCTTACACTTTGTGTCTAATTGGATGGACGCAGCAAGGACACACCAAGACAAAAAAAAAAAAAAACCTTGGGTCCGAAAGACTAATTTCATTATCGTCACACACAGTATGAGGGGTTCATTTTTTTTCTCTAACTAAGTGGTTTAGAAGATATGGAGATCACAAATTTGACCAACCGGAGGTGCAGCTCACATGACTTATGGGTCTGGCGCTCTTTAGCTGTTTGTAAGGAGGCCCACCTCCTGAGTCAGCATTTCCAATATGGCCTCCGCCAACAAAAGGCTTCATTATTCTGTATCAGGAACAGTTGGGTGACGTCACAGAGATTTTGTGCATATATTACACAGTCAATGAATGCAGCCCTGTTGCTGCCACTTGTTGGCATGTGGTGGAAAATGACGTTTGGACCTAATTAATTGGCTCTGAAGTAGTTTCCATCTCTGATAGAATGCAGGTAAAAAAACTTAATCTATAATTTCATCACAGATTTGTCAAATAAAATATCTAAATCTTTTAAAGTTTTAACATTAATTTCAAACTATTTTAAATAATATTCAGTTTAGGCCTGTACGCCACATCTACCCCAACCAAGTGGCAGTAGTCCTTGTTGCTAGCTCAACTCCCAGCCTTGACCATTTGCTGCATCCATCAACCACTCTCTACACCTCACATTTGCTATTTATCATATCAATAAAGGCAAAACTACACAAAAATATCTAAATTTAAAACAAATCTTATTCAGGAATGGTCTATCATTCTCCTAGCTTAGAGTCTTAGTGCTGCACTCTCACGCACCCTACTGACCCAATGGTAAGTGACTGGTCCTTCTCATCCCACTGTGGGATGCACAACTGTAATCTTGCAGTTTATTCTGAATGATTTAAAACACAAATTGCTTTTTATATCATTTCATCTAGATGCTGTATTTTGCAATGGTGGTTGCTGTTGTTTTTATGTTATTTTCTGTATTAGTCAGTTTGACTACTTTGGGTGAAATTTCTGTTTTATTTATCCCTGTAGCTGCTTTCACTCTGTATCAAAACAGACATTGGGGATGGTTTAATATGTTTCTCTGCCATAAGAACAAATGAACATATGAGGTTTTATTTCAGAAAGTAATAATAGATAAGAATTAAATTGTTTATTGATTGAATTAGACTGCTGTGGGATTGATTGTACTAACCCAAGAGTTTTGTTTCCTTAAAAATTCTGTTTCTAATAAAGTGTAAATAATGTTTTAACAGTTAGACTAAAAGCTTCACATTTTTTAATTTTCATTTGTCATTTACAATAAGCCCATGAACAAACAGATCTGTTACTTTGGAGTCAAGCTCTGCAGCTTTAAGAAGCTTCTTTAAACTCCCACTACACACCGCTTTAACAGGCTCCCCAGCAGCTACATAAGACCTGATAATAAAGCTGAGTGAGGCGGTGCTGTAAGAGGGAGTAGACGTCCTGTGTGGAGAGTTATAAGCTCCGGGGTCACAGGGTCACAAGTGAAACCTGACATCACGCCTTGAGTATGCAGAGCAAAAACACATGTCTGCAAAGCCCCAGCAATAACGGGTAATTTATTAGTGTTAGGGTGGACTTAACCTCTGTGTGTCTTCAATAAGAACACCCAGAGATATGGAGTGACCCTCAACACTTCTCATGTCATCCTTGATTAACTGAGAGCTTGGCACCTCTCCAAGAAAGGAGCAGAGGAATGTAATTTAATGAATACTTTAAGGAGTTTACAGCTTAGAAATTATAATTTTGTAATAAAATTAAGTACATAAAGCCTCTTTTGAAAGGTGTGACTACTTTGAAGTAAATAAGGGTGTTTTCTTTTACTTTGTAGCCTATAGGTGAAGCCTCTGGTTTAGCTATTTTCAAGCATGTCATTTCAAGTTCTGGCTGCTCTGCTAGCCTCTTAATGACATGGTGCAGGACTTTGTGAGCCATATGAGCATGACTGAGAGGCAGAAGAAGAAGAGAAAAAAAACTGTCCAACCCCTCAGAAGATTTCCTGTTTCATGAAAAGTGCACACATACTGTGAGTCATATAGGGCAAGTCCTGCCTGGTGTGTTTACTCTGCTCCTTCTTCTCGGAGCTGTGAGGGAGTTCAGGGGAGCAACAGGCGGACTACAGTCTGGATACTTTACGCTTTTAAACTTCTTCGGTTGATGAATGAGAGAAAGGGAAGCGTTTCTAAATGGAGCTACTTCGGTTTTCCGTTTTTTGGTGTGGAACGATACTTTTTGCGAGCCTTCTGCTGGAGGAAGCGGGTGAGTTGAAGTTTGAGTTAAGTTGCCAAAAGCTGCACGGCGGCTGCGTCTAATTAAAGCTGCGACGTAACTGTTAACTTTGTTCTGAGCCTGTTAACTGTTAGCGCGCTACAAACGGACAAATTGCTTCAATTACTTAAGTATCAAAGGCTCTCATTGCCATTATTTTGTGATGAGGTATTTTCAAAGAGTCACAAACAGTTGTCAGTACAACAGCGATTTCAATGAATGCTGAACTGGCATTATTAAAACAAGTGCGCAGGTTATCACATTCACACACGTTGGGACCTACTAGCTGGTACTTGTCCTCTCTTTATTGTGAATTTTCTTGTGAAGCTACCGGACATACCTTAGCCTATAACCTAGCATCCAGCTTTTCTGGTATCACCTCCTTGAGGTGTACACATTGCTCACACGTCCAGCAGCCCCCTATGGAGTACCTTACTCTACCTCCATGTGTCTCAGACTCAGTCCCAGAGGCACCAAGTGGCTTTGGCTGCCCCTAATCCCCTCTACCCCCCTTCTCTGCAATTATATGCAGCCCTGGGTGACAATTACTACCATTCATCCCCTCCATAGCACCGCCTCTTGGGTTTAAATGACATGCTCTTTCAGAGGATTGCTCTAATGATATAATTACTCTGGCTCAACCACCTTCCTACTCAGTTATCTGCTATCTTTCCCCTTCAGTGCTGATTTACTTCAAACCCACCCCAAGAGCATTTCATCTCTCTGTTAGGTAGGATAAAGTGGAGTTCTGGTATCATAATGCGATATTGTTTATTTAAGTGCCAGAAAGCAAAAACTGAGATATCCTGCTTAATCCTCAATGTAGAAATGAGCATTTCAGTTTTGGGGGGGCGCAGATCTTTTGACTCCCAATTAGCTCTTCAGTTTTGTTTCTGTGTGGAAGTATCACATAAATTGCTCAGTTTTTGGAGGAAAACAAGAATTTTCTCATTGTATGCTAAAGGAAAATGGATGAGTCTTGACTGGCTCAATATTGTATGTTTGTATCAGCAACAACACAAGAGTGTCACTATTCTCAGCTCATAACATCTCTGCCAAACTGACACGTTTTGATTCATAATTACAATATATTTCTCTTTTCCATTAAATCAAACAGGAATAAGTTGCTTTAAATGTGAGAGGGCTCCCGTTGTATACCTAAATGAGCTGGTCTAATGAGCTGACTCGTTTACTAACCACCCATCACCATCTCATTTTTCATCTGACTACATAACAGCAGCGACAGGATGCCCTCAACACTGAATGTGCTACAGCTGTAGGTTTGTTTCTGTTTAACACTGCAGGTTGCATAGTATTTCCTCTGCTGCAAGCCACAGAGCTAACTCCACCCGACAGCTTCTCTGGAATGACAGTAGGCTTTTTGTGCAGGGGTTAAAAGCACACACACATGTAACAGCTATTCCTCAAGTTGGTGTGAAGTCAAAGTTGAACACACTTGTTCACTGTCTCTTCACGCTCTTAAGAAGTTTTACTTACACTTCCCACTCTAAAACATCTCACTTTGTGATCATGTGATCAAAGTCACAACCAGAGCCATTTTTAGACAAGCAGCTACGTTGCTTCACACATTCGTTAACTGTGCTTCCTGTGGGTGTCATATTCAAACTACAGTTTGTGACTCAATTTCTCACCTAGGCTTGGGTTCAGGTTGTGTATTATGATGCAAAACTAAAGTCTCTGTGCACGTGGAGCAAACACAAAGTGTGTTTATGTGGTTTCGCTGAAGTGGAACCGTCACATGTTCTGTCATTTCCTCTTTTTCCTCATGTATCGTTTCTCAATACAGACTTTCAACATTTGCAAGAAGTAAGGTTCTCAGCATGGAAATGTCTTCCTCTCCCTCGCTTGATAACATCCCAGCAAGGGGCTTGACTGTGTCTTAATTGTGCTTCTCAAGTCTTCTTTGTGTACACTTGAACAAACCCATCAGAGTCACAGGGGATTGTTCGTAGGAGACATTCTTTCCTGATGATGCCTCAACCACTTGTGCTTGTCTGTTCCTGGGAAATTTGGAGTATCCTCTTTTAGGATCATTTCCAATTCTTAGAGTCGTGCTGTCATGTGGCAGGGTGGACTCTAATTTAGGAAGAGGAAAATCTGAGAAGAGATATGAAATTGTCCAGCTTCCTTCACTGGATCCCCAACAGAAGCAGTGTGCTTGGCTTATTTATTTCATTATGAGCCTCTCAACGCATCGACACACTCACCATCATGTAAACACAGGAACACACATTTTTTCTCTCTAAAAATTCATAGACATGTCTCCTTTTTTATATTCATATACAGAGCTGGCACAGCACCCATCAAGATGGGGAGCCGACTCATCAGCATGACAAATTAGAGACTCCTCAGCGAGGGGATGTGTTTGCATCTCTTTTGTTTGTTGTTCTTGCCTGTCTGCCAGTTGTCTCCTTAGATGATTATCAAACCCACAGGCACTCATCACACAATCCTGTCTGTCTCACTGATATGGGTCTGCCTGCCTGCCTGCACGCCTGCCTGCCGGCAAAGTCAAGTCTGAACAAGACCAAAGAAGGTGGATGCCACTGTGCTTTGCTCTTATTGTTCAGACTTCACAGGGGAGAAATCTGTCTGGCCCTCTGGGATAAAATAGTTTGGATTTTCTTGTGGTTCTGTTAAAAAAAAGGTTTTACTTATTGAACATTCCAAACTACTCCTACTCTTTAATTAAATGTTTGAGTTTTTTTGTTTTTCACGTTAATATATAAAGATGTATCTCCATAGACATGTTTGTTAAAGCTGCAATGTCCAATTATTGAAATTAAATAAATACTGTAGTGTCCCAAACTAAGTCCTATCCATCGATCTATCAGAGGTGACTGGTCCAGTTGCTCAGACGTCAGTTTTTAATGAGTCAGATGACATAATGGCCTAGTTCTCAGCTGAATGATGAAACCATTAAATATTTTTGTAATGACTTTGTTTTTTATGGCTACACTCAATTGAACTAAAATACAGCATGAAGTTAATTTGAGATCTTTTAGACCCTTTTACACTAAAATGGATAATAAAGAAGGGGACTCTAAAAGAGTGGTTACCTAACATTTTTCTACCAGCCTAATGAAGGTGAAAAAATGTATGTATTGACTGTAATCATGGATGACATGAAAGCTCCTCAAAAATGAAGCCAAAATATTAAAAGTGTGCCCTACTCATTGGCTACAGTTTTGGTCGTAGGTTCCACCTTTGGTCGTAGGTTCCACCTTTGGTCGTAGGTTCCACCTTCTCAATTTTAGCAGACGGGATATAAGTCATAAATAACATTTCTTCCTTGACCCATTTAGGCCGAATGTAACATTTACGCGTATATACCTTTAAAGTGATACTCTGGGATGGAACAAGTTGGGTTCTATCACAAGGTTAAGGGCAGAAATTACCCCTACAGCAGTGTTTTTGTGCAGCAGAAGCCCAGGGCGCTCGCACCAAACACCCCCTCCCTGCTCCTCTGCCAGTTTCCTCTGCTCTCAGACGGGGCCAATTTTTACTGGACCAAAAACACAAATAAACGGACTCCCGCCGAAAAAATCTGATATCGGTCTGCATTCACGCTTTATTAAGAGAATTTTCAGCGTGTTACTTTTACACAAAAACACCACTAAATAAGGCTCTAGTTCTCATCGTGTCGTAAAACGGCACTACCTCCGCTGCAGAGCCACAGCTGGCTACGAGGCGCTAGCCGCTTAGTGTATCTGTCCACGCATGGCGTGCCAGATATAAACAAACACAGGTAGTCTGCCAGGACGAAGAGACACGATGAGAACTAGAGCCTTATTTAGCGGTGTTTTTGTGTGAAAGTAACGCGCTGAAAATTCTCTAAATAAAGCGTGAATGCAGACCGATCTCAGATTTTTTTGGTGGGTGTCTGTTTATTTGTGTTTTTGGTCAAATAAAAAATGGCCCCTGTCTGAGTGCAGAGGAAACCGGCAGAGTAGCAGGGAGGGGGTCTTAAGTGCGTGTGCCCTGGGCTTCTGCTGCACAAAAACACTGCTGTAGGGGTAATTTCTGCCCTAAACCTTGTGATAGGACCCAACTTGTTCCATCCCGGAGTATCACTTTAAAGCCGGGTGTTACATATGTGCGTATATCCCCTTTCAGACCAGATGAAAAGGGAAGTCATTTCAGACAGTGTCATCCATTTGTTAATAAATGAATAAATAAATAAAGATTGTGAAACATTTGCATAATTTCCGCTGCATGTGTTTCACTGAATCACATTGCATTTCATTGGAAATGAAAATGACGACACAATCTGAAAAGACATACAAGTTGCATCAGGCCATAAAGGTAAAAACACATGAATCTTGCATCTGGTCTGAATGAGTTAATTTCTTTCATCAAAGTTTGTTGGTACAAGGGCGCAGATGGCTTAGTGGACTGGGTCACACCCACAAGGTTCACCCTCAAACAGGTGGCCCGGGTTAGGATCCAGCCTGTGGCTTGTTTCCTGCATGTCATTCCCCACTTTCACCTTGTTTCCTTCTCTATCCACTGTCCACTCCTCTCTGATTAAAAAAGGGTTTGTTTTCACGCAGTTAACTCAAGTCATTTACGTCACGTCATGAATGTCTGCTTTAAGAATCTGAAAAGAAACTGTCAGGCTCTTAAACTCACACTTTACATATTTTTGATTTAATCTACAGTCTTGTCCTTCTCTCTTTTTTCCTAGAATCCAAGGTGATGAAAATAAGAAGACTGTGTAAATTCTGTGACGTGCGGGCAACCAGCTGCGCTGGGAAAGGGACCTGCAAAGTTGACTGTGAAATCACGTCCATCTGCCCACATGACGAGGATGTGTGTGTCAGTATCTGGTAGGTGTCATGATCTAGAATCGCTCTGGACATTTATATATATATATATATATATATATATATATATATATATATATATATATATATATATATATACATATATATATATATATATATATATATATATATATATATATATATATATATATATATATATATATATATATATATATACAGGTAATCACATCTGAATTTACAAATAAAGCACCACACTGTGTTTTTCTGAGTGACCTTTTCCTCTGAGCACTCTGTCACTGAGCACCTTAAATTCCTGTCAGCATCAGATCTGACTTTCAACGTGAGAAGCAGCAGGAGGCTGATTTGTGTTGGTGTTTAAAGCTTACGGCCATGCTGCCGTCTCTCATTATATTAGCAGCGTTGCGGGCATGTTATGAGCTGAGGTCAGCAGAAAGCTAATGACATATGGACAGCAGTACCTCTTTGAAATGTTTCTCACATAGCCGCTCAGCAGGGGAGCAAAATTTAAATATGTATATTTGTGCAGTTTCAGGGTTTTTCTTGTTTCCTGTTTGTGATGGCGTTTGAAAATCTTGCTCTTTGTAAATGCGACCTCTGTGTTCAGTCATTTACATACTGCTGAGACTGTAGACTGCTGAAAGAGACAAATTTGACTTTTACTGTTGCCATTTTATCACTGCATGATTGAGAAAGTGCTTTATTTACACAACTGTCAACATGCCAACCTCGCCTTGTTACATTATAATACAGATCTGTAAAAAGCGAGTTTCTCTGCCAGAGTACACAAATCAAGCTTAATCCAGCATTTTCTATTTCTGTTTTTCTTTCCAAGGAGGAAGAAAGATGACAACGTCACCTTTGATACGGTCTGCCACAGACCGTCTCAGAAGCTGTACGGCTTGGTCCTGGAGGATTACAACAACAGCAAGTGTGAGATGAAAGAGAAGAAGGGCATGGGCTCACAGTTCTTTATCTGCTCCTGCTCTGAGGACGAGTGCAACGAACACATCTTCTTTAACTCAAGTAAGTTGAGACACAGTGATATGATTGTCTTCCTCCAACTCTTAAACTTTGAGATTACTTTCTCCAACTAATGGTTCTCTTGTTGATTTTACCTTTTGAAATGATATAAGTAAATAGTGAGATGCATCCACCATGCTAAGTGAGTTTCAAATATTTAGAACTGTTTCATAATATGCAGTGACAAAAAACTCTGGACTGTAAGGACCACTTCATCATATTTAAGAAATGTGCTCATGGTTTACAAGAGTTAGAGCAGGGGATTAGAAATGTTGTTTTGTCCACATATTAGATAAGAAACCATCGCAAGTGGTTGGTGAGCTTGTACCGATAGATAAGATATGATTTTTCACACTAAGATATGATACATTAAATACAATACAGAACAATGCAATACATTATGATACATTAAAATCATAGACTATATAAAACATGGACATTTTCTCCCAGGCATCACCCATCTGTTTCTGAAACGGCGGTCATATCGGAAGTGGCAAGGGCTTTGCATACAGCTATAGGGCGCCCATCAATCACGTGACCTGGGCTGTGCCTCTGGGCAAGCTCCAATCTTAATATCCTCTGTAACGCCGAGTTGGAAAAGTTCAGTACAATGTGTACTGATAGTAAACTTAGCAATTCATGTGACTTCTGGTGCTTTCAGAGCCAGCCTCAAGCGGACACTCGAGAAACAGCAGATTCTAGCACTTCCGCATTGTCTCATATTCTTTCACCAAAGGTTGCCACTTGATACATTATGCTCGGCAAACAAATATGATAAAACACACTATAATACATTAAGAGGTTATGATATGATATATGATATATGATATGATATGATATGATATGATATGATATGATATGATATATGATATATGATATATGATATGATATGATATGATATGATATGATATGATATGATATGATATGATATGATATGATATGATATGATACATTATGATACATTATGATAGATTACTGTACATACATTACGATATAAAGTGATATAACATATACGATAGGATACATAAAAACACAGACAATTTAAAATGTAATATGGTACATTACTAGTCAATATGATACAATGTGATACAATATATTTCGATACGGATACATTATGAAAAGTGACGATACGTTAGAATATGCTATAATATGGGACATATGAAACAATATGATACAATTAATAATGATAAAAATGCATCACAACACATTAGGATGTAAAATGATACAGTTATGTGATACAATTTATTACAATGCAATATGACGCAAGGTGATATAATACATTGATATATTGTATGCAGATACAATACATTAGGGTACATGACAATACACCACTATACATTGTGATGAATACATTATGATAAATTGATATATTATGATAAGATACATTACAATGAATTACATCATTTGATACATTATAATACCATATGATGCATTACACTGAGAAAAGATATATAAACAAATATATGATAGCATTTGATGCTATACAGCTTGACACAGTATGATCCAATATGATGCAATAATATGTGATGTACTGTAATAAATACAAAACAGTGCAAGACATTATTATGCCAGATACAATACTTCATGATGCAATGCAAATCAAAATGACAGGGTACAGTACCATTCACTTTAATGTTACCTTGTAGCACACAACTCTTGATACAAGTTCTGCACACATTTAGCTGCCTCCACAGAAGCAGAGTTGAGCGGTTTCTGTCTCTCCACTTTACACATGGTTAAAAGGAGAATGAGGTGTTTTATAACCCCACAAAGAACAGAGTTTATTCTTTATATTTGCCAATTGATTTTTAACATGTTCAGTTAGTTTTCCCTGTATACATGTAAAAAAAGGACTTGTTGTTTCACACATGTGTCATACATAACATGGTAATATCACAGTCATGGTCTACTTTATGCTATTATGCCACTTTCTATCAGCTTGTCATGTAAGGCGTCACACATGAACACTAACACATGTGCACTGTAACGCTCTCCAGATACATGATTACAAACAGGCTCAGGAAACATTGACTTTAGAATCCAGTTACAACACCGGCCCTGGAATCAGATGTATTTTGACTACAGCATCCAGGCAGTAATAACACTGAGGTACATTTCCGCGACCTGGCTCCGCACCGAGAGCCAAATTGAAAGCATCTGCACAGTGCAAACCACGTAATGGAAATACAGAGAGTTGCTGCTGAGAATGTCTGTGCACTCTGTGTAACTTCTCAGTGACTTACATGAGACAGTGTTGTAATGAAGGAGCTCCAGGAGAAATAACAACCGTGAGGCAACAATACCAGTAAATTTAGACTGATTTCTACTAGCTTATGAGAAATGTGACTTTGTAGCTTAATTTGTGCCACCGTTGAACTCTTGCTGACAGAGTTATTTTTCCCATAACTCTAGGATAAATATAGGACACTAAAAAAAACTAGGACACAAGTTTGAGGATGCACAGAGTTGTTTGTCACATGTCAGCTGGTTTACTTCAGAGTTCTTTCACATTCTTGCTGATAAAGTTTTTACACATGCTAACTGGATTACATTTAAAGAAAATACTGGTGCTGACAAGGCAGATTCAAGGAAGATAAGTCTTAAAATAATAAAACAACAGAATTAAATGTTACTCAGTAATGAATCTTCAAGTAAAGCTTGTAGTTTAAGAATAAATGCTTTAATTATATTTTCCATGCATATGCATAACTATCTTTTTTTAAGAACCTAGATCTTAAATTTGGTTGGTTAAACAAAAACACATGAAAACAAGCCTGATTGTGTACAAAGGTTAAAAATAATTTCAAACACAGCTCAGGAATCATTTGGAGTATCCACCTGATATTTCCAATTTTAAGTGATATACTGGAACCAGTCTATCTCCCTGAAAGACACATTGTGTGTCTTCCAAGATACGATGCACACATTGTGTCAGAAAAACTAAGATCTCTAAATCTTTAGAAAAGAATCGTAAACAATGCTTTTTCCCTGCTGGGCCCAGTATCCCACTATCTCCATCTCTCTTGACACCATAACTCAAAATTGTGCTCCTCACAGAACCCTAACTCTTAAACAGCCAATATTTCATACTTTGTGGGAGGTTTTTGGGCACAGCTAAGCGAGTAAAGGAGGCACAGTGACAGATTTGTTGTGAGAAATGGCTTCTCACTCTGTGAAAATAAAAACAAACTGGCCGGGGCCATGTGGAGGATTTCAGACATGTGGTTTCCTGTTTAGTGAAAAGAAAATAGAGAGAAGCAGAGGGCTTGACTGGGAAGTCACCTCCTCTTTCTAACGCTTTTCAACTGATCTCTCACATCTACAGTTTCATATCATGTTTTAAGCAATACAGTGAACATTTCAGCTCATTTCTGCTTTCGGAGTTTCCAAAGTTAATGTTTTGCAACTCAGATCTTCAGCTATATTTTAGGAGTTTCATTTCTTTTCATTTAGAAATAAAGATGTGTTGCATTTAAGCAGAAGACACCATATAAAAGATTAAATTTAGACCTCATCAATTTTAGACCAATTTAGGTACTGTGTCTAGTTATATAGCTTTTATAGTTCTGCTTTTATAGCTTCAAAAAGTGGTCCATAAACACTGCACAAGTATGAACTTTCACTGTTTGCCAAAACCGTAGCAGCTCCCAGACACACCATGTCTAAAATTATAAGAATCAGACACACTATAAAGAGAAACAATAAGTGGTCGACTGGGTCAGGGTTTGGAGCACTTTGCCTTTGTGGCCCAGGCGCTAACTTTAGCTTCAGATGCTTCCAGACATTCCACAGGGGGGGGTCAGGTTGCCCCGCTGTTCTGAGAATATTAATTTACTCCCAACTGGATGCTGCTGATACAATCTGCCGAGACGTGATTCAAGTTTCATTCCTTTTTTTTTATTTTGAGGAAACAAATTGTTTTGTTATGTTCAAATTCATTCTGAAAGGCACAAGTGGAAAATTATAGTGTTTTTTAAGCGGCTTATAAAATGTTCACACAGAGACAAAACCACAAATCCAAAGGGGTTGGAATCAAATGGAGAACTAATTGGTTGAAAAAAAAGAAACTCTGATGTAGCAGCTGTTCCTGAACTTTGAAGTATTTCATCAGAAAATGAACTTTTATGCAAATGTAACTCTTAATTCAAAAAACACTAATTAATCTCAGGATTCAAAGGTTTTTATTGTCATCTAACTATTTATAGGAGAACATACAGAAAAATTTAAATGTGTTCCTCTCTTCCGACAGTATACATATGAAAAAAACTATATAATAAAAATGTCAATTTTAGTTTAAAAATATAATGAAGATTTACTATCTCCTTCTGCCTCTGGCAGTTGGCTGATTTAATTGCATGTTCCTCTACAAATTCCTCTTTTTATTCTACACACTTTTTTGATGCCCTTCATTAACAACCTCTTCACCTGTTCTAACCATTCAGACTTCAAAACATTCAGCTCATTCAGGACTACTGCACTGAGAATTCATGACAAGCTCATTCAGCATTCTGCATTCAGCAGTTCAATGCAAGCTTTTCCACATTTTTCCAACCATTTTCAGACATTACGTCAGATATTCAAATCATTCATTTCATTAATTCATTCCACCATTCAAATTTCTGAATTCATTCATTCATTCTTTGGATTCATTCATTTCCTTTCAACCAGGAGCTCATGGCAGGCTCATTCAGTAGTCTTCATTCAGCAGTTCAACGCAAGCTTTTCCACAAAGTATTTAACCATTTTCAGACATTACTTCAGTCATTCAATATCTCCAACCTTACGAAGGAAAATATATTGCAGCATATTGGAAAATATCATGTTATATATTAGGTAATATATTCCCATATATGAGATTTAGTATTTATATTTTCCAATATATTGCAATATATGGAAAGCGGCAATTATTTGCATATTTTGCAATAGATTGCAATATATTTCGTGAATATATAATATATTCTATATGTGCCCTCAATATATTATTCCATGTTTATCATAATATACAGTAATATATTACAATACATTTCAAAAAATATATTGGTACATATATTTTTCTTTCGTAAGGGCAGCATTCTGCATTTCTTTAGAAACTGCTGTTCTAGAGAGAACATATAGCTCAGTCATTAGGAAAAACTTGTGATGAATTATTATAAAACCAATTTTGCCAGAACAGAAAATTAAGTTGTGAACCTTCATTTCTTTTGTGTTGTTCCTGATAAGCAGTTTTAATGAAATATCACTTCACAACACATTCAGTCACATTTCCTCACCATTTGGTGAAGGCAAACATGGTTGTGTCTAAAATCCAAAACTTATTACCAGCTCCCTACAACACAAGCTGGATGCAGCTGACTGTAGAGTGAATTTAGTTTTTGAGCATGATGAAACATTTCAGGCACTACTTGCTGTCTCCTAAAGAGTGAAGTAGAGATAATAAATAACTGTTATTTATGCAGTTCTTGTGGGGGGGTGAGCCCAAAACGTGGGGTAAAGTAAATCTCACTCTGAATTCAGAGAATATTTACGATCAGGTAAAAAGAGCATTTCATGTATTAACTTTTTGAGCTTTTTAAGCTTAAAGCACCAGTGATGAGTTTTATTGTGATACAAAATATACTGAAATAAATGCGCCAAAATAAACACAAACTGAATTTCCCTCAAAGGTGCTTCAATCAGCTGATACCTTTCCTTGTTAACAGCTAAAAGCTAAATTTATCACCCTCAGGTTTTGATTTTGATTAAGATTGTTTGCTACATCATCAGATTGAATTAACTCGAATCAACTTGGTGTTTAAACAAAGTCAAAAAGAGCTTTGAGAATAGACCAACAATAAGCCAGGTGTGAAAACAAAACATGGTGCTGAATGAGGTTCAAGCACTGTGGTGTAATCCTTTAACTTTTTTCCCCCCAGATGCGGATTCCCAGGTGGTCGCAGTCATTGTGGTGAGCCTGGTGCCTCTACTGGTCATGGCCGTCTTCGTCACCCTCTCTTTCTACATTTATCGGGTCTACCGCCAGCGGCGAGCCAGCTCCAGACGCAAGAAGGGCCCACCTATGGATTTCAGCGACGGTCACGCCATCATGATCGACGACGAAGGCTCAGACAGCAGCTCCACGCACGCCAACAACCTCAACCACAACACAGAGCTCCTCCCCATTGAGCTGGACGTCCTGGTCGGGAAAGGACGCTTTGCGGAGGTGTACAAAGCAAAGCTGAAGCAGGGTTCCTCTGTGAGCGAGGAGCACGGCTTTGAGACAGTTGCTGTTAAGATCTTTGCATATGAGGAGTACGCATCATGGAAGAATGAGAAAGAGATATTCTCAGATGCTGATTTGAGGCATGAAAATGTGCTTCACTTCCTGACAGCAGAGGAGAGGAAGGTGCAGAGGCAGTACTGGTTGATAACAGCCTTTCAGCCAAGAGGGAACCTACAAGAGTACTTGATTCACCATATTGTCAGCTGGCACGACCTGTGGCTGCTGGGGGCTTCACTGGCGCAGGGAGTGGCTCACCTCCACAGTGACCACACCCCGTGCGGACGCTATAAGATTCCTATCGCTCACAGGGACATTAAGAGCTCAAACATTCTGGTGAAAAGTGACCTGACCTGCTGCCTGTGTGACTTCGGCCTCGCCCTCCGCCTGGACAACACTCTGTCTGTAGATGAGTTAGCAAACAGTGGGCAGGTAAAGCCTTTTAATCCTCAGTGCGGCTGATTTTTGTTTTTCTTAGCTTTTATCCCCACAGCGATGAGAGAAAATCTCTTCTGTTATAATATGCACCGACACCCCAGACACAAACCAATCGAACCCTGTGGTTTATATCTTTGAAGTTATCAGACCGTGAAAAGAGCTGTGCTATCAATCAAACTTTCATTCCTGATCTCATCACTCGGGGACACCATCTCTAAATATTATTCACTCCCTCGATCTCGCCCCCCGCCCTGTTGGAGATCTCTGATAGAAACTGTGTTGTGAATGGTCTTAGGGTTGATGTTATATTATACTCGCATAACAAACAGACCTGATTGATTCTTAATGGACTCATTACCCTGATGTAATAGGCAGGAGTCATATTACGCTCTGTTATGAGAATGAGTCATTATGAGAAGGCTTCACCCTTTGCTGCACAGCACACCTAATGCATTGTAATTCCTCCAATACATTTTCAAGCCAGCAGCGGTGAACTCATTTTCCAAGGTTGTCATTATGAGCAGACAAGGAGCGTGTTGTTGTTCAGAGAGCTACCTTTGTTTTTCCAATCATGTTATACATCAAACATCGTTTAATTCAGGTAATATAATAGCACACTGCTACAGCAGGTAAATAACACTCAGGAGAGTAAGAATAGCTTTTAACCACAGCACCAGCTTCCTTTAACAACAGCATCCTGTTTACGACATCACAATGTTCATTAAACATCACATTCCTTTTCCTGTTTGTCTTCTCAGGTGGGAACAGCCAGGTACATGGCCCCCGAGGTGCTGGAGTCCAGAATCAACCTCGAAAACATCGAGTCCTTCAAACAGGCCGATGTGTATTCCATGGCTCTTGTGCTGTGGGAGATCATCTCCAGGTGTAACGCAATTGGAGGTAAGATGTGATCTAATACGTGAATTTAGGATGAAACGCTGTTTTTGATCAGAGGTGAGTCAGAAAACTCCTGTTATTGCAGCAGCTGTCGTCGTTCGTATTTGGCTCCAGCTTACCTCTAAGATTTATTTAAGATGCAGAAATTGAGGAGTGATGAGATAATATCTTAAGCTCTCTGTAGAGCTGGCATGACGCCTGCAGGTGGGTGCTGAGGTAGGGCCGAAAGTTTCAGGGCGGCAGTGGCAGAGCAGAGGGATTGTAAATCTAACAGCTTAGATAGACCACCAAATTGTGTGTGTGTGTGTGTGTGGTGATTGTGAATATGACACATGTAGCTCAGCTCATGTTGCGTGTCTGAACAAGCCCACCACTTGATGTATTTATTACAACCTTAAGAAACGACATATTGAAAATACTGAATCCAACTTTCAACTACTGTAGAAACTGGAAATGAGGTGGAATTTAAGCCCTTACCTGACTGCCTGGAAAAGATCATGTCCACCTGTCAGTCAAATCAGCCATGCCCCTAACTACGCTACCCTAACTCTTTAATCCTTAATATCATTGAGGCAGAGTGACTACCTTTTTCTTTAGAGCATTATTTTTAAGGTTTTTGACATTTTCATTTAAGGAAAAAAAACATACCAACAAATGAACTTGAACAGGCAATAATCAGTATGAAATCAGCCCATTATCCTTCACACTCCCCTGAGAAGTCCAAGGGCAAATCCTCAACAAAGGGTGAAAACAATTCAGGAAGAAGAAGAATTGAGACAATAAAGGATGGATCTGTAGCAGCAATAAACCAACTGAGGGTAGAGAGTCATTTCTTTCACAGATTCAACAAAAAGAGACTATATAGTAAACTTATCAGGACTTCCTCTCAGTGTAAACTTATTCAATTAAAAATTGGCAGGGCCGGATTTTCAGACTGAGGACATGAGCAGGGCCGCATGTTTTTAGCAGCAAAGTTAAGCTGCTGTGGGCCTCTCCGGGGATATGCAAGTCTGCTGTACTGTCACACACCTCCCGTTGTAAGATGCAGTTAGACTCTAAATTTTAGCCGCTCCCTCATGAGATCCCATGGGAAAGTTTGTCCGAAACGCGACGTGTTTTTCAATGTCGGCGTTTTCGGACATTATAATCTTTCAGCACTGCAACGCACTCTTGTTGCGGATCAAAAGCATTGGTTTGGTTTTTGGACTTGGTGCTAAACTTAAAAAAAAAAAAAAAACTTTCCAGTCCAAGAAGGCTTAAACCGTCAATTATACTTGCTGATTTTTTTGTTTTGGGGTAGACAGAGAAGTGCTATGCTACCTGTGTATGACTGCTAATGTTAACTGTTTTTTTCAAACAAACCTGCTCAATGACACAGTGAATTGCGGGTTAGTTGCAAGGCTACTATAGGGGTTGCAGTCATTTACAATAATGTTGTAAGACCTTGTCAGTGTTAGTAAAACATGTTTTTCTCATTGGACCTCAGACCCAATCACATAGCAGCTGCTTTCAGATCGCTAATTGAATCAAGCTGGCTGGTGTATACATTACTTTTATCCAGTTGGAGCAGAGACAGCAGCTTATGCACCCATCTTCTAAGGAAGTTTGATCTACGGTTCATTAGGACGAGTCTGTGTGCGATGATGCTGCTAAATGCTGTCATAGTTTTAAGGGCAAGACCAAAACATGCAACCCAATGAAACTGGTCTACTGCAACGAGGGCACTTGATGTTAACAGAGGGGTATAGTTTAGCTACTCTACTGTAAGAGTTGTGAATTCTATGTAGCGCCTTACACTGTATTAGTTTAAAGCTAAGGCAAAAATAGGGATGAGATACACTTTACCTAGACCCTTTCAGGACTTATGACTTCTACATTCTTCTTGTTAAGTTATTCCTGAGAGAGATATATTTTAAATGGCATTACATGGTGTACTGACCAAACCATTTTTAAAACCAGGGTATAGCAGTGTTTATTTCTTTTGTGAAAAATGGGCTTTTTATGGGCTCCGATAGAGTTTCTTTGGATTTTGTCGCCTGCTTCAAGTGATCAGAAACATGGGAGCTGCGTATTTTAACCTTAGCAGATTGGCTTCATTTGTCTGGAGGATCCTATTTGTGGAGAGAGGCCTCCAACAGAACAAATAATCCACCCATCAGTTAAAGCACGATACGTAGACTGCAGGAAAGTGAAGTACTTCTTAAAGTGTCAACAAAAAGGAAGTAGGCATAAAACAAAGAGTTAGAGTGCTACCTTTAAATACTTTCACCTTTCTGCCTTCACCACCCCCTCTGTGCGTGTATTTGTGACTTTATGATGATAAATTATTTCCTATTTTAAACCTGATGCCTCTGTCTAATAGCTTGGTGTCCCCACTGTCACATAAACATCGCTTATGACCTTTACTGTAGTTAATAATAGAGATAACCACGTTTCCCTGCTAAATTAGAGATTAGCTCCAGCCGCTAGGCGTAAAGGAAATCAATAGCAGCACTGATTGATGAAATTCCCCCTGGACTGAGTGTATCCTCAGAAAAACTGTAAAAAGATAAAGGCTGCATGACCTCGAAGGATGCGAACACACTGCGGATTTACCGATTTGAGGCTCAGTAACAGAGTCCACCTTGAGTTCGCACACTCAGTGAGTTCCAGGATGTACATGTGTGTCGTCAGTGACCCATCAATCACTTCGAGGAACAACATCACGCGGCTCCAAACACACGATCCATCTTGCAGAAGTCTCAAGGATCAGCCGTCACTTTCCTAATGTAGCGTTACGTGTGTTTGTCATGCGGTTGCAAAAACAAGGCCAGGAAATGTGCAAATAATAGAAATGGGCGATTATCTGAAGGCAAACCACGGAGCAGTATTTCATGTCAGCAGTGAGCCGTTTGTTTTCGCTTCCTTTTAGTGTCTCTGGTGGTCCGGCATGTTTCTGTGACGGCTCCTGTCTCCATTGTGTCAGACCCCTGATTGAAAGCCGGGTTTCGGGGCACCAACGTTTCTACTTTGGCGGTTTTCCTGTTTTGATCCTCCCAGGAGGCCTCCTCAAAATGTATCACACGGTTACTCTGCCCCAGAAGTCCCTTTAAGAAACAACATGGCCATTTGACCCACAATCCCCCTTTTTTTTCTTTTCCTTCCAAACAGCAAGTAATATGTGTGCCCGTGGGTACACCTTTGAAAAGAAAATAGACTATTTCCTGTTTTGCAAAGAAGCACAGTCCCCAAGACATTCTGTTCTTAGAGTGGACTTGTAAGTTTGGATGTCTTCTTTAAATGAGGATGTTTGTGGCAGACGCACAGGATACGTGTTGGCAGAGATGGACTTAGTGAATCCAGGATTCTGTGGTTCCTTTTTTTGGGGACAGCAGCTTCATTCAACCCACTCATCCACCTCCGTCCTTTCCATTTCCTTCTCTACTTTACACTTATTCAGACAGAAAACCTTCACACAGAAGCAAACTTTACTCCAGATCCACTCTACACAGCTCTCTGTACTACTCAGTCTTTCCACATTTCACTCCCCTCCCTGTCTTTCTCTTTCTCCCCTTAGGCAGGTGAGGCAGCACTTAATTACTCCCCAACTTCGCCGCTGCACTGTAGAAAGACATTGAGCTTTACTCATGTCAGCGCAGACAGACGGGCAGGTCAGACACGCTTGGATTTACTGGAGTGGAACAAAATAGAGATTTTAGATAGAGACAGCTGGAATATATTGTGTGTTTTCATAGAACTCTATCAGTTTTATCTCGACTTGACATCTCTCCAAGACGAGCGAGGGGGGAAATCTGTGGGCCATCAAGGCCGTAATCCAAGGAGACATTTTTGTGCATAAAAGGTTAAAAATTTGCACAAACACATTCAGCCATCTTTGCCAACAGACAGTGAAAGAAGCCAGAGAGTGAGATTTGCAAATGAGATGCAAAAAACTGAAAAAAAACCCTCTTCCTGGCAGAAATCTGGTATTGATTCTGAAATCAGAGCCCCATGGGAACGAATCTGACGTGTTTACAGACTGGACTCAAAAAGTTTCATGCTTTCATGCGTCGTGTTTTTTCCCTGAAGTTGCCGACATGTTCCTGGAAGTCATCGAGTCACAATAACACCCTGAGAGAACTCACCTCACATGAGACAAAACGGGAACACGTGTGTGCACCCACTGAAATTTTTGGTGACACATCCCAGAGCATCATTATAATGACTGAGGTGAAGCCCTGGTTTCCTTGTGTCTCAGTTTAGTGTGTGTGAGAGAGAGAGTGTGTGTGAGTAGACAGATGTCTGATCAGCTCGCTGAGCCACATAGCTCCCCGTCACAGCTCCTGAGGCCATGGTCTGATCTGAGATCTGCCAGGCGAGAAGAACACAGCCGGCTGTCGTCAGCGCCCGTCAGCCAGCCATGAGCCATCACTTTTCTGTCTTCATCTTCTTCGACTATAAAGTGAGGGGAAGAGTTGAAAACTGAGAGATAGACACACCTCTGAAGGAAGCAAAAGCTGGATTCAAAGCCTCAGTACTTTTTTATCTCTGCCTCTGTTCCCAAAAATGTCTCTGCTGTATAATTTAGCCGATCCAGATTTAGGGCTTGGAGAGACTGTGAGGGCGTTCCTCGGGCGGGTGGGGCTACGTAGAGGGATAATGGTGGAGCGGTGTTGTTGTAGACGAAGAAATGCCTTCATTCCCCAGAGGAAGAGGTTGGGCTAGACTGGAGAGGAGGAGAGGTGAGGGCAGCTGCTCTCCAGATGTGAGACTAAATGTCTGGTGTATGTGAGGTCCACGTCTTGGGACGAAGTTTAGATTTCAGGCTGTTTGATTATGAAAAAAATACATGTGATTAATCTTGTTTCTTATTTTGTATCCAGAGCGAGCCACAGTCATTTTCTGATCTTTCTTCAGACATGAAAAGGTGGATGTTTCACTCCACGGTGGAGTAGCTCAGCACCACATCCTAAAAGTCAGCCATGCTAACGTGAACTCTACGTGCATACATCTGTACTTAACGACTTTAACAACCTGCGAGGAACACAAACAAGTGTCACAGCCACCGCAGGCTAATGAAAACCAGCAGAGGCAGCTCGGAAAGATTTTCATTCCAGACTCTCAGAATCAGACTCTCAGGATTATTGTGATCACGTTACTAATTTATTTCCAAACACATGTTGAAACTCTGCAGGGAACTTTTTTTTCTGCATTATTTATGTGTTTAGGTGACAGGGGTTTACGCTCTGTTTTCTGTAGTTGTTCTTTTTTGAGCATAATTAGAGAAGAACGTTAGCTTCAGAGGGCAGCAGGACTAGAATATCAAACAATGATTCAGATGCAGGTGTTTATTGTGCCTGATTTATCTGTGCAGGAAAGATTTTGTTTTCTGTGTTGCTTTTTCCTTTTTGATCTTTTGGGCTGCTTCTGCTTTTAGATCGGCGATAGTTCTTCATGTACACTTATAACTGAACTAAATCAATAAATGTGACATTATAACAAGTAAATTGTGGGAATAATAACAGCTGAATTTCAGCCCTTAGAAACAGTTCCACAGAGATCGACTTGAACTGTTGCTCATATATCACATATACACGTCTAAAATGAGCTACACCATTTGGGTTTGGACTATTTTGGACTATTTTTGACTATTTTATAAAAAGAATAGAATTTTTTATGAAAATCAAGGCTGAGCATGTCATTCATCAGACTGTTTGTCTTTGTATACCCCAGTAGGAAATGCTGTATTTTTAAATTTGAGTACAGACTGAAAGAAGATGGCATGGGTCAGTTCAGTAAAGCCTAAAACTGCTTCCCCAAACAAACCATGCCCCTCTTGGTATGCGTGTTAGCATGATGCGGATAGCCACGTCAGCTACCTAATTTCATGACAGCATAGCAGGATGACACAGTGTACCCCGCTTATAAATCCAACAAAGAAGAAAAATGCAACACAGTAAACAAAAAGCAACGATGGAAGACATCCCGTGATTTGTCTTCTTTTTGACTGGCATGTGGCTCTTTGTTACAGAACGCAATCAAGCTTTAAACATGGCAGGGTTATGTATTGTTCTTTATTACTGCTGCCATAACACTGCTGACACACAAGAAGTGACAATTCTTTCAACCAATTGGTGAACTGCGGTGTTTCTAGCTGTTTCTAGAAGCATTTAATGTTAAGTTTCGGTCTGTTTTAATAACATCCAAAAATCCCTTAGAGGAGCTTTAAGCAGCTACAGAAAGGTATGAAAGAAAAGCAGTGCAGTGACAGAGTTGACCCTGGCTTATGAAATGGATTGAGGGGTTGTATTTGTCAAACACTTTTCTTTTTTTGTAAAAAGATTCAAACTCACATAAACTAACTGAAGACTGCCCAACATCTGCAGATCACTCAAATGTGTCTTTGTCAAACTGGTCCCTGGTCTCCCCTATGAAGACATGACTGCCCTCTAACGGTTGTAGATCGTAAAGCTAGTGAAGAGTGACGTGAGAAGTTTCCATCTTAAACTGGAGCTAAATTTACCAGAGTTTCTCTTGGCTTCAGATTCTCAGACAGTCTCTGCAGCCATTCCTGACAAGTGGCATGAGAAACAGACATTAAGGATGAAATATGTGCACACTTTGCAGAACTCACATCTCTACCTGTCAGCTGTTGTAGAAGACGTAGCGTAAATTCCCCATTGTTACCCGACTGAACTTGTCACTGCTTTGCAGAAATCTCGTCAATATGCAGTGTGTGAGTTCTGCACACCGCAGCATTCCTCCCTCGTCTTGTGTCGTGTTTACAAAAAAGCTTTTGCAAGTTCAGGCTTTAATTTAAGGTTTTGCCTGGAAAACCCATCTTTACTCTTGGAGCAGGATTGACCAATCTTTCCAACCTGGAATACACACTTTTGTTTACACTGCAAGTTCTCGCTGTGATATCTCTCTTTTTTTTTCTGGACCCATTGTTTGGAGATGAACACACACGTTTGCTCAGAAGTTTACAAAGTGGATTTCAGTGCAGAGTGGAGTTAGACACTTCCTCAGAGCTGTCAAAACAAAACTAAACATCTGCCTCCGTCTCTCTTTAGTACTGCGGGATGTTTGGCTGAAACTTGAACACCAAACCAGAGGATGTTTTCTTGTAAATGAAAAGAGAAAGCTCAGTGTCTTGTGAGTCTCTAGTCTCAGAAGCCTCTGTTGGCTGTCTGCGGTCTTCATTACTTCCTTAAACTTTTCCAGATAACTGAAAATCAAACCAAAAAGGGATCATCTGCGTCAGCAGTTCATTGCTTCATTCTTGCAAACCATTGAAACTTGTGAAGAATTTTGTTTGATAAACTGTGAAGTGGCTGACATATAAAGTGTCAGCTGACTTGTTGACACATCATGTGGAGGGGTTACTCGGTTCTTTCCTAGCTGCTTTGCTCCAGTCATGTCAATTCTGTGGAACAGACTCACAAACAGGTAGCCAAAGACACTTCTACACTCTGGTGAAAAGTTTCCATCTTTGTGAATTTAGCCCTTTCTTCCTCACAGGTTTAAAAATGCAAAACAAACAGGGGCCAGAGATGGGTTTCAGGGGGCGGGACATGATGTTAAAAAGCCTGGTGGGAAGCCAAAGCATAATGTTCAGAACAAAATCTATGACCTGTACTATGATGACAGTTTTTTCATTGATATCAATGCTGCATGCAAACCTCTTCTTCGTCCTTGTCTTGAAATTATTCTGTTGGGTGTCATTCCTTTGAGTTTCCACTAGTGGCATGGCATGAGCTGTGTCCCAAAACCAACTGCATCACTAAAGCATGTTGACAGCTCTTCTATTTTGAACATTTGACAAATAAGACAAAGGAATGTAAGCGACTTCCCAGGCTGCAGATGTTTCAACAGAAGTAACCCCAACTTATCCAAAGTTCTTTGTCATGTAACAGTGTTTTACCCAACTGTGATTTGGTTTGAACAGGTGCAAAGTATCTATTTTTATACAAAGGCAAGGAGTGAAATGGTTATTAGAGACCAATATATTAGAATTCTGTTATCATAAATCATTGTAGTACGGGTGATTGTTGTATGAGTTTCGTGACACATGTTGTTAGCCAGCAACCTACCCATTACCAGAATGTAGAATAGACTAAAATAGAATATACAACATTCATTTGATGGAGCGCAATAATTTAATGATCACATGGAAAAAAATATTCTCAAAGGCTTGA
Source organism: Halichoeres trimaculatus (assembly GCF_033239565.1). Lineage (NCBI taxonomy): Eukaryota > Metazoa > Chordata > Actinopteri > Labriformes > Labridae > Halichoeres > Halichoeres trimaculatus. The sequence goes on from NW_027437192.1 coordinate 12,402,156, forward strand.
ACAATCTGAGGTTTAAAGTTTTGTTTTAGCTGTTGAATCTCATCAGGCTGGCTCCTCTCACAGTAAGCGAGTTGTCCCAGCTTTTCTCATGCCTCACTTTGACTTTTTCAGCACATTTCCCCCTGGAGCTGAAAGTCAATTCCAGGGTGATAACTTTAGGGTGTTTGCATTCACAGATGCTGCCCACGCTGAAAATTTGCTTTTTTCAGTGTTTGGTGTGAATACAGCTATAGAGTGTGTTTTACTGTAGGTGCTTTTTTGAGCATAGCTTGTGGCTTACAAGTTATGACTTAGCAAAATGGTGACAACTAATGGAACCAGCACCATATTAACATATTAACCCATTACAAAGAACTGTGTGACGACCAGAAGTATTCATTCAGTTCAACTCCAAAGAAAAAGGAAAACCCCATAAAACAATTTAATGTTGACTAATGACATGAGGATAAACTGTGGTTTCATGAAGCTTCATGTAAGCTTACGCAGGACATCGAGGTCATAATTCTCACTCTAATCAGCTGACAGTCGGTTCATTGAATCCTGGTTTGAAACCACACACAGCCCACTCTCACAGCATCTGGGACAGGTCTTCACCCGGCGGTTTTGCTTAGGGATGGGAATTGATTAAAATTTGTAAACTGTGTCAACATTTAATTGAGTTTATATTGTAAGTGAATAAAATGTAAGTGATCCCTGAGTCTGGATATTTCTGGGCATAATTATACAGAAACAGGTAAAAAAAATTGCACACAATGTGACGTTGATGTACTGTGTTGTAATATATTAATAATTCAAGTAGGCCATCTAGTGTCTCAAAGTAGTTATAGCAATGGTTTAAGTTGTTTGGAAGCTTTCCGTAGTTATGAAGTCAGCCATGAGCCTTTCAATTGCCTGTTAGCTTTTGACATTTGAAATTCTCAGTATTTTTTACAAAGAGTTGATGTGATATGTTTCTGTGATGAACGTTGAATTTCTATTCTGAAGCTGAAGTTATACTTATGTATGCTAACTGCTAGCATATCAATGCAGTTTCCCATATACGTTAGCATCAAGCTTGCACTATTTTGTTATTTTGTTAAATAAGGTGATTTATACCATTTTGAATGTACTGAATATGAATCTCCTGAGAGAGAGTAATGTACATTTCTTTATTTATTTATGTAAAAAACTTCAAGCTGAAAATCCTGAATCAGAGTTTTCTTGGGAAATTATCTAACTGCTAAGCTAAGATAGCTGCAGCAGACTAGTTTACATAAGGCGTGGCGGCTGCGGCACAGTGTAAAGAATTAATAAGGGAATCATTAAGCACAAAGGCTAACAATATCCATGGACTGAAACATTTCTTATCGATTCTCAACAGGAACCAGTTTTCGATTCACATCCCTAGTATTGCTGCTCACATTCTGTTGCTGTTGCTCATACAGCTTTGCCTCCATCCCAGCATCCTTCTTCCTTGTCTTAAACTCTTTTCTTGCAGCTTTTTGGGTTTTTGGAAAGCACAGAGAGCAGAATGTTTTATAACTCAGGGTGCATCCTCAAAAGCTGAGTCACCAGCACCTGGCATCAGCGTATTTCAGTTTGACAGTAAATAGTGAAGTCTATGAAGAGTGTTTATGACCTGATCAAATTTACCTGACAGGTCTTGAAAACTGTCCAATTTCAAGATATTAAAGACAAGTTAATTTTTCTCACCCCACTGGTGGATTTCTTTTTCTTTACAAGCAATTCAGACATCTTTTTTATCTTTGAATATCATGAAATAAAACATTTTTCTTGACTTGTAAAGCGGACATGGCTTCAAAAAAGTCTAATAAGACATTTTACAAAAAAAAAAAAGAGAAACACTTGCTTAGATTTCATTGGACTGCAGAAATTATGAAGTAACAAGTGAACAGCAGTAAAAACTTCCCTCAGGTGAAGACGAACCACAGTTTTTTAATTTAAACCTGATGACAACTTTTGCATCCTTAGCATGACTCATCGTTTCATCTCAACATATTTGTGTCAGCATAAGTCATCAGTCCTCACTGCAGCTCTGATACTCCTGATTCACTGAGTAAACACTTTCTTTCCTCATCATTGTGCAATAACAGGTTTGACGGTCAGGTCATCCCCTCATGTCGGTGCTTGCATTCGGAGCAGAAAGCTGCATTAATAATACACCAAATGATCTCCAGGAGGATATATTTGACTTAAGAAAGAGGAAATTATTTAAGGTATCTTTGTGTTCAAACACAGACAGAAGCAAAAGTTGTTTTAAAGTTTCAAGACAGCCAAAAATAAATGGTGGAAAACTTTATCTGTTTTCTTTAAAGTTCTCTGTCTTTGTCTGGACTCTGACTGGTGTTTCATCTGGTCATCTTTTAATCACTCCACTTATTTACTTCAACAATCCTCTCTCAGTCATGTGCCTCATCTTATCAGAGTCTGTCCTGATCTCGAGCAAATCTCTGAAACTTGTGTTTTCTTTAATCAAGCCCTTCACGCTTCAAAGCAAATTGGAGTTTGATTTGTTGTCTCACTCCGAGGACGCCTCAATTCTTGAAAAGAGAGCTGGTGTGTGGAAACTCTTGACCCACAGCTCCCAGACTATAATGTCCGCGCCAAGGCTTTGAAATCTCACCCAGAGTAAACTCTCCGGCTAAATTGGCCTGACAAGCGCTCTGGACGATGTTGTGTGAGAGAGCTGACACAAACCCAGAGCTGCGTTTGTGAGATACTTTAAGCCGCTTGATGCTGAGGGTAAAAATGTGATAATAATAAGTATTTCTCTTCAGCAAAGCTCCCCCTTGGCCTTTTTCTTCAGCAGCACAGGATTCTGAGCTTGTTTGTGCTGCTCCGGTGCTATTTAAAGTTTGCAACCTGCAGTTTTAATTTAGAGCGCACAGTGAATCCTTTGAGAGGTGTTGTTGATGTGAGCGCTGTGGGACTCTGCCATCTGATCTAGTTTCTCTCTGGCACCGAGCCGTGTGTGCTTTAGTAGTAAGAAATTCATCTCAAAGTTCTACGCTCGAATAAAATAACCCAGAGTTCACTGCTTTCAAAAGGTTGAAGACTGATGTTTCTGTACTTCTCCCTTTGTGTGTTTGTGCTCATGCAGAGGTGAAAGAGTACGTGCCACCCTTTGGAAACCTGAGGGAGCACCCCTGTGTGGAGAGCATGAAGGACAGCGTGCTCAGAGACAGAGGACGACCTGAGATCCCCAACAGCTGGATCAACCACACGGTAAGACATCACACATGCATCACACATACTGTACCTTATCTCTTGTTTCATTTATTTAGTTTAAGCCATTTTTTTAGCTTTGTATCCCTTTATTTAGAGAGGATGGGACAGGGGGTGAAGTAGAAAAAAGGGGGAGAGTGGGCAGTGTCTCATCCCAACCAGTGTTCAGGTGTTAACAGTAACCAAACAAAGTGACAACCTTTGGATGAATGTAGCTGTGATTTTTATGTTTACAACAGCTGTTAAAACACATGATGTTTAAATAAACTCATCAGGTCTGTGTTGTAAACTAAAGGCATTTTTAGAGGTGCTATCTATCAAGTAAGTAAAATTAACTGCCAAAATCCCAAATCCAGCTCTCAGTGTGCGTCATAGATACATGGATAGATAGATAGATAGATAGATAGATAGATAGATAGATAGATAGATAGATAGATAGATAGATAGATAGATAGATAGATAGATAGATAGATAGATAGATAGATAGATAGATAGATAGATAGATAGATATTTGTTCATGACAAGTTTGTTTCAGGCTGGGGTAAGGTCAAAATACAACACTTTTGACTCAATACCTACGTAGGTATGACTGAGAGTCTAAATTACAATTTCATGTTCACAGTAAAACTAGAGGATAATCAAACATTTAATTGTGGTAATAAGGGATCCAAAAATACAAAGTGATTATTATCAGTATATATAAGTTTTAGTTCATCATTTGGTCGTGGTACCTTGGGTTGTTTATTAGGATGGTGTTTGTCTTTGGCTTGTTTCTGACTTCTCAACACAAATTTCAACTCAGCTTTATTAATGTAGGACTTTTTATACTTTCAAATAAGTTGAATTGAGTGCTTCATAAAGTACAGAGAGTCAATGAATAATAATAGGTGAGAGGAGTCATATACATTTTTAAAAATTAAAAAAAAATCAGTATAAGATCTGATGAGTATCATAGAATCAGTAAAATTAAATTAAAATGAACTAATGAAAAAGTAGATAAAACTAAAATTGATGTAAAAAAAGTAGTGACGAAAATTGTCTTGAAGATAATAACACAGTTTAGGGCTCAAATGAATTATTTTTAATAAGATGCCAAATTAAAGTGGTAGGTCATTGTTCATATCTTGATATGTTACAGTCTGAACAAGTCCACAGATAATGTTGTCATAAGCATTGTGTACACACAATGCTCTGGTGTACACACTGGATTTCTCCATTCAAATCATCCTTCCACTTTTTGATGGCTTCCATCCACACACTAACCTCACAAAAACAGTAAAATGAAGATTTTGGTGATACTTTCACAGTAAACATGCAGCAGTGGGTTGTTAGGGTGCCAATAAATGACTGTAAAAGTATTAAAGTATCATCATTATAGTTTAATTTACAATATCATTTTTGTAATTTGGTCTCATAATCCTTTGTTGTTTACAATGATATGCCAGAAAGACCTTTCCCAGTAAGTTACTACAGATATTAACATAAAATTAAATCAAACAAAGTAATCTAAACTCTGATTGGCTGAAGACACAATGTATTCTGTGATGTCTGACACAACCTACAGACATAGAGATGAACAGCCAATCCTCTTAAGAGGCTTCAGTTTGTATTTTCTTTGTTGAAAACAGTTTAGAAGGGTATCTGGTGGTATGGTGATCAAAAACTAAAAATAAGCTGCTCAAGGTTATGATACATTGTCTAGGTCAGACCTGCCCAGGGTCCAAGTACTGATAGTCTCCGCTGCTCCCCCTGCAGGGCATCCAGATGGTATGTGCCTCCATAGAGGACTGCTGGGACCACGACCCGGAGGCCCGTCTCACAGCACAGTGTGTCGCCGAGCGCTTTCAAGACATGGAATACCTGGACAAGCTGTCAGAGCGCTCCGACTCAGAGGAGAAGATCCCTGAAGAAATCTTGGTGGTGGATGAGAAATAGAGCTCAACAGAAAGTGCCGTCCTCCTCAGGGCCTGGCAGAGGAATTACTACCAAGCAGCTGGGAGAAGTGAAACTCCAGAGGAAGCATTGTTTGCTGTGAAAACGTCAGGGATGTTTGACGGAAGTGCAAACTGGAAGTCGTCAAGACATGGACTCATGTGGATCATGAAAACGAACACAGAGACTGACTGTGTTTTCTTTAACATGCTTCAAAGACTGGAAGAGTCATAAACAGGGAATTGAAAGCTTTTTATGACCAAAAACCTTTTGCACTTTATCAGTATCTATGCTCAACAGTTTGTATGTGTATAATCAATGCCTTTTGTATTCTTACAATACTTTTCAGGTAAAGGAAATAGAGGGACAGCATGGACTCAGACAGGTCTGTGAAGGGAGTGATTGAAATATAATGACGCTTAATGACACTAATATCCTATACAGATCATATGTCTGGATATTTTTATGCTCTCTTTAGTGGCGTCACATTGAATGGATGTCAACAGGACCAAACCAAAGCGTATTCAAGATACAAATTTGTTTTTTTGTGGTGTGAAAAAGAGATAAATGCATGATACTATAACAGCTATCTTCAGGGAAAAGGGATGTCATACATGAAGAGCTGCATAAAACAAAGACACCAAACCAGCCTTAAAGAAAAGGAAATGATACTTATGTGTGTGTGCATGAGAGAGTGTGAGTGTGTTTGTGTTTAAAGGAAGCAGATAAAGATCTTTTTGAGTATTTAATCATCCAAAACAAGAGGAATATATGTATTTGTGTACATAAATCTGAAAACTGGAAGCTCCAGCTCACTCAACAGTGTTTATGCTACAAGAACTGAACTTCTTTCTTACATGAAATAAAGTCCTGATCAGGTGATCGGACAAATTCATATCATTTTTGTACAAAACTGTAAAGCCATAATTAAAAGTATTACAGTTCTAAATATGTGTGTGTGCCTTCTGTGTTTTTAGCACTGTTGCACTGTGTCACACTTAGACCCTTTGTGCGTTTTATGTCATCCCTGCAGGATGTTTTGTGACATGAATGGAAGTGACTGTTGACTTTACATTGTGACCTACTTTTTATAAAAATCTGAACTGTTTTCAGTCTCGTACAAAATATTTTTAGCAGCACTCCCACAAGTTACAGCAGGCTTTGCTGCAAAAGGATCACATTAGTCTCTAGAACACAAGAAAGACACATGAAAAGCTGAATTATGTCAGAATTCTTTATCTATTTTACACACAGAATGAAATCGTTACATTTCACTCTTCCTCGTTTTACTAATCCAGCTGAAAACCAAAGGTTAGGGGTACCCCGAGTGCAGCCTGTAGCTCCCCTATCACTGGTTGACCTCTTCCTGCATGCCCTTCCCAACTCTCTATAAAGCTGTCCTATCTTTTTTTTTTTTTTTTTTTTTTTTTTTTTTGCTGTCCTATCTAACAAAGGTCAAAACAACACTTAATTAGTTTTAAATGTAGACTTCAGTGTAGCTTTTATCAGCTTTTAGAATAGTTTTAACCAACCAGATCATAAGTCTAAGTCGATTCAGCTCTCACAGATGATACATGGACATGTTGGAAGCACTAATAAAGCATAAACCATAGTAAACATTGGCAGGAAAAAATCTACTGCTGGAGCTATTTCACCAGTTTGTTGTTTTTTTTGTATATGTTTCTTTGTGACAGCAGGGGGCAATAGGCGCTGTGCCAAGCAGTGAGCACATAAAGGTGTAGGTGTGTCATTTGGGGTCATGCACCAGGAAGTGACACAGGGTTTTTTTCCACCAGGACAATGGTGGGATAGGGAAATGTTTGCTAGTTTCATTGCCTGTATGAAATAATCAAAAGCATAAGTCACGACTGGAAATGGAACCTTCTTGTCACCTGCGTACAACCCAACGGGATCCGTGCATCAGTGGCCATTTCTTTAAGTTAAGTGCAGTTTGAATTTGTTTCTTGTTGACAAATAGCCACAACACCTACATATTAGTTGAATTATGAAAGCCATATATGTTCTTATATACAGTAAAGAAAGGCTAAAAAGATTTTGTAAAATCATAAACTACAAAAGCACTCAGAGAGCGCAGACCTCCCCCATGCATTTTGTGATTGTCACACAACACTTAAGTCCTACTTTAATGTTATACTCCCTTTCAGCAGACTGTCTGCTACAATTTGGTGTTAGTTGCAGGTTTGTGTGATAATTTGTTACCTAACAGTGTTGAAAATTATGATGGCCCAGTACATATTTCATATTTCAGATCTTAGTATCCAGAATATTGCCAGGATCTGGATTGTACTTTTACATCTGTCAGAAATTATTGTGACCTTGTCTTGTATAGTTAAGCCAAGCAATTTGACCATTTATTTTGGAGTTATATACACATATGGTGAAAACGGCCAACACTGCCTTGTTTTTTGCTGTAAACAGCCACATGGTTCAATGCACAAGCTTCCCATCTCGGAAGAAGACAAGACTAAGTGGCAGTGACCTGTGCCAGCTACACTCAGTAAAACTGTGCATGTGTGTGCTAGTCACTTCACGGCCGGCTGCTTTTCCAACTTTGGACAGTACAACAGAGGGCTAGCGAATAGACTGGTCCTGAATCCAGGTGCATTACCAACCATCTGCCAACAAACCTCGGACCCTGGACATGTGAGTATTTTAAATCCTGTGTGCTGGTGAGCAGATGTAAGAGCTTTTCCTCTGTGTCCCCCCTATCTCTGTGTTAGCTTCAGGATGCTAACTGTAGCTGCAGTTGGCCTGTTGTTTTAGCCTTTAATGTTAGGAGCTTCTCTGTTTTCTAAACATTGTGCACTCTGAGCTCGTGGCGCCGCTTTCAGTGCTCATTTACATATGAAGGTCACGCCCACTAAATCAGACCGTTCTGAACAGAGGGGCTATGAGAGCCTGGAAACAATGCTGCTGTGCTTGATTTATTGACTTTTTGGACCAAAGCATGTTACTACCATCTCATGAAGACATTAATTATCCATAGTAAACTGCAGAAAAGGAGCATAATATGTGACCTTCAATCACTTCTTCCTGATCTCATTTTGAACATTTCCTGAAAATGTCATCAAGATCCATTCGTAACTTTTTGAGTTATGTTGTTCACAGACAAACAAACAGACAAACTCTCAAAAACAAAGCCTGACTCCAAGTACATGATTGGTTTGAAAATTCCAAATTTAAATGTGCCTTATGTTTTTAAAATACAGTCTGAAAACAGTGATATAATTTATTACCAGAGAAGTTCCACTTGTGCACCGTGACAAGTTGTATAGAATTATGTTCAAGGTCGCCCATCAGTCGTTCCATGGACTTGGAGTGATGACTTTACGTTCCCTCCCTGGCACACTGTGGCACAAACTTTAAATCATGTCTCCATAAGTCATGCATGCATGCCCTTTGAGCTATCCCAGCATTTAAAGCTGTATATTAATAACACAAGGCATTTGCATGCTTATGTTGGTGCAATCTTTCATACATGCACTGAAAATGTGTTTACTCTGAGGACATTTAGTGTAGATGCAGCAAACTAAAGGTGTTGTTTAAAGTGTTGTCTGGTATTAAAATGTAGCCACTTCTCACTGCACTGACAGGCTAATGTTTTCTCTCAAAGGGTGTGAGTGCGTGCATGTGTGTGTTGGATGAAGCCAAGGGTACTCTCTGTAGTCTCATACAGCAGGTGAACACAGTGTTGGCACAGAGTATGTGTGCTCAGAATATGATGCTGGCAGACCTTTTATCCTGAGCCCACAGTTGACTCAGACTGGAAAATGTGCGTGTCTGTTTGTGGCTTTCTGCCTACCTGTCTGTGCCACAATTTGCCTGTTTTTTTCCTGTCTGTAGGTCTATGTTTTTGTACCTTGCAGGCAGCTACTTTCAATTTATCCACTGGCTGTCTGTTTGTTTTGCAATGCAGCTGAAAAAAGAAGCTCAGCAAGGTAAAAATTGGGAGCTGTGACTTGACTAGAAATCATTGCTTGCAGAGTGAATATGACAGTGAACTTTATGGCTCAATATGTTTCACTCTGTGGACGTGTGAGCGTGCCCATGTTACTGCTGATTCTCTAACCAGATGTGTGCTTCTTGATGATTTGAAGAGCACACTGATTTTCTGTGCATTTAGGAGTGTATACATTCTTATATTTATTTCACTTGTTTTTTCTTTTTATATTTATCACTGCTGTATAGCCCAGTAAATTGCCAAATATGGGTTTTTTAATTTTTAAATTTGAATCTTAATTCGCATAAAAACCTAAGGGAGGTAGAGCAGCAGCAAGGACACCCAGAGGGTACATTGGGACACATTGTCACATTGGTAACAATACTTAATATACTGGTAAACAAGACACATTTGAGTGCACAGGAGGGGTGCCCTCACCCCTCAATCCCTCACATGTCCCAACTGTTGAAAGTGCATTTTGGTTGCCAAAATGCTCGCTTAAGTGTTTTCTTGGGAGCCAAATCCAAATTGCCAAACTGGAAAAAAAACTGCCTTCTTGGCTGGTTCAAACATAATAAACTGACCTCTTGGGTGGCCAAATCACATGCTTAAGTGCTATCTTGGGAGCCAAAACACAATAAACAGCCCTCTTGAAAGCCAAAACATGTACTTAAGTGCCCTTTTGGGTGGCAAAAACGCACTCCAGAGTACCCCCTAAAACATGTGGAACTTCAGGCCCTTTTCAGTGGTAGAAACGTAAGATATGTGCCAATTTATGTTGTTCTTTTCTCTCCATCCTTTAAAAATGTGTGCATACCACAGGTTGGCTGATTGACTGCCTAGATGTAACCAGCTGATGTTCTGTGCGCTGAGCTTTCCTGACTGGTCGCCAGTCAATCACAGGGCTGACACAGACAAATAGACAACTTTTCACTCAGACACTCACACCTACGGACAACTTGGAGTAACCAATTAACCTGATGAGCATATTTTTGGACTGTGGGAGGAAGGAATCAAACCAGTGTCGTTCCTTGAGGCTCCAGCACTAACCGTTGGACGACCGTGCAGCCCTTTGCTTAGTTTCTGCTTTGAAACACTGATCCTTCCAAGTCATCTCAGCCATTCAGAAAGCATCAACCCAGTCTGCTGCAGCATCACTACTAAAAATGCATGAATTGTTATACTATTGCGCTTGGGAGCAGTCAAAAAGTGATTTATCAACCACAACAGGCTGTCTTGTTGTCTCGTAAGGAGATTTCCATTGCCCTTCCCACATCGTACATTCTCCATTTACATAGACTACGCCAAGGGCCCGCTTGGTGTGGGCAGCACAGCACACATAACTGCAGGATATATGTGCTCATGATAAATGGTTTACAGTTTTGTGTTATAAATGGATTAGAACAGGGGTGTCAGAAGTAACAAAAGCAACATTTTCTCTCATTTTCTAATTAAATCGTTTGAAGCCAACTGGCCTGCAGCAAAAAAGTCAACTTCTCCAAAAAACAGATACAGATACATGAACACTACTGAGTCTAAACCCTCGGGGGACACTTTTTTATCACTGACACAACATTTTGGTGTGTCCATGGAGAAACACAGAGGAGAGTTGGGGTAACAGGGCGGGACAAGTGTTAAGTATTTAAACATGAATCATATGGGACACAGAAACAATAATCCTGTTACGTTTAATCCCTTCATGCTAGTTTACCACGCAAATTGGATCCCTTAGTTTTTGCAATATGCAATTGTGATCCCTGTGACTAAAAATTATAAATCATATTGTGTGTTTTTTTTTATTCTTGCCATTTTTTACCTTTGATTTAACTTAAATCTAAAGTGGGTCAACAAGTAAAATTGATTTGATCCTGATTTTTTCATTGCATGAACACAAAAATGGACACTAAAAGGAAACAGGACAAAAAAGTGTTGGATGATGAGTGTAATATTTTAAAAAGTGATGATGTAACAGCAGCTAAAAAGCATTTTAAATGTCAATATATGAGTCATGCATCTATTGAAACTCTTTATTTCCTGTGAAACAACAGCTGATTAAATCCCAGCCCATTCCATACGCCTGTGTTTTATCTTCACACCAGTAGAGGGAGTAGTGGTTCTACTTCTCCAGCACACATGGCCCCTCACTCAGCCTCCTGGAACCAGCTGGGTTTCAGTGCTAAAGAGCAGCATCCAGTGAGCTGCTGTTTGTGCTTTGAGGGTACAAAAAAAAGAAGGAGGGAAAAAAAAAAGAGGCACTGCGCTGTGAAAATGAAGGGTCTGAGTGCTGGATGTGACAGGTCTTTCCATTACTGAGAGTCACACTGAGTCACACTAACCAGTCACCAAAACACTGGAGTCATTTTGTATCCTGGTGGGACCTAATTGCATTTAAACAGCTGCTGTTGGCAAGCATAACTTAACATTTTTCTCCCTCTGATCCCCTCACTCCGCAGAGTCTTTCTACCCCATTTAATTTCACACGGCAGTCTCCGTCACTCCCTGTCACTATGCATCACAAAGTGTAAGCTCAAGATATAAGAATGCAGCCTTCAGTGAGCATCGGTTAAACTCTACACCTGCAGGGGGCCGCATGTATTCTCAGCTCGCCGCACTGTCATGATACTTTCTAACCCGATTAACCCTTAGAGTGGGAGGCAGCAGCTTGCAGAGCGTCTCGCCAGGAACAGCTCGTCACTGCTCACACGTATTTATACCAATACACTCACTCAACCCTGAGGTGGTCTTAATAATCCAGAAGGAGATACTCTCCTGCCAAAGTCACTTATCCTTTCTGTATGCTGGTTGCTATGGTGATGCCTCATACATCAATCAAAATTGTCAAGGAGTGGGATGGTTGGTGTGAGTAGTAAAAAATGTGTTTGGCTCCAGCATGTGTAATGATAATAAAATAAAAATACTTTTTCTATTTTCACTCCTCTCCAGGTCAGGTTGATGGTCAGGCCACTTTCCCTGTCTTCCTTTCTATCTCTCCTTCCATCTGACTTTCATGACCCATCCATTCTTGGTGGTTGAGGTGCATTATCGTCACCACTCTTAGTGTGTGACTGAAGCCCCCCACCAAACTAGAGTGCAGTGTGTCAGGAGATACACATGTGTTTCAAAATAAACCTGAAGTAGACTTCTTTTTTAGAAATCTGACAGAGGAAGGCTCCTGAGCTGCCTTCTGGATCCTGATATGGTTAGGATGAGAGGCTTTGATAACAAAATTTGATTGTAGGTTGGTTAGTCCTTTGGTTGTTTGTTTGAAAGGATGGTTGGTTGGTTGAAAGGATGGTTGGTTGGTTGAAAAGTTGGTTGAAAGGTTGATTTGTTGGTCCTTTTGTTGGTTGGTTAAAAGGTTGGTTTATGAGTTTATTGGCTTGTCCGTTGGTTGGTTGGTTGGGTGGTCTATTGCTACATTTTTCAGTTAGCTGATTGGTGTAATGGTTATCTGTTGGTTGGTGGGTTAGTTTGTTGGTCTTTGGGTTGGTTGGTCATTTGAATGGTTCGTTGGTTGGTTTGTAAAGCCTCTGGTCAGTTGGTTGGTAATTTTATTGGTTGGTTGGTTGGTTGAATGGTTGGTTAGTTGGTTTGTGTGTTGGTTTGTGGGGGGGGGGGGGGGGGGGGGGGGGGGGGGGGGGGGAATGGTTGTTTGGTCCCTTGGTTGGTGGTCTGTTGGTTGACTAGTTGGCGGATTGAATGATTGGTTCGTATGTTGATTTTTTGGTCCTTTGGTTGGTTGCTGATTGGTTGAAAAGTTGGTTGGTCTGTTTGTTTGTTGGTTGGTTGGCTGGGCCATTGGTTGATTGGCTGGTTGGTGACACGGTTATCAGTTGGGTGGTTTGTTGGTCTTTCGGTTGGCTGGTCAGTTGAATGGTTGGTTAATTTGTTAGCTGAATGGTTGGTTGCAAGGTTGATCCTTTGGTTGGCTGGTTGCTTAAATGGTCATAGGTTGGTTTGTAAGTGGGCTGGTTGGTTCTCATTTAACTGAGCCACAAGCAGGTACACTGTGCCCTTTGCACACTTGATCCATTTCATTTTTATATCCACCCAACAATGTAAAAACTCCAGTAACCTTTGTAGTGAAGCAACTTTATTCTTCCACAACTCTCTGACAAATGCTTCCTGCTGGTCTTGCTTTCCTGTTTTTTTTTCCACTACAGCTGCCCTGCACTAGTAGAGAACAAGCATCCAGGTTCTTGATAACAGGGTTTTAGGTCATCACTCCTCGTATTTTCCATGTTAGCTATCAACAAATTACAATCCACGAAATATGAGTGGTGAAGATGGAAATGACAAACACGTATTATTTGCATACTCAGACTTGTTGCTACAAGCTGCATATGCCAATCCCTCAGTCCAGTCACCCTGGTCAAAAAGTGTCTGAGCACACTCCTCTTTTCACCTCATTCCCAGTGGTTTACACTTCCCCTTTCTCCCTATTCCAAAGAACCATGTGATTTAGATGTTCACTTCACATATTACAAAGCAACACTTGAGATGTGTTGCCCTGCTATTGGCAGCAATAGTGGCAGCAGCGGGAGCCACATTTTTGAGGAAACTTTAAGGCCCTGAGCCATGATTGGATGCAGCAATTGTCCAGGGGATGATGTGCCTGTTAAGATAAGAGCAGCAGGCAGCCAAGGCCCGGAGACAGAGAGAAGAGTCTGCTGGTGCATTAGGAGCCATTACCCCTGCTGTCCCCTTGCACATTTTCATCTGATGGCTGTGGACTTGATAGTGCAGATATTGCTTTAATTTCCTTATGCCTGAACAGACTATTGTGCCTCAGCTTGCAGCCTATTCTGTGGTTTAACTGAAAAAATCCGCCTTCCATCAAGGACAAACACAGCTGTGTCACAAATCACACAATGTACAATCTAAAGGTGTTTGTCTGGAGGAGTGTTTTTGCTTACTTTTAGCAAGACCAGTGCTTGGCAGTAATATTATGCTCTCCCTTCCAACATAAGCAGGACTGATTTGATCATTTCAGCCAACAAGGGCGATGCCATTCTACTTAATTCCCAGCATCAATCATCCTCTAGTTGTATGTATGGTGTAATGATGATTTGGGACTAATTTGGCTCTGTATATCCCTTAATCTGTGCTCCATATTAATTTGTCTGTTTAGAAGTAATTTCCTGATTGCTTCACCATGCCAGTTAATGTTGCATGAGAGACCGCAGCAGACGTTCATCTCTGCTGTGGAAACCTTTTTTTTTAGACTTCAGTACGTTTTCCTCAGAGGTCACCCAAAGTCAGCTGAAGACATAAGCAGCAGTTAGGATAAGAGCAGAAGGAAACTGAACACACTTCATTTGCTTTTATCTGCAGAAGTTGAAAGTGGGATGACTATGACAGTGAAAATATGACAAAGTGATGGTAATAATAATCCATCATTGTTATTAAAGCTCCAATACGCTGCTGCAAATTAGATTTATTGTAAGAACATTCTTCAAGCACTGCCGATGTATTGAAATGCAGAAAATTAGAGGTGCATTCATAACATTGTTATTGGCTGCATTCCATTTATATGAGCCAGTGTTTGGGCTGTGTTGTTGTTGTTGTGTATGGTTGCTCATTGACATGGCTCGTTGGCAAGATTCGAGATATAGTGAAGGTTTTTATTATGCTTTGACAATTAAAGTAAGGAGGTGTGAAACTGTTGAGTCATGCTGGATGTTTTTTTTTTCTGAAAAGCAAAGGTATGCAAACCAAGATGCCAATGTGAGAGAGCAAAAAGCTGCAGAAAACCCAATTAGGACCCTTATTAGAATTACTACTGCTACTGCCAACAAACAACCTTAAAGTCCAATTATTAGGAACTGGCTTGACTGACAGGTAGGCGCTATGTAAAAGCCCCAACTCTTTCTCAAGGTTTAAGTTTACTCTGTTTGTACCAGTTTATTTGGCATGCACTGAGTGAGTGAGGCTTTGAATACAAACATAGTGACAACAGCTCCTGGTACTAAAAGTAAAAAACCCTCAGTGGAAAAAAAAAGAAGAAGAAAACAATAAGCAAAACAAGATAAAATGAGCTATCTGTAGAAACAGGGAAAAATAAAAACAAGAAAACTACCACTGAGTCACAGCTGCCCTCAAATGGGCTATCAGTAAAAACAGTTAAAGGAAAACACAATAAAAGACCCAGAAATAATTCACTAATAGGAGAGAATCTGTATCTGCAGCGTCAGTGCTGTTTCACTGTGACTTGCTGATCTTCTTGAGGGTCCCTTTTCGGTTTCCTAGCATGTAGCCAGGTGGTGCAAGCATTTGCAATAAGACCAGCGGGTGACATTACTGAGACAACATCTATGTTTTACACAGTTGTCATCAGTGGGATGCTTGTTAAATGCTTATTTGGTGTCTTACTGAGACTGCAATGAGAAATCGGTACTCAGCTCCTGTTTGTCCACCAGTCGTATTAGACAGACACTTTTATTTCCTTTCTCACATTCCCATTAGCTGCCACTAATGCAGCAACTTCCACACTTAACTGTCACATGCTGACGACTTTATTGGCCATGAAACAAACAGTACATGGTGGTTAGGTAGCCAACAGCCTGGATACAAGATAAAATAGTCGCTCATATCATCCCATGATTTGCTGGCTATCACTATAAAGCATCTTACCTGTCTCTTGCATTTTGATGGATTAGACAGAGAAGAGAGAATATCATGATTTTTGTTATCTTGGACATTAAAAAAGGTCAGTGATTAACCTTTTTCAACACAATTACCAATAAGGAGTTAAAGATGAGACCAATCATGTTTTGCAGTGTTTACTGTTACAGTTCTGCTTTAGGAGCAACAAATTTTTTTAATGCGGATTGACTCACATTTTAACATAGCCTCTTGTGGTCATTGAAGGAAGTGCATTTTTGGCACTTCCAAATTAAAGAGGGGGTATTGTGTTATGATTCATTTGGGGTTTTTTGATGATTTTGTTTTTATTTATTTTTTAATGGTTTTATGTTGTACCTTTTATACACTACAGCTAAAGAAAATCCACATTTTTCTCGCACTGATGTTTTAGAAAAACCTTTATTTTAACCTTCAACTGAAATACTTGTCTTAGCTTCTGTCTCTTTAAGGCTACCCCCTCCACAAACCTCCTTCCTTCTGATTGGCCAGTGCTCTGGTGGCCTGTCAGGGGTAGAGCTATGGGCAGACCCTGGTGTTCAAGGCCTGCCTCTCTAACATGTCACAATAACTTAATCTTTTCAGCAAGTCTTAAAGGTCTCTAGCTGTTTTAAAACAGACTGTTTTGAGATTTTTACTGACAGAATTGTGGATTTTACAACATGTGATCATCTGGTATTTTAAAAATATGTATGTTAAGTATAAACATCCAGCATTATATAACCATGTTTAAAATATGTGAAAGCAGAATACCCCCCCTTTAATGTAATGTGTCAGTTTTTAAATCTTCTCACCACACCTCAAACGATAAATCAAGGTTTGATACATTCATTTGCTTTAGGGTGAAAAAACTAATGGTGTTCTTTTATAATTCTGAACATTCTCTCTGCCTCTAGTTTTAATACTATCTTATCTAACCATCACTTTCCAGTAACTCCTCATTTGCATACACAGATATGAGAATAATGGTTCTCATTTTATGGAACTCTTTCCAGGAAACATAACAGCCACATTCCCCAAAGCTCCATTTTGAAAATGCCAGATAGAGTTTGGCTGATTTGAGCCTTCTGTTTTCATTTAGGCAGACTACAACAACACTCAAATAAGCAGTTAAACTGTATGTGTGGAATAGCCTTTTCTTATTGCATCCTCATTACACCAGGCAAAGATTTGGGGATTTAAATATGTCTTTTGTTTCTTCTCAGTGCACAATTCAGACATTGTCTGCAATGACATCACCAGCACTAAACATCCTGCAGAGTGCTGGCGGTCTATATCTCTCCTCCACCCTGTCTCCCTTATCATTGCCCTTCCTGCAATCCCCCCTCCTCTCTGCCCCCTCCTCATCCCATCCAGCTATGTTTAACTTTATTTTGGAGGCGTGAATTTTGTTCTGTCAGATGACCGATTGGGGGCAACCAGGAGGAGAATCGATTGGTCACAGCCTGAGCACAGAGATGCATAGTACTGAGCGAGAGGCCACTTGGTATTGAACCGCCGCTTTTTGGTCAGAGAGAAAGAGAAGAGTAGGCTTTTAATTTAATGTATTTGCCCATAATACAAAAGTCCATTAGAACAGAAGGAAAGTCTTCAGATGGAAGAAGAGCTGGATTTAAGATAGGGAGGGGTGGATGCAGTTAGAAACTGTCTCTTGAGAAAAGATGAATGATCCATTCCCTTAAAGAAATTTCAAGGTTTTTCATTCATGCTTGATCTCAGAGTGAACTTTTAAAAGAATTGGACGGACATGCTTTTTAACCACAAAAGTAGAATGCCATTGAGTTGTCCCACTTCTATCTTTTTCCACACGCCACTGCAGTAATTTTGCCAGCGAGGTTCCACTGCTGTCATTGAACCAACATCACATAAATCTGTTGTCTTGTGAAACGAGACGGCAACGTGTCGGCCACTCAGGAAAGTGAAAGAGAGGGGTCATTTGTCAACCCGGGGCTGCTGGGAAATTGGGCGACATACTTCAATTGTCAACACGTGAGTCATATTTTTACTCTCCTGCAGGGATAATGTCAAACCAAGTTCAACTGTTTACGACGTGCGACTACATTTCTCATATCTGAATGGCAGGGCCTCCTCCAAAGACACCACGTAGAGGCTGCTCAAACCGTGCAGGAGCGAGGGAAATGTTGATAAGGCTGCTGTTATTCTGAGGAGGGAGGAATGCATGCCAACTTTTTTGGTCTGACATTCTGCCTGCAGACAGTTGATATCTCTGTCGAGCTCAGGTCGGTACCTCACTCCTCCTTATTCTCCCCCTCAATCACTCATTCCCACTCTTGCTCTGTGCATTAAAACTTTTTTTATGAAACTTTTTTATGCAGCATGCTGATAGGATTTGAAGCATCGCTGCAGGCGTCGTCAGCTTTGACAGGTCACAATCAGTGTTGATGACTGTGGTGAACTGTGGATGTTGCGTGCAATTTTCTTCAAGTGCAGCGTCGTGTTCTTCGGATGTGTGCAGAAAAACCAGATCAAATAAAAGTTTAATTTCCCTGTCAGTGTTTAAGATTGTGCTCTCAGATGCAAGAGGATTTATTTTTTCTGTTCTATAATTGCATGATAATTATGTAATTTCATGGGGTAATTATTGTGATTGAAATCCTGATTAAAAATTAAAATGACTGATTCCATGACCGTGTTGTTATTTGAAACTATGACACAGGGTTGAAGGAAGATGCAAGACGCTTACTTTTTCTACAAACTGATATATTTTATGTATCTATTATCAAAAAATGAGAGAGATAAGGCACATTAAGACAGTTATGATCAATTTTTAACATTATTCTTCAATCACACACACTAAACGATACCTTAGGACCAGAGGCAACTCTAGTGTGTTTTGGGGCCATACACAAAAATTCACAAGAGCCCCTCAGACAAGTATCCATTAGCCTTGCATAATAAATAATCTGACCAACAAATAATGTGACGTTTGTTTCAGCAAGACCTACCGATACTTGCTGCTGCTGGAGCAGGAGGTAAGGGTGGGACCCCTTTGGCGGGTTCTGCGCAACACCGACACAGTCATTGCAAACTCTTCTCATTGTAAGTGCTCTGTAGTAATTCAAGGTTGATCAGCTCTCTGGGGCCCCCCTTAGGCTTAGGGCCCCAAGCACTTGCCTGCCCTGCCTACTACCATGCAGTACTTCTGTTTAGGACCAGGCACTTTTTGCATTTTGCAAAAGTTGAAATGCCATTCCACAGAAACTTGTGTGATTTAATGCCCAGAGTTTCACCAAGGGCAGATGGTGTTCACTGGGTGACCTGGTGTGTGTGCTGTCTTGTAGAAACAAAAATGAGAAAAAAAATATGGGTGAATATTGTCACTAGCTGGCCTATTTTTCAATATTCCAGTTTGTAAACGTTTATTTCTAATAGCTATGGGGTGTTTGTCAGTCACGTGAGCCAATATGGGTGAATATTGTCACTAGCTGGCCTATTTTTCAATATTCCAGTTTGTAAACGTTTATTTCTAATAGCTATGGGGTGTTTGTCAGTCACGTGAGCCAAGCCGTGTCTCTGATTGGACAATAAGACGATCCTAGCATCTAATGTTTAAATTATTGAGTTAGAAAAGAATCCTCCCCAAACCAACAGTGTTTGTCGATGGCGAACTTAGAGTTTTAGACTTACGCCGTTTTTTTAACCAGGCTGAACATATGTTTTCAAATGCTGTAAAAGTCTGGTTTTATGGCTTGGTGTGTACGTGGTTTCCGGTCTTTCTGTAGCAGGCCTCATGTAGATTCTTGATAAACAGCACTTCTGCATAGGCTTCCTTCTTCTAAACCAGATGTTGCTCCTTATGGAAGACATAAATGCAATTGCTACAACACAAAAGAAGTTAAAAGAGGTCAACTTTTGTATGACAGTTATCTCAACGAGGGATGGGTACCTTTCATATTTGAAACAATACAATACTGATGCCCAGTACCTGGCAGTTGGTAT
The DNA here is from genome assembly GCF_033239565.1 of Halichoeres trimaculatus. Lineage (NCBI taxonomy): Eukaryota > Metazoa > Chordata > Actinopteri > Labriformes > Labridae > Halichoeres > Halichoeres trimaculatus. The sequence goes on from NW_027437192.1 coordinate 12,421,876, forward strand.
CAGTACTCAACGGTACCAATCTTCGTTACTTTTGTGTGTTTATGTGGTAAAAAATATCAAATTGTTCAATATTAAAATGTTTTTTTCCAATTTACCATATTTGTTCTTCACTATATAACCTTGGAATGTTGTGTTCATGTCCAACATGAAAAATCATCCACTCTTCCACTTCCTCACAGTCACAAGGGTGTGTTTAGCTGCCTAAACATGGCACCTTCTGTTACGTGAATGAGTACCCAGTAGTTTTGATACAATTTCGTCGGTACCTATAAAAGTACGTAATTCAGTACCCATCCCCAATCTCAACAGACACAGAAAAGTTGTGAAAGTAAGTAAAACAACTTTTTTGCTATTGTTGTTGTTGTTGTTGTTGTTTCCTTAAGCTATAGCAAATTAAGATTCAAAAGGGTCTAACCTTGTGATATGCTTTGTGATAATTATACTTCTATTGTATAAGATGACAATCAGTAAACATCATAGAAATTATTAAAGTTGAAGTAAAATAAGAAAACAATGTTTTACTTACTTTCACAGCCTTTCTGTATCTGTTGGTGTAACGATAGATTGTTATCCCGGATCGGGGAGCTCCAAGTTAAGGGCAGTAAAATTGTCATGTTGACTCCACTCACTTAAGGTGTATTTGGCAAATGATCAGATCTGCCAAGCAGCAAACTCGGTCCATAAGAAATGAAACAAAGCTGAAGTGCTAAAACACTCTGTTTGTTGAGTTTCCACTTGAGGGTTGAATTTAATTCTAACTCTGCAATGTAGAAGACATTAAGCTCACAAGTTTGTCCACTAAGTAGGACCTTGCTAACAGGCAGGCACCTTGTAGTTGTCAGTGAGGACACTCAAAGCCCGCCTCATTTCCACTATTTCTCCTGCTGACGATTTGCTTTAAACTTTGTATCAAAAAAAGATTAGTGACAGCAAGGAGGTACTACGTCTATTTATTAAACTGTGGTTACAACAGGCCCTTAAACAGGCCTCACAACCTGATCCCTTTGAGAGGCAGATCAGGTCCTCTGTGTGTGTGTGTGTGTGTGTGTGTGTGTGTGTGTGTGTGTGTGTGTGTGTGTGTGTGTGTGTGTGTGTGTGTGTGTGTGTGTGTGTGGCCAGCCTCAGTTTTCAGAAAAGAAGCTTGCACTGACAAGAGTATTGATAATACAGATTGCTTTGTTCTTTGTTCGAAAAAAAAAATATTACTGCGCTCGTATTAAAAAAAATGAAACAAAAGTTACAATCTAAACTGTCACTGTCTGCATCTCGCAGCCTCTCATAACTTTTCATATGCTTTGGAAAATGACAGATGAATGCCATGAATGCAATAGCATCCTGAGGCGGATGCAGCTTTATAAATCAAGCCAAAGCTCTCTGATCTACAGGATGATAGATCACAGTGTTTTCTGTAACAAAATACAGGAAGTTAGCGCACTGTTTCATTTCTTATCACAACAAGGAAAGAAGTCTGAGACTGCCAAAGAAGGATGTATTTGATTGGCTAAGTGATGCACTGCTATACATAATCACCCGCGGCGTTATCAAGATTAACAGTCCTATCATGCGAGGTGAACATCCTGTGACAGCACACCTTCCATCACAGTCAAGATGAAGATGTTGTGCTGAGGGTGGAGTATTCTCCACACAGTGTTCCCTGGTACTGAGTGGGTCATGTTCACATCTAGTAGATTAAACTGCCTCTCTGGGCCCATTGACTGCAGAAGAAATGAGGCATGCTCAGAGTGAAATGGGGTGTCACTGATGAGGGCACCCAGGTAGCCCTGTGCACTCAGTGAAAGGCCCCACATCCTCGAGCAGGAGTTACCTTAGGTCATTACTCATGTTTGTGTTATTTCTTTCACCCACTGACTCATCAGTTGGTCGTCATAGAGACGAGTATGGAACCTGAATACATTTCTTTATTAAACACAACATATAGAGCTGGACCTTGAGCTGAATATTATGATGCTTTACAGCTTCTGGCAACAGAGTCCAGCTCACCGTTGGCAGTAGCAGGTAAACAAATGCTTCACCACAGTTCACCTCAACTGGATACTAAGTAGTTTTCTTTAAGTGCTCTCATCTCTGTTAATGATAGCGGTGCAGATCGACGTGTGCAGCGGTGATCCCCAGATACTGGCTAATCATCCTCTTCCGCTGGATCACACAGACAGACTCCATAGAGTCTTTATAGCTTTCACAGAGGAAGAAAACATCCTGTCCTTACACACATTTTGATCAAACAGAGGAAAAGCTCTTGTTCGGCAATTTCTCTGTGATTAATATGTTTATTTCAAAGTTACACACAAGCAGTACAAATTAGATTATAGGAGTTACTTTGGTCCAATCAGATTGCTTGATTTAAATTAACTGTTTTAAATCAGTACATTGATAGATGCACTTTTTGATCAATATGACACAAGTGGGAGATCTGCTGTGATTCATTCATGAGCTGAGGATAATCAGAGTATGTATAAGTACAACTGTACAGCTTAGTGTTACAGCCCCAATGCCAAAACAGTTGTAACAGGCTGAAGATTTTGAAAGCAGAATTTAATTGTTTTTAAAAGATTTCAAGTCTACATTTAAATTAGGTACAGTACAGTAATAACGTATCATATATTGAAATTGAAAATTTGATGTGGGAAACATATTTCAAAAAAAGTTTTGACAGAAATGTGAGACAGTGAGAAAGTAGTTTCATATTTTAAAAAAAAACAACAAAAAAAAACAAAAAAACTGGGGGAATAGTTACATATGTTTGTTTACGGATAGTCGCATGACTAGATATGAATAAGGCATTTCAAAGAGGATGAGTCCCTCAGGAAATAGAGGGAGGCAGAGATTCACCACTTTGCAAGCAACAATTTTAAAATAACATTTTTTTTTTCAGTTTGAAATTAAAAAAAAAATCAGCATTTCGTAATCTACATCTACATTAAATCATCAAAATGGTAAAAGAAACCATAGAAATCTGTCCAGAAAGTATGCTGCAGTCACAAAACTGGATGGCTGCAATCTTCAGACCATCACTACATTAAAATCATGATTTGTAGTTGTTGATATGGTTGTGGAAGTCACCACATGAGCTAAGATTCACTTCCAAATTTTGGCATTCTTCTTGGAAATCTTGGAAGCCACTCCAAAGAAGAGAGGGTCACACACAGTTCAAAATACAGGTAAATGATACGGGGATGCACACATTTGGAAAGCTTCTTGTCCAACCAGGTGACATGTTTGGAAGTGACTATAGAACACAAAACAACCAATCAAATCTTTGCTTCAGAGTTTTTTCTTCTCCATAAGAAGATATTTGATTGAAGACTCCACACAGGTGTGGGAGTGTTTGACTCAGTTTTTATCTTTGTGATGGATTAGCAATCAATCTGTGGCTTTTACTGCCTTCCACCCACTGAATGCTGGGAAAGGCTCCAACCCCTTCTAATGACCCTCAACAGGACAAAGTGGGTATAGATAAAACATGGATCTATAATCCTCATTTGTGATCCCCGCCCCCTGCTGCCATTGCACAAAGCCTCCTCTGAGGTGTGTTGCAAGGATGTCAGAGATCTGGGAACATGATGTGCCCCACTTCTCACACACCCTTCAAACTGAAATCCAGTGCCTTTTAGAGAAATTACAACATCAGATTCCATTTCCACTGTGTGCTTGATGTACCATCTGCTTTATACTGAAGGCCTAAAAGTGTACAGCAACTACGCTTCTATCAGAGGCTGCATATTAACGGATTCTCTGCTTTGTCCCACATGCTTACATAACACCGTGCAGAATTGATTGAAAGATCTGAGATTACTATGCATCTGAGACAAATTGCTGAATGCAGTCAATACAAGATGATACCCTATCTGCTTGCAGGATTCCATGGGCGCACTATTTTCAGTGACACCAGTGGTGTGTCAAAATGAAGTTTGGCGATAATAATTGTCTTGACCAGTCGTGACTTTTCCCCCTCTCTTTCTCTCTTGCAGCTTCACGCCCTCGCACACTCAAAGCAAAGAGCGATGACACAAAGAAAGGTGCAAAGAGTGTTTCATGGCAGGCATCTTAAACTTTTTTTAGCACGACTGGCCTTTGGCAAAGTAAAGAAAGGAAGACGCCCAAGAATGCCAAGCATAAACTCGGCAAAGTTTAAGATAAGAGAAAAAAAGGAGACAAAGCAAATGCAAAGAGTCGAGCCCTCCTCCTGAGACAGAAAACAAAGCTGCCCTGCCTAGCAACAGCCTTCATTTTGGCTGTCTTTCATCTGGGCTTGGCCTTTTGACAATAGATGCGATTGAAGCAATCTTCACTGCTTGCATTTCTATTTGTCTGAAAGGTCATTCATTCAGAAGTTGATGCTATAGGGTGAAGGGTTAAGGTGCTCATCTGGGTATAAGCAGGCACTGATGAACGATCGAGGAGTTGTGTGCAAATGCTGGTATACATTAGGATGCTTTTATTGACATACATGTGGATGGAATTACATGGGTTTGCATGCTCTAAATCAAATATACACGCGTGACTTCTTATTGACACTGAGTGCCTGGATGACACTGCCTATAATTTCTTTGCGAATCCAAAAACTCTTATCCATTCCTGCCTCTCCACACTCCACTCCACAATGACCCCCATCAATTTTCATAATCATCTTTTTTACTCTCCTTTCTTATCTGCCTTTTATCTCTCCGTCTCTCAAATGCCGCAGTCTCATCTCCCTCTTATCTCCTCCTCGTCTCCACAGAAGATAGCCCCGATCCACGACTGCACTAAGCCGGCTCAAACTTCAGTCCAATTCTTCTACATGAATATTTCATTTACATTTTTTAAACCATCATCATCTTATGGGTGACAGGGTAGCTGTAAACACTGCTGATGGAAAGTAAGGAGGGGAAATTGGGCCGATCTGGGAAATTTTCAAACCAGAAAATGAGCTGTCCTTGAATCAAAGTTTGGAGCTAAAAGAGGATGTAATTAACAACTTGTTTGGGTTTGTGAACGGAAACGTACTCGGCTTTAAATCATACATCTGATAAGTATTTATTGCCTGAGTGTGTTGCTTATGCTTAAACACTCCCATAAATTACTTATGCAATTGGCATTGAAATAAGCTGCAGTACATAAACACTATAAATTCATAATTTTGAACTCATAATCTCATTTTGGATGCCAGTATTTCATTTACATTGCCGCATTATAAGAAAAAGCACTTTTGGTTTGTTGCAGTGTGACCTGAGAGTACCCTGATTCAACACAAAGGAATGCCTTGGGCTAAATTCAGATTAAGCCTCATTGTTTGCAAAAATGTCAAAGGAAATAAGATTATGTTTATTATTATTACTTTTACCTACTAACTTCAAAGCAAAGTTGTCTCCATCTATTACAACACACCAAAGCGGACCGTTGTACTATTGTTTCCCTCCTTCGAGAGTGAATCACAGCTCAGATAAATCAATAATACTTCCTGCCTCTGTCTTGTGGTTATATGGAACAGTGCAAGCAGAAATGAATGTACTCTATCAATCACAAAACCTGAGCATCTATTTGATATGTTGGAAAAAATAAACCAAATAAAGAAAGGTGTCTCACTCCAACACTAGCTTTCAAGGCTTCAGGGAGAAAGTTGTGAAAGTACATCCTGAGTTTAAGAGAATGATGAATGCTGTGTTCCTGTCGATGCTGGGGGACATAATAATGATGAGACGCATCAATCTTTATTACCACTCCAGCACCCAGTCCAGAACATCCAAGGGCAACAGAAATATTGCACACACAGAGAACATTTATCTTCACACACCTGCCTATAGCTTTAAGCTGAGAGGAAGTAGATTTCTTCTGTGTCTACACTGTTTGCACATTATCTTTTTGTTATAAAAAGACTAATTCTACCCTATAACTCCAGGCCAAGTAATAGGGATTTTATTTATAGTGGGCACGAGAATGACTCAATTTAATATATAACAGGGGATTATCCCTATTTCAATCAGACGCAGCCATAAATTACTGAGCCTCTATTGGTAGATTTGGGTGACAATCCAACAAGCATTGCTTTCTAATTTGCTGAAGGATATAAAGTCCCGCCCCCTCTTACCTGTCGATCTGTGAGAGGCCACTGTTGCTTTCGAACGCCCCGCCCACCAAAGTATGTCCCGCCCCTATTCACCGGCGTTCAATCGGCAGGCAATTTGACTGTTGCAGGCTCGGTATGTGGCGCATGAGTGTGCATTTCGGGATGTAACGGCCGTCTCTTGGAGTACCAACACTGAATTTGAGCATATATACATACCCAGGGAACTCACAAGAGAGAACACTTCCACTACAGGAGTTTACGAGAGTGCGGAGTGGAGGGAGATACGGGAGCGTGCCAGGAGGGACCGACACCGCACGCAGAAATGGCGGAGCACCACACAGCCAGCGACGGCAAGCAGCACAAAGCGTCCACCAACGCCGGGGGCTCGGTGCACGGGAACAGCAGACCCGGCACCGCGAGTGGAGGAGGGGGTAAAGGAGGCCTGTCTGGCGGACTGACACAGCCGGCTGGGTGGCAGTCTTTACTCTCATTTAGCATTCTTTTTCTGGCCTGCCTGGCGGGATTCAGCTCCAGACTTTTCGCCGTGATCCGGTTCGAGAGCATCATCCACGAGTTTGATCCATGGTAAGCTAGCTAAAGGCTGTCAGTGCAGGCTGAGTGCCTGGGAACAGTTGCTTTTAGTGGGAAGGGGTTTATTTTTTCAAAATTAAAAACACTGAACGCATACATTTTCATTCTTTATTTACTCATTTGAAGTCAGTGACTGTTGTGGGACAGCTTTATACTACTTCTGAACACGTTAGCTCATCATATTCACGAAAAACAGTTGTCGCACAATGTTCAGCTGCGGGATTTATCTCTGATGTTGTTGGGAGACACTCTCTTTGAATAAGAACACATCTCTGTGATGTTTCGTCTCCAAGTCCTTGACATTTAAATGAGGTTATCTCGGGTGACAAGCACCTTGATTGTCGGGTTTGACTACTTTCATATTGTGTAAATTTCGCTTTCCATAACAGTAAATATCAGCCTCAGTGAGCCGCACGAGGACGCTTCAGCTGCAGGTGCAACTTTGTTCGGATGAGGGGAGAGCGTGAGGAAGGGAGATGTGCGTGATTTCCCCGCGTGTCCCTTTATTCATTAAAAATCAGAGAGTGGTGGTAAAGTTGAGAAACGGTTGCTTCTGTGAGGATTATCTTCTGATTGACTCAGGCTGTGTGACTCCTGGGATGGATTCCGTCTGAGAGTTTTACATAACTTGCTGTTGATTTTTATACATTGTGAGTTGGAAGAGAGCCTACCAGCTGTTTCCAAGCTCATCACGGCAGCAGCCTGCTTTAACCCGGAAGCCAGCTGATCCGGTCTTGTCTGTCTGCCATCACAATGGAGGATTATTCAGCTTTGTAACAGTGTCACATGGGGCCCACAAGTGTCCGCCCGCCTGCCTGCCTGCCTCCTTGATGCACATGCACAGTCATTCCCTCGCTGCTCTCGTGCTCTCTCCGTGGAGACGGCACGACTGATGCATTCATTTATTAATTTTCAAGGACAGGTGCTCCATCTTGTTCAGGGTGACACTCGCCTCTTCAATTATGTTGATAACTTGATTGCATTTCATAGCCTACTAGGGCCAAGGCTTATGGCTTTCAGGGGTCCCACATGGTTCACAAAAACTTGATCCTGCTCGGAGACTGGAGCTTGCACCAAGGGCTGACCTTAGCCCTGCTAATGATGAGCAGCTTGTCTCCCCATCGTCACACACTTAGTGGACCCTTCATTCTTATCACTGCTTTCATGTGTTGTATTATGAGCGGTCAGGGGGGTCATATCTGTTGGTTTCTGTCTGCATTTTTTAGTGAAATTGGGGCAGTTATCAGTCACTATGAGGCAAAAAAAGCAGTTTTCATAGTCGCTGTGTTAAAAAAAGCACAGCTCTTTGGCCCCATGTTACACAAAAGAAGGCAAAGGCGGCCTTTGATATTCAAAAGTTTAAAACCCTTTGTAGCTGTGTGAGGTTTTCATCTGTTGAGCTCAAAAATATTCTCTCCGAGCATAAAAAATGCTTAAACATAATGGAACAGAACTTCTGTTACAGAAATGGTTCAATTTTGTTAAATATTGCCAAAAGTGATAATTTAGTGCACATTATAGAAAAGAGTCACTGAGAAATAGGGTTGCCATGACAAATTCAAATACACGAGTTACCAATAAACTCAAAGGGGACATATCATGCTGATCCCTGATTTAATACTTACATATAAAATAAAGTTGAAAACAAGACCTTACACCCCCTGAATTTTCAAAAATGAGATATTGTATTTTTTCTGATATCCTAGAACGAGATTTGATGCCTCTGAAAATAGGTCATTGCCAGTTGGCCGCGAGATTTTGACCGTCGTGACGACACGAGGATCCTTTCTTTTTATTGGAGTAATCTGATAAAGCAGCTCCTCCTCTGTGAAGTCAGTTAGTCACACAACCGCCACCAAGGGACACACCTACCAAGAGCAGAATATAAACGTCTAAACTATACATGTTTCAGTACCGGTTTGGCTCACCACACTGAAGCGTTCTGAGATGATTTGTGTCGAGGTGGATTTTCTTCCTCCTGAGCGGCAGAACCGTCTGGGTCTGACTCGGGGTCCAATATAAAAGGACGTACCCTACACTCTGCCATTTTATTAGTGCTATCAATGCCTTACGGTGAGTTTTGGAAAACAGCAAACTCGCTCGGTCTGCCCCTTTCAATGTGGCAATTTTGTAAATACTGCCATGCTGCAAAAACTGCCCCCTGGCTCTACCCCCTCCGCCCCTTTGATAGAACTGATAGAGCCTTATTTAGCTGTGTTTTTGTGTGAACGTAACGTGCTGAAAATTCTCTAAATAAAGCATGAATGCAGATGGATATCAGACTTTTTTGGTGGGAGTCCGTTTATTTGTGTTTTTGGTCAAGTAAAATATGGTCCCGCCTGAGTGCAGAGGAAACCGGCAGAGGAGCAGGGAGGGGGTCTTTGGTGCGAGCGCTCTGGGCTTCTGCTGCACAAAAACACTGCTGTAGGGGTAATTTCTGCCCTAAACCTTGTGATAGGACCCAACTTGTTCCATCCTGGAGTATCACTTTAAAGGGGCTGTGAGGAGTTTGAAAGTGATCTTGAAAAAGTCTCCCTTCTAGATAAATGCCCGATCATGATCTACACTTTAAAATGAGATTATCAGCACCAATGTAGGTTGTTTTGAAATGCCACTTAGCAGCTCCCCAATCTGGTCGAGCAAGACTGGATTGATTTCCGGCACGTCCAAGTCTATGACACCACACTGGCTGACGAAATTTAGAAGTAAGGAGAGAGATCTGTATTTTTCTCAGCTGAAAGCGATTTCTTGCATTAATTTTGTCGTGATGGTGGACACAGGAGCTTAACGGTCAGGCAGAAAAAGGGACTGAAGAGCAGAAGAAAGCTGAATGGGAGAGTGATAGAGCCCGAGCTAAAGGCTAAAAGGGCTGAACTGTTTGTGATAATGTTCATTCCAACCCACATGGAGCAGTTATTCTGCAGTGGTCTGATCAAACTTGAGAGTCTATCAGTAGAATGAAGAGTGAGGTTATGTTAGCTCTGCTTGGTAGATGACAGGCAGGACATGACCAGGATTCATTAACGTTACACATCATGGACACGTCTCACAGGATCATGCTGTCAGCGTTAACCTCGTTATGCTGAACAAAGAAAATTAGTGCCAAAACAAACACGCATAGTTTAAAGTCACATCTTTCCAGACCAGAAGGTGGCAAGGTAGACCAATTAAAAAAGATCATCCTCATGACATCTTTAACTACATATTAAAACAAAATCACCCCTCTTCTACTAATACTAGTTATTAGGCCTGTCACGATAATCAATAAATCGATTAACCGAACGATAAAGAAAAACGTCCTCTCTTTCGACCACAGAGGCTGAGTGAGAAGATGGCTCACTATGTCTATCTTTCCTAACATCGGGGTGCATAGGTTCTATAGCGGATTTATAGCGGAGTGAGCATCTGTCAAAAATGCGAAGATACGGTTCTTAAGCCGCCTGCCACAGTACCAGAGTGGGAATATTTTGTTTTTTATCAGAATGAACAAAGTGTGAGCTCATGAACACCAGCGAGCTGATATGTCGCATTTGTTTGATAATAGTGGCAACGAAGAAGAAGAAGGGGAGGTGCAGCGGAGCCTTGTTCTTTGAGAATCCGCTCTAACTGAGGCTTTTGGTCTGCAAAGTAAAAAGAAATAGATGCGCCAAATGATGGGCGCTCAAAGACGGCTACATTGCCAAAGAAATGCAGCCCTTCAATATGGTTGAAAGCCAGAAATGTTAAAAATGTTTGACAGACAGTACGGATTGACTGGGAAAAAGAACCTGTTACAAACAATTCAGGAATTGTATAAACTCCCTTTTATTTAGGCTATAGTTTTTATTGTTTTTTTTTTTTTTATTTGAGTTTAGTTTTTTCTTTAGAGACAGGGTCTATGTTTTATTGTTTTTGATAAGAATGAGTTATTTTTATTGACATGTATTTTTTTCTAAAAGAGAGTCCATTTCATTTTCATTCTATTTTTTTCACTTTCTTGTTTGTTAAATTTATTATATTTTTTGTTTGATTTATTTTATTTAAAAGATCCCGACCTTTTAATTACAGTTAAATACTCTTAAGAAATTAAAGTTTCTTGCTTTTGATATGGTGTACTCACTTTATTATCCCATTCATCATAATTACATCAATGAAAAAATAATATTGACAATAATATCGTTTATTGGCAATAATATTTTGGAAAATTATCGTCTAGCAAAATTTGTTATCGTGACAGGCCTACTATTTATGCTACAGGCCAAGGCAGCTTGTTGCAGCTCTAACCAGAGCTTTGCGTCATCATTTGACTCCTTTTCCAACATTCTTTGACCTGTTTTGATTCTCTTATCAGCACTAGGAACCATTACCCTATATTTATACAGTCATTAAAGCACAAAGGAATTCATCTGGTAGTATAGCTGCCATAACACCGTAGAGCTTTTGTATAGATTAACACATAAATGTGACCTCAGTGTGTGCTTGGCCAAGAATAATGAATGGTCCATTACTGAAGGAATTATCTCGCTCCTTGTCTTGACCTATGAGAAAGCGATCTACCCGTGTCACACTAAAAAGCTGTTTTTCTGTCATTATGCTGCAGTAGACTGAACAGTTTCTCACCTTTTCTGACGCTCAAAAGAGAAAGCGTGTATCTTACAACTGCAGACACACTGGATGCTGATTGAAAGTGACCGCCCCCCCCCCCAGACACACATGATTAGTGCTATTTTCCTTTGACTGCTTGGATGCTGCTATTGATTTGTTCCTCAGCGCAGAGCTTCAAATTATCTGCAGCTAACCATTACGTTAAACAAGCCGGCAATTTGAAGAATCAAGATTGGATTTACAAGCTCTGAAATGTCAGGCTTATTCTGCAATATGCAAACACCGCATGCTGAAATGATTTTGTCGGCGAGTTTCTGATATTACTCGCCTGTTATCTGTCTGAGCCCATTTTGACGCCCTAATATTTGTTGATTATTTCTTGGCGGCATTCAAGTGAGAGTTTTTTTCTTTCATTTTCCCCCATTCAGGAACATAATTAGTTTCTAGACGTGTGACCTGACTTTGGAATGAATCTCACATCTTTAAGCGACTTCACATTAATGCTCCATCCTCTTAATTGGCAATGAGTCACTGAGTGATTTCAGCGAAGAATCTCGCCGTGATTGCATCTCGGCTTTGTCTTTTTTCAGATGTAACGTATCGACCCCAGCGGTAAAACTTTGTCCCTTTTTGGGCAAGCAGTATTTGTCAGTCTTCATGCTGGTGCTGCTATTGAGCGTAAAGCTGTGAACAGGCGGCGAGGAAAAGAGGCTGATTCTGACCTGTTTCTTGAGCTGCATGACTGATTCAAAAGTTCAGTGCTTTACTTGTGCAGTTTGGAGGGGCACACAAGCCAGTGAGGGTCTGATAAGTTGGACTGACCTGTTGGAGGAATTTCTGCCATGTACACTTTGTACAATTGAAATACACAAATAAAAGATACGCACAAAAAGAACAACATCACAAACGAATGAGACTGATGAATAATAAATAACATCAGGAAAAATTAAAGGAATAAACAATAGCACTGTCAGTATAAGATCCAAGAATTAAGAATAACATCCTCCACATAAGCTTGGATAATAAAGAATAAAATCATCAGCATAAGATCGGAGAATAAAAAATAACATTATCAGCAGGGCTTGACATTGACTTCTTGTCTTGGTATCACTGGTGCTCCCAATTTAAAAGCACATATGTGCTGAGCATGTACTCGACAACGCCTATCACGCAAGCGCATATCACGCACCAGTGCATATCAAACACCAAAGACACACAGAACTTGACGGCAACAAGCATATCCTTTACCTCCTCACCTGAAGTTTCACACAGCTCTAAACTCTCCTTCGTTTCTGCATCCACCTATTCAGACTGCACCCACCCTTGCGTCCTGCCACCTCCCCCTCCTTGCAGAGCATACCACTCCCTCTACCTGCATTATTTGCTGCCTGTCATGTACCGCCCCCTGCTCGACATGGGGGGGTATATTTTATCCCCTGGTCGCACTTGTGCTCCATGTTTTATTTATTAGGATGATGAGTAGGGATGAGCAAGTACCAAAACCAGGTAAAGGAATGGGGCTGATGCCAGCCTGATCTAGTGTATTGAAGGCTGCCGGTGCCAGCTACCAATACTCAAGGCAAAAACATCTCACTCCCAGGAAATCCTCCTTGCCAGTAGTTGGCGCTACACTGCTGCAATCTGACCACCATGGCAAATCATCATGAGCGTCAGGTCCTGTTCAGACAATATAAATAAACGTATCTTATACTCAGCCATTTTTTTAGAAATACCAGTCTGTTAAAAACGACCTGTCATTGTTGATTGACATTTTTTGTATCAAAAGTATCAGTAGTTTCGGTCTTTGTCAGGTGACGTCACATCCGCAAACGCCGCAGTGCATCTTAATGCCCCGATCAATATTGCTAATTGTTGACAATTTTTCAAAATATCTTTCCCTGGCATCTTTCGTCAGCTTATCTCGATATGGTTTCCGCTTGTTTGGCTTTTGATTTTTAAGTTTTAACATTGTATAAAATCGTAGAGCTCTTCACTGCCTCTCCGTTTACCTCTATTGTTTACATCTGTTTACCCACCAAAATGGCAGGAGGGGCTTGTAGATGATGTCACTGACAAGGACCGATTGGTACTTGGTGTCAGTGAGTGCTCAAAAGGGAGAAGTTGTACTAGTATTGGTCTGAAAAAAAGTGGTATCGCCTAGAGTGATGGGTACCAAATTAGGTACTTTTATTGGTACCGAACGAATAACCGAGTACCGATTCACTTACAACCAAAAGGTACCATGTTTAGGTACCTAAATGTATCCTTGCGACTGTGAGGAAGTGGAAGAGTAGGAGATTTTCCATCCTGGACATAACCGCAGCATTGCAAGGTTATATATTGAAGCATAAATATGTTAAGTTGAATTTTTTTAATATATTTTATTAAACAAATTGATATTTTTTACCACTTAAACACAAAATAAGTACTGAAAGTTGGTACCGTCAAGTACCGGTACCGATTGCCAGGTACCAGGCATCGGTACCGTATCGTTTCAAATGTGAAAGGTACCCATCCCTAATCGCCTAGTGATGAGTGTAACAGAGGTTTAATGCAGTATTACAAGAATTGCTCAAACTTCAGTAAAATCGTTTAAGTCGCATACAGATCCTCAGCTTCTGGTTTCTGAAGAAGTGAGCCTCACAGCCTAAGTTGCGGACCGACCAGGAGCAGTAAAATACCAAATGCTCTTTCATGAGTTTGAGTTGAGTTTTAGCCAGTGCCAGTCTCTGGGCTGCAAAGTTTATGCCCCATGCAGCGACAAAGTGAACCAGGCATGTAAAGAGATCGTGATGAGAGTGTCCTTGTCTTTTGGCATCCACAGATTTGCCCTGCCAAGAGCAGTAACATGGCGAAGGGATGAAGGAAACAAAAGCTCACCATCTCCAAGCCCTCAGTCCAAATAAAAACCACAGGTCTCATCAGTTTACACTGGCGACTGCGTTGAACAGTGTGAGCTCACTTTTCACCACAACACTTAAAAATCACTCAGAGTGTGCCAGACGCATGACGTGTTCCTGCTCCTTGGCTTGACGTTTATACAAATTTCCTGTCCGGTTTGTTGAGTCAGAGGACAGAAAATGTAACTCAACTGAAAGCTGTAAGCTGAGGCACATACATGTGAGTGTGGAGCTTTCCTTGGAAGCAGTCAAGTGTGTTTCCACCTTGGTTATGTCAGGATATACAGCCTGTTCTGGCAGCACTGCGAAGGTAGCAGAAGCGTCTCTGTCAGGCATATAATGAGCAGGATACTCAGGGATGGCAGCACTAACTCAGCCTCTGCTGTTTTGTTTGACTAGACAAGAGCTTTGTTCAAGGTCTAAGTGGATAGTCATTGTGTTGCACATTAAATGTTAGATTTCCATTTTTTGTCGCCAGATATATCACTGCAAAACTCGTATCAGTAATCATTACAATCATTTATCTCATAGAAAAACCCCAAAACTGCAGCACACTGTTTAATTTTCTGACTTTTAAAGTTTGGATTAGTTTTGCTACTTCCCATGAAAGCAAAGATGTACAGATCTAATTTTATTCTCCCCTGAAGTTCAAAAATCTCAGCTCAGCTTATCTTCTGATACCCAGTTCTGATACTCAAGCTGCCTTTGCACATATTCAGTACAAAGCTCAGACCAGAAGCTCAGAGGCTCAGACTTCTTCTTTCTCTGGAGACCAGAATCTCACAAAACTTCAACATGAACTAAATGCCACTCATTTATAACATGTAATACCACATCCATCAGTGTTGCCTGGCTGGTCAGTGAACAGAAAACATTTCAAGCCTACATCCTGTATCAACACGAAGCTAGTCGCTGTGACGACTACGGCTACAGCGTTCCCACCTGTAATTAACTTAATAGATGAGCTATGGGAAATTCACCCTCTGCACATTGGGTGCAAAAAAAGTAAACAAGCTACAGGCCCAAAACCACATCTTTAACCGGGCTGTGCACATGAGGATTTTAATAAGGGACCAATTTTGGGGGGCTTTTGTAGCCACCTCGCTGCATTTTTTGATTTCACGCAAAGGACTAATTTCCCAGCTCCAGTGGTTGCTGCTTTGTTCCAAGAGGCATTTACATTTTTAAGCCACTAAGTTTATTAAAGGATTCAAGTTTTCTGTAATCTGACATCTGGGATAAAGTCAGATTTAGCAGATTCTGATGTCAAGAAGGAGGTAGCCTAATGGACATCAAAGGTAATCTCCAACTGAGTTCTCTTAGATGCACCAGATCCTGGCATTAGGTATTCCTACAGACTCAAAAAGCTTGATCGAATATCAACGACAGTGGATGGATCCGTTGGGCGGATTCACAGGGCTCATCTATTCAAGTCAAGTTAAGAAAATCTGAAGTTGCCAAAACATAATTCTCTATCTTATCCTCAAATTGAGAAATAGAGACTGGCATTGGACAGGGATGGGTCATGTTTTTCAAATCATCTTGTAGTCAGTACTTTATTACAAAAAATGATTTATACAAATATCCTCCAATGATATCTGCAGATAGACTGGAAACCATACACACACCAAGCCAAAAAGACAGACTTACAGCACTACTGCTTGGTTCAGGAACAGACTGGTGACATCACAGAGAATAAATCCATATATCATGCAATCTATGGTTGTAATACAGTACTCCTGCCAGATGGTGGCTGCAGCACGTGTTAAAGCTGTTTGGGAACTGTGTTGGATAATAGAAAGAGAAGAATGGTGGATGGATAAAATATTCAAGAAAGAAGAAACTGTTTGTAGCAGTTGCTGGAAAAATAATAGAGTGCAATTAGATTGAGATTATGAGAATATGCAAAGGCTTAAGTGTCCATGCCTAGTATTGGATCTGTATTGGTATTGGCAGATACCAAAGCCAAGGTATCAGTATCAGGTAGGGGTGTAACCCTACACAAAAATCACGGTTCGGTACGTACCTTGGTTTTAGGGTCACGGTTCGGTATATTTTCGGTACAGTATGGAACAACGCAAAACCATTTGCTTGTTTAGCACGTTTATTAAACCAAAAACTTGCCATTATACAGCGAGGGGGGAGGCTCTTCAAGCTCCGGTTGGTCGTTAGCAGCAGCCATGATGCACAATTCAGACACAAGCTCCTGTGGCTACGGAAGCTCTTTGATATTCATCTTCTGACTGGCTCACCGTGAGACGTCACGTCCACATGATATGCACATGATCGCAAAGCACAAATCACATACCACTTTCCTCATGAATATTAAAACGCCTTCCCTGCTCAGCCAATCATAGACGGGTACTCGCATAATATAAAGAGCCATGTGCAGCGGCTAACGTAAACTTACTGTACTCATTCGAATACAGCACTGTACCGAACCGAACGGCCTTATGGAGCGGTTCGGCACGGATACATGTACTGTTACACCCCTAGTATCAGGAGTTAAAATCATGGATTGTGCATATGGATGGGAACCAAATTAGGTACTTTTATAGGTACTGATCGCATTTTGTCTGTAGTACCCAGTACTGATTCATGTAAAATCAAAGGGTACCATGAACACATTTTCTTGTGACTGTCAGGGATTGGAAGGTTTGGTGATCTTCCATCCTTGATCATGCACCCCTAATTCTAACTTTTCTTTTCTGTATCTGTGAGTGTTTTTTAGATTTGTTGTTTCATTTTACATCTTAGTGTGTAAACGCCACAGCCTTCCGAGCTTTGCGTGCCCATGGCGTGTTAAAAAGTGAACGTGTACTACTGCAGTGTCTGAACAGTGATTCACACCAGATATTACCATGTGCCAGATTTGATAGTCACTGCCCAATCTCACTTCTACACAGACAACAGAAAGATTCAAAGTGGATTTTTTGGCGAATACTGAGTGAGTCAGCGTATTTAGGCGAGTGTCTTCACTTGAATCCACACTGGAGTAGCTCTTTACAAAAACAATCTTCCTTGTTATTCTCCTGATTCGACTGACTATATGTGATTGGTTCTTTAAAAAAAGTCTGTTTTTTTTTCTGCAGAAAAAATCGATGCCTGCTGATTGTTACATCCTGAGGGTTTTTTTAGGTAAGTTAGAAGGTTGTGTTGAGGTTAAGGTAGTAAGGGACCGTGGTTATGTAGTATTTGTGCCATCTGCCGCTGTTGTGTTTGTTTGCCATCTGTGAGCAGACTCAACTCTGCACTGCTGCCAGGTTAAAAGAAGATTTTCAGCCCAAGAGCCATTGGAGAAGTGCCTAACATGCTCTAAAACTATCAGAACACATCAGCTTATTTCGGCTCTTTCTTTCAGCACATCCTGCCTGCGTGCTGCTTTATTTCAACCTGCTTGAGTTTTTCTCTGGAAGCACACATCAGAAACAGTAAATAACACCTCTCTCTGTGCCATCTACATCCTTCGTTTTTGAACGGTAAACCTGCAGAAAAACTGGCAACTTCAACACAATCAGACCTCGTTTGGAGCTGGTGACATCATACGAAACACAACGAAGGCATCCTGTGAAATCCACCTGCATTTGATTATTCATCCCAAAAATAGAGAAGTGTGATTTAACACCAGAAATGTCTGTAGTCTCCGCAGATGCCTAGTACAACCCTGTGCTATCTCAAACAACACTTTGATATCAGTTAACACCTCAGAAAGCGTTCCTGACCCTCTTTGATAAAACGCTCCTCGCTGCAGAAAAAAGAAACCTCCTCACCAGTGATGTTACCACCTCAGCTTTTTCCAGAAGACAGCAGAAATTAGTGCAGTTAACAGCTTCTGTGTGTGTTCTCTCTTCCGCCTCTCCTCTCTTCTCTCTGCTGCTGTCTCTTCCACACACAGGAAAAAAACATGACGCCTGTCTTAAAGTAGATAAGGCCTTCCCAGGAGCGCCTGCTGGCATACTGTTGTGGGAAAATGGAGAATAATTCATGATTGATCTTCCTACCACACTCTTGGCTGCAGCTGTGATCCTGGCCTAAAACCCCCGACTGACTGTCCAAATGCTTATGAAATATTCAGCACGGAGACTTTTTCCTGTTACCTGCAGCAGGAACTTTTATTGATTGCTCATCCTTTGTCATAAATGCCCGGTTTCCTAGCCTTACATTATTTCTTCACTAATAGATTAAGAGTTACCAAGGCAACATATTAGCTTTTTCCCATCATACCTCAGCGCAGAAGGTAATGACTGTTTTGGCTGCTGCTCTTTTGTCTCTGCTCCAGCGTCTTTTCAGGCCAGGTCTCCTTGCACAGAAGACCCACACTAACACACTCCGTTTTTATTCTCCTTCACTCTTTTTTTTTTATTTACTGCTCGGTCAGGAGACCTCATGTCAAGCCCCTGATGATTAAGTGCTATTCCCTCAGGCTGGGCCTCCCAGCGGACTTGCGGCAGGCAGCAGACAGGCAGGCAGGCATGGAAGAGGCGTCTGCAGCAGGAGGTGTGCTGCTTGTGTGTTTGTGGGACAGAGAGCGACAGATCTGTTTCAGGACACCAGGGGCATGCGTGGATGAGCCAAGGGCGAGGACACCGATGGCGTATATTTAAAAGCAGACTTTTGACTCTCCTGCATCACATGATCACCCCTTCCTGTCTTCACACTCTCCTCTTGGCTGTAGATAATAAAAATGTGTATTAAGCTGTTTTTAGGCTGTTACCAAAGGGCAAAACACTGTGCAAGGTAAGAAGCCCTTCTTGACTCATTCACACTCAATAGAGGAAGCTGATGCCCCAGTTTTAAGCCCACTATTTGCCTGTCAGCCAAATTGCTCGGGCATTTCTGACACTGTTTGCAAGATTGCAACCTAACAAGAGGTGCTTGTCAGCAAGCCGCAGGCCACACGAGTCACCGATGCCGTGATGGAAGATAATGGCACAGAGAGGTAGCCCAATTTGTTAGCATGATGAATTGCCTCTGCTGAGCATTCAGAGCAATATTTATCTTCATTGGCTCACTCCATTCGAGGCACAGCATGCATAGAGCCACTTTAAGTGTTTGTTTGATTTTACATTTAATTACACGCTGAGGGTAGAGGTCCAGAATAACCTGCTGCCACGGCACAGTGTAGCCACGGCTATTGTTCATAGCAAATTACCTTGAGCCGCTCCTCCGCCCCACCTCTCTGAACCGCAGTCCCCTCGCTCGTCTTGGCAGGCGCTTGCTAATGAGATTTTAAGAGCATTGTCCTCTGACAGATTGAGCACTGTGTGTTACAACTCTGTGCTTTTTATGGAAGGTAAGGACTGCAAACTTGTCCGACTGTAACTTTTAAGATGTGGCAGCAAAGCAGTGCAAGCAACTGCACATTATCAAGCTTGAAGAGGGCTGTGCAATATTTTAAAAAAAGTAAAAATACTTTCTTTCTACAATTTGTCTGAACTTAGCACCAAGTGTGAGGCAGTTTGTGTTTGGTGGATTATGGGATGAGCAGCAAAGCCGAGTATTTAGGTTGCACTCATAAAAAATTTGCCAAATCTTATCTGCCAGTGCCACACAGCTTATTCTGCTCTTGCTGTTGACCAAGTTTATATTGTAGGGATGCACTGATCCAACTTTTGTAGTTCCAATACTGATACCTGGGCATTGGTATCGGCTGATACCGATCCAATACTAGTCTTGAATTATAACCTGCATTCCCTTTTTGGGCATAGACTGTAGATTGGACAGTGTGGCGCAGCCATGTACCATCGTGCAATTTCGAAGCCAAAATATTCCCGTCACAGGCGCAGCTATTGGTGACCTTAGTGGTCACATAGAGCTCATACAACCCCACTTCAAAAAAACTGAACTATCCCTTTAACATAAAACCTTGTTTTTAACCTCTTGTAACAAATGAAAACAAAACTTTCCAGAAAAGAAGAACTTTAAAACAAGGCAGCCAAATAAAATCTTAAAATCACCACAACAAATGGATGTGAGAAACATTTCTACGAGATGTTTATTTTTTAAAGTTTGACCACAGCCCATCTGGAATGACTTGAGAGATCGATTTTTTTTACCTATACTGCAGCCAGTCACCAGGGGGAGCAGTTTTTGTGGTGACCTGACTTTGAGGAGCAAGATGACGTTCATTTTTTTTACAGTCTATAGTTTTGTGTGAAAGGCAAAAAACAAGTTTTGAATCACTGAAGTTAATATTTATTTCAAGTATGAAACATTTAAATGTAGATTTGACTGGTAATGCAGCGAAACAACAAAGCAAGTGCATCAGAGGTAACATTTCAAATCAGTTAGCAAATGGGGCTGATTAAAGAAAAAGCCTTAGAGCTGTTTGCCTGGATTGGCAACATGGATCTCTTCCCACCAACACAGATCCAGCTTTAAGGGGCAAAACACCCATGACCGATACCACCGATCGGTATCGGTGCATCCCTACTATATTGTGACATTAAAATGTTTTTAGCTGTTTACTTTCCACTGTATTAGAATAAATATTGACTAGCATGTCCAGCTTGTCAACGCTAAAGTTTTGGGATCAAAGCTCTGTGCCTGTCTCTGTAAAGCACTTTGAAATGCTCCATGTCTGAGTGGTGTTTTACTACTTTATTACCTCACCTCACCTTGCCTGTGAGTCACACAACACTTCACTGTGCATGTGCCGCAGGTGTAGTCACTTAACATTGCACCTCCTTTGATGGAAATATACTTTGGCTGGCAAAATAAAGCATCAGTTTTGGCTTATTAACCACAGAACAAGGATAACACTGTCAAACATTAATGCAGTTCAATCATCACGCCACCATCCACAGCAGCTTACACAACATGATGGAAATAAATGGCACAACTTAAGTTAGCAAGGTTAGTTTTATTATCCCATACATCCAAAGAGCACTGAGGTCATGGACTGTTTATAGAATGGATGGTGTTGTTTCATTTCTGCCCAGCGTGAGTCTTGAAGCCAAA
Source organism: Halichoeres trimaculatus (assembly GCF_033239565.1). Taxonomy (NCBI): domain Eukaryota; kingdom Metazoa; phylum Chordata; class Actinopteri; order Labriformes; family Labridae; genus Halichoeres; species Halichoeres trimaculatus. Next base: position 12,442,978 of record NW_027437192.1, read on the forward strand.
GACCGCCTCCAGGAGGCCGACATTTACACAACCTGGCTGGATGAGTCAAGGGATTGAAAGTCCCAGCACAGTGTGAACCAAAACACAGATAAAACTGACCAATAAAACACTGAAGCGCCCTCAGGTGGGTACAGTCCACAGCAGGAGAGATTCATGTGTTAATTTAAAGCAGACACTTTTTGGTTTAGACTCATATGAAAGAGTTTTCTACAGTTTCTCTCATTGTTCCTCCCTCACTTTGCCAGTCTGCTACAGAACGCTTTAGGAACCTGCATCAACAAAGCTGTCTATTATGTCGTACCTTGGCACCAATCAGGAATAAATCAATGTTTGAGGAAAACGTATTTGATGTGTATTCTGATTTTGTAGTTTGGTGTTTCTTCTGGAATAATGGCTGACATGGTTTTTATGATCTATACTGCAGCAGTATTTGTCAACAGGGTATGCTGTAGATCTCTTGGCTTCACCCTGATCCAAAATGACATCTACTTTAGAAAAACATCCGTGGTTGTTGTGATCCACAATATTTTGAAGTTGCAATAAGACTGAACCTAGGGGATCAGATTTAAAACAGTTTGTAATTGGTGCTTTGGTAAAATTAAAGGTTTTGCGTTGATTGCAGTGACACCTGTGGCCAGAATCTGTATTGTTTTTATTTCCTGGATGAAGACACGGAGGTCAGCTCAAATGGTTTGCAACTTCTCAAATAACCTGTGTGTTATCATGTAGCCTGAGCAGCTTAAAGATTCATTATTAAACAGTTTTTAAGTTGAGAAAGAATTGAGTTTTTATAGTTAATTAGTCTAAAGAGCACAAGCACAAGATCAAAAGCAATGGTCTTTATCAATTTAAAATAAAATGAGTATGATTTAATTAAAGTGCTCATACAGGATGAGTTAGGATTTCTAGATTAAGGCAGATTAAGGCTGTTTTATCCATTTATTCATAAAGGCAGGCAGACTTATATTTTGAAAGCGTCAACATTGGTTTAAATTTCCACAATTGGTTTTTTACTCTGCCGTGTTTGTGGGTTACTCTTGGGAACCCTGTGTTTCTATGGTTTCACATCACATTGCTATGAACTGTGGGATCAAAAAGTCAGTGCCAGAGCCCTCATGTACTTTTCAGTTTGACAGTGGGACAGCCCTGAGCCCGCATGAACTTAGCGAGGATGCCCCTCAAAGTTTGTGAGCGTGGATGTTGAGAATTTTTCCCATGATCACCATCAACCACTGGAACATGGACGTGACTCTTGCCAAGACGAACGTTTGTGTTGAAAGCAAATGAATGGCAATCTAACCATCTTTTTAACACTACTTCTGTGTTCAGGAAAACTTTTCTCAGGATGCAAAGCGACAAGGTAATGTATTTATGTATAGTTACATAGCAATACTGTTGGAAACATGACAACAAGCAAACTTTGTAAACAAAGTTTCACTATGTAGTTTAGTGCACAGAAGGTGAGCGGACTGTTTAGTGGGCTCACGGCCCAAAGACATGTCCTGGTTATGTCCTACCAGTGTTCATCTACCAACGCCAACCTGACCAAGCAGAGCTAACGGAACCTCACTCTTCATTTTATTGATAGACTCAAGCTTGAACAGACCAATGCAGAATAACTGCTGCATGTGGGTCTTGTTATAGCTTTTTCTGCTCTTTACTAAACTAAGAAATTGTTTCCTTCAAGAAAAAAGATAGATCTGGCTTTGCTCTCACTACCTAACTTTTCCAGTCACAGTATCATCAGCCACGTATACATGGACCCAAATATTCTGCTTGCATTCGATTTATTTACTCAAACGGAAAGAATTTAACCTGTGTATACACCTCATTCCGAAAGAAAAGTGCCAATCCGAATGGACATTTAATCGGTTTCACAGGGGTGGAATATTCCTTTCCCCAAACCGATTGAGGTATCATGTAACCACTCAGACGGAAAGTTGTCAGGGTGCGTTCTTTCAGCGCTTGCTCAGATATGACGTAAGACGTAACTAGAGACGTTCCTTAACTTTAAAAATGGTGGCCAGCCGTCAGCACTGGACTGCTGCGGAAAGTTTGTTTTTGATTCAAACTTTGAAAGAAATGAACGACAAATGTCGGATGACAAACTTGCAATACGGAGTATTGCATTGCTGTGATAAACAAACTGTCGTCCTTCAGCTTTGATAAATCTCGTGATGTCTACGTTTTTCTGCGCATGCCCCATTGACTATTCTGTTTGATTATTGCGGCGCATGTAGACCAGAGATGGGAATATTCCTTTCCATGTATACTATTGTTTCTGGAAAAGTCAATTGGAAAGATTCCATTTGGAAAGACGAAAAACTCCTCATGTAACCGTGGCTACTGAGGGGACTTTCAGTTTACGTGCCCATTCTTGTTCTTCTTGGAAAATCTGACCTGACCACAAATACTGAGAAATTGCATTTAGAAGTAACTGGTTTTGAGGCTGATAATCTCATTTTGGGGATAAAAAACAGATTTATGAAAATTAGACTATGTCGAGGTCACTGATAAAGTCCTCACAGGGCCTTTGAGAGGCCAGCGCTCCTGAAATGTGCAGGCACTAATATCCAGTGTTTATGGAAACCCTCGTTATCAGAATTATAAACCTGGGAGTGAACGTAAAGAACTGTCCACTAACAGTCCAGACAGTCAACATAACAGGTTTCTGTCAATCTTTCACTTTACATGTTATGACAACTTCACTGTTGGTCTGAAGGACAGTTTGCAGTAATCACTGAAACACTTGTAGCGTGGGCAGACTCCTCGCAGCTGCTGATAGCTGAAGAGTAACACTGTTATTATTGCTGGCACAGGAATGAGCCGCTGCGTTGCAAACTGGATTGTTATTCATACAGCAAGTGCATGTGTTAGTGGCTTTGAAAATGTTACCTCAACTGTTGCAATAACCCTCCTGAAAGGTGGTATTGTGAAGACAGATAAGGCTCACTCTAATCAGGGGATTATGCCACTAAGTTTATGTTGATAAAGTATTTATAAGATAGAATTTCAGAGTGCGTGTTTGCAGGGACATTTTGGAGAGTACACAGAGATAAAGCTGTATCTTAGACTGTGTTGTTGCACTGTTTTTCTTGTACTTCGCAGGCCCAATAGACTTGGATATAAATGGCAAAGTAGCCCTGTGTCTATTACTGTGGGTTTTTTTGTGGAACTGATCTTGGACCGGGCCCACAAACCGACTGGTGTAGCTGAACTAAATTTATCCCCTGTGTCCTCATCTACAGAAAAAGCTCCAGGAAGCACTGGACGAACTTCTCGCACACACACACAGTCTCCCGTCAGTGTTCGCGCTGAGTTGAGATGCGTGGTTGATGCTGTTTTTGTCAAGCTGTTTGTTCCGCGTTGTCATGTGCGCTTTGATGTGATTGTTGTTGCATGACCAGCCAGCCTGCAGAACCCATCCATCCGCGGGAAGAACAGAAGGAGAGACGTGTCCGCTTAACAAATGCACGGCTTTAATTGACGGAGATGCATTGGGATGCTTGTGCGAGTGTGTTCTCTCGTGTGTTTTCTCTATAAGGAGCCAGAGTCTGGTCAGCAGTCCGTCTTTATGCTGCGAGTTCCAGCGCTAACGTCTCTTCACTCTTCCATTCCAGTGCACTGAGACATGTTGTCCTGAGCACACAGGGCGCTGTCTTGAGATTTTGGGTTGCAGTCAGACTTGTATGTGTTACTCAAGGATGAAAGCTGCAGTGAAAGACAACAACAGGTGTAGATGATGCATCTGCAGACTCAACCCTAAAGTAGGGCTTCTCCCGAGGGGACACACAGGGAGTGATATAGTTGTACAAGAAAACCCAATACCTGCTTTTTTGTCGGTCGCACTGTGCATCATTTTAGTCAAACAGTTCCCAAATGTTCGCTCAACCTTGGTGTTTTCCTTTCCTCTTGTTCTCATGTTGTGCTTTGAAGAGGTCCTTCATGCCCTCTGGATGGAGAGGGGTGAAAGACAGGCTGAAAGCATCGAGAGGCTTGTGATTATCATACATCCGTGTCCTCTTACTGACAGGAGTCAGCATGCAGCTCTGTGGGCGAGCACACCTGCATACAGAGAGGAGAGAGAAGCAGTGGTAAGATGGTAGGAGGCGGAGAGGGAGAGAAGAAATTAATGCCTGCCAGGCATCCAATCTGAGGGAGGTTTTGGCGCTGGAGCCAAAGAGATTTCATTGTTCCAAACATCTCTTCATGCATTTATTTGTGTGTGCGCATGCACTCGTGTAATGTCACTGCTTTGTGTTTCAATGCAAGGAGGATAGGCTTGATTTATTATTTTGTGGGCCTCAGGTTAAATTGAATGTCTTCTGTAGCTGATAGACTTCTTACAGCAGAGCCGATTTAATAAGATCAGCTGCTTAAAGCATCTCCGAAGCATTACTGAATAGTTAAAATAGCTCACATCAGCTTATTCGTGAGGAGTTTTTCCTCTCCTTTCAGTTTAATCCCTCCAACATTTTGAAAGGAACTCCCCTGGAATTCGCTGTTTAGCATCAGCAGCAAATCCAGGTAGATGGCAGAGCAGGCTTAATGAAATAAGTCCCAGGGTGGATGTTGTTAAGGAGGTCAGGCGGCTGAAGGCAAACTGTTGTTCTTAGGCTGATAATTGAGCTGTTTCTTTTATGGTAAGCTACTGCACAGTGTTTGACACCAGAAATGATTTCTTTAGTTTTTTTTTTTTTATTATTGAAACATTCATCAGTCAGATCCCCTGTTTAATCACGAGCTACTGATCATTTCAGCTGACGATCAGCTTACATCTGCTAGCACGTCACCTTCACTCTGCAGACAAAAGTGACCCAAATGTAATTGGTGTGGCTCATATGCAACTCGGATCTGCTTTGATATGATGGTTTGAACAGCACAAGCCATGTGAAATTAGATTAGTTCAGATCAGATGTTGGCCACCTTCAGATGTGACCCCAGTCATATGGGTGGAGATTAGTGTCACTGGAAAATAAATTCAAATTCAGTTTTCAGTGACACACATATTTAGCCCCATTTCCACCAAGCAATCCAGTTTAGATCAGTACGGTTTGGTACGGGTTAGCTTGGTTTAGCTTGGTCCTGTTTGCATTTTCACAGCCAACCGTCCCCCCTCGAGGTGGAAGCTGGATACTGACAGCCGCATCACTAACATTATAGTGTGACGCCAATGCAGTGTGACACAGTGTACCCTGCAAATTTAAACGAAGAAGAAAAATGCCATACAGTAAACAAAGAGCAACGATGGAAGACATCCAGCATTTCTTCCTCTTTGTGATTGGCATGTGGCTCTTTGATACGAAGTGCAACCAAGCTTTGTTTCAGAGAAATGCAGCCACTGTCGCACAGTAAGTGACGATTCTTTCGACCGATCAACGGTCTGCAGTGTTGTGGCTTCACCTTCCGAGATCAGATCAGTTTAGTCTGGCACCCCAATGGAAGGGTCCCAAAAAGTGGGACAAATTGTCTGGGGGTCTGAGTTGGGATTAGTCAGTGGAAACACCGTAAAATGCGTGCCATGCTGAGACGAACCAAACTGATCCACCTGGTGGAAACGGTGCATACAAACCATATACATGTCAGATCTTTTACAACCCAACCTTACTTTGAAAAGCCCCATGTGACTCGGTGTCCACGTCACACTCCACTCTAATACAGGCCATATTCAAAAAGTAATCAACAGTCATATGAAATATTTGTATCAGAGCTGTTTTTTCATTTGTATCCCTTTTCTTTGTTCCAGTATTACCCAGCCTCCTGTATCTTTCTCTTTGGTCTTTATAATGAAAAGACACTCTTACAATGACGGACTGTGACTCTGCCTGCGGTGACAGGCGCTCTGGACAGACGATGAGTTCACTAAGCTTTCTACTGCATCATCATCTTTGATGATTGAGAGTTGATCAAAACTGTGGAACATCTCACTAAATATGCTCTCTCTAACTTATCCCCAAATGGAGATGAATGAAGGCTTTGACGGCCGCAAAAAAACGCACGCATCAAATATTGATCTGGCTTCCTGCTGGTAGCTGGTTGTTGCTTTATCACTGACATGCATCGGGAAAAATAAAACGGATGCATTTAGCACAGGAGTGTCAAACTCCTTTTAGTTCAGTGGACACAAACACACAAACAGCAGAATCTGATCTCTGGTGTGCTGGACCAGTAAAATCAGGGCATAAATAATAACCTACAAATAACTGAAACTCTAAATTGTTCTCTTCTTTTAGTGCAAAAAAGTGTATATTCTGGAAATTTTCAAATCCAATAATTTTTTTTTTGTTCTTAACAAAAACATTGTGATGGAATTTCTTTAGAAAAATAAGTACAATGTTAAAAAAATGATGCCCCGGTTTATAATTTTTTACCTGTTATGACTTCTAGATTACAGCATTTCATTAAATGCACAAAACATTTGGTCACAGCTTTTTAGAAGTGAACACTTCAGTACATAACTTCATGACCAAAAATCTTTAGTTCATTTAAAAATTACATTAATTTCTGTGTTGTATTCCTGACCACATGACAAACCATACAATCTATAGTGTGATCTACGACAGAAGAAGGTAAAGATATCCCCTGCCTAATATATATAAATCTAAAATACAAGTGTTTGAACAAAACCAACGTCTTTATTACTTCATCTGCTTTTCTCTGTTATTTTTACACTCTGCAAAGTCCCCCTCACCCCACTACAGAAAATCATTGCTTGTACTTTGACGGACAGATAAGATGTATGATTTTGGGAAAATATGACTCAGGAAAACATGTTTATCAGAGGTAAGTCATGTATTTTTAGCTCATCATCATCTTGTCTAGCACATTGAGGTAAAGGTTGATAAAGAACATCAATTGTCATCGCAGTATTTATTGATGAAACACACTGCTTGGATGGAATTAATCCAATTTGAGTCTGTCTCATCTCAGCGCAAACAAAGTTAAACCAACAAGTGCTTTTGCATTTTTTATGCCGCTTGTTCTCTACCACACAGTTTTCTCAAGGCTGCTGTGAATCTCTAACTGTACCCAGCTAAGAATGTTGATATTTGTGCTGTGACCATGGTCCCTTGCTGCCCACCCTCAGATTAAGGGTGGTAAAAGTACTCCTGCTCTTGCCATTGAAATAGTCAGCACTGTGACTTTGCACAGGTCTGAGCTTTTAAACAGGAATCAAAAAAGGAACTAAACTTCTATGCAGACGATACTCGACAGTGCCGTATTTTCAGCACTACAAGGTGCTTCGGAGTATAGGGCGCACCATCAATGACTGGCCTATTTGAAAACTGTTTTCATATATAGGGGGCACCGCATTATAAGGCCCAGAGAATAGAAGCTACAGTAGTGGCTGGGGTTGCGTTATGCATCCACTAGATAGAGCTGCGCGAAAGGGAATGTCAACTAAACAGTCAGATAAGTCAGTCAAACTCAGGCTACATCCACACGGAGCCGCACATTTTCCTATCCAACTATTTTCTGTGCCGTTTTCAAAAAGTGTGCGCTATAAAGACGAAGCCATTTCTGCCATCCACAAAAGCGGTTTCCAGAGATCAGTTCAAATGCCAGACCTTTAGGGGGCGCTGTATTGCTCGAACAATAGACAAGAGAAGAAGCCTGGGCCAGCCTGTGAGCTAATGTTAGCACTTAGCAGAATTCCTCTTTACAGGTTCTTACTGCTTACCGCTGTTACTCCGGCGATGCCCTCTAACTATCGGCTTTTGAGAAAACTGAAGGCTTTGAGGTGCGCCTTGTTGTGCGGAAAATACTGTTCTCTTGTTGAAAACGCAGCTGTGCTCTTGTTACAGAAAGTAGAAGAAAATGGAATGAAGACTGAAAATTGCTGCTTATTATTCTTACTGTTTTACAAGTGATTTTCTGTTTTTGATATTCCAGATTTCTTTGTTTAGTGTTTTTGTTTTGAAGTAATTATTAGCAAGTATTAAATTACTCAGCCCATTGTGTGCCTGCCAACAGACATCTCTGTCTCCATTATGGCGGTACTTTGTCTCTTGTTTTTCTGCTGCAGATGTGTCCATTGTTCAACTGTTTTTGTTCACTTTCCTCAGCCCATTGAGAGCGGATGACTTTATTATGGCAGCACTGCCACTGGCAAGCCCACCTGGTGTGACATTATGCAGCATTATGGTCTGAGGCCATGGCTTTGTTTCAGGCCGCCAGTACAGCTGACTGCCAGGCAAAGGACACAACTGCTCAGGGAGGCTTTTGTTTTGTAGTCAGGCACAGAGGCATGGAGAAGAGGAGGCGTGGGTGGAGGAGAGCTCAGGGCAGAGGGTGGAGGAGTGACAGATGGACAGATGAAGTGGTGTCAACCGGGACAGAATGGCAGCTGGAATAGGTTGTCAATCTGTGACTGGCTGAGAAAGACGAGCCTGTCAGGCTGCTGTCATATCACCGTGCTTATCAAGAAGGGCATCTGGCAGCAGGTAGTCTGGGCAAGCCACACCAGCTATGAACCGAGGCGGTCTAGAGGGTTTAGGTTGTACTTACTGAGCAGCCTTATACTGTGGTGTTGAAATTGCCGCTTATCAAACGGTGTATATCTGCTCATCTACAGTGGCATAAAGAGATGAAGACATTTTCTCACTTGTTAAAAACCAGTTTCACATCCTGCATGATAGATTACACTGGCCATTTGACAGGAAAAGATTTTCATGGATTATATCCAGGATCTGTAGAGCTCTAACTTTGATCTTAACATTAGATTCTCTGCTACCGTCTGGTAGGTTAACTTTTCATGGCTCTGAGCCAACTCTCTTCCAATAACAAGTAAAACCTGAAAACTGCAGACGCTCAATGGATGGTGTCTTTTGCAAAACCTGATATCACCAATAAAAATTAGCCTTTTTTGGCTAACTTGGGTACATTTAAATTTGTTCAAATGTCAATTAATGTTGATGTACCTTTTCAAATAAATAAATTTAAATTTAAAAAAATGTGTTACCAATGCACTTTGAAGAGGAGGTATTTTACTTTTTAGAATTCAAACATCAGTGTTAAGTAAAAATACTGGATGTTCATTCTACACGTTGAAAATTACAAATCGCTTCATGTTCATACGTTCTAGAGATCCCTAAATCTCTCAACTGCTCAAAACTATTCCAAAAATAGCAAGAGATCTTCACGAAATCTTCACGAGATCTTCACAAGATCTTCACGAGATCTTCACAAGACTCGCTGAAGTGTATAAGGATTTCCAAACTAGCCCCTGACACATTGGAGGGGTTGGTCCCCAAACACTAAGATCTGCCCATAGCTCTGCCCATGACAGGCGTGAAGAGCACTGCCAGTCAGAAGGAGGGTGGTTTGTGGGATTCCAAGCCTTAAAGAGACAGTGGCTAAAATGAAGCATTGAGGCAGAGGCTGGGATAAGAGTGTTTTAAGACACCAGTGCGAGAAGAAATAGGGGTTTTATGCGCTGTTAATCACGTGAAGCTATAACAGGGGCACCAGAGGAACAGCACACATTGTGTAAAAAAAAAAGTACAATACACCCTCTTTAATATATATTTTAATGATTAAAGTAAAGAATAGTGCACTGTCAGAACTACCAGTGCTGATTGCACCATCACCCACACATGATGAAAAATTTGCACCCCATTGTTATGTTGCCGCAAGTAAATGCTTCACTGTGCAAAGCATGCTGGGAAATACAGCATCTGCTTTATGCAGACCATATCCTGTCTCTGCTTCTGCTGCTGATGCCTGCACAATGGTGGGACTGCTTGGTCTCACCTTTCCCCTCCAGGGGCATGGAGGGGCTGAAAAAGCTCTCACACCTAGACTCCATAATGCATAGAGCTCATGTGGTCTGCCCGACGCAAATTACCGCAAAAATGCGCTCAACTTTTCTCTCTTTGTCGCCACAACACTCATTTGTTGAGCTCTGTATCTTTAAAGCAGCAACCAAATAAAAGCCATTGTTCATGCGAGTTAATTACAACAATTGAATGAGAACTGTTTAACCGTTGTATTTAATCTGACAAAGCTTCCCTTTGTTTACTCCATTCACTGAAATTTCTCTCTCTGCTGCTACCTCTTTCCCGCTGATTTGATTTCTAAACCAGACATTAGCTGCTGATCTCTGCATGGCAAAGGTGAAGTCTCTGCTATGCAGCAAAATGGAGAGAGACCAAGACTGAAAATAATCACCTGCAACAAATTCATCAATAAGGTTAAAAGCCCTTAAAAATCCATTATGGAGGTCTAATACTCAGAGTAAGAGGTTTAATCCCTTTAGAGATAGACCTTTAAGACTCGCTATCTTAACATTTTGGAGAGGATCAGTTGGACGTTGCAGGAAAGATGTTTTTAGCTTGAAGAAGACCACAATGTCAAACATTGTTTTTCAGACAGAAATCTGTGGGATACAGAGTTTGCTTTTATTCCAGCTTGAACCTCCAGGTCAGTGTCATTATTTGAACAGCTGCCTCTCGCTATCACGTCGATGTCGGCCGGAGTGACAGAGGGCCCGATGCAATGTGAGTGCCCACAGAGAGCAGGTTTTCCCTCATGGAAACTGCAGGCATTGTTGGCATGTGGCTAACCTGCCGCTATAAAAAGTCTTTTCTCGCTCTTTGAGACGAGCGTGAGTCATTGTGGCTCCGGGCAACCTACAGCAGACATCAGTGCACTTTCAGGCCACTAGATAAACAGTTAGTCTCAGCCCTAAGACATCTTTTATTTTGAAAGAGGAGAGGTTTCAAATTCTGGTGAAAGATTATAGGCTTATCACAGATTTTTTCTAAACCCTATTTGATGGATAAATTTAGAAACTGCACTCCATAAACAAATAGAAAAGGGAAAAGAGACCTGAAAATTCCAGTAAGGGTAAAGTACACTGAGGCAAAAAGATGTATATATGGAGCTCATTCTCTCTAAATGTGTGTGTGAAATTCAAAAGTTCAACTATCGGTGGATAAGCTTTCTCTTTTTCAGTATTTGAAAACTTTGATATCCTTTTTGCATTCCTCTATCAGTTTGGATCTCATTTACTGAAGCCACCATGTGTTCGTTAGTATTAGGAATAGATATGCACCGATTGATCCGATTATGATCGATCATGCTGATTTCCTTAATTTTGGTTGGGTGATCGGCCCATCCTTACACATGAAACTAATCTTAAATACCTCCTGAAAAGTCTGACAGCCAGCCATTGTTGCTGTTTGCTCTGAGACCTAAAACTCAGGACACTTTTATGGCTGTTTAAGTTAAAACGTAAAGATTTTATTGTTTCACAAGTATTGTTCAAAATAAGATTGGAAAATTGACGGTATATGCTGTCAGTTATAAAGAATAAAAAGTGAAAATCAGTATTGGCCCAGGCTTTTTTAAGATCGGTGATCGTCCAGACAATTGTGATCGGTGCACCCTTAATTAGGAATGTTCAATACCACTTTTTTTCAGACCAATACCAATACAAGTACTCCCTCTTGAGTACTCACCAATAGCGATACAACTTGTACTTTTGATACATAAAATTCATAATAACAGTGACAGATAATTTCTAACAAAGACTGCACAGCAACTCTGCCTCTAAGTTCTCTTTGAGTTTATGAATTGTTTTGAATAAATAAACAAAAGTGCAAAAAAGTGGAAAGAACAACTAACAACTGTCAGGGTTTCAGTTTTTTTTAATAAACTGAAGTGCAAAATTAAAGAGTTTAACTGTTAACTCTCCCTTGTTTATTCATATTGTCTGAACAGGACCTGGCACACATTTGACGTTGTGTCAAACTGCAGCAATGTAGCGCCAACTACTGGCAAGGAGGACTAACCCAACTCAAGATCTTTTTGCTTTGAGTATCGGCAGCTTTTATGAGTACAGATACCCTGAAATAAGGCTGGTATCGGCCTGATGCCGATACCTGGTATCGATACTTGCCCATCCCTAATCAATATCATTGTATTTTGAAACCTTCAAATGTGTTTCTACCAAATCCAACATTTTAAGCCACTTTTTGTATATTTATAGCTTTAAATCCAACACGACGAGGTCCGTACATATATTTTTTCCTCATTCCAGTTGCAGTCTCATCCTGCAGCATTCCAGTCTGCAGAGACAACTCTGCCTGCTTGCTTTGCCTTTTATGATGCTTCCTCTTGATCTCATCTTCAGAACAAATTTGCCAAATTTTAAAAATTTAAATAATCCCTCCACCCAAACCCTAATTTAACTGTTCAATGTACTGTTTCCACCACAGAAGAACCGCATCTACTTCCAAATGCTAATCGTTGTCCCTGTTGTCGTATTCCCTCTTGTCTGATACAGCCCTTCAGCATTTGCCAACCACTGGATAAGCTGACCCACTTGTTTCGGAGACTCCTGCTGATCTCCTGGAAATTAGGTGGCATCCTTGGAAGCTCAGGGTTTCATTGTTCGAAGTCTTTGTGAGGCTGATTTCACTTGGTGTTGGAGATGAAAGCCAACTATTCTCGGAGTCTTGAGTCACAGCAGCAGTTTGGCAGCCTAATTCAATCTCTGAGTCAGACTCCATATGGATGCCATGGTGATGCCAATACATCCCTCATAACGCTGTTTTATGAGAAACAAATAGTGAAGATTTAGCGCCTCTGTAGGTTGCGTCTAATCCAAAACAGACATGCGAAGCAGATAGGCACAGGATTCTGTCCGTTTTGTGCTCTGTGTTAGTATTAATTGTACACTTTACATGGGGATCACTTACCGCCATGAATTTGCACTTGATGCACTTGCACTTGATGAAAACTTCTCTGACAAAAAAAACTCAGTCTACTCATCTCACTTTGGTCGTTGTAGTTTTGGGCACAGCAGCAAGTGCACTGCAAGTGTTTGCTCCAGGGGTCGATTGGTACCTGGCCGCACATAAAGAATACTCAACTTGAATTATTTCAGTTTGATTTATTATCTGATTCTGAACGATGTTTAATTTTGAAAAATGACCAGATTCTCTCAGTCATACCCATCCGTGACTCATTCTTGACACCAAATCCCCAAGCAAGCAAGATAGACAAAAAACAACATCTTTGGAAAGTTTCTTTAGGTAAGGTAAAAGAGCCAGTGAGGAGACAGAAGAAGAGCCAGTCCATGAAAATATTGTCATACATTTAACCAGTCTGTGGTGAAAAAAAAGGTTGGGGACTGCTGTTTGGATCCATTTCAAATTGGGGGTCAGCTTTGACAAGGCTGTGTGCGCGCCCCCGTGGCTGAGCAGCAACACTTGTGCTACTGTCACTAGCGACACTTGTGCTAGTCTCGAGTTTTTGTCTGTTGTTATCATGTGCTTATATACTGAGATGTTTTTTTTTCTTGATCTGCCCCCCTTGTTGGGAATAGTCTGGAATTGACCTTTTTTTCCCCTCACCTCTCCCAGTGTTGTTTTTTTCATATCTTTTGCATAGGGGCGCTGGGTAGCTGGCTGCTCCCGGGTTCATCCCATTTCTGTGTTTCCCCATGTTTGTTTTCTTATATCTCTGGAAAGGGATGTAACTGAAATGAAATTTCCCCTCGAGGATCAATAAAGTATTCTGATTCTGATTCTGATTTTCAGTGTTTGGTGGTAGTTCATTTTTTTTTTAGCGCAGTTGGTTAGCAAAAGTGACTAATGAATTCTGTTAAGTGAGGCAAATTTACACAAGTCACAAATCAGTAAATATTCATTACTTTATTAAAATTATATGATCATTATGAGTATTTTTTCATTAAAATGTAACAGTTTTTCATAGTTTTTACCGGTGCCTTGTTGTAATACAGTATTCTTACCAGATGGTGGCTGCCCTACATCTTCAAGCTGTTTGCTCACTTCATTACTAAACAGGAGAAGAAGACTTGTGACTGGAAATAAGGGCGTTGTGCTGTGAGATTCAGGAATGGAACACATTGCCAAGATTGAACACTGTTCTAAAATGTCCACAAACATGGCACGCTGCTGAGTCTCAGAAACACAGACTCAGAGATCAAAACAGGCACTGACAGTGCCAGCTACCGGCAGGACCCCTTCCTGGAGCCAGTTAACACAACTGCCACACAAATTGGCCTTAAACAGGATGTACGTCCTGTGGAGTGTTTACCATTAGTGTCTACACATTCAGCACACAGTGCGGGTTGGTGGTGGTCGAATTGCCAATTTCTTTAGTGTAACAACTTGACGTCACTTCTGCCAGAAGCAAAAAACTCAAAAAGATTATCAAGTGGAAAACAAGCTAATTAATTCCTGTATTACCACTAAATGATCCATTTTGCTAATAATATGTATTGTAAAATTTAATGTATCAATAGTCTTAAGGTCCTGAAGCTGAACTTTTGTTATCTGCTACATCTCTTAGAACCAATTTAAGGAGTTGTAGGTTCAGTCTAACTTGGGTTTAAAAAGTTTAATCTCCATCAGTTTGTCCCTTTATGTATGAATTATTTGAACTTTGGTGAAAGCTAAGAGCAGTTAGTTTTTGAAGGTATTCATCTGGAGTGCTCTTTTTAAGTGAACATCTTACAAAGTAACTTTTGGCTCCTTGAGAATCCCCCACTGTCCATTAAAAATATAACCGAACATAATTGCCTGGATTGGTCATGACCCTTAACTTCACTCCTGTATCTGAAGAAGGCTCTGCTCAGAATGAAATGAAACTCTTCTCGTTAAATATCTTCAACGGGCACGTCACTGATGGTGGTGATGTGATTTTTTTACCCTCTTCATGCTGCTCTTCAGATGACGAGAGCCACCTTCTTGCTTTGCGCGTGACACTTAAATCAAAGAGTGGGAAGTCAATTTAAGCCTGTGATGGTTCATCTCCTCCCCCAGTTCTTTTCATCTCAACCTTTGACCTTCAAAAGCATGTCTCCTTTAAAGCAGGTGCACTCTAGTTAAAGAGATCAAGGAGGATATTTCCCACACTTATGGAGTGAATCGGGCTCTGATGACAGCTTCTCTCCATTAAAAATGCTCCCAAAGCTTCACTGGAATATATGGAGGAGATCATTAGGCACTTGATATGATTTCACTCAGGAGAGATGGGTGACCTCGGACGTTGACATCTCCCTTGCAATATAGCTCCTGCAATTTGGCAATTACCACAGTCATTAGAATTTCATTTACCATGACTGCTTATCCTGACCTTGAAAGACACTTTTTCAGTCCAAGCAGCAACCTAACAGAGGTACTTTTCCCTCAGTCTCTTTTCACTTTCTTATTTGCTGGCTCCCTTCTTGTCTTTAATGCCTTTGTTCTCCTCCCATGAGCTTGTCTTTGTAACTTAGAAAGCAGGTCTGGTTTTCAAACTGTGATCCAACTCCCATCTGGTCCTCTGAGCTACCAAGAACATAATTTAAAAGCATGATGAACTAGTAGAAGCCTTGAACAGCCCTGTTAACTTTCAAGAAAATCATTTCAAAAGCAGCAGCACGTGCATTGCTGACAAAAGACAGCACCTGAAACCTTTTCTGAATCTCAACATGGTAGACCATGTTTAGGTTTTAGAGACTCTCTCTCTGACTGTGGTTGAATATGATTCCTCCCTCCCCCACAGTCACTTAGCGTGCCAGTTAGGTTGTTAAGGAATATTATTATTTGATAATGCTCTTACAGCTGCCATCTGGTGCATCATGTGATGGAAATTCCAGCAAGGTTTTGCTGCCAGAATTCATCTATTTTCTTCTTTGTTAAGGGGTTCAGCCACTTAGCTTTTAAAACTGCAAAAACATCAGCTTCTTGAAACCAGAGACGTTTGGAATCTGGAGTTTGTGTTATCGAGGACGATGCATTCTAAACATTGCGACTATAATGGATGCTATCTTGATCTTTACTTAGAGCTGGAATGATAGTATAATAGTTGATCTGATAGGTGAAAAATTAAAGGTGGTCTGTTATTTCAGAGCTACTTTCTGTTGTGTAAATAGTTTGACTCAGTCAGTTGCTATGTGCAGTGAGGCTTAGTATTGACATGAGACAAACATCAGAGCTCCAAATGTCTGTTGTAAAAGTAACAGCAGTCGCTCCACGTCTTAAATCACTTCACATGCGTTGCTGTACATCTCTGATAAGGTAGTGTCTGAAACTTGGTGTCCAGACGACAGGATGTACCAAATCTAAAAGCTCCAAAAGACAGCAAAAGCTTTGATTCTCTACCACAGAGATGGCCAGGTTGTTCAAAGTGAGGGAGAATTTCAACCCCCTGTGCTGTAATCTCTTTGGCCTTTTGGCGCACTTGAAGATATTTATCCTCCCTTTTAAAGTCCAGAGTCTGTTGCTTTGGCACAGAAGCCTTTTCATCTTGAGTTTTCCTCGGTTATTTAATGTCAAGGTGTGTTACATTAGGGTGGGCATTTCAAGCCAAAACTTCCCGTTCAGTAGTCACTGCTATTTGCTGATCATTCGAGAAGTTCCCTGCTTTCCCATCTACAGTCAAAAAGAAATAAACATCCATTTAATTAAGAGGAGAAATTGTTGTCGATGAGTTAGATGTGCTATGTGATATACTATGATCAGTGTATAGTTTGACCAAGCATTCTTTGCACATAAAAACTCTTAAGGTCAAAATACTCACAGGCAAATATTTTCCAAACGGGAAGATAAAAGAAAAGTTACGCGCAGGTTCATAGCCGACTTCAGCACAACTACTTCAAGCTCAAGGTGCCAAACAACTCAAAGCATTGGTATGAGTTGTTTGTTTTAAAGCCTGTTTTTGAACTTGTAAATTCCTCTCAAGGGCCGGAAAAAAGTTATTTTATGTAATTAATTGTTTGGCGAGTTGCCTGGCTTTTGGAATGTTTATCAGCCAAATATCAGAATCGACATCAGTCTCAAAACATCTTTACTGGTCAGACATTAAAAACACTGCTCTTTTCTAGCTTAATGTTAAATATACTATTAGGAGGGTTTTTTTTAATTAGACTACCTCGCCACCTTCTGGTCCAGGGTGTCACACACACTTTTGTGAAGATGTGACTTTTAACCAGGTGTGTGTTTGTTTTGGAACAAATTTTCTTTGTTCAAGACGACTTTTTACTGGATACAACACGACGAGGTAAGGTGTTTATCAGTACAGTTACGTAGCTCTGTTGTTTGAAACGTGAAAACAAGCAAACATAAGTTTGTACTGTACGCAAGTAGCTGGCTTTATGTAGCGCTACTGATAGCTCAGTGCTGTGAGACATGTTGGTAATGTGTAAAGTTTGTAAATCCTTGTTAGCTATGTCCTGCCAGCACTCGTCTACCAAGCAGAGCTATTGTAACCTCACTCTTCATTTTATTAATAGACTCAAGTCTTAACAGACCACTGCAGAATATCTGCTGCATGTGGGTTGGAATAAACAACATAGGCTTTTAGCCTTTAGCTTAAAAGGCTAAAGTTAGGCTCAGTTCTGCTCCAGTGTCCACCATCGTATTAATTGAAGGAATCGTTTTCAGCAGAGAAAAACACAGATTTCTTTTCTCACTTCTAAACTAAGTCAGCCAGTATGGTGTTGTCGGAGAGACTTAATCGTGCCTTAAATCATTCCAGTCCTGCTCAACCTGGTCGGGAGGCTATGGAGTAGCATTTTGAAATAACCTATATTGGGCCTGGTAATCTCATTTTAAAGTGTGGGAAGGGAGACTATTGCGAGATCACTTTGAAACTCCTCTGAGCCCCTTTAAGGCTTCCTGCTCTTCTTTGCCTGATGCGACTTCAACTAAATATACTTAAAACAGTTCAGTGTGCTACAACACAATATGTAATTTTGACTGCTTGTTGGGCAAATGAAGGAGTTGTCTCCCTGAGCTCTAGGATGACACCCTAATGAGCATTTTCACCTTCTTCCTGACAAGTCATGGGCTGATAATTTTATTTGTCAAGGGAGCCCTAATACCAAGTCCTGCCATTCCACTTGAGGCAAAATGCTCTGCAGCCAAACAGTATTTCATCATTTAACCACATCAGAATGTGTGCATGTTTTGATTTGAATATGTAAAGCTAAATCCCCCCAAGGCGAAGTCCCTAATTTTTAACGATGTTGTACAGAAAGCAGACTGTGGTGCTGCTGAGCGCGGCTGCATTACGGCGAGGTCGTAGATTTGGGCCAGTAGGTGGCCATTAGCCAGATGCTCTTTCATTGAATGAATTCCTCAGCGGGACTGTTTAGGGATGGTTGGTTCAACCCGATTAACATTATATTCAGGCAGGGACGAGTCTGGCTGCTCTCGTCCAGCTGAAGTGTTAATAAGTTCATTTCATCCAGAATAAGAGGAAATGAGCCTTTGCAGAGGAGCTGTTGCTGGAGGTACAGTATTTTACAGTGATATCTGCTAATACCCTGAGTATGGAGAGTAGGTGTTGTGCGCTTATCTTCTGATAACAATATGTCTCTCCTTGCCTTGAAAGAGACACTCTGGCACAAAGTGTGTCTCCTTAAAGGTGCGGCCTGTAACTGATGTCACATTAGTCTTGCTGTCTGCATCAGCAGCGTTCACTTGCAGAGGGAAATCAGAGGGACGATTCCCCGTCTGCATTTCTGGGCTGCAGTTCAATCAGGAGTCGGGCTGAGAGAGTCATCTGTTTCTTTCCCCTTCTGCCACCCCCTCTTTTCATCTCACACACACACACACAAACAGACACACACACACACACTGTACCTGCAGGTGCTGCAGCCTGAGCTGGTGTAATGTCACTATGACACTCCCAGCCAAGGTTGAGCCCTATTTGATGAGGCCTGCAAGACAAAAGCCCGAGTTTGGCTGTAAATGTACCGCAGTGCCATCTCTCAGGCGAGCTGTAAAAAGGGTGCTGGATCCGTCTCCCCCTCTGGCTGGGATTTGGAGATTTGCTTCCCAGACAAGAGCGCAAGAGAGGAAGCCCTCGCTCTCGTTCAGCACTCCAGAATCTATGAAGTGTGGATTCTCGATCCAGGATGAGCTCATTGTTGCTTTTTATGTATTCCCTCCCCCCGCAGCACTGTGTTCTAGCTTAGATGCTATCGCTGTGCATTTCACACAGATACAGTATCTGTGGGTGCTTGTGCTGCTTGATTTTTATCTTTGCTGAAGTTTCAAAGTGGGATTAGGGCAAAGTGTCTTTTCAGGGAGGAGTGAGCCATCGTTTTCAGACAGCATGTTCATATCATAACAGAGCTGACCAGTTGTTTAGCTTAGTTTTTCTGCCTAAATTGCATTTTCTACCATTGTGTTCTTTGTTGTTTATTCTTGTGATATCCTAGAGAGAAAGGGCAGCGAGAGATAAACAAAAAGAGGACTTTAATGGTAAACTGTTTATGATCTGAAAGTGAATCCACATTTCTGCACCCACTTTGTCTTTCATGCAGGAGGATGTGGAAACAGTTCCCATCAGTTCTCATGCCATCGCACCAAAATAGGTCACACAGCTGTTTAAGAAAGCATCACATGTTGAGTAGTGTGTATAATTGTGTTAACTCAAGTTTGGACCTTAAAAGCTCTTTAGACACCACACAAAACTCATCCCCTTGCTCGGATACATTTGGAACGCATCAACCAAGAGGAATTCGTCATCCCTAGCAGTGAAAACTGGAAAGCGTGGAGGCCTGCTCATGTCTGGGGTGGCGTTTAATTGGAAGAATAACCAAAGCCTCATTGTCTTTTGTCTTCTCGCAATTCCAACGGCAATTCAACCCCCAGCAGACAAATCGATGTCCCCTTCCTCCACTTTAATTATACATGCACAGTCACAGCTATGACGGAGGAGCTTTTTACCATGTTTTACAAAGTGGAGGGGGCTCCCGTGGTGATATCTGTATTCTGCGTGGTTGCTCATTAGGTTGCATGGGATCATTAAAGGCTCAGACATCAAACGCGCCTTCTTCTCGGCTGCATGCACTGTGTTGTCTCTGCTCTACGAGGAAGACCTGATGTGACATCTTGAATCTTGAAGGAAGTCCATGGATTTCATGAAAATGTGAGATGAGATTTGTTTCCAATGCTGCAAATGCATAAAAGGCCCTTCAACTGTTTTTCAGTCTATTTAAGACACTCAGCCAAGAGCTTTTAATTGCAGATAATTTTGTTTACTCAGAGTTGCTCCCTGCATTACTGAAGGGCAGCATCTTTTGTAAGCGTGAGCGATGCACTCTGTCACACAAGTTCACTGGGGTTAAATAAAATTTAAATGAGCGCTAACACGTTTCTGAAATGAGCAGTTGGCTCAGTATTCAGGAGGCGTTCCTGCAGTCTGTCAACAGAATGCTTTAGCCTTAACACCTCTCCTGTTTTTTCCTCCAAACTCAAGTTAACTCTGCATTGTTATGTACGAAGTGTCAGTGTCTGTTTGGAGGGCTGCTTTTGAAGAAAATGGAGCACACAGTGGAAGGCTGACACTTTTGTGTTTGCAGGTAAGTTTTGAAGCTACACAAAATGTTACAGATCGCTAAGCTTTGTATCTCACCTAAATTCTTGTCTTTTTAAAAGCTTTGAGTGTGTTTTTTCCTCCTCTCTGTTGCTGTTTGGTTCATAGAGCCGAGCTGTAACAAAAAAAGTAGCCATGCTTGTAAAGAGGAAAGAAGATTTTTTTTGTGGCCCAAAAGCTGCTGTTTTACACTCAGCCAGACAGCAGCTTTTCACAAACATAAAGGAGCTAAAGACTGTCAGTCAGCGTTGCTGTCATACAGATAATAGAAGCTGCTGCTCATGCTGCCTGTAAAGATAACATGTTTTGATTAGTTTCTTCTTAGCTTTTTCACTGACACATGGATGTCTGTAGCATGCTAACTGGTGTTAACAAAGAGGAGAGGCTATTTCTACTGGGGCTGCAGATAGCAGTTTACGATAAGATATGGCCAATGATAACTATTATATTAAAGACAACCACGTAATATTCCAAAATCTGATCATCTTAAAGTAAAGAAATCCCTCCAACGGTAAAATGATTTTTTAAATGGGACCACTGCTAAGAGTCAGAAAGTAGTGACATGCTGAGTTAAATTAAAACATGTTTTTTGACAGCTGTATAAGCAATAACTGAAAACATTGATACTTACTCATGACAGTTTGCTTGTTGTCATGTTAGCCTTACTCACAATTATACATTTTTGATATTTTTCTTTATTGCCTGTAAAAAATATCTTCTGTATCTTAAACTGGACACCATAAGTGTTCACTGTCTGTGAAGCCAAAACATTTAGAGCTCCCCCTGCTGACTGGCTGCAGAATAGCCTAGTAAAAAATGAAGTTTATTCCATTCTATTCTATTCCAACCCCTGTCTCCTTATTAACTGGGTTCAGTCTTTACAGTTAGTTTTTGGGTAAAGAAACATCAATGATTTTTTCTGAGCCACAAGCTTTGGCTTTGGACCAACACAAGAATCTGTTTTGCTGTGGATGTACTGACTTGAGGGATCTTTGAGGTTTCATCGATAAGTTTAATGTTTCGTGGTTACTGGTGAGGGTGGGACATTAGTTCCATGACTTTTAGCCAAGTTGCCTCTCAAATGCCTTTTGCTGCATTGGGGCAAAATGTCATCACCCAAGAAGTAGTTGTTAAGTTTTGATAACACATCTCGACTGATGGACAAATCACACTTCTATCTATCTATCTATCTATCTATCTATCTATCTATCTATCTATCTATCTATCTATCTATCTATCTATCTATCTATCTATCTATCTATCTACCTACCTACCTACCTACCTACCTACCTACCTACCTACCTACCTACCTACCTACCTACCTACCTACCTACCTACCTATCAATCGATTGATCGATCATTCATGGATCCATATGTGATGGTTTCAATTCAAGTCGATTGTGTTGACGGCTTGCAAAAGCTCTGAACCGTTGCGTTCTGTAAGCCGTCTCAGATCCGCATCTGCAATGACACATACATTTTCACAGATTGAAGCTAACAGGACAGGAAGTGACTGTAACAACCTTTAACCATCCAGTTGACTTTAAAAATAAAATACACTCTGTTGCTGCCACTTTGTACTAAACTTTATTACAACAGCAAATCAACATACTAATCAGGGAAAGAAGTCAGCAGTTGTGGTTCTCCAGCCCAGTTAAAGGCAAAAAGCACAGGAACTCCTTGGTCTCATGACTCCAGCTATCTTGTGGTCCTGCTATGTGCAGGACTGAACGTGCAGCTGGTGTGATTTTGAAGGATAGGTCAAAATGCAGCGGAGTGTAGATGGAATGAATCTTGTTATAGTCAGGCATTAGCATACCTGGAAGGACAAAATCTACTAGGACATTGACGTCTGATACAGCCGGCTATAACTACAGAGGCCTGGAAGAGTGGAAAACTAAAAGAAAACTCATTAGTCTTCTTAGATATAGATGTGCTTCTATGAAGACGTTATTGTGTCACTCAAGAACCTGCTTGTTGATTCTAAATTGGGGGAACCAGCTCATCAATGAGTTGTGTTCTGGTCTCAGATGGTCTCAAAAGCATTTGATATTCAAAGAGCAGAGGGTCTTTCTCTGGAAAGCTGATTGCAAATTCACCAGCCACTCACTGCTTTTTTTTCCCCATGCGAGAAAAATAAACCTCTCTCTCAAAGCTAGAGAGTTAGTCATATAGCTACAGACTTTATGAGTTTGTGCTTTCAGTTTGATGGAGAGCGGATAAGATTTGGGAATTAGTACCTCCTCAAAGACTCCCTTGTGGAAGAATGAAACACTGCTTTGGAGCCACTCTAGGAAAAGTGAGAACAAGATGCAAGAGAGGGGGAGGGAGAGGGAGAAGCACTCCTCTTTTGCCTTCTGTTATCTCGTCGCCAAAGAATATGAAACAGCAGAGGCAGCCATGTGTTGGGAAATAATGATGAAGGGACCGCGGTGGTACAGAAGACAGTGTGTAATTACTCAGCTCTGGCTGTAAATTTTGACCCCTCAGGATTTCTGAACCACAGTGGCAGGCCCATTCAGGCAGATACAGCAGCTTTGGGGCAGCAATAACTTGTGTTATGATGTTGGTGCAGTGTATTTACGATTGTTGAGTTTGCAGTGAGACATTCTGTAAAGCGCTCAGTATCTTCCTCTCGACTGGAGTGTTATTGAACGCCTTGCGCTGATGTTTAAGCTAATGAGGCGTAAATGTCTTAACCCACTTTCTCCACCGTCTCGTACTGACTCTACAACTCGTAGCAAAGCCATTATGCTCTAAGATTGAGCAATAAGTTTTGACCAAAGGAACCAGTGGTATGTAGGCTATGTAATTGTCTACAGCTGTGTTTTTAACATCCAGTTCATTGGTTTCATTTCAGACCTTTGTGGTGTTGTAATGGAGCTCTCTCTCCCAGTTTTCCGCTTTTCGGCAGCAGGTGGATGTTTGAAAGGCAGAGGAGATGATTTTTAGTCTGTGGATGTCTGTGGGCAGCTGCCCTCAGTTAACCCTCACTGCAGGATTTTCAGCCGAGAGCTTCACAGTGGGGGATTCAGTATTGGCAGTGTGTAGCTAAAATGTGCTGGTCTGTCTAAGCATTACAGCCTTTGAGTCGAGTTCCTTCACATCTTTATCAAGGATACTTTATGGACTAACAGAGGGACATCTTTGAGGGCTTCAAATGTGTGCTATTGCCTTCCTTCTCCCTAGTTAACATGGGCTGTTTTTGTCCAAATGAAGATGAAGCACTCAGATGTGAGTTCCTCTGAGAATGCCTTCAATAGAGATCTCAGCCTGTGATGATTAGGCTCATAATTATTGCCGCTGTTTGTCCTCGGTGTTTGTGTTTGCGATATCCAATTGATTAGCCGCCCGTTATGACAGCAAAGCTCTTTGTGTGCCAGTAATTACTCCCTGTGTCTGGGATCCACTGCTGCATGCTGTGTCTGCCTGGCTCTCCCATCGCCTTTCCTATTTTGGGTCCATGGTAACAGTGGGTTTTGATAAAAGAAGCCTCTGCCCCAGTGGACTTCTTGGCTAAATGTGGAATTGGCATGCCTTTCATCCATTTCCTTTGATTCACGCGCCGTAGTCTGAAAATCGAGTGACTGTGTGCTTTTGGGAATGTCACGTTCCCTATCCCGCCTTACCTTCAAATCGAAATCAAAGCAGAAGTCTTAAGTTGCCTTTGCAACACTTGTGTTTCAAGGACATTCAACATATTGCTTAATCCTGTGTTATATAGCTTTGTTTATTGGCTCTGAAGCATTTCATGGCTTGGAGTTTAGAGAGGAGTGTTTGTGACCTGCAGGACTGACTTGAAAAATGTTATCGAGGAAAGCTGTGGACAAGTTTAGGTTCCCTGAATCAGATGGACTTTCTTTTCCTATAGTTGGTCCTTCTTTGAAAAAGAAATAGAAAATAACCTGAAGAATGAGAGCTATAGTAGCATGGCTAGACTGATCCAGGTCAAGGTTTGGTGAACATCACTGCAACTAGGGCACATATGAGCTCTCTCCAGTCTGCTCGGTATGTAGAGTTTCCATGTTCTTTAAATGAAAGCTACACAACTGTTGATTACTGCTTGGTGTGAGAGTCTCATGCTGTTTCAATCATTCAGTAATCAGTCATAACAATGTCACCACTGGCAAGCAAAGTGAATAACACTGATGATCTTTTTACAGAAGCACAATAGAGAATGGGTGGGATGTTGGGCAGTGTGTGAGCATTTTGTCCTTG
Organism: Halichoeres trimaculatus; assembly: GCF_033239565.1. Classification (NCBI taxonomy): domain Eukaryota; kingdom Metazoa; phylum Chordata; class Actinopteri; order Labriformes; family Labridae; genus Halichoeres; species Halichoeres trimaculatus. The sequence goes on from NW_027437192.1 coordinate 12,467,539, forward strand.
AAGAATTAGGACAAGAGTTGGAAGGATTTTGACCAGAGCATCTCCCAAACTGCTGTGGTCAGTATCCTCCATAAGTGGACTAAGGAACTTGATCCCGGCACCACAGAACAAGGAAGCCTGGAGGAACATGACGACAAGTTGTTTACATGGCTTCCAAATTCCTCAGAACTCTAATCTAGCATCTGTGGTTTTTGCAAGTCTGATCTGTGGAAGCCAAAACTTGCTACTCAAAGGACTAAGAAGAATAGCATCTGACAACCATGGCTGCAGGCAAAATGCATGTAGGGATAAATGACTGAAGTACTCTCCGAAGAAGATGAAAATAAACATTAAAAGGAATATAGTTCACTCAGGTAACTCACTAAAAAGACAAAAGTAATTCTTTAAAAACTAGAGAGAAATTCACATGAGAATAAGCAGTGCCAAAATTAGCACAAAAGCTTTTTGTACTTTATGTTGGAAAAGAAAAAAAACCCTGAAAATTAGAAATGAAAGAAATGTATAAATATCTTGGATAAAGATTTGTTTGCTCTGTTATTAGCACATTGAGGGTATAGCATCTGCCTCAATGTACAAAAAGTATGCACCATTTATGAAACAAGAAACAAATGATTGGTTTGGTAAATCAAAAAAATTAAAGAGGAGATATTGTTCTTTTTTTGTCCCTCTGGTACCCCTTGTAGTAGCGTTCTATGATCTTAAGCTCAAAAAATACCTTTTTTTTTCTCACACTAGTTTTTGGGAAAAACTCTTATTTTGGCATTTTAGCATTTTTCTAAAACACTCCACTTAGCTGCTGTCTCTTTAAGACAACCTGCACCACAAATTTCCCTCCCTCTGATTGGCCAGAACCCTGGAAGCTTTTATATACATTTATTTATATATGTATATATATATATATATGTGTGTGTGTGTGTGTGTGTGTGTGTGTGTGTGTGTGTGTGTGTGTGTGTGTGTGTGTGTGTGTATGTAAACAACTTTTCAGTGTGATTCATTTATCAATTGCATTATGTATATTAATATAGCAAAACATGTAATCATGTTTATGAAAATTCAATGATAGCTTTTGTTTTTGGTCTCTGTCAAATCCTGGGGATTTTCTGGCTTTTTGGCTCATGAATCTCCCACATACCACAGTATCAGAGACAACAATCACAGTGGAGTGCATTACTTAAAATTGCCATTGAGTCATCTTTATTTGATTTGTTGAATTAAACCAGTCACATGGTCAGTATTCCAGATGGTGTTATGTCTCAACAGAAGTGATTTTGTATTTTTTGCAAGATTTAATCTTATCTATTTTTCATAAGACGCCAAAGCTATAAATAAATTCCTGCACTGTATGTTTGCAGCAATATTAAATTTCTTCACAGCTTGAGCTGAGCTTTTGATTTCCACCAAACTGGTAGAAACAAGTTGAAAACATGAGATATCCCATGTTTTAATGTTTTTTTGACACAAGTTCTTGTACAGTTAGAAAATTAATTGGTTTGACGGTATCTACAGCTAAGTGGTCTTGCTTTCTTGTCAGCATTGAGTGTGTCCACAATGCAACGAGATACACTCATCCTTTCGCATGCTCTTCGTCTCCAGTGTGAAGAACCAAGCTTTTAATTTCCCATCTGGCGGCCGTGTAGTGCGCCGAGACTGTCACAGAAACATCTGTTACAAATAAAGTCCACTCATCAGCTGTCAGCCCAACATGTTCATCAAGCAGGATCTTTCAGAGCTTTCCTTTAAAAAGGACCCAATGTGGATTGAAGGCTTCATGTCTGCAAATTGTTGGATCTCGGCTCAAGCGTCTGGATTTTACCCCAGAAATCTAAGTCCCTGGGAAATATTAAAAGGCTGCACATTTTCTCCAAAATGAAACCCAGCAGCTCCCCAGTTAAATCAGTTAGTAAACAGCTGAAATTCAGTTTTGGGGTTTTGGCAACACTTGCATTGTACCAGGCTCATTTGCATGCAAAAAACAGGCCCTGTGTCTGCAAGTGGAAATATGTTTGGAAAAATTGTGGAACTGTTAGTTGTTTTGGAGTGTTTGCTGCATTTTTTTCTGAGGAGGATACAAAGACAACTCAAATACCTTTAGTGCATCTATTGCTGTAGGTAAACTCTCAATTCATCTGGAGGATACACGTCTGAATACTTTGCCTATGTATCCTCTTTGAGGCCAATGTTCTCCAAAGAAGGGAGCTAAGCTTTGTGGAGAATTCATAACATTTCAGCCCACACTGAGAGGAGCTTAAATCTTTTAAAAGACGATAAGTTTCCTTTGAACTCAGAGATTTAGCCGCATTTCTGCAATCATACATGGAATGTTAAGTCTGATAGGAGCTATACTTGAAGAAAGATCAAGGAAATATTTGTAGAAACTTCTCTTTAAGCCTTTTTTTGGTTAATATTTAGCTATTGACTAGTATGGCGGGGTTTGCCTCGCTCCTAAATCTTGTTGCACCCATTCTCCCAGCTTACCTATGAGTGGTAAATGCTCGCCTGTTAGAGCTCCAATTCCTCATCTTTCATCTGGATCAACTAATCAATATTAACCCAGCTCCACTTATTTAATTGTATGCCACACAGCCACCTTTGTATTGTGTTATTGAACACAGAAAGCACACTTCCTTAACGGTTCTGTCATTGATGGATTCCCTTCCCATCAGCCCTCTGTTTTCAAACTGCTGATTATCTCAACCTTTCCCATTAGGGCTGACCCTCGCCTCTTTTGCTGCCTTCTGTTACCGCTGACTATATTTGGATTACCTTTTATTTCACTCATCACATGCTTGGTGAACAAAGGAACCTTTGATTTTTATCGCAATTCTTTTTCCATACATTAAGAATGTTAAATGTTTCCAGCAAACTCAAAACCCAAACAAGCTTTAGATTAAAAATCCTCCCCTGTCTCCTACAAAGGCAGAAACTGTCTGGTGTTTCTATTTTTAGGTTACTTCAAACAGTGTTAACAGTGTATCATTAGTCTGTACAAGCCTTTACAAAGAGAAAAAAGATTGTGTTTTTTGGGGGGGGCTGAAAAAAAATAAAAATCCCCTTGTTGTATTTTAAACCAGCAAATCCCTTTGTTCTCATAATCTGTGTGTTCTGTTAAACATCAGAACACTCAACAGCAACAAACAGGTGAAATGTCCCAAAAATACGTCTTTCTGTCTTTTTGATCTGGCAAACATTTATTTTCTACCTGAACAACTAATCCCACCCATGGACCAAAAAGTATATAGACGTAATGTCCATGATGTCACCCAACTGTTTGTGTAACTGAGCTTTAAGACTAGTTGTGGACAGTTTCGGTATTAAAAATACTGTCTCAACCTAACTTATTTGGAGTTCAGTCAGGACCACTTTTTTAGAAATAATCTTTATAACTTTGCACAGTTTTATTTGGCAGTATTGTTCTGTTCTGCGACTCCCTGCTCCTCAACGCACTTGCGCAGAAAGCCTAAGGCAGGAAGAGCTGCCCATCACGAGCCATCATGGACAGCATAAGCAGGGAGCGCAGCAGCAAAAATAAAACCCCAGACAGAGCAGAGCAATTGACATGAATACATTGACAGTAAGAGGTGGGTTGGAGGTGGGTTGCAAAATGCCATCAGAGGAAGCAGGAGGAAGGCTGGGCTAGAGCTGTTTAAATAGCCCACTCTGAATGCAATTTTCCAATAGGAAGTGGACAAGGGAATCAGCCAAGCAATCAGCTGATCTGCACTGTTGATGATAGCTAAGCTGTTAGAGCTTGACATTGTGGCCTGCCTGAACTGACGCTACACTCGATTTTTGATGGGATTAAGAATAGGGATGCACTGATCCAACTTCTCTGGTCCTGATACCTGGGCTTTGGATATCAGCTGATACTGAAACTAATCGTATACTAGGGTCTTACTGTTGGATAAGACTGGTAATATTTGGATTAAAAGGACAAAAATCAGTATGTAGAATTACTAAGGTTGATATGTATTTAAACTACATTTAAATGTTTATCAGCGGTTCAGTTAAAACAATGCTTCAGAACTTCCAGGAATGACTATTCGATTGTAAAATTTTGCACCCTATTGACAATATCACAGTTTAGCCTAAGTATCAAGTTTGGCCTGATCATTTCCCACAATACCTGATCCAGCTACGAAGGAATGGATTGGTGCATCCCAAGTGAAGAGGCGGGCCTTTGGCTGCTTTGCAGAGAGCTACAGTATCCCCACCTACAAGTCAAAACAGCTGTTTCCTTATATAGACAAAACTCGTAAGTTTAATAACTTCAAAGAGAACGAGTTTATGAAAAACAAAAAAAACAAACAAAAAAAAAACACCTCAAGGCCAATAGAGAAATGAGTTACTCAGATTGCATCTGCTTTTTTTGTAAACATCTTGGCATAGAGATCTACTTTTTTTTAATTGGTGTGTATGTGGTCACTGGTACTTCTTTAGCCAGCCTCAAGTGGACGCTTGATGAACTGCAGTTTTTAGCACTTTGGCACTGGGAAAAACCAGCACATTCACATAGGGGTGGTTACCTAAAATTTTTATGGCTTTTGTGGGATCAAAAGGAGTTTGAGCCTGTTAAGCCACACCCCTTCTCTACTACTGGTCAGAAATGTTTTGTTCTGCATTGGAAACACAAGTTATGTCCTTAGGAAGCATAGATGGTCAATTTACTGCTAGGTTGTCCCAGACTTCTCTTATGCTGCTGAGAGTTAATCCCTGTTTGTTCAGTGTCAACTATTTAGAATCAAGTATTGGAAGAAACTGGGTAATAACGTAAATAAAAGTCACCGTGTGACACCTGTAATATCTCATTTCTATACAGACAGAAAGGAGTTGTCACAGAGGAGAGGCAAATCCTCGGGCTGTGTTCTATTGTGAGCTTTTGTTGTTGTGAATTATTTTGCCCTGTCAGCTTCAATTTATAGATAAGAAAGGACAAACAGAGCAGTTGTCAAAAGAATTTACATTTTATGGAAGAGCTCAAGAAAATGCATACATTAGAAAAGTAGTTCATGTGTCTCTCAAGCTACGAGAGACTGTATCTGAGTGATCAACTCCCTCTGCGCCACTAACACAACACTGCATAGAGTCTGCTCTACATTCTGCTGTGCATTACTTTGGTCTCCACTTTAATGATAACCTTAAAGTACATACAGAAACAGCTAGGTAAGAGCGCTGTCCATACTCTGAACACAGCTTCTTCTCCCAGTCTCTTTTCTTCAAAGGAGCTGCCCTGGTTGGAGGACTGTCTCAGGTGATATTGTGCAGAGCAGCGAGATCACACTGAGTAACCTGCATTGTTTAGATCGCTATTCTCTTTGTAGCTGTTCAATGCAAAAACGCAGAGAGCACTGGAGTGTGAAATGGCTTCGTGTTCTTTACCCTCTCCTCTCCAAATCTCTCCCGAACCTTCTCAGCCCTGAGTGGTCCTCTAGCTGCGGCAGCCGCAGCAGGCCTCCACATCGTGTCAGGAGGTTAAATGCTCTCCATTTTCTCGTTCACCCAAGTTTTGTGCAGATTTTTTTTGAATAAAGTTTTCATTTGCGGCTCATCAACCTTTGTGTTGTTGCCAAGAGAGCTTGCCAAGACAGAATCCAAACTTTTCTACAACTTTTTTACAGAGCATGAATAACAATACGCTCAGTGGTTGTGGTAGAGTGAGTAACCTGAATTCTTTTTATGAGGCTCTGGAGAGTTTACGTGGGATGTCAAAATTTTTAATACCTGAATACTTTTCAATAACACTCATGTTGAGTAATACAGACTTGTTTATTTATGTTATTATTGAAAGAGACACAGTGGGTGAGACAGAAAGAGAGAAGCAAACAGAAAGAAAGAGAGGGGGGCGGAGATGAAGAGAGGAGAAAGTGAGGAAGAAGAATACAAAGAAGAGAGAAAAAGGGGAAGAGGGAAATGGAGAGGGGGTCAAGACATGGAGCGAGGAATAAAAAAAATTGGAATGCAAAAGTATTGTTGTTTATCCTCCCTTTACGTAGGACAATGTATCTGTAATTTTCAAACGATGTTACTGTCACTGCTCCAAGGTTATAATAGTTAACTAAAACGAAACTAAAAACGAAAATTAAAATTTAAAATACACTGCAGTTAACTCAAACTAATAAAAACTAGAAAACAAAACAAAACGATAAGTAAACTAAAACTGTATCTTGTGTTCACAAAACTAACTGAAACTAACTAAAATTAAAGACAAAATTCCCTTAGTTTTAGTTATTGACAATATTAATAGCCTTTAGGATTTAAATCTATCCAACACATTTTCCCAACCAATTTTAGACAGTTTTCGGCAGTTGTCAGTGCCGCACAGCACCGTCATATCGTCGTATAGGGACGAGCTTGTTTACTGCACTGACTGGCTGTGAGCTGTGCTGCAACAAAACGTAGTGGAGCAATGAATTAGAGCATCTGTAATAGTTTAATTGTTACAGAGTCCAAGTTTTTATTGTATTTGAGTCTGCCTTTATTGTTACAGAGTCCAAGTTTTTATTTATTGAAGCTCATATTATATTGTTTTTTTTTATAATTTATGTTTATATTATTTTTATGTAATTTATGTCAACATTATTTTATATAATTTATGCTTATATTTTTATATTAAGTTTATATTATTCTCATGTGTTTAAGGCAGCAGCCAACATTTCGGTATCAGCATTGACTGAGCAGTGAGCACTATGTTGGACTTGAAAATAAACAGTATGACAAAATATTTACTCTGACCGTTTTGAATCCTGCACCTGGTTAATAAGGTATGAAAAAACTAAACTAAAACTAAACATTGTTGCAAAAATCAAAACTAAATAAAAACTGGAATGCCTGCTCTAAAACTAATTAAAACTAAACTGTAATGGAAAATAAAATGTCAAAACTAACTAAAACTAAACTATAATGACAAATTCAAAACTATTATAACTTTGCACTGCTCACATACTTCCATACATCCTTTACATTGTCAGTACAGTTAACCAATATATCCACCAGGGGTCCGCCCAGAGTCAAACATTTATGACAATGAAACTCAAAAACAAACATGGCGTCTGTGGAGGAGGTATTGCTAATGTACCACTTGAATACGAGACAAAAATGGAGGAAGTGTATTAGACGGTGGTGGTCAGTGAGGCAGTTAAATACATCGTAAAAGTTTCACCTCTTGTTATTTCTTCTTGTGTCACTAAAAGCTACATATAGTAACAGCAACACTGTCCAATGGTTCCCAGTGGTACTGCTCTGTTTGAGCTGTATCCGCAAGCTTCATGGAAACGTGCAGAAATATGGATGAAATGAATGCAGAGCACGGACAGAAAGGCTATGTCAGTATCCATGTCTGTATGTGACGTTGAGAATAAACGGGCCTTCAGACGACCTAAAATGCTAACTTTTGAAAACGGCCTCCAGAGTGGATTTTTTCTGAAACGCTGCCGCCACTGTTACTATGTGAACAGTAAGCTGGTATTTTCAGTGGAAAAGCTGACGTCATGCTCTGCTTCGTGCAAGAGCGTACAACAGCATAACAGTATCGTTGTAACAATCGTCGCGGACCACCATGTTGTGTTTGTGTTGCTCAATCTGCTGAATCTGATGACCGTCTTTTAACAAAATGTGCATCTGTTGCTCAACTTCTCAATCTAGTATTCGCCAGTACGGCTGATGATCAGCCCAACTTAACTTCAGTGGATATCTACCGAAAGCAGATCATGGGCAAGACAGCTATAGCGCCAACTACAGGCCTGGCATGCTTACTGCAGCGTTTCCAGTTCCTCTGTGTTTTTGAATGAAACGTCAAATAAATGGGACCACAAAGTTAGGGAGAGGGAGACAGAGGGAGGCAGACAGTGAGAGAGTAATGACACTGAGAGGGAAAAGAGAGAGTAATAGAGACAGATAGAGAAAGAGAGTGAGAGTGAAAGAAACAGACAGAGGGAGAATGATGGAGGTTCAGAAAGAGATAAATGGTGAGAGGGGACAGCTGTGGTCGATCAACATAAAGACAAAGCCGAGAGAGTAAAGAAAAACAAAGTGATGAAATTGAAAAGTTGAATTATCTTCAGGTGGTTCACAGCTGTTACGCTCTGAAAAACTTAAACACTTCCATACCTCTGCACCAAAAGGAGACAAATGAAACCAGAGCTTCAGCAGCAAACAAACCTAAGATTTTTACCAGAGCATGTTTGATGTGACTGATAAACAAAACAAAAAAAGAACCTGACCACTGTAGCAGGGGCCATGCTGACAGATGCACCTGGGGGCATCAGAGGCTCAAAACATGAGACAAGAGCAGAATAAGCTGTTTGGAATTGGCAGAGAAGATTTGGCAAATTTTACTCATCAAGAAGCATTTTTACAACAAAGAAATATTTTTTTATCCTAGTGTAAAGATTAGTAATTCAAAGACCTCACTGCAAACTAGTTTAATCAGGAACTCTTTGAGCAAATGTTTCACATTGTTGCTTCATGCTGTTGTAAAACAACTACCACTGCAGCACATCCACTGTGCATTTGTTTCCTCGTTTCTGTAATTTATTATTCAGGTGCTGTCCAGGTCTGCTTATAGCTTGTGTAAGCATCTTGTCTGGCTCGGCTAAGAAAATAGCCTAATTCAAGATCGATTCTTCTATTAGACCCACAGGGCATTATAGGTCTGTGTCACTGTGATGCTATTGCAAAGCTGCTTTCACACAGGTGTGAATAAGAGCCTGGGAAAAGATAATTAGGATGTCAATAGCAGCGACTCTGCTCTCCTATAAATCTGTTGTCAGGAAAATGTAGAGCTTGTTGGCTAATTGCCTTTGGCTAACTCAGACTTAGTATTTCAGAGAAAAAGCAGCAAGTTTAAGGAGTGAACAAATCTCAGGAAGTCACAAACTTCCTTTGGAATGGTTTGAGAGGCACGCAATATTGACACGTTCACTGAGCAATATCCAGACACAAGCAAATCTTTATCAGACAGTGCTCCGTTTCAGAATTCAATAACTCTGCTCCCAACAGCCCAAACTGTTTTTAAGTGTGAGTCTTTATCTTGGTGGTGAAATCATGGAGGTAGCAAAGCAAATAAACAATGCTTGTTCGTGCCCATCCTGTGTCTAATGGGTCGTCCCGGTTAGAGCTGGAGCGGAGTAATGTGTTTTGAAGCCATTTCCTCTTGCAAGTCAATATTTATGCCATTATGTCCCTTGACCTCATGTGGCATTTTTTAGTCTCAGTTTTTGTTCAGTAGTTTCAGCAGGAAGCTGTTCGGCTGTGGCATACTGACAGGAAGAACTTAGACCCCACCGAGGCACAAAAGCGGGGACCATCTGGTTGTGTTGGTTCTGCCTGCTGGCTCATTCAGTAGAGGGGTACATTTTATCTTCCATCAACTCAATGATCCAAATGCATATTTAATCAGCCCACTTTCAATCTTCTTTAGCTTTTTCCCACAATTTTTCACACAATACCTGATTTCTCGCCCCCGTTTTTGTCTAATTTGGATTGTGCAGCTGCTTAAAACATGCTTGTCTGTGCCTTTTAAAACTGTCTCTCCCTCTCTTCTCTCAGCGTGCTTTTGTACCATGACAAACCAGCAGGACAGGAGCATCAATAGGCCTCTCTTTCACAAACACACATCCTGTCTCATTCCTTTAAAGGGTGACTGAAATCTTACCTGAAATAACCACACAAACCTTACATCACTTTGATATGTGCGGGGCTATAACTAACTTTGCAGGAAATCAAAGCCACAGTAATTCCATTAAAAATTTTGTCGGGTTGAGTTAAATTTAGCCTAATATCCAAAAGCACCGCAAAAAGGATTAAATTGCTCTTCCTGGACCTCTTTATCTCAAAAGATGAGCTCTGCACTCAAGATTCAATTACAAGAATGCTCACTGCAGCGTCAGCAAGTGTTCACAAACTGAAATTTGCATATCTTTTTCTTATGCCTGTTTGGGGCTTCAGAAATGGCAGACCTGGCAGAACAATCAGCGTGTTTTTGCTTTGTTTCCTAACGGTGCTGTTCGTGTAACATAGCTGCTCTGGTTTGTGCAGACAGCTTTACATCATCTGAGACGGAGCCTCATTGAACCCACTACGTGTTCTGACAGGCTTGTGGATATAACTGCCAATATTTAATTTCATCTTCACCAAGTCGTGTCTTGTCGCATGTGAACAATGCTTCCATCACACATTCACCTGAATGCAATTATCCTCCTGGGTCATTGGACCGACTGGGGCATATAAACACGCAACACACACACACACACACACACACACACACACACACACACACACACACACACACACACACACACACACACCTTTCACTGAAGTGACACAGCCACTAGATGAGATGCCAAGACGCCTCATCTTGTCAGGTGATGGCAGGCAGGCTGGACACTCAGCACTATCAAAGCCCTGGCAGCTCTCCAATGAGGCAGCTAGTCTGACCTCTTTTTACCAGCAGGGAGGTATGAGATCCAGCCATATGCTTAAAATCTAACTTTATACCACCATATCACCTGAAAATCCTGGAGGGACAATAAGTGTAAATTCCGCACATTCATTTAAAACTTAATGTTAGACAAGAGCGACATTATTAAATAGTGCTATCATTTTGTTCAGAGGCTTTTTTGGGCTATTTTCCAATTGATTAATCCATCTTTGGTCTATTTAATGTCAGAAGATGGTAAATGCCGTTATTGATTACCCAAGATGGTGTCCTTGTATTTTTTATTTTTAATCTTAGACAAATTAGTTACCTGTCATGCAGCAGTACACTAAACAAGTTAACTTTTTCCAGCCATGAGTTCACTTAAAAAATATTTTCCATGAAATTTTTTCTCAAAGACACCTCCAACAGCTGCATCCAGGACACTGATTTATCCATTACAGTGTGGTATAATAGATATTTAAGACATAAGACATAGATATAATAAAAGACATACAGATGGTGCTCCAAGAAGCAAGTGACTGCTTCATCCTTCCTTATTGAGTTACAAGCATGATTTTAAAGATGGGGTATTGTCCTTTTTTCAGTCTTAATACTGGCCTCCTGGTACCCCTGTAGTAGCTTGACATGATTTGTATCTCACTAACATTCTCCTCACACTGGTGTTTAGAAACCTATGTTTTACCCTCTGTATGAAAAGCTATGTTTTAGCCACTATCTCTTTAAGGCTTTCTGCCCCAGACCCCCTACCTTCTGATTGGCCATCCCTCTAAAGGTCTGTTTAGGGCAGAGCTATGGGTAGACCTTGGTGTTTGAGGCCCATCTATCTTACATTCCATGAACCAGTTAGGAGATCATCATGTGATGACCTCACAATTTCAGTAAGTCTCGTGAAGATCTTGTGCTATTTTTAGAACAGACCCTTTTGAGCAATTTACAGATTCACTGATTTCTACAACATATCAATACATAGTGATTTTAAAGATTGCAAATTTTAGTATTGACATCAAACATTGTTACTGCCAACTGTCAGCAACTGTAGCAGAGGTGGATGTGTCTCAAGGCAAATCGGCCTCTATAGATGTATACCTCACTACAGTTACATTTGGCCAAGCTACTGTAAGTACCAAATAGCATGACTGCAAAATCTACATAACAAAAACAGGGGATATATGATTAAAATTACCCTGCCCTTTTTCCTGTAAATCTAATAAATGCTGTTTGTATGTTAACAATATTGTTTGTAATTCTTTAATAAAATCTCGATCAACTTATCCTTTAAAAAAGCAGACAGAGAAACTAGAAAGAGTTGCACAGAAGCGACAATTGTTTAAAAGACGAATACCGTAAACCCTTTAGGCTTATATTCTGGATATTACAGTAATTCTTGTGTTTCTGCAAGTTGAGCCAATAAGCCTCATTAGAGCCTCACATTTACAGACGGTGATCTTTGTAGAGAATTATTCACATAGTGTATATCCCAGTGAGTATTCACTAATCAGTGAAACAGACCTTGATTAAATGTATTGCGATGCCTTCAGGGGACCTGATGATGTAAAGTGCACAAGATGCTGCTTCTAATGATCTTTTTTTCTTCAAGATGTTGTAAAGAGTTAATGTAGGGGGGCGTTTGTACTGGAGTCTTTTAGACATGAAGCAGGAAGTGTGGTTTTTAATTTTTCTTTGGCTGAAAGACACTAATGGAAGCATCCATTAACTAGAGCTTTTAAACTTTTAGCTTTTAACCCTATCTGCCTCATTAACAGCATGTCGGTTGTGTATGTCTCTGCTTTGTTATAAGTTTGTGTTTGTAACATTACATATTAAGTTTGCCATCCTTCAAATATAAACCATTTATGGCTTCATCTAACATTATGAATGAATGACACACAGAATGAATCACACTTGCCATCTGTCTCACCTTGATTGTGTCTGTACATCAGAGACTTAAAGACTGCTCCCTGAGGAGAGAAATAAACAAATCAGGACACCTCAGGGATGCTTAATCCTGTCCGTCTGATTGGTTTCTGGCTGTGTATAGCTTGTATTGAACATGCTCTCTTTCCCCCATGGGTTCTTCAGCAGGCTCCCATTCACGGATTATTCATTCAGAGTTTGACAGAAACAGATAATTAGTCAAGGTGGTGATTACACCGCTGGAACCAAAAGTCTATTTTCGCATTCACCATATCAGGAACCAAGGGGGAAAAGGTAGTGATGCATCTGATTATGAAGTCAATACTGAATGAGGCATTGCTGGTTTGTTAACAGCAATGAAACTCACTTAGTCATGCAGCTGATGATGGCAGTGTCTCTACAGGAAGCCGGTAATCAGTGAGGTGGACCTTGATTAAAATGAATTATGATGCCTGCAGGGGGCCCTAGTGATCAAAAGTGCATAATACGTCACTCCTAATTATCTTTATTTCTTTGAGGTATTATCTAAGGAGCTAGTATCAGGGCACGTTTTCTACTTCTGCTTATAATGAATCCAGAAATAATGTTTCTGAATGCTTTTAGGTATCATCAAAAAGCCCACTCGGCATCGTAGGGAGGTTCTGCAGTGGAGTCACTAGTCGTCATGTGCTCCGTGGCCTGAGACCACATTGGCAGCTATGCATTAAATTGCTAATGTGCCTGGCAGAGCTACATTATCCGCCCCATCAAAGTGACAAGGGCAGGGATAAAACACTCCGCTCGGCCGTCCGTGAGATCATGGGAAAATGGGTTTTGTGGATATGGCTTGGCAACGTGTGAAGTTGTCTTTTTCTCAATCCTACTTTAGATTCGCTTTGTTTCCGCCCTGCTGATTTGACAGCTGCAGAACAATGAGGTAAAAGTAGCTGGATATCTCTGTCAGTGTTGAAGGTCACCACGTGGCAGAAGCTCTGTCTCACCTGGTGGCCATTGTAGCTTCACATTTGGTTGTTCTTGGCTTATTTTTGTATGTTAAGAAATGGACTGGCATAATGGAAGGCAAAGACCAGCTCCTGGTTTGGAATGCATTAGAAGAGAGAAATACCAAGTTTCAATGGACGAGACTTGAATTCTAAATCTTGTGGTGAATTTTTGCTCGCCCTAAAATCTGAGCTCCGTGTGGACTCACTATTCTTTTCTGTGTGACGCTCCAGCTGGCTGCTTTGTTTGTCCTAGTTTGTACTGTTCCCAGATTCAGCCCCCCCCCCCCAGGCCTCCGGTTGTTGAGTAATATGATATAATTGCCCGAGGGCCACAATAAGAATTCATGTCAGCTCCACAGTAGCTTTTTAAGATCACTCTAAAAAGCCCCATGCCCTGCTGCGCTTTTCCATTTTTTCAATGTTTTGGTCCTAAACACAGAGAATACTGCACATCTCATTTTCTTATCACACTGCTACAGTTGACTCAGAAATGCGCCAAGTAACAACTGTCATGGGGAATTTCTGGGATTTGAGAAGTCACTCAAATCGGAGGATTGGTTTCCTCTCCTGGGTCAGTCATTAAACCTCCAAGTGTGGCTAAAAGTTGAACCGTCTGTTGGTTACAGAAACACTTTATCTTTTCAAAATGAAACCTTGAGCCTCAAGTTGAACACCAGAGACCGGTTGTCGGCGTCAAAATGACTAATGCCTGGCCACCGAGTGCTCTCAGGAAACAAGAGCCAAGATGGGAGGCCCTGCGCGAGGGAGGAGAGCTGTGACTTCAGGTGCGATGTGTAGGCGGCAGAGAACCACGAGCCCAGTGATGATTAATGAGCTGCACCTTATGCCAGCAATTTTAAACGCACTGTCCCGATCATGAGCGGAAGTGGCACACACTCCAGCAGCTTTCTGACAACTCTGCTGCTTCCTCTCCCTTACACTTACACTCACACACACAGAGTCTCAAACTGAATAAGTGCCCAATAAATCGGAAGCTGCGGACGTGATGTGTAAAAGTGAGGATATAATGTTGATTTGGTTTGGGGTTACTTGACAGACCTGCTTTTTACAGGCCGTACATCTTTAGCTTGGGTAACTGTGCTGATGTTTTCTTTTAGTCCACACCTCACACTACACCAAGCCCTTAATTGTCACCAGGCTTTAATAGCTCATGGCTCCCTCAACTAAGCCTTAATGTTTGTCTGTTTGAGAAGAAGGATGTGACATTGACTTGTCAGGATGGTTCAGGGATGTTTGTTTAAGTTATAAACAAAGTAATAAATGGTTTCATAATTTGGATCTGAAAACAGGAACAGGATCTAGATTCCTGTTTAGATTTTAAAGTTCATTCTACAGGTTACATCTGCTCCTCTTAACCATAGCTTTAACAGGAAATAAGAAATGTTTCTGACAAACAGGAGAAGTTTTTAAAGAAAGGTTAGATAAAACAGTTTGGCTTTTGTATGAGTGAAAAATTGCGCCATGCTATTTCAGACATTGTTTAGGTAAAAAGTAAAGGCACTGTGAGGATTTTATAAGTGATCAGGAATAAGTCTCTCTTTTCTGTATTGTGTAATATACTATATTACATCTCAGTATCTGATTTTCCTGGGAGAACATGAATCAATTTACAGCATGTGAATCAAAAGTCCCTTTGAAAACGCAGCACTGGCCGGGAAAGTCTTCAAGAAAAAAAAAGAGAAAATATTTCTTGGAGTTATTTTGTAGTAATGGTTGACACTGGAACTGGACCAGCAAAAAGAAAAAGGACATCAGAGAAGAAGAAAGCTAAACAAGAGAGTGATAGAGAACGGACTGAAACACGGGTTAAACTGTTCGTAATATTGTTCATTCCAACCCAAACCACCTTAACAAACTTGAGAGTCGATCAATAAAATGAAGAGTGTGGTTACATTCGCTCTTCTTGGTGAGGTTGGAGTTGGTAGATGAGCACTTGTTGGACATAACCAGGATTCACAAATATTACAAGTACGGACATACACCAGGCTGAGAGTAATGCCAAATTACAGTGCAAAATGAGTTTACAAAGTTTGCTTTTTGTTACGTTTGGAACAAAAGTGCTACATTATTGTTTCTAAAAACCATACCACATTGCTTTGTATCCCATAATAGTTGTCGGGAACAAAGAAACGTAGTGTTATAAAGAAGATCTGCTCTCCATTCATTTGCTTCTAAAACTAAATCCGTGTTTCCGCCAAGCAGACCGGTTTAGTTCGTCTTGGTACGGCACGCAGTTTGTGGCGTTTCCACTGACTTATCCCGGGACAGATCCCCAAATAACCAAGACGTCGTCTCACTTTTTGGGACCCTTTCTTATGGGTGCAAGACTGAACCGATCCGCTCTCGGAAGGAAGAGCTACAAGACTGCAGACTGTTGATTTGTCAAGAATCGTCACTTACCCCAACAGTGGCTGCATTTCTCCTGGCAGCACACAGACTTCTCTGAAACGAAGCTTGATTGCACTTTGTATCAAAGAGCTACATGCCTATCACAGAGAGGACGAAATGCTGCATGTCTTCCATCTGTGCTCTTTGTTTACTGTTGCGTTTTTTCTTCCTTGTTGGATTCAATAGCGAGTAAATTGTGTTGCGCTGCTACTGTGTCACGCTATTGTTGAACAGCTGAGGCTTTCGGCATCCAGCTTATACGCCCCCTACCACGAGAGGGCACAGTTTGCTGTGGAGACGCAAATGGGATCAGGCTTAACTGTACCAAACCATGCTAAACGGTACTGAACCAAACCAGACTGCTTGGTGGAAACGCAGCTAAATTCATGTCTTGGCAAGAGTCGCATCATGAGGACAGTGGATGATGATGCTCATGGGAGATGGAGTCTTTCCATCCCATTCCCAGAAGAACACTGTCACAGCAATGGTGACCAAAATGGATAGTTCACAAGATATGCTGTCAGGTGATGAAAAAATCCAAACCAAGGCAAACTGTACAGTGCTTAAGCACACTTCAGCCCAAAGCACGTTTCGGATGGGTGGTCTTTGGCACAGTTTACTATTTCATGCACAAGCAGAAGCACCCAGACGCACATGTGATCCATGAGGTATGATCACCGCGTTGGCACCTCTCGACAATTATTTTGAACAAAGCAGAGGTGCTAGAGGGCTGTCTCGGAACGACGTAACATCAGCCAAAAAGTTTCTAAAGTTGTGGCAGTGCTCTCTGTGTCTCATGTGCTGACTCTGATGAGATTGCGCTTTATGTAAACAGATGCTTCACGATGATGTAGGCGGGCCATGCAGTGTGTGATACCCGCTAAAGTCTGGTTTATTGGAGTAGCGTGACGGCTGGCTATACTCTCTAGTGGGGGGGGCAACAGCCTTGTGGGGGAGGGGGCAATTGTGCTTGAGCACGGCACAGTTTGGATGGCCAGTGTGACCACACCCACATTTGTATGTCCCATTAAAAACTTTTTTTACTGTTAGTTTACCAAAAGAACTACAAAACAGACACTAAATGCTTCCTCAAGATTCCAATTTTCTAAAAATGAACTTAATACAAGACCAACTCACCAGTAGGCACACAGATAGGAGCAAGTACTGTCACTGCTGATAGCATTCTGAAATGTGATGTCTGCATGTAATAGGCAGGTTCAGCCTGCTGTTAACAGGGTTGCACCACTGTAAACCCAGGGAGGCATTTGTATGATTTGAGGATGTGAAGAAATTCACTGCATCAGCGTTTTTAAGGCTATTACTGCAGCAGAGCCGCTACACATGAGGAAAAGCAAACGTAGCGAACATGAAATTAAGGTTTTTGAACTGAATAAAAAATGAGCTTGACGTTTTTCACCATATCAAAGCTTTATACTCCTTGTTGTAATCGTGCTGCATTTGTTGGCTGTCAGTGCTTACGCTTGATGTAGATTAAGTCAAAGCACTTCTCCCTACGTGTCCTCGTGTTTTTTTTCTGCTGTACATAGCTCGTAAAGAAGGCCAGAACAGACATTTTCCTTCTGCTCTGCCTGCTTATAGATTCTCCTCACTTTGAAGGGTCTTCCATGAGGTATAGGCCTCGCATCGTACCATAAAGCAGCCGACTTTAATGAGCCATGCAGCGAAGAAGGTGAAAAGCCGAAAATGTACTGAACACTTGCTTCTTTCTCTTTGGCAGCAGCCTTCTCCACGGTGTCAGCTCTTTCGTTCTGCTGCTTGACAGTTATCCAGCCCCCTCGGCTTACCACAGCTACAGACTGAATCAAGGCCTGTTTCCACTGATATTCCTTACATTTATTCCCAGGGTGCTTTTTTTCTTGTTTGTTGTTTTTCTTTTTTTCTTATCATAGGCTGTTATTTCCCTGTTCCAGCACCAGACCCGTTTTATGTCTCTGTCACCTCAGCACATGCCTTTGCTTGCACTAGGAATTATCTGTACAATAAGCTGGCTTTGTCCTGAAAATGCCACAGTATGTGTGAGAGCCCTTCATCCCTCCTTTTCCTTTTTTCTTTCTTTTTTTTTTTTTTTAACCGAGGGCTGACCTGAGAGTTGTTGGCATCAGCACAAAGGCTCACACAGTGAATGGAAGCTTTATCTTCTCTATCCTATCAAGGCAAAGTCTCTGCAGCTCGCCCAGTCAGCCCGCCTTCAGAAAATCTGGAAATAAAACAACTCATTCTTTCCCAGAGTTAAGTGTTTATTGGTCTGTCAACACCTTTAACAGTTGGGCAAAATATGCTCCAAAATTGGAAATAGATGTTCCTCCCCTGTGTACGCTTCTTACTGCTTCTTTTATTCACTCATCCTCATTCTCTCTTTCTTCTTCTGTTGCTTCAGGTTCAACTACAGATCGACGCACCATCTCACCACGAATGGCTTCTATGAATTCCTCAACTGGTTTGATGAAAGAGCGTGGTACCCCTTGGGCAGGATCGTAGGTGGAACAGTAAGTTTTCTGCTCTAATTGATGCAGTCAGGCTCGTGCTTTACGTGTCTGCACATTTGTTTAGTTGCTCTTGAATTCTAGGCTGTTTTCACTGAAAATACAGTGGGAGAACGTCAAGTACAAGGAAAATAAATGAAGTAAGATGCTGTAAACATGGCTCGAAGGAGCTCACAAAGACAAGTGAATTTCAGTGCTGTAGCCAGCTTGTTTCTCTCAGTGAAAGAAAAGGCACTGCTTGGGGACTGGAAAGCTCCGCTTGTTGACTTGAACATTCACTGGGGTGATGGTGGCTCTTATTGGACTGGAGGCTGTGAGTAAAGGTTCAAGCTCACTGGGTCTCACTGCTGAACCTCTACAGGCCACACAGCCTGCAGGCTTAGGCATGGCTCATAAGCTACGCATATCAAGAGCTGCACATGGTTATTGTCAAAATTACTATGAACTGAGCTGAACTGGAACTGAGATGTTTATTGAACTTTTTAACAAAATATCACAAAAAAATTGCTCTGTAATTTTGTTTATGGTATCAATTTTTTATCACATGTGATAAATTAGGCATTTTTGGCAACTTTTTTGTAAAGTTTTTAGAATATATGCATTCCTTGAATGAAGAAAATGGCTAATCACTGGTTCATACACGACACATACCTGCACACTAGAAAGCCAACTGGTGTGGCTCTTCGTCCCGAGCTGCTCTCCAAGTGCCCGAAAGCCAGTGAAAGTTATGCAGAGCTTCACCCTCTTTTAGAAAAAAGCTTTATCTGTTTGGAGTTTTGTTTCACTTTGGTTGTTTTCCTGCTCCCTGGTACATCTGATAATTTGATGTAATGACGATAAAAGAATTATACCCATGTTATACATTTGAAGATGTTCAGAGTGCTTTTCTCCTGCTGTCAGACTGTCCCTCTGCAGAGTGGGGGACTATGTCTCACTCACTCATGAAACAAGTGTGATAGATTTTAACCTGTTAGTTGTGTTGTTAGATCTTTTTTAAGTGACAGTCATCTGTTAGCTGTGGAGCTAGCCGCTGTGTCAGAGAGAGCAGAATACATACTGAATTTGCACGCTCATATCTATGCAGGAACAAAAGTGATATTAATCAAGTTTTGGAATCACAGAGGTGTATTGTTAGTTATTGAAACTACGGGCACACTTCGCGTCCCCTTTGATTTAAGTTAAACTGTTTGTCGCACAGTGGTCTGAGAAATATTTCATTTTGGCTCAGTTCATTTTGTCTCGTTTCAGCACACATTTTGTGGCATTTCCATTGACCAAACCGGGTACAGGTCCCAAAATTACCAAGACAAACCTTTCCACTTTTTGGGACCCCTCCTTGTCTGGTTCGCAAGACATACATATCTGAGCCCAGAAGGTGCTACAACACTGCAGTCTATTGATTGGTCAAAAGAATCAAGAAACAAAGCTTGAATGCACTTTGTAACAAAAAAGCCACATGCCAATCACAGAAGAGACAAATTGCTGGATGCCTTCTGCCATTGCTCTTTGTTTTCTGTGTCGCATTTGTCTTCTTTGTTGGATTTAGTGGGAAATAGAGGGGTACTGTCCGAGGCTAACTGCATGGATTTACCAATCCAACCCCTAACAAACTGTACTATCCAAACTGGTTGGATGAATTGCTTGGTTGAAACAGGGCTTATGGTCATGACGTAGGCCAACAGTGTACTATGGACACCGCTATATCACCAAGCACTAACTGTTTCACAGGGATAAGTAAGGGTGATCTGCTCTGAATAAATGTCCCACCTTGATAAGCTGATGGTTGAATGGAAAGACTTCCAGTTTGGTTTTCTGAAAATTGCACCCCATACACTTTGCTGATGATAATGGCGTTAGCTTGTTCATGCAGTGACCTCTGGCATGAACCGGCTTGCTTTGCATCACACGGTAAAGCTTAGGGGAATGAGAGTCAGCAACTCCAATGTCTGAGGCCATGCTACTCTGTGAGATTGCCTCCGTCAGTTTGACCCAAGGTGAAAGAGTACAAGTTGGTTGGGAACTTGTTCAAATTGGTACCGCATTGCCAGTCATGAGGGTTTTGTACTTCCCTGTGGAGGGAGCTAAGCCTGAAGGCAAATCTCTGGATTTAGGAGTTGATCTTTCACCTGTGGTCATGAGCTCAGGGTAACGTATGAAAGAATGAGAACACATCCAAGCTGCTCTAATGAGTTTTCTACATCAAGTTTTCTTGACTTATTTTTTAGGATTGGGTGAGCTCAGACACATTAAACATAAATCCCCCTGTTCAGCTTCTCTGTTAATAAACCAGTCGAGACTGTTTGGGAATCTGGTCAGAAAGCCTCTTTTTACCCCAGCTTAGTGAATTAGTCTTGGCTTCTCCACTAGGGGAAGATCCCAGAACATGCTGGAGGGATTTCACATCCATCTTGACCCAGGAATACTCAGGAATCTCGCAGGAGGTGCTTCCAGGGGAACTGGATGGATCTGGTCCGCCTTGCATTGCTTTGCATGCTTCCGCTGTGACCCTGGCCTAGTTGAAAGGCAAAAAAAGATGAAGCAGGGGAGACTTTTTCATCAGCACAGAGCAGGTATTTGAGCAGAATCTAAAATATCTGCAGTCCCAATCCATTTTATATTAAAGGATATTCAAAGCAACAGTCAAACAAGCTGCAGTCAGCCCATTATTGAGAAAGTCAGGCATCAAATTATACTTTGATTGAATCGAAAGGCAAAAGAGTCAGAAATATCTGAACCCGTCGTAAATATTCATGAGCACAAAGGGATTTCTCATATACATCCACATGCAGTTTGTATTAATGTTCTCCACTGTGCAGGGAAAATGTGGGGTTGATGTGGGGTCACAGAAATCCTCTCTGCAGACCGTTTTTTGTGGAGGATTTGAGGACTGGTTGCATGGGGTTATCTCGGGTTAGGCGAGCCAGCGTACAGATACCAAAGAGCCCCGTAAGCCTCCATCGGGCAGCTCAGATTTGAGTCACAATCCAGTACCAACAGTGAGCTGTTAACTTGACCGATTCTCCTCTCTGCTTCTGGCTGCCCTGCTTATTGAAGCAACCAGTGCTGTGAAACAGTGCCCACAGCAACATCAGTGAAAAATCCAACACGTCAATTCCACGCAATTTATCCCTCACTTCCTCTCCACTGTGCATCTGTTCCCTTGACCTCATCCTCTCTGCCTGCCGCCATGCATCCTGTAGGTTGTGCCCATTCATCCTTCTTCTTCTCCCTTTAATAATCCCACTGGGCCGTTTTTTTCTGTTGACTGAGCTTCATGGACCTCCCCGGGTTGGCACTGAGCTGTAATTGCATGAACTAATGATGCATCAGGATTATACACTTGGCGTCCTCAGCCTCTTGTTAATGTGGAAACGTCCCCCGACATGTTTCCATCTCTGGAGTCAGTTGAGGGTCAGGCCCATTGTCACATTTTCTGTCCCATACAACTGTGTTGTAGTGTTTGACTAATGTAGGGCAGTGGTTCCCAAGGTAGGATTCATGGGGGCAGGGGGTCCCCTATAATCACAAAGTTAATTACAACTGCTTCTTTCATCCATTATAGTAAAATTATAAACAAAAAAAGGGGTTGAATTTTATTAAAAGCCACAGAAAAACAAAAAAAAATGCAAACAGAAAATGTGTGATCCGTTTTCCTCATTTCTTTGTTGTCAAAAGACCCTGAGGTGACCAAGCCATAATAACAACGGTATCAGAGGATACAGGATGTCAGATTTTCTACTGATCAGCTGGATTTTTGTCCATTTCTTTGATTAGCCTTTTGGTGTATTCCCACAGCAGGGGGTCTCTGGCTATGCTATTTTTGTCATTACAACCTGGGCCCACATGCACGTCCAGCCATTAACAATAAAAACAGACCATTTGTACTAATGGTTGAACAAAAAACTTTATTAGCGTGAGCTGGGTTAGCACCCCAGCAGAGCATTAAATTTAATGGTTGTAGATCAAGAGGCAACATTTAGTTTAGAAAAATGAAGCCTATGAGGAAGTGCTAAAAGTCTCTGTTCATGAAGAATCTGCTTGAGGCTGGCTGCGGAAAGAATGGAAACCACGTACACACCGAGCAGATACTACGTCCATATTCTACGCAGTCTGTTGTAGATCCCACCATTACAGGCGCTAACAGCAGAATTACCCCATCTGTTAGGCTGTTTTAATGATAGAGAACATCAAGGTCATGCATATTGTATCATGTTTCAGATCCTCTACTTGTGCTCATAAACACCACACACATTTACTGTTTAAGACATTGTGCCAAATTTTCCCTCTACCCTTTGTTTCTAATCTTTAATGAATGACGAGCTGACAACAGCTGTTTGTTTAAAGTTTGTGGAAAGTTAGGTAACCCTTTTCTAGGCATTAACCCATTGATTGTTTGGGTCATCAGATAATTCACATTCTTGTTTTATGAAAAAAAGAGGGAGAGAGACAATCAGATTGTTCAAATCATTTTGATTTTCTCCTGTGTCAATGATAACCTTTAATAATGGAAAACAGCAACAATTTGTCAAATCATAATTTCTGTTTGACTATAATAATGGCATAAACTAATCACAAACTGACTGCAGTGGAGTATTTTCTGTTGTTATTTTTCTGGGGTAAAGATTGCCAGCCAGAGCACATCATGACAAGCTTCAACATCTAATAAGCTTTGAAGGCCAGTGAAAAAAAAGACAGAAGTTTTTTTTGGTGTGTAAAAACAAGAAACAAAAAAATACCAAATCAAAGTAAGAATGCAGTGCCACTCTCTTCCCAGCAAACTCAAGTATCAAATTTGGACTCTGTAGGTATTCAATGTTAAAACAATCATATCTCAATCATAGCCTGAAACGCTGATCGGAATGTCTTTAGATCTCTTTGTTTGTGGTCAGTGTCAACATGAGCAAATTTTAATCTGACACCACACGTGCAGGGCAGTTAGTTTGATTTTGGAATTACTTTCATACAGATGATGCGTTGTCCATCTTAATATCCTGTCAATTTGTGTCAGTTCATCTGGATGAACTAGATGCAAATACTGCATGCTGTGTGCAAAAGCACTGCGGCATAGCCTTGTGCTATTTTGGGGGTGAATTCAAACCGAAAAACAGATTAAAATTATCCCAAACTCAGGACCTTATCTTCTGTTTTCTCTCTTTCCCTGCCTTTGCAATCTCCAGAACTTAGACTATATTGCGCTGCAAGTCTGAACATAGACGACTTAAAACACAGGGTGCAGTAAAATGCATAAAATAAGCCAATATTTAAAGGCAAAGCAACATCATACTCAGTATTCCAGATATTGCCCCTTTCTCGAGTTGTCTGTTGTAGTTTCTCTGCACAGAGGAGACAACAGAGTCACGTTTGTTTTAGTACCCATCATCCGCAGTTATCATTGCAGCATTAAACAGATGGTAGAGGGCAGGAGCTGTAGCATTGCCACATGCAGATGTTTGAAAATAGTATTTGCCGCTGCAGAAGACCGCAGGAATTGGAATCGAAATCCCATCCATCAGCAGTCTGCTGTCATATGCAATTACCATCTGCTCTTGGTAATTTCATATGACAGGCCTGGATTGTAATAATGGATATGCTGCTTATACTATAGCACATGAATGCAGGGACAAGCCTTGTAGTCAAAGCGAGGAAGCTAAAACTCCTGATTAGACTGGTAATCGGAAATGGAAGGCATGCAATTTAAAGTGAATTTCAATGACATTTACAAGATCCCTTGGCTTCATGATGCATTGTCTTTTGCATACAAATAAGCATACACAGCTCACATCTTTCCCCTGTACACTTGTCCTGACATTTCATGAATACATGAGTTATAAAACAACAAATAACTGCAGTGGTATTCACCCAGTTTCTTTGATAAGGATCATAGAGTGTTGCGCTGATCTTTTCCCAGCTCAAATTGAGTTTCACATGAAAGTGATTTCGTTTTCAATTACAATATCACTTCAGATATTTTGGTGTGCTCAGCCGACTGTCCTCAAACTCGACCCATCTGCAAATAGAGGACAAAGGAGTGCTTCTGCTCTATCAGAGCTCAGCTTTTGTTTGAGGTAAGACGACAATAGGTGCTTTGATGAGTATCAGTCATTTATAGCTCCCTCTCTCTCGATCATTTCATTAGTGAATATTAACTGTGTTTCTCTGAACATCAATTTCCTGCCACATCGTCGCTCATTTATTTCAGTATCTGAGTTATCTCTGTGGTCCGCTCAAGTGAAACAGAAAGTCTTACATGTCTTTAATACTCAGGAAATAACTTTGAAATTCAATATTACATCATTGATCCAATATATTAGCTCGTAAATGATCTTAAATCAAACACAAATTAAAAAGTGAAAGCAGAAATGAAATCTAACCTCTAGGATGCCCTTTTGCACTGTGAAGCTGTGCTGTTCCAAAGAGAGTGAGGAGAGCCTTTCAGTGGGTATAATTTGTGGAGTGCTTGCCTGGCCGGGATATGTAGCATTTACCGAGTAATTACCTCTGTCATGTTGACCTTGCAGCCAACAGCCTTTTGTCAGCCTTTCTGGGGCAGAGCAACAGGCAGACCTTGGTGTTTGAGGCCCATACTTTAGCCTTTAATAAACATCTCATGAAGAATTGCCAAGAGCTTGCCAAGATCTCATGCAGGTTTCAGAACAGGCAGTTTACAGGGATTTGTTGCGCATATGAATTTGTCACATTTTGAAAATCCAACATTATTTACACCCACCGATCACTTTATTAGGTACACCTTGCTAGTGCCGGGTCAGAACTGCCTTAATCCTTCGTGGCATAGATTCAACAAGGTACTGAAAACATTTCTCAGAGAGTTTGGTCCATATTGACATGATAACATCACAGTTGCTGCAGATTTGTCTGCTGAACATCCATGATGAGAATCTTCCGTTCCACCACATCCCAAAAGTGCTCAATTGGATTGAGATCTGGTGACTGTGGAGGCCGTTTGAGTACAGTGAACTCATTGTCATTAGGGATGCACGATATTGAATTTTTTCCGATATCCGATATGCGGATATATCGAAACCCCTTTTGGTCGATACAGATAATCACAAGTTTGTTTGTTTTTTTTTCACTGTAAAGAAAGCTAAGTCTATCCTGGACTGGAATTTATATGTTACTCTTATTGTGACGGTCTTATTTGTTTAAGAAACACACATAAAACAAGACAAAAAACATTTGATTTTTATATATTTAAATAAGAAATGTATTATTTTTCAAACTCAAGACATTCAGTATTGAAATACAGAAAAATAATTTCTTTAGATCACATGAACTTTAAATGTACAATGCATTTTTTAACATAACCAAGTTGCATTTAATTATTTTTGAGCTACTGTAACAACCTGGTGACAGACACAGAGCTCTGCAGTGCAAATAAATGAAGTGCTACATTTTATTTAAGGAGCTTGTTTTTCAGATGGAAAATAATAATAATCTTAACTGAATAGCACCGTATCGGCTGTGCTTATCGGCAGAAATTTTCATATCTGCCGATACCGATAAACGTGTTTTTAAGCTTTTATCAGCCGATACCGATATTTCACAGATAATATCGTGCATCCCTAATTGTCATGTTCAAGAAACCAGTCTGAGATGATTCCAGCTTTATGACATGGAGCGTTATCCTGCTGGAAGTAGCCATCAGAAGATGGGTACACAGTGATCATAAAGGGATGGACATGGTCAGCAACAATACTCAGGTAGGCTGTGGACTTTGGTACTAATGGGCCCAGAGTGTGCCAAGAAAATATCCCCCACACCATTATACCACCACCAGCAGCCTGAACTGTTTATACAAGGCAGGATGGATCCATGCTTTCATGTTGTTGATGCCAAATTCTGACCCTAGCATCCGAATGTGGAGCAGAAATCCAGACTCATCAGACCAGGCAACGTTTTTCAAATCTTCTGAGCTTGTGCGAATTGTAGCCCGGGTTTCCTGTTCTTAGCTGACAGGAGGGTCACCCGGTGTGGTCCTCTGCTGCTGTAGCCCATGTGCCTCAAGGTTGGACGTGTTGTGCATTAAGAGATGCTCTTCTGTAGACCTCGGTTGTAACCAGTGGTTATTTGAGTTACTGTTGCCTTTCTATCAGCTCCAACCAGTCTGTCCATTCTCCTCTGACCTCTGCCATCAACAAGGCATTTTCGCTCACAGAACTGCCACTTTGGTATTCTCTCTTTTTGGGACCATTCTCTGTAAACCCTAGAGATGGTTGTGTGTGAAAATCCCAGTTGATCAGCAGTTTCTGAAATACTCAGACCAGCCCATCTTGCACCAACAACCATGCCACGTTCTAAGTCACTTAAATCCCCTTTCTTCCCCATTCTGATGCTCAGTTTTAACTGCAGCAGATCATCTTGGCCATGTCTACATGCCTAAATGCATTGAGTCGCTGCCTTGTGATTGGCTGATTAGAAGTTAGTGTTAACAAGCAGTTGGACAGGGGTGCCTAATACAGTAGCCAGTGAGTGTATATTGATAATATGGAAATGCACCCACTCCTTAATCTTGCTATTGTAGTTTCTCCCCATTCCACCAACTGCATATTCATCCACTGCTGAAAATAATCCCCAACAAATGCATTATTTACTCCTGCCTTGCTTAAAAACTACAGTGCCCATCTGCTGCGTGTGAGTTGACCGCAGCTAGTTCTCCTAATAACCCACGTTTGACTTGGAAGACGTTTAACGGCAGATGGTGAGTTGCATTTCCTTTTACAGGGTTCACAGTTATTTCAATAGCAGGTGGGGGGGTCATTCTGTTGGCCGTGCTGGATGCAAATGTCTCTCCATAACATGCAAATCTATGCAAAGCGCAGTAAGATGTAAGAACGGCTGAATTGATGAGATTTGACAGAGTGACTGCAGACGCTCAACCAGCCTGCTCACATGTAGACTTTTACCTGCAGTGTTTATACATCAGTGGATACAATTATCTCTTGCCTTGCCCAAGGGCACCGTGACAGCAGTTGCTGGAGTAACTGAAAACCTTGCTCATTAAATGTGTAGGCTAATTGTCAAAATCCCACACATTTGCATGACTGAGCTGAATGTTTTCTGAGCAGAGACAGGCTTCAGGGAAGAAGGGCATTTAGTTTCCTCCCACACTGCATTCAGAACCACAAAAACGAGTGCGAGAGAGCTGTGTATTTGCATCAAGCTTATGCTTTTAAAACGCGCAGGGGTGTGGACGAGTGCTTGGTTCATCTCCGGTTGGCACAGCCTGTTTCATAGCCTGGGATTGCACTCACAGCTTATATGGCCTTTGTGTGGAAAAGTGTCTGAACGACTAAGTTGAATTCCATCCTCGTTTCCACAAAAAGCTGTCTTGACATTTGAACAATGTCAAAGTCCTTTCTCATGCTGAGCGGTGGTCTGGGACCCTTCTAGCTCCAGGTGGAATTCATAAGAGCACCTTTGCTCCAGCTGACAGCAGTGACCATGCCTCTTGTCTTTTGTATTCAACCTCCTCCCCGCCTGCACACTGTTTAACACACCCTCTCTGTCCTTTCAGCCATTATATTTCTTTCCCATCCTCTCTGTCTCTCCAACCTTTTATCTTTCATCATCTCCTTTACTGCCTGCCTCCACATTTTTTGAATGTCTCCCTGTCTCCTCTCACTATCCTCACCATCACCCCGCCTCCCTTTTTTTTGTTCAAAATCATCATCCAAATGATCCTGACAGTCCTCATTAATTGTGCATGATAGCGTGAAGTCTTTCAACACTTGAATGGGTTACACCGTTTGGAAGATGTACGAGGCTACATCAGTATGTGTGACACTTTTGTGCTGTTCAGCCTGGACCAGTCCAGCTGCCCTCTGTGTTTTTAAATTTCCCTTTTCACTCCTTCCCACCCTCTAGTCCCCTGAGGACAACTGTCTGCTGCTCTTTCTACCAGCCCCAGATAAGGAAGGAAGGCTTCTCTAATGTGACAGTCTCTAACAACAGCACGCTGCCAAGCCAATCAACCACTCTTTGTTGCCATAAAAACAATGACTCAGGGTCTTTTAGGGTAACAGCTTTTGTCAGCTCAAGATGATATTTCCATAATGAACACGCAACGTGATGCACTCCTGAATGCCAATTTTGGACAAGTGTTTATAAATTACACCCAGAGATTCTTATTAATCAAGCTCAAACTCTGTGCGAAATCTTCTTGGCTGTGATGGATGTTATCAGTAATCAGCGCAATCTTTTGGAGACCTGCTCTTTTCTACTGCAAGGTTCAAAATGGCTAATAATTACAATAGTACTTTTGTAAATGGCATTCACCAGACTTGAATCCTTGGAGCAAAGAGGCCAGACACGATTGATTTTCATAACAGTAGATGGGTTGATGAAGCTGAAGTCTCCTTGGCGCTGGCTAATTAGAGTCGTGAAGACCTGAGTTTATTAGCTGCAAGGCAAAGTGCGTGGACCGGGGCTGCAGTGAGCGTACATCAGGGACATCACTCACGCGTTAAACACAGCCTCTTTTTACTACAGACACCCTGTGTACTGGAGTGTTCTGCACAGCGCCCTAATTGGATCTCCTCTTGTATATATGAGATGCGGCCATGATGCCGCTCCTGCTTGCGCTCCAGCTCCTACTGGGTGTTGGCTTTAATTCATTTTATTACAACGCTTTGTCGAATGCTCAGTTCTGTTTAGTCAATTATGGCATTTGGTGCCTGGTTGTTTCTACGGAGAGAACTACCACCGTGAGTAACAGACCATCGATGTGGATGAGGGTTGGGTTATAAAGTGTGAAGGGCAAGTCCAACCATATCAATTCAAGTGCAGCTGGAAGAAACCAAAAGAAAACAGAGGAAAAAAAACCCAAAACAAAATAGGTTGAAGGACTTAAAGAGCTCTGAGACAGAAAAATCGACAATATTGAAAAAAGACACATGAAGTAAACAGGAAGGAGACCACAGTATGGATTGTAGCAGTGTTTAAAGACTCTGACTGTGAGTCTTGGCAGAACACCTTAATTAGGCTTATACAACTTGAGCAGTGTTTGCCACAGAATGACAGCATACTTATTGCAATGGTGGGGTGGAGGCGTCAATATTTCAAGAAATAAGTGAATGTATTTTGTTGCAAATAAAGAGATCTCTTTAAATAGCATGTCCTATCCAGGTTTCTTTAAAATAAGCACACCTTTATTTTTTAGCCAGCTTCAGGGTTAGCTTCATGGCAGCGCTAGGCTAAACCAGGCCAGGCATTTTAGTTAATACCCCAGGAAGAACAACTTTTGATTGACAAAACTGATTGCCAGTTGGCTTTCACTCCTCACAAGTCTACTGCCGTGCAGGGGCGTGTCCAGACTTTTGGACTTAGGTGGCACTGACACAGGGGTGGCCATGGTGTGTGCACGGATACACACAGATTATGAACATTTAATCTCTTTGACTCCACTCACTGCTTTAACAACCTTCAGTTCAGTGCTGTACAGACCTTCTTTTCCAGTATATGATTTTAGTATAAAAACTCAATTATTCATAAACACGCATCAGCCACTCTAATAAATTTACAGTAATTTTCCCAAGTCTAGAAATAAAAAATATTTTCACAACAGGAACATTCGTTTTTAAAAAAGCCATTTCTTAGTAAATTACTCGACTAATCAACAGATGTTACGACTAAGGCTTTATAAGGGTAAAGAAGCTCCAGATGAAAGGCTCTTCGGATTGACCTCCAGACATGCCCATCACCAATCTCCTCCAATCAGTCTGACAGGGGGAAGAAAACACATGCACACATGTGCACACACTTACAAGCTCACGCTGTTACATCACATTTTCAGCACCAGCCGTAAAAACAGATAATCGTTGTTGGATTTGATTGGTGACATAATCTATCACTGCGCCCTAAATCTAATATCAGGTGAGCCTTGAATCAGGGAGGTTGCTTTCAGATGATGTTATGAAACCATATTCTGCATAGTATATAGATATAGTCTGTGTGACATGTGTTTCTGATTCAGAGTTCTGAAGCCTATCAACAATGGGGTCAGGGAATGTTTAACTCCGCCTTGGTCTAGTTTGGATGAGGCAAAGAGGCGGACCTTTATATTTTTTGGTGTAAAAATCTGCTTTTTTGCTCTTGGTGTAGGTTTCTGGTTGTTTCCACTGCACACCTCAATGGACTCTTTAAGAACTGCAGTTGATAACATTTCCTCATTAGCTTCGAACCCTGCCACATAGCAGCCTTGTTTTTAACTTGAAACCAAGGTTGTAATTGTTAACTAAAACGAAACTAAAAACGAAAACTAAAATTGAAAATACATTGCAGTTAACTCAAACTAATAAAAACTAGAAAAGAAACAAAAACGATAAGTAAACTAAAACTGTATCTTGTGTTCACAAAACAAACTGAAACTAACTAAAATGATAGACAAAATTCCCTTAGTTATAGTTTTTGACAATATTAATAGCCTTTAGGATTTAAATTAATCCGACACATTTTCCCAACCAATTTTACGACAGTTTTAGGCAGTTGTCAGTGTCGCACAGCACCATCATTGTGGCGTATAGGGACAAGCTTGTTTACTGCACTGACTGGCTGTGCGCTGTGCTGCAACGAAACGTAGTGGAGCAATGAATTAGAGCATCTGTAATAGTTTAATTGTTACATAGTCCAAGTTTTTATTTATTGAAGCTCATATTATATTTTTTTTATTTATGTTAATATTATTTTTATATAATTTATGTCAACATTATTTTAAATAATTTATGCTTATATTTTTTATACTAAGTTTATATTATTTTCATGTGTTTAAGGCAGCAGCCAACAGTTCAGTATCAGCATTGACTGAGCAGTGAGCACTATGTTGGACTTGAAAATAAGCAGTATGACAAAATATGACCTTTTTGAATCCTGCACCTGGTTAATAAAGTATGAAAAAACTAAAACTAAACTAAAACTAAGCCTTGTTGCAAAAATCAAAACTAAATAAAAACTAGATTGCCTGCTCTAAAACTAATCTAAACTAAACTGTAATGGAAAATAAAATGTCAAAACTAACTAAAACTAAACTAAAATGAAAAATCCAAAACTATTATAACCTTGCTTGAAACTGAAACTTGGATTCTTTTTGAGAAACTTTTTTTTCCTTCAGGGCAAATAAAAACATCTGGTTTTTGCCCCATTTTTACCTCTGTTGGACTACAGTGATCTGTTGTATATGAGCCTATCTGACCAATGCTTTTAGAAGTGGGACATTGTTTATCACTGTGCTTTATCATTCCTCTCTGGCTGCGGTCATCTTGTACACCACTGTTCTTTATATGCTCCATCTGCTGCTGCTGCTGAGTGGCTGTCTCTGTGTCTCTGCAGATTCTCGAGCTGGTTGGTTTTTTTGAACAAGTCCTTCCTTGGTCTGCTCTCATCTTAACTATGTATTTTTTTATTTGTTAAATCAAAAACCAGCACAACATGCACTCTCAAAACAGTCTACAGATGATGGTCCCCTGAGTTCAAACTGAATTAGGCAAAGAGGGTTTTTTAATATGATGCTCTTAATTCATGGAAAAACCTTCAGAAGGATCTGAAACTGCCTCAGTTGGTCACCTTGGGAGACTTTAAATCAGTTTTAAAACATTGTGAAAATAATAGTCTGAGCCATTGTTTGTGTTTTTATTAGCCTCTTCATTTTTATACACTTGTCTTATTTAAAACATCATATTAGTCGTTCTGCTGAATGCTTTGTTGTTTTGTTGTCCTGACATCATTTATTGTGTCTTATTGTAAACTGTTTAGGAGCAAATCCAAACTGAGAATGTGCTGTCTGTAGCTGAGTTTATACAGCCGTCTTTACCTGTACTGAAGTGTACTTTTTCCAAAAACATATCATCTATTTGTCTGAAACACCTTGCATCACTCCAGCCTTTAAGGAGGTCAAAGCTGACTACTGTCCCTGACACACTTCAAGCTATATGGTCCACTCTCAAGGCCCAAAAATCCAGTAATGTTTTGAATTGGTCAACATTTCTGAACCACTTCTTTGCCTCAATTCTTTTGAGTTAGATACTGAATAGTAGGAGGTGTTATGCACTGCGAGAGCTTTTGGGGTTACATGCTGTTATGTAGACATATCCCACAAGCCAGAAATTTCTATAATGCTGCAATTATTTTACTTTCTGGTGAAAAAGTTAAAGTAAAGTTTGGATCTGTCCTCATATTTTCCCTCTCTGTGGCTGCTTTTTCAAACAACAAGCTACTGAGAGAGTGTCCATTTACAAGCCAAATGATAAAAAATGAATAATACCAACCAACAGAGTTAATTGATAACAAACATTTATTGGTTGCAGCTGCACACGCCGGTGCCCAGTATTAATTACTACAACTCTGAAGGCCGATTTAGTTGACTTCAGTTATATCACCAGTGTTTACAAGTTTTTGTTCAAAATCTAATTAACCACACTTGTTAAGGCCTAATGATTTAATAAAAACTGTAACATGTGTCTGAAATTAGATCAGTTTGTTCCTCTTGGTCCATGTTCCAAGATGATATTTCTCAGAATTTCCTTTTCTAAAATTATCCTGCTGGGTTCTTTTCAAGTTATCTCTCGTCTTGTTTTCTCTTTATCTCACCAATCAGTGCTCATGTGTTGATGCTGTATAAGATATTTTTTATTAGAATAATATAGAATAGAATAGAAAATCCTTTATTTATTCCCAAGGGGAATTCAGGAGGAGTCATTGCAGCAATCAAGAAAACAAAAGTATGAAAGTGTAAAGAAAATACAAAAAGGTCCATAAGAAAATAGATGCTGACAGCTTGTCCATCATTGTCCAGTTCAGCCAGCCTCCAGTGCCACAGGATCCAGGACTGAGCTTCTTCAGTCATGCTCCATCTGTGGCATTGGTGTCCAGTGTTAGCTCCATTAGCCATGTCTGTGAATAACAAGATGCTACTTTGTCTTCTGGTACCCTGTCTGTTGCTGGGTTAGCATGGCTAGCTTGTCTATCTTATTGGAGATAGATATTACGTTCCCAATAATGATGGATGGAAGGAAAGGTCCATGTCGTCACTTTTTAGCTCACACCTGAAAACAAGAACGTTGTCCTCACCCTCTTCTCTTTA
The DNA here is from genome assembly GCF_033239565.1 of Halichoeres trimaculatus. Classification (NCBI taxonomy): domain Eukaryota; kingdom Metazoa; phylum Chordata; class Actinopteri; order Labriformes; family Labridae; genus Halichoeres; species Halichoeres trimaculatus. Next base: position 12,500,875 of record NW_027437192.1, read on the forward strand.
CCTTGTGGGAAAACATCAGGCCTTGCACCAGTTAGCATTGACATGCTAAAGGCTGCTAACAGCTGATTTCACATGTAAACAATGTGGCCATGGCTACATGAAGGATCTCCAGACAAACACAGGAGCAAAATAGTAAAAATATCACTGAAGACAAAACCAGTTTGGTGTCCATGACCAACAAATGGGCCATACAAAGTCCAGATACAAAGATGACAAAAAAGACAGGAAAAATTACAAGAAACGGACAAAGAGAGAGCTGCTGTTACAGGCAGCCACAACTAAAAGGGGGGCGCCTAGCAAAAGATCTTCTTCTTATTATCTTCATTTATTAGTGTTCTGATTAAAAAACATTAGAAAATGCTTCCAACACTTTCTTAAAGCCTGAGCTGACATCATTAAATGTCATCTTCTGTAATCTAACCTCCTTTCTCTCCCCCCCTGTGCTTCCTCACTCAGGTGTACCCGGGCCTGATGGTGACAGCCGGCCTCATCCACTATGTGCTCAACATGCTGCACATCACCGTACACATCCGGGATGTGTGTGTCTTTCTGGCACCGGTGTTCAGTGGTCTGACCGCTATCTCCACCTTCCTGCTGACACGGGAGCTGTGGAACCAGGGCGCAGGGCTGCTGGCGGCCTGCTTCATCGCCATAGTTCCCGGCTACATCTCCCGCTCTGTTGCTGGCTCTTTTGACAATGAAGGCATCGCTATTTTTGCCCTGCAGTTCACCTACTACCTCTGGGTATGTATGCTGAAGCAGCTTTCTGTGTGTGAAAATAGTGCATAAGATAACGTGTTGATATTTCAGCAAACTTAAAAACACTTCATACTATTTACAGTAAAACTGAGACCTACCAGAAACAGAATTAAAGATACTACTCCTGGGAATGTACTTTACAAAATGAACACCATCGTTTTTTGGTTTGACATCTAAAGGAGCAAATTTGATCCTAACACTTAGTCGCTTCTTTGAGTAAATATTTAGCCTGAAAACAATACAAAAAAATAAACATAACTTTGAAAAAGGTTACAAACCTACAAATAAATCCTAGCATGTGGTCAGCTCCTTCTGGTCCTTTGTTCATTTTTAGGGCATGGGCTTGATGGAGCCTGAAAAGTGGACCTATTTTCAATCTTAACAGGCCTCCCACGTTGAATTATTTATCCAGAGCCTTGAAAGGCATACTGGGCATCTTTGTAGACCATGTGGAGGCCAGGAAACTGTATGCAGCACTGTAAACCTTCACAATACGCCAACCTTTCAGAGAAGAGTTAAAATGACCTCAGGTTAGGGATTGGAAAGCCCCTTCTTTTTTAGCTCCGCTTTAAAAAAACAAACTCAAAGAAAGAAAAATGTTTGTTTTTATTCAAGAAAAAACCTGGCCTTGGTAAATTTTCACCAACTCTGTTGTATTATTTTCTTTGTCTGAGGAATAGTTTACACCTCAGATATTAAAAAGAAACTTTTCTTTGTTACCTTTGCTCTGCTGAGGTAGACCTTGACACAAACTGAGGTGGACCTCAACAGAAAAAAGAAACCCACAGAAGGAAAGAGGGTGTTATTTTTGAAAACAGCTTGGACATTTTCAGAAGCCGCAGTGGAAAATATTTGAGAAATGGTCGTCCCACCGTTAGTGGAAGGAAGAAGCTTTTCAGGGGGAAAGTGAAAGTTGTCCGGCACAGACTGTGTCCACTCTTTTCAGCTGCATGGACAGCTACCTCCCTGCCTGCAGCTATCCTGCTTTGAATGAGATTTTTGGGGGGAGTGTGTGTGTGTGTGTGTGTGTGTGTGTGTGTGTGTGTGTGTGTGTGTGTGTGTGTGTGTGTGTGTGTGTGTGTGTGAAATTAAAGAGCTCTTCTTTCCAAACCTTTTTCTCAGCACCTCTGCATTATTTTTGTAGTTGACCTTGACAAATATGATTTTTTTTTCTCTTCGCACTGAACTGTATCCGTTTAGTGGTTAACATTGTTACTTTTCATTTTCAAAGTCTAAAAAAGTAAGATCAGGTTATTAGTTTAAAAAATGGGAAAAACAACCTTGAGATAGAAGAAGGACCTGTTAATAACATAATCAGTCCGAAGAAGACGAAATAATAAGCCTCTCTGTTGAACCAGTTCTCCATTGACCTTAGGCTGGCAAGTTTAGAGTGTAAAGGCAATTTAGATGCAGCAACAATAAATTCATTGCTTTTGCAGTGAAGACATAATTGAATGTGACAGCACATAAACAGTATATTGGTAAAGTATCGTCAAAATGCAAAATATAGAATAAAAAATGTGAATAAAGTGCATATATAAATAAATGAATGTATTATGTGGGGCTGTCTGCACGCTGTCTGAGCATTGATTCAGCTGCCAGATGCCTTTATCAGACTACAAACAGGGTGCAATACAACTGTAGTGGATTAAAAAAACAGCCTTTTAAAGTAAGAGCCTGAGCTCTACTTTACGCCGATGCTACGTTGCATCAAGAAATGTATGTCCACTCCTATAGCATTTCTTCAGCCAATTTTTGATAAATGGCACCACTTTAGTGAATTTAAAACCAAATAAGGTTGTAAGTTGTTTTGTTTAAGCACCCTTTCCCATCTTTAATGTGAGGGTGTTTCCATCCAAATGTAATTAAAGACAAAAGGGATGTAGACTTTTATTTTTACAGTGCCCCAAAGATTAGACATTACAAGGCTGTTGGGTGTTCAGCTGTCCGGTACCAGAAGGTTTTTGCCTTTATTTCACGAGGCAGCTGAAAAGAGACAGGAAATATGGGCAGGGAGAGAGCACCAAGTAGCCACATGATTCAACAGCTTTTCCTAATGGCAAAGTCTGTTCAAGTAAATGTGTCAACTTACACTGGATTGGCTACAGAGCGTTCCAGCTGCGTCTCCAATCTGGCAGGTCGGAGCCCTCTGCATCATTTATACAAGACTTCTCTTTTTGCCTGAGCAACAAAGAATCATTTTACAGGCAGATCAAGCTGGCCAGGAATTTGAGCACTTAACAACAGTGGAACATCTGGTCAACTTTCAAAATAGAAAACGCTTCATCCACACTGAATCTCGGGCCATGTTACGACAACAACAAATGCACATAACGAGCAGGGCCAGACCATTGAGTTTGATTTTTGTCTCTAGCTATCTGGTGGTGCTGCGAGGTGCCGGTCTGAGCACACACCCTATGTGAGTTGATGGATGAGAAAGCATGCTCTCAGAACACAACAGAGCAGAGACCCAACAGACACAGATCTGGTGCGAGTCCAGCATATGACCAATGTAGCAAAAACTTGAGCCACTGTACATGGGGCGCCTACTCTACCAAGTGTGCTAAATCAACCTGGCTAATTTAAGGTGTAGAGTTTTTTTGGGAGTTGTTGCTTCATCAACTTGATGACTGAAAAGGTGAGAACAGCAAATTGAAAAAGGCCATTATGAAATTTAAAAAAAAACAAAAAAAAACAAAGGGTTTTCCAAAGCAGCCAACCTGTAAAGATGTTCATGATTGAAGAACCCCACTCTTAGTCACATCAAGAGGGCACCCCCTGAGTGACACGTCAAAATTCATTTGAAGAAAAAATTATCAGATACCGTTGGGATTTCCCCACTATATGCCAAAGTAATGTTCCAAAGTGGAGAACTTGTTGACTGATTTGACACAAACCTTTATCTGATTGTTGAAACAGAGGGTTTTCAGCCCTCTCGTACTTGTTGCTGACCTTCCCGCTGACAGAAGCCGCACGATGGCGCTTTAAGTGTACGAAGCAATCTCATCGGCTCAACCCAGGGCCTCAAATTCGATTGAATGTTGCTTCACACTACAGTAGAACAATAACCTCAAACAGCCTGGTAAAAGCAACCAAAGATGATTTCAAGACCCCATTGTGACATGCTCCTGAAAGACTCATTCGATTACCTGACCTGAATCCAATAGAGGCAGCTTTCCACTGAGTGATGGCAAGACTGAAGGTAGAGAGCCACAGAACTAGCTGCAGAAGCCCGGTGGACATCATTGGGCAAGGAACTCTGCACCTGGTGCTCAGTGAAGGTTTAACCCTTTATGATCCACCATTAGGGATGGGTACCTTTCACATTTTAAACGATGCAATACCCAGTACCTGGCAATCGGTATCGGTACTCAGTGGTACCAATTTTTGGTACTTTTCTGGGCTTATGTGAAAAAATAAATCAATTTGTTTTATGATAAAAACTTGATTTTCTCAGTTTAACATATTTTTTCATTAGTATATAACCTTGCAATGCTGTGTTTATGTTTAGCATGGAAAATTACCTACTCTTCCAGTCACAAGGATGTGTTTTAACAGGGTAACTTTTGATTTCACGTGAATCGGTACCCGGTTCTTTTGACAGAATTTGATCGGACTCGGTACCTATAAAAGGAACCTAAATCGATACCCATCCCTACCCACCATACCAAGTCTGTGAGAGCATATTTACATGCATTTTTGGCACAAAAAAATAAATAAAAAACATAAAAAAAATTTTAAAAATTACACATTTTTCTCAAGATGGAAACTAAAGTTCATGGCTACATCTACAAAAATGTAAAAAAAAATGTGATAAAGTGATTTATCTTCTTCAATTCAAGAACTGGTTGACAAATGGCAGATAGACAAGTTTAGTATCATTGATTTGATCAATAACTTTTAGTACTCGGTGTTCCAGGTCTTGGTGTCTGCATTTATTCTTATTCGTGCCTTGTTCATCCCATATTTGTTGTCAATTACCTCAAATGAGAGCTGAAAGCCTGCCCAGAAAGCAAATACTTGTTTAAGTCAGTTTAATTTAGTTTTGACGTGTGGGTGTAGAAATCCAAAATGTTTCATTGTCCAAATAATTATGTAGCTGACTGTTAGTGCCAAGCAAATGATGAGGGAGTATAAGGTGAGTAAGTTTCGCTCCAGTAGGAAGATTTTGGAGCTTTTGCAGAAGTTTTAATCTTCATGCTGGCAGCCATGGACGACAGTTCTGTTTTTTTTGTTTGTTTTGTTTTGTGAAAATGTCTCAATAAAAGGAGAGTATTACATCATCCTGGTAAAAATAGGGATGAACGATAGGGATTACAGATTTTTCTTACATGCATCTTTAGTAAAAAGCATTTTCTTACTGCTGCCAGCTGCAATGACTCAAAATCACTTAATGATCCATGTACTGTACCTGCATTCATACGGTCGTTCATGGTTGAAGCACTATTGGCATGTGTCTTATTTATTCAATTCACCTCATGGAATTACTGAAGAACATTTCCCGTCTACAAATGTCCTTATGTTCCTCTAGACTGCAGTGTTATTGCCTCACTGTAACCTGTTGTATTAATATTAAAACAGTCATTACTGTGGAAGAATTCACCCCCTGCTCAGGCAGCCTGTGCTGGAGCAGGTGTCGCAAGAGTGGGGAGCTTAGAATTGATTCCTTAGAAGCTGAAAAAAAAAAGTTAAATCAATTCCATATTTAATATTGGAGATTGTGGCAGATAACAGAAAAGAAGAAATTGATTGTAAGGAAGTTATTTGCAAGTAGCAGCTTGAGCAGTCTTTTTCATTACAACCAGACCTGCGAGACGCCAGCTGCCCCCACCCACAGAGCCTCCTCCCAAACACACAGGCAGTGAAACAAAGACGGAACAGATACTTCAATTCTCGCTGAAAACAGAAACAGGATTTTGACTGTCATCCAGAGTAGTTAACACTGTTACCACCTGTTGTCTTTTGTATTCTCAAAACAGAAATTGAAATGCAAATCGAGTATTGTTTTCAACGTTTGTGTCTGCTTCATCGCTTTCTTATTGATGCTTAGTTTACTTTGCCAAAGGACATTCAGAATATTTTTTCTTTGAGTTCCTGTTTCATAGAAAAGAGAATTACTAATAAGCCACACACGTTTGTACGCAGGCAAAGTATATCCAAGTGAAAAAGTCCAAGTTTTGTTCAAAACACACTGATTATCATTCAACACCAACACCATTCAATAAAGAGCACTTGCATATTAAAAAAAAAAATCCCTCTCTGCAAGTCCAGCATTAAAGCTGTTGTGCATTTGAAGGCCGAGCAGCGTTGCTCATCTGCATTCAGGGTAAACGCTCTGCCTTAGCCGGTAGTTTGGTGAGTCAATTACTGCACAGCACTCAGCTACAGATTCAGACAACAGTTAAGCCTTCACCATCCACACAACTAATGCAAGGACATGGTACTCTGAACATCATGGGTGTTTACTTGGTAAACACCAAAGTCAAGGTTTTTACTTGGTGCGTTTCACAGGGACTGTTTGTTCTTAAACAAAGTCTTCCAGGACATCACACGAGACGTGTATGATGTTGATGCTGGGCAATCGTTAAAAGACAGTGAGTGAAAGACAGTAATTTCTTTTTATGAATCAACTTCATTAAATCTTTCAGCTTTTCTTTAATAAGAGTTTAAAGCTGATCTATTCTCAGGCTTATCTTGTTTATTTTCTAAATACTATATTTTAATTAGCATTTACCATTTAAAACGTCCTTCCTGAATGGATGGGTTACTCCACATTACACTGTCAGCTGAGCAGGATCTTACTGGTTCACTTACTGGGTGTTTCAGTAAAGTAAATAAAGAGTGATCATTATTCATGCTACAGGCTCTCAGCGAGTGGTAATCGTGTCTTGTAGGCTGTTAGTCCAACTTTTATTTTACCTCCCAGGCATTGATCTCCCTTTATAGAGTGTACAGACATGCTGAGCGGTGGACTCTTTTATCCCGGCAGTATAGTGATGCAGGTGTTTCGTCATGCCTCGCTGCTGTCCGTCACAGCATAACAAGCTTGGCATTACAGTTGCCCGCCGGGCTGGAAGAGACCTTTTTTATCTGTCCAAGGATTCAGCCGTCCCAGTTTGTGTCACTTTGTCAAATCCTACACGGACACATCTCTACATTTGGTTCAAGGTAGCGTGAGTCACTCGACTCCATGGCCTGATTTTGAGACTCGTTGACTGTCACTGATCTGGCAGCAACCTGCAGTTTAGTGTCCAGGTGGCTGGCTGAGCATGCACACGGTGGGTACAGAGTAAGTCCTGATACAACACAACTGGCTGTGAGTCTGTGAGTCTGTGTGCTGGCCCGGCAGAGAGAAACCAAACACTTCAGTTTACATCCTTGAACATACATTTCACGTTTGGGAGCCAAAAAGCAGTGATATGCACACATGTACACTCAGGCAGACTTTGAGTATGGTTTAAGAGTTTCATTTGTCTGGGGCTGTATAAGATACTTGTCAATAGTAAGTGTGATTCTCACAGGAGATGCCAGTCTTTTATGTTAGAAAACTGACTGGAGTGTTTGCAATAAGGCAAGGTTTCACACTGCTGCAGTTTGGGCCAAATTCACCCTGTAATCTGGCTACTGGAAAACCAAGCTGTTTTTTGGGCTCACATAGACTTAAAAGCATTTTCCCTGTGCCATCTTTTTCCCATCCTGCCACATTTTGGTAGTTGTAGCAGCTGCCAGTTGTTAAACTTAGCCTTTCAAAACTTTTCAAGGTAAAGTTAGACGAACTGCCCTTGACTAATTCACCTTGACTCCCACCACCCACCTCCACAAGTCTACACTTTGAAAACTCAGTCTTTTCAATAAAATCATCAGAAAGGGTACATTCATTGGAATTTTCTTAAAAGCTGTTAGTGGCTACATAAGGAAGGGAAAAAAATTTAAGCTCCCTTTTTGGATGATAAAAAAAATCTCATGGTCACAGATGGCCTGGCGGTCCAGGTCTCACTCCATGAGGATTGCCCTCAAGTGGGGGCCTGGGGTTTGAATCCAGACTATGGCCTCTTTCTTGCACATCACTCCCTTCTCTTGCCTTGTTTCCTGGGATAAACACACAAAAAATTAACTTTATTTTTATTTTTTTAAGTTTCTTGTACTCTGAAATTTACGGTAATTTTTGGGTAAAATCAGGAAAAAATACCTTTGTTTTGTGTACAAAACAGTGCAAAGCAATGGTGTGGTCTGACACCAAAGTAAGCTGCTGAGAATTTAGTCTATAAAGCTTACCATAACACTGAAGATGGTGACTTCAAATTTTTTTTAAACTTCCTAAATGACATTGTGCAAATTATCCTCTTCACAGGAGAGTGTAGCCTAGCTTCTGTGTTGGTTTCTCGATAAAAGGGCCACTCAGAATGGCACCTTCTGAAGGTTATTCACTGTAAATTACTACATGGAATCCAACTCAATAAATGGGATAGGATAGAAAAGAACTTTATTGTCATTGTAACAAGTACAATGAAATTGAAGTCACAGCAGCAATCAAGAAAACAAAAGTAAGAAAGTGTATAGAAAGTGCAAAAAGGTCCATTAGAAAATATATGGTGACAGTTTGTCCATCATTCTCCAGTTCAGCCAGCCTCCACCTCCACAGGGTCCAGGACTGAGCTTCTTCAGTCATGCTCCATCTCTGTCTCCTAGATCCTGTGTGCTCACAGCAGGTGAAGTTCGTCCAATGTGGCGTTGGTATCTGATTTTAGCTCCATTAGCCATGTCTGTGAATAGCATGATGCTACTCTGCCCTCTGGTATTCCCTTTGTTGCTGGGTTAGCATGGCTAGCTCGTCCATCTTATTGGAGATAGATCTTACTTTCCCAATAGCAATGGATGGAAGGACAGGTCCATGTCGTCACTTCTTAGCTCACACCTGAGAACCAGCACTTTGTCCTGACCTCCTTCTCCTCACCTTGTGGGAAGACATCAGGCCTTACACCAGTTAGCATTGACATGCTACAGGCTGCTTACAGCTGAGTTCACATGGAAACAATGCAGCCATGGTTACATGTAGGATCCCCTGACAAACACATGAGGAAAAGTAGTAAAAATATCACTGAGGACACAAAAAGTTCGGTGTTCATGACCAACAAATGAGCCATTCAAAGTAATGATCCACTCCAAATACAAAGATAACGCAAAAGAGACGGAAAAATTACAAGAAACGGACAAAGAAGAGAGAGCTGCTGCAAAAGGCAGCCATAGCCAACACGGCGGTGCCTAGCAACCAGAGTAATGAAACAATAAAATAGGAATGTTGGTAAATAGGTTTAATATCAATCAATTGAATAAAGATCTTGCTTTGCTTTCAATTTTATATCATGCTGAAGAAACATGTGGTCCCATTTTTAACAGTTCACTTTGCAATGAGATTGTGAGGCTTGACCCAAAAGAGCAAGAAGTAAAAAGGAGTCAGAAATGTAGTTGGCAGATGGAACATTGAGAGTTGGGCAATAAGGACTGCAAACTCTGCTCAGAGCTGCAGATAAGTGAACTTGGTAAAAGGTGAACTTCAGGTGAACTGTCTCTGCACTGAAATCTGTAAGAAGTGCTTTATAAAATAATTCTCCCCACTCTCTTAAATAATCTTCAGAGAAGTCTATGGCATATCTAGAATGTGATTTTCTTGCAGTTTTCAGTCTGATTGAAAATGATGGCTCCCTGTTCTAAGTGTTAGATGTTTGAAAGAACAATGGGTGGATGAATTAATGCAGGTCAGGGCCAGTTCAGTTACGGCGCCCAACCCACAAGTTCAAACCACCCAACATTTTTAATGCTTGTCAGCATTTTATGGAGATGAGTCTCTTGTTTTCAAAGCATGCGTTATGTAACTATTTACAAAGCTTTTGGCATATTTCAACTTCAGGAGCCTTCACCCTTCCCCTCCAACATATTGTTTTCCTAATATCTCTGAAGCAATCCAGAAATTCCCAGGGAGTCGTATTCTTTGTAAAACTTTCAAGACTCACCCAGAAAAAGAAAAAGACCTCCAGCTTTAACCATTTCCCCCCACCTGGTAATATGTTAAAGGGACATCTTTTCCTCAGTGCCTCTTGTCATCCTGTGAGCATGATCAATACATCTCCAAGGTGGAAGGAAGGTTTTTCCTCGCAGAAGCCATCATTGCCTCTTAGGGTGATGTGTCATCATCCCCCCTCCTCTGGTCCACCACCTCTCACGTCCCTTCGTTCTATTTGGCGAGAGCCCTGAGAAACAATCATCGCGGCCATGCTCCACTGCTTCCCATTATCAGTCTCATTTACCCACATTTGTCTTTGCGTATTTCCTTTCCTCCTCCCTGTCTCTCTTCCATCTCATCTGCCTTTAATTGTCTTTGTCTTCTTCTGTTCCTGCCATTTGTTTTGCTCTTGCGGTGCTTTTATTTTCCTCTGCTCCATTTTTTTCTCTCTTTCCTTTCTCTTTCACCCTTTGTGTCATTATTACTCATTCTTCCCCCACTCCGTCCTCTCCTCCACATGGCAAAAGTGCGCGAAAGCCGCTCTCTCAAGTCTCAGCCCAATCTTCATTATCCGACTGCTTCGTTTTATCCGCTAATAACCCATTCAACTGCACTCGCTTAATCTGTGTTTACCCCCCTACCCCTCCAACGCACACACACACTCCTATAATCTATAATTGAATCCTCTCACACCCAAGAGAGCTCTTCTTAACACCATAGCTCTCGGGGACATGAACACACTTACACACACACATGTGCACAGTCGCCTCCCTGTCATGCTCCAACCCCGTGCTCCATTCTTACATTGTCACAACAGTAATTCAGCTCTTTCTCTCTCAGCTCACATTTAATTAGCTGGACACTGTGTGACTTTTGTGTTTTCACAAAGAAAACGGTGGCTGGAATGGTGGCGGGTAGAGCGAGGTTGAGGCACCAGTTAAGCACAGCTTGAACATCTCTTTGAATAAACAAAACCAGGCTGCACGCTAGCTTCGACCAGCCTGAGTGGAAATATTGTCTGAGAGAAACACAGCAGCTTCAACAGTTGCTATTGTCTTACTAATCTGTTAATGCATGCATTTTCCCTTTAACAAAAGGCTAAACAAAAGGAGCAAAAACTCAGGATAGAGACATAAAAGAAGATTAGATAAGCTGTACATGAAGACAAGCTAAATATAGAAAACAAGGGTAAAATGCAGGAAGCTTAAAGCGGTTGAGCGATAATGATTTTTGCCTCCTAAATTCACAACTTTATTAAAGTTGAAGTTTTATTACAGATATTATCTCATTTAAAAAACGTTTATTTTCATGATTTTTACCAGTGCATGGTTGTAATATGGTATTCCCGCAAGACAGTGGCTTTAGCACATCAGAAAGCAGTTTGCTAATCATTATTTCGTAACAGCAGAAGAAGAATGGTGACTGCATCAGAGAGCAAAGCAGGTAGAAAACACTTGCGATATCAAGCTGCAACCTCTGGGCACTAGAAATGAAGCCGTCATTGAAGAAGTGATGTGGGATACGAACAAAATTTTATATCTCGATATTGGTAATTTTGTATCCTGATAAAGTATAACTCCTACAAACTACATGAATACAATGAATTTTCTCTTACCTTTCTCCATTTATTCAGAAAAAAAAAACATTTTATGAATAAAAAAATAAAATGTGTAAACTAGAAAAGCACTCAGAGAGCGTAGACCTCCGCCAAGCATATTGTGATTGTCATGCAACACTTTAGTCCTACTTTAATGTTATACTCCCTTTCAGCAGACTGTCTGCGACAATTTGGTGTTAGTTGCAGGTTTGTACAGTAATTTGTTACCTGACAGTGTTGAAAATTATGATGACCCAGTACACGTTTAATATTCTGGATCTTAGCATCCAGAATATTGGCAGGATCTGGATCGTACTTTTACATCCGATCAGAAATTATGCTGACCTTGGTTTGTATTGTTTTGCAAAGCAATCCAATCATTTAATCTGGAGTCATATACACATATGATGAAAATAGCCTTATCTCACAATGATAAAGAATTCTGTAAAAAAAAAAAATCCTGGATCCAGACAGTGATCCGGATCACCTCCAAAATGTAGTTACGTCTTCCTTATCCCATTTTAAACATTTCCTGAAAATTTCATGAAGATACATTCATTACTTTTTGAGTTATGTTGTTCACAGACAAACTCTCCCAAAAACACAACCTCCTTGGCGGAGGTAGAGGTAAATTATAATACAACACAAATATCCAGTGGACAAAAACCATTGAAAATATTTCGTAGTGCAACCAGTTTTCAAGGAATGCAGTAAATGCGTGAGAACTTCATGGTGTCTCGACTCCAGCTGTCTGTCAGTCATGCAGCTTGCCAGACTTAGCAGCCTGTGTGACGTCTACAGTCAACATGCAACAGAGCAGAGATCTGGTGTATTTGAGCCATTAGTGGAGCAACAGAGTTAGAGTACCCCACACATCAAAACAACAACATAAACAATAAAGGGTTATATGGTATGGTAGGCTTTTTTTTTATTAGACTTAGATATATAGCTATATCCCACAGCACTACATGGAAGTGTCAAAAACTGCAGTTCATCAAATGTCCACTTGAGGCTTACCTGGAAGCACCAGAAACCACATACACAACAAGCTAAAATAAGCTGACTTTTACTACTTTAATAGCATTAATCTGATCAGTGGCTGATAAGATGCCTGTGACTACTGAACAGTATTTTATCTTGACAAACTAATATGAATAAGATAAAGTTTATCCACACTGAACCTAAAGAAATGGTTACTCTGCACAATGGTTTCACCTACATCGAATCTAACTAAATACCTTACTGCTTACTGTAGATAGTAGTGGGATAGCACAGTATCCACTCAATGGCTCACACCTTGCAAAAACGAATGCACTCTTATGAAACATCCTTCCTTCATGACATTTATGGTTTTCACTTTTGGTAAAAAAAAAAAAAAAAAAAAGATGCAAAAGGATGTTGACTCATGCTTCCTTTTTATCACACTATAATACTTTTTCCATTGTGTGCCCCATTTCAGTCAACAGGAAGCCACAGAACAAGAAAAAGAACCGTTCTGTTTTTCATTTCACTAGAGCTCCACCACAGGCTTTTGCCTCCAATTCAACCATGCAGTTTAATCAAAAAGATTGTGTCTTTTATCAACAGTGGAGTTTGTGTTTGCCCTGTATTTGTTATTTATACATTGATTTTTTTTTCAAGGCTGCAATTAAAAAGGGAACAAGGTATTGGATTTTGATTAGACTTTGCTTTAAAGATCAGAGAAAGGTGTGTAACTGCAACAGTGTAGATCAAAATCATCCAGCTCACAGCAGTCAGTTAATTTGTACATGGTGTGTAGAGTTTTTAGGTGATTATGAAACTGACTAAAATAAATACCGACGGCTCTTAATGACCTATAAAGCAGATTAGACCATTCAGAAGAAAAGTGCACATGTTCCTAAATTGGTTTTCACAATTTAAAGAAGCTGATGGAGGGGAGGTGACATACCACATGATCAAATGATTTTCCACATGATCCAAAAACTTTTCATTAATGATACATTTCACCGTTCAAAGGGAGCAGGGTGGTACTTTTTGTCAAGGGGCACTCAATACTCTTATGACGCAGAGACAGCTGTGTCCACAAGGGGTGCCAAAATTGACTCGATTTGTTCCTCAGAGATGCTTTGAATGTCATATTTTACTGAATCTTAGTAAAAGAATTTTTTTCTTTTTTGAGTTTAAAAACATTTATGAATACTTGAGTTAGCAAAATGATGTGCTTACTTAAGTGCAAGAGGGAGCCAAATGAGTCCAAACTTTTTTCTGTGGATTGATTTTCATGGCATGTGTGATTTGGTTGTCTGTGGCGTTGATAATTGACTGCATTTAATGCATTACAAAGTTGGATGGTCACATTTCAGTCAATAGGGACCAGAGGGTTGATGGTTCAAGTCCCAGCATTGCCCAAGATTGGGAATTGGGCTGATCACTGGAGAGGTGTAAAAATACTTCCTGAGCATTGTTAAAGTGCCTTTGAGCCAAGGCTTAGTCCAAAACCCCCTGCTCAGTGTTGTACATCACTCCGGGGTGGAACAAGTTGGGTCCTATCACAAGGTTTAGGGCAGAAATTACCCCTACAGCAGTGTTTTTGTGCAGCAGAAGCCCAGGGTGCACACATGAAACACCCCCTCCCTGCTCCTCTGCCGGTTTCCTCTGCACTCAGATGGGGCCATTTTTTACTTGACCAAAAACACAAGTAAACAGACTACCACCGACAAAATCTGATATCGGTCTGCATTCACGCTTTATTTAGAGAATTTTCAGCGCGTTACTTTCACACAAAAACACTGCTAAATAAGGCTCTAGTTCTCATCGTGTCTCTTCGTCCTGGCAGACTACCTGCGTTTGTTTATATCTGGCACACCACGCGCGCGGACTGATGGACTAAGCGGCGAGCGCCTCGTAGCCAGCTGTGGCTCTGCAGCGGAGGTAGCGCCGTTTAATGACACGATGAGAACTAGAGCCTTATTTACTGTGTTTTGTGTGAAAGTAACGCGCTGAAAATTCTCTAAATAAAGCGTGAATGCAGACCGATATCAGACTTTTTTGGTTGGAGTCCGTTTATTTCTGTTTTTGGTCAAGTAAAATATGGCCCCGTCTGAGTGCAGAGGAAACCGGCAGACAAGCAGGGAGGGGGTGTTTGGTGCATGCTCCCTGGGCTTCTGCTGCACAAAAACACTGCTGTAGGGGTAATTTCTGCCCTAAAACTTGTGATAGGACCCAACTTGTTCCATCCCGGAGTATCACTTTAAAGGGGCCCAGCTGATCGAAATCCATTGATGCTAATACTTATATATAACTCATCAACCCCACTTCAAAAAAAAAAGCAAAATGTTCTCTCTAAGGGTATATGTAAGTTATAAAAAAACACATTGTACTTGACAAATGTTTTGGTTGTTTCTGGGATGTCAGCTAAGAGACATCTTAATACAAGATTGGAACACAGCAGTCACCGGTGCTTGTCATTATAGAAACACCTTACCTGCAGAAATAAATCCGGTGTGTTTACCTCAAACAGAGCACCCATGCGGTAGAAAACTGTCATTTCCTACCTCCACAAACACACTTCATCTTTATTACAGGGGAGGATGATAATCAGGTCACCCACTTACTGTAGCCCACCTCAATGCACAGGAAAAGCTCTGCTCCAGGACTTTTTGTCTTCAGGTTTTTCTGCATCTGCATACAGATTTCAGCCGTGCTAGTGTTTCTATCTGTACTGTTGATTAATCGAACGCTGGTCCAGTGGTTTGTCCATGATGCTCTGCCGGGTGTTTAGGTGGTCTAGCAACCATCGATTGCCTCTCATCAGAAAGCCTGCACTGGATGAGCTTCCTCTCTACTCCCTATCACTGGAGCAGCCTCTGAGTGCTGTGATTTTTAAGGTCACCATAAAACGTGTTTCCCATTTGGCGCGTGTTTCTTCAGAGTTTTATTTTGTGTGTTTTAAAAGTTAATGCACTTGTCTGCTTTATCAGCCTGTGGCGAGGAAGCGGAGCATGTTTACGAGATGCTTTCGCTGGTCTAGTCTGAGCTGCTCTCCTCTCATCCTGTCTCACTTCAGCTGGCTGGTGTATCTGCTCTGATCATCAAACTGTGATTATTAAACTGCTTTCAAAGACACACAAAATGTGCATTATTGTCTCCTTTTCACCCCCTGTTCTGCAAAGTGTTGAAGATTCCATTAGGGTTTCTAAAGATGTGTCTTTACTTGCTCTAAAATGGTGAATCACAATGAAAAAAGGGCTTTTAATGGGGCTGTATTTGTTTTATAGTCTTTCACTGCTGAAACACAGAATGAATCTTCAGTAGAGAGGACAGCCTGCTCTTAATCCTGATTTTATTTATTACTTTGCTGTAACCAAAAGAGAACATCATGTTAATGTGATGTGAATGTGAAATGTGCATTCTGTGGTGCTTTTTTACAGGTTCTTTGCGAAACAGCCTTAGGATCTACATGTCTTACTTGTTAAAGAATACACTGTACAACTGAATATCATGTATTTTTTTGTCTCTGTTTCTTGCAGGTGAAATCAGTGAAGACAGGCTCTGTATTCTGGACTATTGGTTGTTGCCTCTCCTATTTCTACATGGTAAGAATGGCTAACAGAAGCCAGCATCTTAGAAACAAAGTCTATAGCTCCGCAACAGCTGCTTGGTTGACTCCTGTTACGAAAATAACCAAAAAACAAAACCATAAAACACCAAAGAAAACATACAAAAAGCATAATCCAGAGAATTAGCAGTTTGGCATCAACATAGAAGATTTGGCAAATTTCTCATGGGCGCAGCCCACGTACTGAGCTCTGCTTCCCATCCCACAATATGCATGTTTCATAAAAATGTGGCACCTTTACAAAGGAAAAAAAAGGCTGAACTGTTGTGCTGCATTCACAGACTGTTGGCTGCTTGAGTTCCCGCCCTTAGCCTTGTAAACCGCTTTGGTTTTAACCTAAAATGGGGCCATAACTACCTGTTAATAAAACATCAAAGCTCATCAGGATGGATTCTTTATGAGAAAGGTTGAAAAGCCGTGGGATCTCTTTAAGATTATAATTCACACACCACTGAAATATTCAACCACTCTTCACTTAACACGCTGTTTGCCTTATTTACATTTAAAACAGGTGCTCCGTTTTCACTGACATCCTGCAGCTATACGCCCCCACACAGAAAAGAGGGAGGAGATCACCTCCTACTCGATTGTGGTATGATTAGTGGAGTTATGATCTTCAGGCCCGCATGAATTATGGCTCCATTTGGCTCGTACAGCAGTTTCAGGGGGTTTGTCTTTTGTGGAAATGATCATGTTTATATTGAAAGAGGTGCTTCATTTCCACACAGAGGAGTGAGAGAGGAGTTGTAGAAGACAGGGAGACTGCAAGAGGGAATATTCTGCCTTAGGTGGTGTTATAAAATAATAAATATAGCTCACCTGTGATCGTCATTCACTTTTCTTTTTAACAGGGACTTGAATTGTTCGAGTGACTTTAGTTGATAATTAACTGTCCAAGACAAAACTTCAGAATATAGGCATTTTGTCAAAACAAGGAGACTGTACCCAGATAAGAAAAACAGGCTCTTTTTTATTCATGGCTTCTGACCACGGTAGATTTTTTGGGGCCTGTATCAGAAATATCGCTGACACAAAGTCAGTGCAGCCCTCAACTTATCTTTTCCTGTCTGTTACGGCAAAGATAAACGCTCACAAGGGGACTGTACGACCTCTCTTTTTCACCCTATCATCATCCCACACTCGCACTCTTTCTCTGTTTTTCTCTCCCCTTCTCTCTTTTTTTTGACTCTCACATCCTTTATCTCCCCCATATCACTTTTCTTTGTCCCTCTCTTTTACTCTCCTCCTTTTTCGTCCCTTTTCTCTAACTTTCTCTACCTCTCTGTGCCCCTTTGCGCTCCATGTATGATTTTCTCTTAAGTCTTTCTCCCCTCTCTTTCTCTACCTCCTTTTCCTCCATCCTTTTCTTCCTACCTGTCTCTTTTATCTCTCTTCTCTCCCTTACTGTCTCTCTCCCCATCCTTGTATATCTTTTTCAGTCTCCCTCTTTTCTTCCCGTTTTACTCGTCCTCTGCCTCACACCACCTCTCTTTCTCTGATTTTCTCTCCCTTTCTTTTTACTCCCCCACTTTATTTTTCTTTCCTTCTCTTTCTGTCTTTCTAGCCCTTTTCACTTCCTCTCCCTTGTTTTTCTCTCCCCCTTTTCCTTCACTTTCTCCCCTTCTCTGCCTCTTTCCACTTCCCTGTCCTTCTCATTTTTTCTCCCTCATTTTCCTCTTTCTGTTTTCTCTCCCACTCTGTCTCCCATATTTGTCCCCCTCTCCTTTTCTGCCTTTTACCTTTCTGACTCCATTTTTTCTCCTTCCTTTTCTCTCCTTTTTTCCACTTTCTTATACTTTTTCTCTCCTTTTCTCTGCCTCTTTCTGTCTCCTTCTTGCTCTGTCTCCTCTTCTCTTTGTCTCTCTTTTTTCTTTTCACCTTTCTTTTTTCTCTCTTTTTCTCCACCCATTTCTGTCTCTTTCTTTTTCTCTCCCATTCTTTTTTCCTTTTTGTCCCTCTCTGCCTTTTCCACTTCTCTTTATGCTTCTCATTTTATTCTTCTTCCTTTTTTCTCTTTTGTAAACTTTTTCTCTTTTTTTTCTCCGCCTCTCTCTGTCTCATTTTCTCTCTGTCTTCATTTCTCCCCAACTCTTTTTCTCCCTCTTTGTCCCTCTCTCTGTCTCTCTGCCTTTTTCTACCCCTCTTTCCGTCTCAAATCTTTTTCTCCCTTTTCCCCTCTTTCTTTTTCTCTCCCACTCTTTTACACCTTTTCGCTCTTCTTTTCCACTCTCTTTCTCCCTCTTTTGTCCCTTACTGCCCTTTTCCACTTCTCTTTCTGCCTCTCATTTTTTTTTCTCCCTCCTTTTTTCCCTCTTTCGTTCTCTCTCACTGTCTTACCTTGTTTTCTCTCTTTTTCTCCACCTCTTTTTGTCTTCTCGCTTCCTCTAATTCTCCCACTCTCTCTCCACTCTCCTCCTTCTCCCTTCCTCCCTCTGTTTTTCTCTGTGTACCTGCAGAGCATGTTTCAGACACTCCAGGTTATCCAACAAACGGTGCAGAGAGAGGCTTGAGATCTGAATCATTGATTGCAAATGGCCGTCTCATAAAAGAAAAATGTAAAAGTGGACTGAAACTATACCCGAGAGGCTCAGGTACTGTGTATGTGTGGGAAACACAAGAGGGAAAAAGCTACTCCTTCTTCCATGGGGGTCTGCAATATCCACCAACAGAGAGTTCCTCACAGGAGCTTCCATTGTGTAATCTGCTTTTTACACATTTGTATAAGTGATGAATGTAAATATGAGCCCTCTTCTTCTTTTGCTGCTGGTTCCCTGCTGAAAAATTGTCCACTGAAAAGAATATTTTATTACTTCATCCTGTGTTACATTAGCATCTTTTTAATTCTGGATTTTCTTCCAGTTCGTCTAAAGCTTTTCCATATCTTGTTATATGAGTCAGGGATGATACCGAAATATACACAGCATATTTGTGCTGGCATAAACAATTAGTGAGTCATCTGCAACAACAGATTTGGTGACTCCTTTCAGTGAAAAAGTTAAATCCAGGAAATATAAATAGTGACTATTTGGCATGCTTAAAGAGCATTCAGTGTGTTATATTTGTCTCTACATAAGTAGATCAAGCTAGTGAAAAACAGACTCAGTGGCAACACAATTACAACAGCGGACATCAAACATGCTGCAATCGCTGCAGGAAATACTTTGTCATGTCAGCCTCTCAGATTACTTTGAAATTATTGCCATGTATTGCAGCTGTCTTTTGTACAAGTCGTAGCTGTAGCCCTTTAAACAGTCCTCGTTTAAAAGCTGCTGGAACCACAGGAGGTCCAGACTTTGCCTTTAGGAGTTGATAAGTGGAATGGGATCGCTCACTTCTTCATTATCAACGCCTGCTACTGAGATGGTGGATGTTTGGGTGATTCTCCTCAGTCCAGAATAGACACGGCGGTGCGTGGAGATAGTGGACGAGCAGTTCAGCCTGTGTTTCCTGCATTATTTATAAATTCAGGCCTTAGCCCATCAGAGGATTGATGAGAGAGGAGAGATAAAAAGATGACTCGGGCACACTGCCTCAGAGACAGATTGTTTGCATGTGTGTGTAAGGGAGCGCAAGCCTCTATGAAAATCTGCAGCTTCTTGCTCATTTCGAGTTTAATCTCTGTGGCCGGCCATGAGATGGATATCAAATGAAACAGATTACCCAAATCCAGCATCGATCACACGGCCACAGCATCAGAGGACTGGAGAGACAAAAGAGAGGAGTGATGGAGAGATGAAAAGAGAAGGAGAGAGCTGTGAGAGATGTTGGGGGAAACAGGGGGAGCTGGACAGAGACATTAGGAGAAAAACACGATAACAAGACTAGACGGAGAAAAAATTAAGATGTACAACTTCTGCACTGTCCAAGAAGTAGCAAAAGGAACACTCTGTCTCCATGCCATTTTCTTCTTTTCCCTTCTCTCTCCTCCACATCCTCTTCTTCCAGTCTCTGCAGTGATGTGATGTCTCTCTGTGCTGTATCTGCAGCCCACCCACTGTAGCAGCAGCTACAAACTTGGCATATATGTACACCTCCAACCCTCCCCGCTGTCTGCTTTTAGCCCTGCACACCAAGTACAACATACACTTGCTGACCCATCCTCACTTTTTTTTTTTTTTTTTTTTACCACTCCATCACCTTCTGCTGTCGATTTCATCAGGACATCACCAAGGCTCGTTTTCCCTTGGGGCTTAATCAAATGTGACACTTGTAAAGTAGCTATGGGGACAGACGGAGAGATATCTGCAGCCTGCATATTGGCATAATCAGAAGGGGAGAGGACAGAGAAGGACAAGATTAAGAGCAGGATCAGAGCAGCAGGACCTGCTGATGGACAGGAGCCACAGGAACCTTCCTGCTTCACTGGCAGCAGCCGCCTTTCATCCCTGCAGGGTGGAGGGCGAAACGAGAGAGGGAAAAGAGGAGGGTAATTCAAAAGTAGATGCACGGATCAATTGCACTGCACTGCTCCTTCCCAGTGCTTCCCTTACTTTTTCCTTTAACCCTTCACACTCCCTTCTTCAACTCCAATTCTGACGAGGTCTGGATGCTGTGCCATAAAAACTGAATCTGATGGTTTGCAAACCATCTAAAACTATAAATCATAGCAACAGTGCAAAAAAGGACTCATAATTGAATGATAGAACATTTTAGCTGCTCTCCAATTCAACTAGTTGAGTCCTGATACTGTCCCAATCTAAGTTTTAACTTTATAATCTCTATTCCTCAGGGCCTGGATGAGACAGAGAATTATGTTTTTGGTTTCTTCAGTCTCTTCTCTTTTGAGTTAAATAGATAAACCCTATGGATTAGACCAATGGATTGGCTGGATCGCCACCGTTATCTGATCTAGCTTCCTGAACCTTTATTAGACAGATACTTGACACCACGATCAGATCAGTGCATCCCTAGACTTAGTTGTAGTTGTTGTTGAGTTTATTTTTTTTTTAATTTCAGTATTCACCAGATACTGTAATGGGAAAAGTCAGGACACCTGGCATGCTAATTTAGCACCTGGACTCTTCTACTAAGGAGCCATATTGTTGTAATATTTGTTGAAGTTTTCAGAGTAAAATTTTTAATGTTCTCTGGAAAATGTATTGTAATGACTTTGCCAGGCCACTGAATTTTAACTTGTTGCTTTAGAGCAAAGTTTGTGTATTTGTTGAGAAGTTTAACAATTTGGAGTAAATTTCCCTTAAAGTTACTTTGTGATTAAATCATTTCAGCCAACAAAATATGCTACTAATGTCATGCTGCTATTTTGCTAAAAGTTGTTATTGTGATTAGAAATGAAATTTAAGCCTATGCAGCCAAATAGCTGTGCTACAAAACAGTCTCTGTGGCAACTTGAGGCTCTCTGATGACTTCTGATTAACAAGTGTTGATTTGATCTCCTCTAGGAGTTTATAATCAACCAGAGAACATAGTCAGTGAATATGAGCACACACAACCAGACTGATGCACAACAGAAAGACAAGCCGAAAACACTTCAGCACGTAAACGTCCACACCCACAGAGCAACCCCTTCTCCCTGTTGCATGATGTGTTCTTTCTATCTTCTCCAGATTGGCCCTAAGGTCATCAGATACGCCTGGTGTGAAATGCAGGGAGCGATAACAGCTAAAAGACTTTGCTCCAGACGTTTTCTGATTCCTGCCCTCAGCTGTTAGCCCGTGGCTTGGTCACAGGGCTGGCTGTTAGAACATTATTTCTCACGGCTTTTGGTTTTGTCATAGGCATTCGTCTTTGCATGGTTCAGTAATGTGCTCAGATGGCAAGTCTTTCCCATTCTTCTTCACCCAGTTGATGTACGCCCTGCTGGTGTGACCATCTATCTCACTGACTCAGGAGGTTAATCTGAAATCAAATTGCATGTGAGTGTTTGTTGAATAAAAGATGAAACTTTCACATCCTATGGCATTTACTGTAATAGAAGTATCTGACTTGTGAATATCATTCAGGTCAATGATTGGTTATTATGACTTTCTTAGTGTCTGACTCTGCTGTTGTTTAACAGCTTTGGTACACCCCAGTTTTTTACTGTTGCATCTTGGTGGGAATTCTGTTCCTCAAAGTGAATGTTTAAAATAGTTACAAAACAGGCTGAAATTATACTGATGACCCAACATGACCCTTAGTGCGTCAGGGAAAAAAATGATGAGATCTGTGGAGATACCTCTAATAAATGAGGAGCTGAGCCACGTTGATAACCCTGTGTTGACCTTACTTAGTGGTGACCGACACAGTCGTGAGCACTACTTAATACTGCGTCAATGTGTCTGCGACATGCGTGTTGTTCTGCAATATATCTAAGAAACACATGGGGGCAGTATGGTCTGTAGATTGCCTGTTTTCCGTAGTGCTACATTTTCCCTTTGCTTTTTACAGCGATTTGGACGCATTATGTTAAACCGAAGTTGTTGCTTGTTTCTGCTCATCATACAGCAACTATTACTAAGAAGGATTGAGGGAGATGTCAGGACATGAAATATATGGTCAATTTCCAAAAAAGTGAGAATAAAAGAGACCTGTTAATGTTCAGCGAACCAGTCACAGGGCTCTTGATCAAAGCATTGGGGATCTGGCACACATCAGGCTACATGCTTACGCTTCTGCTTAGGATAAAGGTTACCCAGTCCTACTGCGTAGGGACTAGTACAATAATGATTTAATGCAGACAAATATAAAGCTGACTTCAACTGGCATGCTGCAATAGAATAGACTAGAACAGAATAGAACTTTATTGTCATTGTAACAAGTACAACGAAATTGAAGTCACAGCAGCAATCAAGAAAACAAAAGTAAGGAAGTGTATAGAAAGTGCAAAAAGATCCATAAGAAAATAGATGATGACAGCTTGTCCATCATTGTCCAGTTCAGCCAGCCTCCACCTCCACAGGGTCCAGGACTGAGCTTCTTCAGTCATGCTCCATCTCTGTCTCCTGGATCCTGTCTGCTCACAGCAGGTGAAGCTCTTCCAATGTGGCATTGGTGTCTGATGTTAGCTCCAATAGCCATGTCTGTGAATAGCATGATGCTACTCTTCCCTCTGATATTCCCTCTGTTGCTGGGTTAGAACAGCTAGCTCGTCCATCTTATTGGAGATAGATCTTACGTTCCCAATAACGATGGATGGAAGGACAGGTCGATGTCTGCACTTCTTAGCTCACACCTGAGAACCAGCACTTCGTCCTCACCTCCTTCTCCTCACCTTGTGGGAAGACATCAGGCCTTACACCAGTTAGCATTGACATGCCACAGGCTGCTTACAGCTGAGTTCACATGTAAACAATGCAGCCATGCTTACATGTAGGATCCCCAGACAAACACAGGAGGAAAAGTAGTAAAAATATCACTGAAGCCACAAAAAGTTTGGTGTCCATGACCAACAAATGAACCATACAAAGTAATGAGCCACTCCAAATACAAAGATTACGAAAAAGAGAAGAAAAAATTACAAGAAACGGACAAAGAAGAGAGAGCTGCTGCAAAAGGCAGCCATAGCCAACAGAGCGGCGCTTAGCAACGACTAGCAATGACTTATTATGGCAGAAACATTTTACTATTTTAAGAAGGTGGGAAAAATTTTGTTGTCAGAAAAACGTTTCCAATGCAGGATGAACTCAGCAAAAGTACAACAGTTACTATTTTATCCACACGAGGCACTACACTGAACAAATACTTAAAGTTTCTCATTGGAGCTTTAAAGCAAGGTTGGTGTTTGTAGCACAACTTTAATTCAAATAGAGATGGGTACCTTTCACATATGAAACAATATGGTACCGATACCTGGTACCTCACAATCGGTATCAGTACTCAACGTTACAAATTTTCAGTACTTTTGTGTGTGTTGTCCTTTCAATTTAACATATTTATTTCTAGTTATATAAACTTGTCATACTGTGTTCATGTCCAGTATGGGAAATCAACTACTCTCCACTCCCACACAGTCACAAGGATGCATTTAGGTACCAGCATATGGTGTTGTCTGATTTTACATGAATCTGTATGGTACTACAGACAGATTTCGGTCAGTGCCTATAAAAGTACCTAATGTGCTACCCATCCCTAATTTAACTCAGCTTAATTTATAAAGAACCCCTTATACACAAAAGCGTGCAACCCACACCAAGAGAGATGACAGCGACAATTAAAAAAATGGAAAAAAAAAAAAAACTAAAATAATATAAAAATTAAAGATTAAACTCAATAGCGTTAAATAAGATAAATACACAGAATTCAATAAAATCTAAATCTAAAACCCTGTTACCACCATTGTATCGCTTTGAAGCTCCCACGTCCCATACCTCCAGAGGTATGGAGAAAGAAAAATACTCAGGAAAGGTTCAGACTTGTCTGGTTATTGAGACCCAAAAGCTCATTTGCCCGGCTGCTGTGATCGTATGAATTATATTCATTGTTTATCATCACATATGGCCCATTGGTTGCCTGCCTATTTGTGGTTTCTGCTGGCTATACAACAAATTGCTTTGAGAGTAATAACAAGATCCCTAATACTGAATCCAGCAGCATTTGTTGTGTAGAAAAACCCATTTCAAGGAACATTGAATGGGAGATGTTTAAGGCGGCCAATTATAAACACCGAGATCAGCCAATCATCATTCTAAATGATTGTGTTTGTTAGTCGATGAACCAGTATTTGGGAATCTAATCTCTCAACGTTAGCCTCAGCTATTCTTTGTGTTGGGCATTAAACAGTTTTTGAGAGGGACTGAAAATGGTCTACAGACAAATGTAACAGGAAAAAAAATGTTCTCAAACTATGCAAATGGTCAGATATTATTTTAGGAGCCATTAGTATTCATCCTGATTAATCACAAACACTTGTCATCAGTCTTTATTTTTCATTCTCCACTCTCCCCCTGACCCTCAACACGACTTTAAGCCACCCACACTGTTGCTTAGTTAAGCATCCAAAGAGCAAAAGCATGCCTTTAGAATAATGTTGAGTTTGACTCTCTGAGTCAATAATGCACCTTGCAGATCGCAGGGAGTCCAGCTCAGTGAGATCAATAATTTAAAGAGGTTTTTCTTTGGTTAAGCCTGAGGGACACAGGTGCAGTCTGCATTGTTTTTGTGAATTAAAACGTACCATGGTTTCACAAACATGCGCATCGATTCAGAAATGTCTGAGTGACTTGCCCATCTCGCCTTCACTGACTGATGGGGGGAAAAGTATGTTGATGCCTCCAGAGGAATTCAGTTGGTCTTGGCCTGATACTTTTTCCCTGAATAAATCAGATTTCCTCGTTAGACATTTAGAAATGGACAACAAGATGTTTCATAATGTTACTCATCCACAGAGACGGTAGCCGTACAGACTGTTCGGAGGCTTATGTTTTCAATTAGTTCTCCGCCAGCCAGCGACAGAGACTTGATCCACCTCCCTGTGTGTCAACACTCTAAGTGGGTCTCACATTGAAGTCATCTGGTATTACTCAGAGTTACGGTTCACATGCTGCTAATTGGCTGCCGCCATCTCAGCGAACAGATGCAAACGTCTGCCAGAAGATAATTGCACCTACCCATTTTTTTCCTTCCATTCCCTCTTTTAATGTAGCATATTAATGCTATTATCAATCAGACATGATGTGCTCGTCTTCCTCAGATTGCGTAAGTGTAATAAATGCTCTTTTTATCCTGTGTAGCAGGTGCGGCGAGGCTCTTTCTGACAAGCTGCCGTGAAAGGGATCAAATGATTTGCTTACATGCTACCTTTTCTGTTTGATTCACTCTCCCCTTCGGCTGTCTGTCTCTCACTCTCTCCCTGTTTTACTTTCCAGGACATCTCTCATCGTTTTTTACTCTTTCTAACATTCTTTTTCTGAAAGCTCTTTTTTTGAATACTTTCTTTCTCTTGTTGTGCTCTCCTCTCATGTCGAGTGCTCTCAGCATTTACATTTGCCCTTTGCTGTAGTCAAGTGCAGGCAATTGAAAACTTGTCAGCAGTGTTTTTGTGGAGTCTCTTTACGGCCCCCTTATTCAACACTGTGATACTTAGTGGACCTCAGAAATTGGTTGAGATATAATTTTAGTGGAGCTTTTAAAATTATTGGTGCATCTCACATTTTACACCCAACATGTAAAGTGTGATTGCCTGGCTTTTATAGATTCTATATACCCCCATTTTTTATAGCTATGTGCTTGGGTCTAATAGAGAGGAGGCAGTAGGATGTTTTTACAGCTGTTCTTGAAGGAGTCGACTCAAAGTGTGGTTATTTTTTTTCTACTCAGTCAGTTCGCATGCCAGACGGGCTGATGTGTGTGTGGATTGACTCAATCTTATTTAATTTGTGTGCTATGAAAGTTTAAATGATTGTCATATGTTGCACTTTGTGTTACACTGAACATGAATAGTGTGAAGTAGTAGCAAATGGGTCATACTTATAAATCATTAAATATTAATTACTGTATCAAAAATTGGGAGGTTAGCATTATTTTTTTCCCCTCTTTTATACTGGTGCCTGATTGTTTTACAGCTGTTATTCACGCAAACTGTGGCTTTAGTATGTCTTAGAGCCATTTGCCAACGCAGCACGTTGCTGCGTCACAGAAAACACCAGTACTGTTGCTACTAGCATCACCATGGCAGGGGCGGAGCCAAGATTTCAGTTTTGTGTGGCCTGGGCCTTAAATTACAAAAGTCACCCCTAATTCACACATAAAGCCTGAGCGCCGCGCTGGGGTTTTGTGGCGTGTGCCAATTAGGAATGGGTACCTTTCACATCTTAAACGATACGGTACCAATGCCAGGTACTGGTACTCAAAGGTACCAAGTTTCGGTACTTTTTTGTGTTTATGTGGTAAAAAATATCAATTTGTTTAATAATGAAATATAAAAAAATTTCAATTTAACAAATTTATTCTTTAGTATTTAACCTTGCAATGCTGTGTTCATGTCCAGCATGGAAAATCACCTACTCTTCCACTCCCTCACAGTCACAAGGATGCATTTAGGTACCTAAACATGGTACCTTTTGGTTTTACATGAATCGATACCCGGTACTTTTGAAAGAATTCGGGCGGTACCTATAAAAGTACCTAATTTGGTACCCATCCCTAGCGCCAATTCACACTGGATGCATCTCTTGAGCATCGAGCGGCGCAGGACAGCACCCAAAGCAGCTGGACACCCGAGATTACAAGATCACAAGAGAACCACATGTTCCTGCAGAAATCCCACCCATGACAACATACTTGCATGGTGATTAATTAGTGTGTTAAACTCAACTGGCCCTCCCTAAACTTCAGCACCTTCAGCCCATGCCTTCTCCTTTCTGTTTGTGTCCTTATAGAAAGAATATGTTGTGTCATATATAATTATGAAGTTTTTTTACCGCCAAGATTAACTTTCCTTATCCAAAAGCTTGAATTTGCTCTGGATCTGACCTGCTGATGGCTGACTGGCTATGCATCAGTGACGTAGTTTTGATTAGAAAGTATGAGATTTACAATCGGTAGCCAGAATGTGGTGTTTTAGTTTGAAACAACCAGATAATCAGATTGATTTTGTGCCTTATTTTCTGGTTGGTACGATCTGCTCTACAGAAATTGACGCGTTTCTGCAGCGCACTCCAGCCAAAATAGACTCGAAGTGAAACAGCCGCACTCAGCCGTTTGTAATCGGCGCGCTGTGTGAATGCATGATTGACTATTGTGGTTTGGCGTAGTGTGCGGCGCTCACGCTTTGTGTGAATTGGAGGTTGGTGGATCACTATTTAACTGAATGATAATGACTGACTAATATACGACTGTTACTATGTGTGGTTTTAAAGCTGATATGGTTGCGTTTTGCTCCTTTTTAATGTTTGATTGCATTTTTATATTGTGTTGTGTATCCAGCAGATCCCCCTGTGATTGCATTCATGGTACCAACCAAAGAGTAGCGCTCGTACGCACCAGCAGGCTGCACCGCTACGTCTTACCATGTTTTATAGGCCGTAAGAGTGGCAACATTAACCCCAGTTTAATAAAAGACCATAGATATGAAGTGTTTCCCTAAAGGATCCTCTACTAGTCCCATCCATATAACAAGTGGCTGAATGTTTCATAACTCAGTTTAACTGTTTTTTTTTTCCAACAAGCAAAAACTCGCCTTATTTAAGAAAGACAGGGCATCTAACAAAAAAAAAACTTAAAGAAGCAAAAGTTCCTGAAAATAATATTGGTATCCTTTCTTCAAGTCTCTAAAAAATTCTGTTCTGTTCTCAGATATCTGTCAGACTGTTGTACATGAAAAGATAAAATCACTCCTTTAAGTAAACCTGTTCTCATTTTTTATCTATCCCTTATCTGAACTCGTTTTCTTGCTACCCGCTGCTTTTTATTTTTTTTTTTTTTATTGTACAACCCACCTGTGAAATAATTGGCTGTTTGCTCCTCTGTGTCACTCATTGCAGCTCAATTATCAAGGATCTGCCATGAGTGGCATTAATCTAAATACAGGCTGTTAATGAGCAAGGGATTATCTGATATGTGCTCTAATGATGGATTGCTTTGAAGGCATCTAAGTGAGACTTATTGAACAGTCCTTTATTGCTATCGACGAGACCTCAGGCTTGTTTTCAATACATAGAGAACACACATCCCTGAATAAATCCAAAGGGATGAAATAAGGTTTGTGTTACGGGCACCTGGATTGTCACAAAGCTGATTTGTTGTGTTTTAATATAAAAAGTTAAATCCTGGACATTGATCTCATGAGCTGGCTGTTTCAGGATGTTTTGAAGACAGAGTGGTATTCTAGACGACTGACTGATGTGTTTTATATGTATGTGTGTGTGTTCTAGGTGTCAGCATGGGGAGGTTATGTGTTTATTATCAACCTGATTCCTCTGCATGTGTTTGTGCTGCTGCTGATGCAACGCTACAGCAGGAGAGTCTACATCGGTAAGGTGCACACACCCACACATGCAAACACAAGCAATTAAAGCAGACCCTAGCTTTCAGCATGTGACTTTGTGTTTAGAACTCCCCCACATCCAGTAGCCTGAATGTAAACTCTGTGTTTTCAGACCTTGTCCTGTTAGAATAGAAATGTATGCACAAAAACACCAGCTACCTTTCCATCCTTCCCACATTGTGGCTCAAATGTTTGACCCCTCAAACAAGCTCAAACACCCCGCCACACCTGCGCTCATCTCTCAGCAGAGCAGACGTCCACACACCCACACGCCACTTAACGCAGCTAACAGCCACCTGCTACGCGATCCTCCTTTATTTCTTGATTTGATTGTATGTTTTGAAAATACCAGCAGCAGAGCACTGGGGAACAGGAGACGCGCGTCAAGTTTCACACAACATCCCAGTTTCTCAGAACACGAGGCAGCTCCGGCTCATTATCCAGCAGCTCTGAGAACTCAATCCCTCAGACCCTCCACACCCCCTCTGTCAGCTTAGCCGTGAGCTCATCGTCAAGCACGTTGTTGTCGAGAAAAATGAAACCATGTCAAGTATCATTTACACACAATTTTTCCTTGGTGCTCTTTGTATCCACGTCTTGTGAGAGCTCTGAAAATGAATGATAGCCCCCTCAGAGTTAGAAAGATTCAACCTACGTGTTCTCGAGCTGAAAACGCTTCTTCAACAATGAAACTTGGCTTGACAATGCAGGGCTGTTAGATGAAGTGGAAAATTTCCCTCCTCCCTTTATTGTCCCTCAAGGATGTGTGCAGCCGGAGCAACCTTGTGCACCTTTTGGTAGCAAATGAGAGGTGGTGAAATGTATTTGTAGTCGTATTCTTCTGACAGATACAAAATTAGGTCCTCAAGTGCTTCCTATACGCCTCACCCTCCCTCCTTTTTTGCATCTCGCTGCTTGTCTCTTTCAGAGCCAGGTGTCTCCCTGTCGCTACGAGGGGTAAAAAAAAAAATCCCAGTTTAATAAAATACCTTGTAGTCTATTTTCCCTCACAATTCATCTCCCTCTGTCTTGAGTCAATAGCAGACGCGTGAGAAAGAGATAGCTGAAGGCAGTCGCAAGTACTTCAAAAATGAGGCACACTCTTCAGGAAGAGTATGAAATCTTAATTAAGCCGGTGTGTCTGTGTTTCGCTCCCCTCCAGCTACAAAGGTGGGAGTCGCACTGTTCTCGGCACCGTCGTCTCACTCCAGGCCTCCCCTCCACACCGCGCAGAGCCAGCTCCCTTTTTCTCTCTAAATGACATTAGATTAGGTATTTTGTGTTTACTCCTTCTGAGGGGTGACAGTGAAAATCAATAGACTCTAAATACCTCCATTGAGGTTGATTTCCCTCAGTGGGTCCCAAACGAGAACGGTGGCTCAGAATAATGCCGTAGTTTATTTTGATTAGCTCATTTCTTATGTGGTCTACTCCATCTCTTCTGAATTTTCCTTTCTGCTTGTCCTGTCTCTCTGGCTTCCCCTCAGCCTACAGCACTTTCTACATTGTGGGTCTCGTGCTGTCAATGCAGATCCCGTTTGTCGGCTTCCAGCCAATCAGGACCAGCGAGCACATGGCTGCGGCCGGTAAGTTCCTCTCTCTGTCTCCAGGCTGAATGATTCTGATTCCTTTTGAGTAAAACTCATCATGTATTCTATTGAGAGGGCAGTGATGAGTCAGTATTCCTTTTGATATTTGCCCACTGATTTTTCAAGATGTGACTCAGTCTTGTCTCAGGAATAGAATTACCTCCCAAGAAAACATGCTAAGTGTTGGCTTAGCCAAGTTTAAACATTCAGGTTTCCTGCCATCATGTCAGGTCAGTCTTTTGTCTTAAAAAAAATAAAAATAAAAATAACAATCCGGCATGTTAAAAATAGACAGGTGCTATGGTTACAACATAATAGGGTCCTCCTAGCTGTGCACCACTGACTGAGTGTTCACATTTCTAAAGTGTTTATTTTAGAATAGGGTGTTGGAAAGGTGGCAGGGCTAGCAGAAATAAACGACTCATGGCACTGGCCAAAAAAAAACCTGACCTCGCCTTTCTCATCAAGAGTTTCTCAAAAGCCCTGTTTCCACCAAGTGGTTCAGTTCAGTTCATTTCCACTGACTTATCCCAAAACAGACCCCCAAATAACCAAGACTAGCCATCCTATTTTTTGGCACCCTTTCATTGGGGTGCCAGACTAGACCGATCCGTTCTCAGAAGGCAGAGCTACAACACGGCAGACCATTGATTGGTTGAAAGAATTGTCTCTTACCATGCTTGATTGCACTTTGTATTGAAGAGCCAAATGCCAATCACAAAGAGGACCATGTGGATGTCTCCCATCTTTGTTTACTGTGTCGCGTTTTCCTTCTTTATTGGATTTATTAGCGGTCTAAACTGTGTCGTGCTGCTATGGCGTCGCACTATAGTCTCGTTTTCACCAAGCAGACTGGTTCAGTTCGTGTCGGTACGGCGCGTGTTCCACTGACTTATCCTGGGACAGATCCCCAAAAACTGAGACGAGCCGGCCTACTTTTTTGGGATCCTTCCGTATGGGTGCCAGACTGAACCAATCCGCTCTCGAAAGGTGGAGCAGCACACTGCAAACTGTTGGTTGGTCAAAGGGATCACCACTTACCCCGATAGCAGCTGCATTTCTCCTGGCGGCACACAGACTTCTCTGACACAAAGCTCGATTGCACTTTGTATCAAAGAGCTACATGCCAATCACAGAGAGGACAAAATGCTGCATGTCTTCCATCTGTGCTCTTTGTTTATTGTGTCGCGTTTTTCTTCTTTGTTTGATTTAATAGCGGGGTAAACTGCTACGGCGTCTCGCTATTGTTTACCAGCTGGGGCCTTTGGCATCCGGCTTACATGCCACCTACCACAAGAGGGCACAGTTTGCTGTGTGCAAACGGGATCAGGCTTAACTGTACCAAACCGTCCCAAACCGTACTGAACCAACCCCTGCTTGGTGGAAACGCGGCTCATTATGTTACTGATGCAGCTGTTGGCATCCGGCTTACACGCCGCCTACCACGGGGCCACGGTTGACTGTGGAAACACAAACAGGACCAAGGTTTACCGAGCCAACCCAAACCATTCTAACCTAAACCAGACTGCTTGGTGGAAACGGGGCTAAAGAAGGTGTACTCTTATGATCTTTGACTGGACTGATTCCATTGGCTCCATCCTCACTGCTCACTTCAAGCCACTGACAGGGTTGGACACAAGTTTTTGAACATAATCCTAGTAAGAGATATAGAAACAAAAAAAGGAGGAATAACATCAATTATCCCTTGAGGATGACACCCGTCAGTGAGTGGGATATGATAGGGAGCAAGTGACCATTTCGTCCTCAAAGTTGATGTGCTAAAAGCAGGAAAAATAGGCCAGTGTGAGGATGTGAGCAACCCTGACAAGGGTCAGATTGTCCTGTCTCTAACAACTGTGTTAAATCATCTTACTCTACCTTATCTTTTCAAAACACTTTTACTGTATCACTTCAATTAATGGCCCAGGCTTTTACTCTTAGCTTTTATTTGGAACAGGCTTCAATAAGAGAAAGTATCAAGTTTTTTTCACACTAAGGATGAGGTTTCCATTTGTATTACAGTCTTTAAAGCCAGAATAAGTGAGATTATCCCTGTCCCCTCTGCCACTCTTTGGGGCAGACATTTCCAAAGCCTGCCTCCTGATCAACTCATGGGAGGCTGGCACACAGATCAATAACTTTCTTGCGCATGGATTCACTCATTCATATGCTACAACGGAGCATTTACCCTCCTCCTCCTCCTCCTCTCCTCACTCTGCAGTCAGAGGCAGCATTACAGTTTGTTGTGTAATAGGCTGTGTGGCTTCAGACCATGCTGAAAGAGCCCATAATAAGCACATGAACTTTAGAACTGGGCCACAGAAAAATGGAGGACAGTTGCTTGGAGGAACATGACTTGGTGTTGATTCGGCCTTCAGATTACCTAAATCTCAATCCAAACAAGCATTTGTGGGAGATGCTGAACTGCAAAGTCTTAATTTGTGGAGGCCCCCAACTTGAAACAAACAGGGCTATTCACAATAACTAGTCGCAATATTCTGTCTGGGTTTTGGCTTAATCTCATTACTTACGACAAAAGCAAAAAGCTATGGTGGGATATCAAGCATTAAATCCTTGGTTCTGATTGGTCAAACCTTAAAATAATGTTAATTATTTTTCAACAAAAAGTAAAAGTGATGTTAGAAACAACCTGGTCACACAAGTAATATCAAACGAATTGTAAAAACAAATACAACTGTATTCATTGGGGCAGTTGACACAAGACAGGCTGTACTGAAATTGGCAGAGATAATCCTAAAAAGTGTTATATTGAACTTTTATTTGCATTTTTATTGAATTTTTAAAGTATAACTATTTAGGAATATGCATGAGTCAAATATTTTTGATTAACATTCAAATGAAGTCTGAAGTACCTCCTGCTGTTCTCCGAAGAACCCCTCAGGATACGGGCGGTTGAGAAACCCTGCTTTGAATTACAGTGAAAGTGTTGAACATTCCTGTTTAAAGTCACATAAAATTTTAGAACGCAGTCTGTCGGAGTCTTACATTTACAAGGACATCCTCATTCAACACAGGTTTTATTTTAAGAGTCCTCATGTCAACTCCCAACCTGCCCAGAGCCCTGTCAATAAATCAAAGCTTGAGAACAGCAGAGGAGGGTTAGAGCTGACTGTTGTAGTTCATGTATTAAAGGTGTGACTTTACATAAGCCGCTTACTTATAGCACACATTTGAAGAATGGCTGGCTGCAGTCGGAGCTGAATCCCTGCAGAAGAACACAGGAGCCACTCTGAATACATTTGCAAAATAGAAAATAAATAAGCAGCCATATGGGTCCCGCACTTTTAAGTACTTTTCATTTTTGGCTTGTGGGTACTTTATTAAAGCTTGTTCAGTTTTGCCTCTTAAGACTGGAGAGTGGGCCCATCTGCTGCCCGACGGCTCGGATGGGTGCGTATGTATCTGCATGATGCTTGTATCATTTACATCCAGATTGGAGGAGGACTGTCGCCAGCAGCTTGGAGATACCGAGAGCCACCTTTTCTCTTAACAACACAGCAGGTGTATGTTGAAGTGTCCCTGTTTGCCTGGGTGACTGCTAAAACAAGCAGCATTAGAAGAGGCTTTGAAGAATGCACCACCAAGAAAATTACCTCTGCCTCTTTCTCTCTCTGTTTTTGGCTCCCTGTGCTCCCCATATCTCAAAGACGGAGTGTGTTTTTGTGTCGCTAGGATAGCAGCTGCTCAGAACATCTGGTGGTGGCTTTCAGGGAGCACAGTGGGAGACGGGAAGAGAGTGACAGAGCCGCGGTTGGTACCCTTGAGATGTCGGCCCCTGAGGCAGGCGAGCAGGGTGGCATGGAGTGACAAGCGTGTTAGCACTGTGGCCGCTCTCCAGGAGACAGGCAGGGGCTTAACCTTGGAAATGGTCGAGGCCTGCTGTGGGCGGCAGCGGGTTATAGAGGAGCAGGATGATATCAAACAAGGTTTGTCAAAGGATTGAAGGTGAAGACATGAAGGAGAAACCAGGCGTCTTTTCAATTTTTTATATCGATTTCACATACAAACAAAAAGAAGCTCTGAAAAACGTCAACGAGACAGTGAAAGAGCAGGGAAAACTGTGAGCGAAGAGGCTGCGTGAGGAAGACAAGGCGAGGGAAAGGAGAAGAGCTTATTCACATAAATCTGTCTCATGCATTTGAAATGTGTTGTCCCGCAGTATTTGTCTTTCACATCTGCATGAACAGCCAAAGGGGATATCACGAAGCGCTTTGTCAAGAATTCTGCCAAACTGACAACAGCGTCTCTCTAACCACGTAGACCCGCTTTGTGCCCTGCAGGAGGCGGCATGAATGAGGACTTTCTTCAAACGTTCAGCCCGCGTTCCCCTTTTCTGTGTTTGCTCATTCTTTTGTTTCTGTCTCTGGCTTCTCTCAGGTGTGTTTGCGCTTCTCCAAGCCTATGCCTTCCTGCAGTATCTGAAAGACCGGCTGACCAGACAGGAGTTCCAGACACTTTTCTTCCTCGGGGTCTCACTTGCTGCTGGAGTGGTCTTCCTCACTGTGATCTATCTCACATACACAGGTCTGTTCACCTTAAATTTGGTTTCACTCTCATTGTAAGCCTGTAAATCTTGTTTACTTCATATCATTGTAATTAGAGCTTAATTAACTCCTTTACTGTGATAATGAAAAGATTATTTGTAGAAACATAAGCGTGTTTACTCAATAATGATACTTTTTTCTTTTGTCTGCGCCTCTGAATTAAGTATTAGATTTAAAGTCGTACAAACAAACAAATGAGATGAATTATCTCAGACTCTGGGAAATTTATTACCGTGTGACATTTTAAAATCTAATTTAAGTGAAGAAAATAATCAATAGATTTATTTAGCATTAGCAATTACCATTAGCTGCAACTAATATCATTGCCTGGCAGCTGATCAATAAATGTATTACGAAGCATAAACAGACGGCAGTTGCAACAAAGAGAAGAGACAGCATTTTAGATTGATATGGAATTGCAGTCATGTGTTGATAAATGGATTTGTTGTCTTTCAATGGCAGGCTGTCATACATGTCGTATAAGATAAGCCAGCTATAGCAGCTTTACTTATTGATATGCATTTCTGCAATAAAAGCTGAAATCTAGCAGATTAGATGATTTTTTAACCAAAGTATTCTTCTAAATGTCAACACATTAAACCTGAACTTCCTTTCTCTTCTATAATTGCACATTAGGTATCAGTAAAACAAGCTGTTTTTATGTTAAAATGTCCTCTCTGAGTCAATAATCAGTGTTGAATTATGTGACTTCAAATTCTACAAATAATAAGGCTTACTTGTAAAACAGAAGATGGTATTGGGTTGTTTTGAATTTTTTTTAAATTTGGGTTACATAAGATTATTGTTACTGGTGAGTTAATTACCCTCAGAGTTTGCTCTTCAGCATGGCCCCAAACTTGGCGGAAAACCGGCTAGCTAGAGTATCAACTGCTGAAGTTGGAGTCAATTCTACTACATACTTAAGCTTATTTTAAAGCCTCTTTGAGGAGTTTTTAGACAGTTAAAAAGTGAAACTGGTGCGTATGAACTACAAAAGCAAGCAAGATCATCAGCATAGAAACATTATTTTTATATCATGATTTACTGTAAATAAGGCTGCTGACTGTGTAATAAATGAAAGTAATCTCTGTGACATCACTCGTCTGTTTCTGATACAGCATTTTGAATTAAATGGTTGGCAGGAGCCATATAGGAAATAGAGCAGGCCTTGAGCCTCCGCACTAATGGTTATAGGGCGCCCTCCTGTTAACCAGCTCAGCTGCACCTCTGATTGGGCAAGTTCATCTTCTAAAAATCTATTAAATTACAGACCAACAAAAGAATTGCCCAGTTCAGTGTGCACCATTAAAGAAATTGATGGTTCAGATGGAGACTTCTTTTTTTTTGTACCAGGCTGTAAATATGTTTATTTTTGACTCCTTTTTTAACCCGTTTTTCCCCGACATTGTTGCCGAAGTGTATCACTGTCATCTTCTACTCAAAATAAAAAATCTCAGCTTTACAACGTTTTCCACTTGTATGCTAGTAGACAACTTAAGCAAAGATTTTGGTTTATAAAATATAGTTTCCAAGTGGTTCCTGTCACATGACATCATCTGCTTCCTGCTTCTTCTGGCGGAAGACAGGGCGGATGCAAATTGTTCCAGAAAGAGTCAATTTTCATCAATTTCATATGATTTTTTCCCCAAACATATTTATAATCATGTAATTATTCAAGTCTGTAGAGTAACCCTCCACCAAAAATTGTACCTGAGATATATATTTTGTTCATGGGTTTATTTCTGTGAGTGGCAACAAAAGTTGTGGGTGTTGAAAACTAAAGGAAACTCTGCCTGCAGCATTGCTCATAATTTACTTATTCGGTGCAATTTTCTTGACACACAAGTAGCTACCACAGCCAATGCCCACACCTACCACTCCCCACCCCACACACTTCCTTTCCGAAATTTATTGTGACTATTTTTTTATAACTTTATTAGTATTATGATCATTGTTTCTATATAATTATCAGTTGACCTAGTGACATGCTGTTTGACCACTGGCAACAATTGTTGCCAGTCATAAAAATGCTATTTTTACACAAAACAAAGTACAAAATGAAAACAACAAATAAATTGGGTCTGTAGGCTTCTAAAAACAAAAAATGAAACCAAACTTAAAAAATGAGCAATTTTGACAGCACAACATGTTGTATACATACACAGGAAGAAACCTTTATTTTCAAAGAGTTTATACAGGAAGAACGAGACTCAACAGAAACTCTTGCACTAACCAGAGAGCAGGAGAGATCCCTGGTGTCCTGGTGCTGCAGGTGTGTAAACTGTGAGCTCATGCCCACTAACCGAGAGAGCTCCAGCTGTCACCAATGGGATTTGGTGACAACAGTGTTTCAGGACCTTTCCAAATCAGAGGTCACCAGTGGCTCAGCTGCATCACTCACCATCCAGAGTTTCCCGCCTCAGTGCCTCTGTTCCCCAGCTTCCTGCGACAGTGAGTTAATCAGAAAACCAGAGAAACCAAACAGAGACGTGTCTTCAAAGTACTTTTTATAGCATAATGACACTACCCAGCACAAATTTATGCTAAGCTAACTGGATAAATACACTTAGTATTGACAACTAACTGGGATGTTCTCGTTTCAATAGAACAATCTCTTTGTTATTTCCCACCCATCTGTCTGTCTTTTTTATTGCACATTGTGTGGAAATTTACCCCGAATTTCACTGAGATTTGGCTGAAAACTCGCCTCTTGTGTGAAGATCAGTTGATTTGATTTTGATGGGGATCCAGAGCTGGGATTTGAGCCACTTTAGATTTTGTTTTGTCTTCTTAGCCAAAAGTTACAGTGTGTTTGCACACTAACCCTCGACGGTTTCCTGCTCACAGACCTCCCCTGTGAGCAGCAAACGACGGTTCAGTTTGTCTGGAAACTAAACCTGGAAGGAAAGCCATGAATAAATATAAACTGATATGGATGTTAGAGCTTTAAAAGTTGGAGGAGAGTTGAGCAATGAGGGATGAACTTCTTCATGTGCTCTTTCTGGCTGCTCTGGTTGAACCCTGGTGCACACTTTCAACCGGCTGAACTTTGTCCATGTTCATGTTTTCTTTTCCTCCATCATTTTCCTCCCAGCCTGGGCTTGTGGCCATAGTTGGAGGCCTAAAGGTTTTAGACCTTTCAAACATTGCCTCCTTCTTATTTATTGATTTATATCGCTCCTGCTGACGTGTTAAGTTTTTGGCTGAAACGCTCACAACCTTGACCTATTCCTGTTACAGCCATAGCTCAGCATCTTGTTTTATAATCCCCAACTGAGGGAGAGTGTTAGCACAAAAACAGAAGCCATTTTCAAACCTTTTTTGTCAGCGTCGCTCCCTTTATCTTGTGCTGTATTACTTCAGACTGCTCCAGAGGAAGCTATTATATTTTAATGTGTAAGAAGAGAGCTTACCTCCCCCTCAGTCTGCGTATCCACACCTTCCTGCTGGGTGTAATGAGCCTTAACAAAGAATGTGACTGTTTTACCCAACATCACATATTGGATTCTTCGCTCCAGATAGGAAGCAGATTATTTACTCTCCCTTAACCAACAATGTGACACTCTGTCACTCTGGATTATGAGGAAAAAATACAGCCTGGCCTTTTTTGCCCTTTGTGAAAAGATGATGGCATGTTTCATCCACAGTAATATCCGTGGCTTTAGATTTGTTGCTGGGCCGCTGGTCGCCCATTGTGTGGGTGCAATACAACCATCCCTTGAGAGCTCTGACTTCACATGGATGTCAGCGAAATGTTTTGATCTGCCAGACGTGTGAATCAAGCAGCGAGTGACGTGTGCTTGCCAGTTTTTCAGCAAAACAGTGCGTGTCCTCTAAAATTCTCTCGCAGCAGAGTAGCCGGTGGGTTTCTCCAGCCTCTTCAACACGAAGCCAAATATTGATCGGTTAAACCAGTGTCACCCTTAAATTCACCTCTAAACTATCTCCTTCATCTTTCATTTTCTGAAAGCTGAATGCTTCTCACCATCTTTTTTCTTTTTTAAATGCTCCATTTTTGATGTTTATGATTATTATATCATCATTATTATGACACAGATTCGGCTCAGCCTCTTGAAAAGGAGCATGGTGCAGCCATAGGTCGGTGGAGACACATTGTTTGAATAATATGTGTGTTCGTGCTGCCTACTCCGTACACACACACACACACACACACGTGTGTGAGAGGCTGTGAGAGCCTCCAGGCAGCGGTTCAGAGCTGAAATATATTCCAGATCAAAGCCTCGCCAAAATAAGACGTCTGTACGCGTGCATTTAATGCCCTGTGCAGTTTCATTTGCAGCTTAAATGGTTTCGGTTACATTTGTAAACAAGTCAATTCCAGTAATTAAGTGGCATCAATAGAGTGCAATTCCAGCTTTGACACATATTTGTATGAAGCTTTTTTTTTTGTTGGGTTTGAACAGAAGATGTCAGAAATCAGTTTGTACTGTTTAGTGGCTCTGCTTCTTAAGAAGACAATCTTTCATCTCAGTCTGAGCTGTAAAGGAAGACGCTGAGGCCTGTTTCTGAATGCATGTTGGCTTCATGACTGCACAGACAGATTATGAGCTGCTTTTAGCCTCATCTGTCCTACAAGCTCTGCACATAATAAGGCCAAAGATTGCCTATTATTAAAATGTCCAGAGCCACCAGGATCAGCTCTTTACAGGAAAGGGTGAAGAGGAATTTGATCTCCTTTAGACTATGATTAATTCATAGGGATGAAATCTACAATCTGATCACTCTTGACTCTTCATTTATCAGGAGTAGCTGCTGGGGCCAAGCTTTTAAAAAGTGATCTGATTTACTGTAAGAATAGGTCCTTAAAGATGCTATGAGAAAGATGTGTTTTGATCGCACTCCCTCGCCACCTTCTGGCCCAGAGTCTCCGCACACTGTCGTGAATTACTTTTAGCGAGGTGTGTGTTTGTTTTGGAATTAAAAGGAGATCAGATCGAAACAAATTTTCTTTGTTCAGGACAACTTTTTACTGCATACAAGTGCACTGCACTGAGGTAAGGTATTTATCAGGACAGTTACACAGTGCTACGGTTTAAAACGGGACATCAAGCAAATGTTGTCGCAACCAGCTATATGTTAGCAGCATCGTCAGCCTGGTGCTCTGATGTATCTGTAGGCTAACGTGACAACAAGTAAACACTGTCAGTTTGTAAGTAGTTTAGTAGCCGTTTATATTTAGCGCAGCTGGCAGTCTGATGCTCTAAGATATGTCTGTAATGTGTATAACGTTTGTGAATCCTGATTAGCTATGTCCTGCTAGTCATCTACCAAGCAGAGCTAACGTAGCCTCACTCTTCAATTAATTGATAGACTCTCAAGTTTGAACAGACCACTGCAGAATAACTGCTGACTGTGGGTTGGAATGAACATTATCATAAACAGCTCAGCCCCTGTGTTATAGTGGTACAGCCCAAGCTAAAAGCTAATTAGCCTTTAGCTAAGGCTGTATCACTCTCCCATTTAGCTTTCTTCTGCTCTTTTGTCATTTTTCTGTCTGACAGTTAGGCTCCTGTGTCCACCATCACTACAAAATTAGTCATAGAAATTGTTTTAGCAGAGAAAAACACAGTTCCCTGTGTTTTATCTCTTCTCACTACTAAACTTTGTGAGCCGGGGTGGTGTTGTCATGGAGACCTAAGAAGTAGAAATTCAAAATAACCTGTAACCAGCAATATTGGTGCTGATAATCTCATGTTAAAGTGTGGATTACCATCAGGCATATATCTGGAAGGGAGACTTTTTAAAGATCACTTTAAAACTCCTCAGCCTCTGTAACCTGTTTTTATTTGGTGAGCAGTGTTATGCAGCTTACTCAGAGCCTGCTGGAATAAAGACTACTTTTAAATATATTTTTTTGTTTCATATATGAGAGGCATCTTTCAGGTGTTACTATGTTTTTCTGGGGTGTTCAGGAGGTTATCTATTTTACATTTAAAGTGGGGGCTTAGTTTTCACTGAGACCAAGCAGCTGAACAGAGAGTGGCAGACAGCTCGAAGAAAGAAAGGGAGATTGCTCAACAGGAAATAAACTTAGGACAAAAAGTGAGTAAATGTGTTTGTTGGATTTTTTCTTTGTTGTAACAAAGCCTCTTGGAAATAAATCTTGTACTGCTGTGGAAAGCCTGTTTGTTTTAACTTTAAATGTTGACACATTTGTAAAGAAACCTGGATTTGTGGAATGAGCATCAGAGCTGAGAATCAGAATCAGAATCAGAATCAGAATCAGAATCAGAATCAGAATCACCTTTATTGGCCAAGTATTTTCAAGAATACAAGGAACTTGACTCCGGTTTAAACTGCACTCTCTCAGTACAAACGTGGATAGAATTACAAGAGTAGAAAAATAGAGTTTAAGTAGTAGAAAAAGAATAATAATTATTACAATATTAAATAAAGAACTCTGCACAGAGTAAATACAAAAATATATACACAATTTAAGTTAGGAAAAATAGTGCACTGAATAAATGTCATAAAAAAATGTGCAACTTGCAACAGGGAATGGAAGATGGATGTGCAATAGAAACAGAAACAGAGAGACTGTGGCTGTACATGAGGTATATGAGTTTTTTTTAAAGCAGGTTAAGTGTTCATCAGAGTGACGGCCTGGGGGAAGAAACTGTTCCTGTGTCTGGACGTCTTGACGCACAGAGCTCTGTAACGCCGACCAGAGGGGAGCAGTTTAAACAGTTTGTGTCCGGGGTGTGAAGGGTCTGCAGAGATGTTGCCAGCCCGCTTCCTGGTCCTGGACCTGTACAAGTCCTGGATGGAGGGCAGGCTGACTCCGATGATTTTTTCTGCAGCCCTGACAGTTCGTTGCAGTCTGTGCCTGTCGTGTTTGGAGGCTGAGGAAAACCAAACCGAGATGGAGGAGCACAGGACAGACTGAATGATGGAGGTGTAAAAAATGATGAGCAGGTCCTGGGGCAGGTTGAACTTCCTGAGCTGTCTGAGGAAGTACAACCTCTGCTGTGCCTTCTTCCTGATGGAGTCTATGTGGGAGGTCCACTTCAGATCCCGGGAGATGGTGGATCCCAGGAACCGGAAGGAGTCCACAGTAGACACGGTGTTGTTCAGAATGGTGAGGGGGGGCGGAGGAGGGGGGTTTCTCCTAAAGTCCACTGTCATCTCCACAGTCTTGAGCGGGTTCAGCTCCAGGTGGTTCTGACCACACCAGAGGACCAGCTGTTCCACCTCCTGTCTGTAAGCGGCCTCGTCACCATCCTGGATGAGACCGATGATGGTGGTGTCGTCCGCAAACTTCAGGAGTTTCACAGAGGGGTCCCCTGAGGTGCAGTCATTAGTGTAGAGGGAGAAGAGCAGTGGGGAGAGCACACACCCCTGGGGGGCGCCGGTGTTGACTGTCCGTGTGCTGGATGTGATGGACCCCAGCCTCACCTGCTGGGTCCTGCCAGTCAGGAAGCTGGAGATCCACTGACAGGTGGGGGGTGGCACAGAGAGGTGGGAGAGCTTGTGGTGGAGGATGTCAGGGATGATGGTGTTGAATGCCGAGCTGAAGTCCACAAACAGGATCCTCACGTACGTCCCTGCAGAGTCCAGGTGCTGTAGGATGTAATGCAGTCCCATGTTGACTGCATCCTCAGCTGACCTGTTTGCTCGGTAGGCAAACTGCAGGGGGTCCAGCAGGGGTCCTGTGATGTCCTTCAGGTAACTCAGCACCAGGCGTTCAAAAGACTTCATGACTACAGAAGTCAGGGCGACGGGCCTGTAGTCATTCAGTCCTGTTATGGAGGGTTTCTTTGGGACTGGGATGATGGTGGAGCGTTTGAAGCAGGAGGGCACCTCACACAGCTCCAGAGATCTGTTGAAGATCCGGGTGAAGATGGGGGCCAGCTGGTCCGCGCAGGCCCTCAGACATGAGGGGGAGACACCATCAGGTCCTGGAGCCTTCTTGATCTTTTGTCTCTGGAACTGCTGGCACACATCCTCTTCACGGATCGTCAGTACGGGTGGGGTTGCAAAGGGGGGGGAGCTGTCCAGGGGGGCAGGTAGTCTTTTGTTGATGGGATGAGTGGGGGGTGTGAAGGAGTCTGTTTCAAACCTGGTGTAAAACAGATTCAGCTCCTCAGCCAGATGAGGGTTCTCCACAGGGTGGGGGGATGGTCTCTTGTAGTTGACGGCCTCCTGAAGGCCCCTCCACACCGACGCAGGATCGTTGGCTGAGAATTGTCTTCTCAGCTTCTCAGAGTAGCTCCTCTTAGCTGCTCTGATCTCCTTTGTCAGTGTGTTCCTGGCCTGCTTGTACAGGAGCCTGTCCCCACTTCTGTAGGCCTCCTCCTTGGCCTGGCGAAGCTGCCTCAGTTTCCCAGTAAACCAAGGTTTATTGTTGCTGTATGTGCGAAAGGTCTTGGTTTGCACACACAGGTCCTCACAAAAACTGATGTAAGATGTCACAGTGTCAGTAAGATGTCACAGTGTCACAAATATACTGACAAAATATGATTTGTCAAATGTGACAAATCTGCCAAACTGTCTGCCAATGCCACACACCTTGAACTTATAGAATATCTAACCTCCTTTAAACTTAATAATTGACCATTTTTTTCTAAGAAAGTTCAGACTCCAGTTAAGAGCTGTGCAGGTGACTTCATTCATCAAGCGACTGTGTCAGGAAGCATCAGGAAGTACTGTGCTATTCACGCTGGTGACAGCCTTCTGTTTTGGCCAAGATCCACATGCAGCCAGAGGGAAAAACAAGCAAGACTACATTTTTGGCACATGTGGGCAGTGCAAACAATCAGATCTGTTGACATACACATTGACATTAGAATCCTGCCATTCAGCAGCTATCACGCGGCCAACACGCATCCAGTCTGATGCAAGCCTCAGTGCTTCTTTTCAGATTAATCCCAGGCTTTAAAAATAGCTTTAGTGAAATGATCAGTGCTGCTGCTGATAATTGTTTACTTTTGTTGTTGATACAAAGGTCTCAGCATTATTTTTAATCTTTTTTTTACACCTAATTAAAAACTCCTCACCAGGGCTTCAGGGTGTTTTGCTAAACTGTGTCTTTTTCATCATGGGTGTTGTAGAAAAGTTCCTCAGACTCAAACTTTTTCTGGGTTCACAGGTTTGGGACAAGCAGATGCATGTTCATACATTATGCAGCACATTTA
This sequence comes from Halichoeres trimaculatus, assembly GCF_033239565.1. Taxonomy (NCBI): domain Eukaryota; kingdom Metazoa; phylum Chordata; class Actinopteri; order Labriformes; family Labridae; genus Halichoeres; species Halichoeres trimaculatus. The sequence goes on from NW_027437192.1 coordinate 12,545,066, forward strand.
CCTTTATTTTCTCGCTAGGAATGTAAAAACTAGTGTAAACATCCCTGGTACTGTCCTCAGGCTGTGTTTCCTGCTTTTCCTTACCGGCCTGTGGGTCAGTGCAAGTTATGTATTCAGGCCACACAGTTAGGTTGCCGTGTGAATTATTAAGTTTTGCTGAAACAAAGATGGATCCAATGAAAATATTTCAAAGTTAAATTTTCCTGGGATTTACAACCTAGTGATTGTTTTCTATCCATATTTTAATGCTCCTAGGTGAAGATTTTCCGTTAAAGATTTGAATGAAAGCGTTAAAAGGCAGAATTTATATTTCTCCCATCGATTATTTTCTCTTTTTCCAGGATACATTGCTCCGTGGAGTGGACGTTTCTACTCTCTCTGGGACACCGGGTAAGCTCCGCTGACCTTCACACTCTCTCTATCGATAAAACACTTGTTCAATCGAGTGCATGTGTGTGTTTTCCAAGACAGCTATAAACCTCCTGCACCATCCCAGTGGGAAAAGCGGAGCAGCACACACTATGTTGAGCTATTGTCTTACTTCCAAATTGCAGCAGGCACCCTGTGTTCTCCAAACGCACTGCAACGTGTTTGATATTTCAGCACAGCCAATCAATTCTCCCCCCGTTTGCTGACTGAAGCAGTATGGGAGGGTTTTCTTTTCTTCCTCTGGAGGCTGAGACTAATTCCTTAATGCGCTGTGTGTTTTCTCTTTTCCAGCTGTAATCACAAAACACTTAAGAGAGAAATATTTAAAATCCTATAGAAACTGCTGCTGTGTCAAAGCTGAGGGAGCAGACGGATGAGGAAAAAACTAACAGCGACAAAAAGAATACAACTCATCACTAATGTTAGATTTGTTCATATCGTACATAAGCATTCTAGGGAGGTAAATTATCTTTTGCTACTCATAATTCAGGACTTAATCAGGAGGATCTATTGTATAATTTGTCTCAACACTCCCAGTGCGCTAAACGCAACATGAATTACATCCTGTCTGTCTCCCCCACTCCTCCCCTCCTCCCTTTCCTTCTCCCCCTGCAGCTACGCTAAGATCCACATCCCCATCATCGCCTCCGTGTCAGAGCATCAGCCAACAACATGGGTCTCCTTCTTCTTTGACCTGCACATCCTGGTCTGCACATTCCCAGCAGGGCTCTGGTTCTGCATCAAGAACATCAATGATGAGCGAGTGTTTGGTAGGAAGTGTGAAACCACATCAGCCTCTTTTTTTTTTTTTTTTTGTCTGTGAAAGATGACTGTATGTTAGGTAGAGTATGCATCTCTGCCTCTTCACGCTGCAAAAAAGGGAGCCAAAAAACAGGATAAAAAACACAGATAAAAACACTGAATTTGAAGAGAACATTTCTCAGAGCTAATTAAATTATCTGTCGGTGCAGTAAGTTCATTTTATTCGACTAGAAATCTGGAAACAAGAATTTAGATGTAGAAATAATTGGGTCTTCAAAGGTATTTCCAAAAAGTAGAAAATGCTAATACCCAAATTAAAACACTTCAGAACAAATTTTCTGAAGCACGGTACCAAGTGAAATAGACTGAATAAAGGCCAAAAGTCTTATTTCATTCTAGTTGTAAACTTAATTTTGGCACATGAATGCCTAGCAACAAGAAAAATACCCCCCAAAATGACTTGGTTTTAAAGAAGTATGATTTAAACATTCTTCTCTGTTTCATATGGAGTAAGTTTGTGACAAAAATATATAGTTTTTGTAATATTGTCTATAAAACTGTAACTGCATCAGAAGCTGTGGTTTTGTTTATATGAAACCACAACTTTAGCATTGTTTGCAGTAGTCTGAGCTATTTAATTGGCTTTAGGCTGTCACTGAATCTTAAAACAAGTTTTATTTTGAAGAGACTTTTAGAGAAAGAACTAATTTTGCTTCTTTCAATATTTATTTAATTTGTACTGAACTTGAGGATTCTCTTAAGACTATAAAGACATGTCCCTGCTCATTTTAAGATTATACTTTAAACTCAAAGATCAAAAACAAGTCAGCAACCTTTAAAACAAGTTTGAATATCCAACATGTCTGAATCTAAGAGTAGAAGTCTGAGTAAATGTCGAATAGTTTGCTGTGCAGAAACCAGTTGGTGACTCCCCTGAGAATGCATCGTTTTGAACAGTCTGTGGTTGGCATGCTGTCGTCAAGCATTTACTAAAGCTCAAAGCAGCAACGCTAATGAGCTGCCTCACCAAGCTGCTAGCATGTCGAGAGCCATATCTGCATTCAGTCAGCTTTACAACCCAAACATTTAGCACCACTCGGCCAAAACTCTCAGACTGTAGATGTGAAAACACTAAACCAAATAAGACCTTTATTAAGTTATGAGCCAGAGTTTTAGCACCATCACAACTATTCGCTAAACTTTATTTTCAAAAGTAAAACTCCATCTTTTACCGAACTCTGGTTTTATCTTTTGACTTTTCCACGAGAGAAGCCGATAACACTGTTGATGGTTTTTGTGCTCATGATTCAACCTGAAGAGCTTCATGCCTGTCCCAGCCTTGGCCGTGCTCCAGCCATCAGTCACTGAGCATCGTCTGTGGAGAAAATTAATGGGCCTTCCACTTCACAACTCCATTTTTCTCATTCCCCATTTGTTAGCTTAAGTGGATAGCCCTTTAAAGGCTAATTGTTCTGTTTTTACTGTCATTCATCTAATTGGTTATAATTAACATGCATAATTTGATAAGAGTTGATCAAAGGCCAAATAAAACAGTGCCGATATGATGATGCACTTGAAGCTATTCATTTGTCTGAGTGTGAAAAGCTGAGGAGGCTATTTTCTTTAAAACACCTCAAAGAAAACTTTATGTTGGCGTTTGTCACGATCAAGGTCAGAGTACCTTTGAGTGCTTGAACCAGTCCTTCAACGCTCTTTCTCCCTCAGACTTAATCAGCCCATTACAGCCATTGATTAACCATGCACCTGTTGAGCAGGGTTTGCCCCTTTCCAAGGGCAGAGAGCAGGCAGCGCTCTTTCCATTCAGACTTTGACTTCTGCAGAGCCAACGCAGACTGATTACGCCGCCTCAGCCTAACAACTCAATTTCTCTTCTTCATGTCTTTATCGCCTTCTCTCACTCTCCGCCCCATTTCCTGTCTCTCTTTAACATTCACACTGTCTCCCTCTCCTTGTCCGACCTTTATCTACTTTGTCCCCCCTCCCCTCCCTTCCACTGCTGTCTTCCTCCATTACCTTACAGTGGCCCTCTACGCCATCAGCGCCGTCTATTTTGCCGGTGTGATGGTGCGTTTAATGTTGACACTGACTCCAGTGGTGTGCATGCTGTCTGCGGTGGCTTTCTCCAGCGTCTTTGAGCACTACATGGGGGACGACACCAAGAGGGAAAAACCTCCCGCTGAGGACAGCAGCGACGAGGATGACAAGAGGAACTCTGGGAATCTATACGACAAGGTCGGTAATAACAAAACAAGTGTGAAAATCATCCGCAACATTAACAGAACTTTGTCCTGTATCATTTCTCACCTCCTCACACTTCAAAGCTCGATCTGATTCCCGTCAAATGCCAAAACATTTCAACTTTTACCCCACAGCAAACATGAACAGACAAACACAACAGACACTGATAAGTCTAGCTGAGCCTCTCATCGACTTAAAACACCTTTTTCAGAGGTGTTGTGTATGTCTCAGCTCCCTTTCCTCACTCCCCACAGTCTTGCTCAACAGTTTTCATAAACTGCGATTCAACTGTGACTCAGTCGCAACTGTTTGATGCTGTTACCATCATTTTAGCAGTCTGGCTTTGTCGGATTTCCATCCTCCAAAAAAGCCAAACTGTGGCTTTGTCTGTTCCAGTCTGTCATAATGGCACCATTACATGTGCAGCCCACAAATGTCTATCCTTTAGAGGTGTCGCTGAAATAACATTTTGGCTTGAAGCAATTTAATCAAATCTGTAAATGCTTTCAAAGTGACGTGTTAAAGCCATTATTTGGCTTTGCAGTTTGACAATCTGTTTCACGTCAGCGCATTAGAAATAATGCAGTTATAGGCATTTTGGCTGGACTTGTAGGCTTTGCTTTAAAAGAGGCTGCAGCTTATGCGTTTTATGTAACAAAAAATAGCACGCCATTGTGGTCCCATTTCTGTTGTCGATAAACCTTTGGTCTGAGAAATTATGATGGATGAGTGTGGTGGACAGACATGACAAATGGTTCATGAATGTGTTGATATGCGTCTTAATGTACCTAAAATAAGAACAATAGGCATGAATTTGAATGTGATGTTGAGGGGGAATCAAAAGATGAGTGGATGTAAAGGCAAATCCAAAGAGAATCATTCATTTGTCACATTTAACAAAAAAATGGGCCTAAGATTCTTCATTTAGCTAAGCTGTAGAAAATCAGGCTACCCATGTGCCCTTATTGCTGTGATTCCTGAATTAACCTTCTGCTGACACTGACGTCGTTGTTATCCTGGATTAGTCAGCTTGGAGATCTTGTGGCAACAAAGAAATGTGGGCGACGGATCAAACATTTTCTGCTTTTGTTTATACATTTGACTCATGCTAGTATGATTATGATTGGTGATGATTTGAGTCATTTTGGGCTCCCCTATCAATGTTTCCTGACCTCTACATCTGGAACCACAGCTGTAGACTGTACATTGAAATGAATACTACAAATGTGGGCAGACAGTGACCCCAAATACTAACTAACTATGTTGTTACAGTACAAGTTAAAAACCTCACCTCCCTTATGTTTACAGATGGAACATGGGTCAAAATATTAGGCTTAGACACACGTCAATTAAACTAATTTCCAATCACCATTCATTTGAATATAGGTTGATATTTCCAAGTCTTTATTTTTCTGAGAAGATTATCAGATTTGTAGTGTTAAAAAGTGATTTGATTTACAGCTTTGTAGTCAAATATGTGCTCGTCACTTCAAAAACTGGACTCAAGACTAAAACAAGGCCTGAATTCAGTGTAATGAGAGGAGAAAAGCTTCTTCTTCAGTTTCTTCTTCTTCTCATTTAAGACCAACTTTTATTGAATGAACCGTGAACAAACACCAATTCCTTTTGTACCCCATCGGCAGATTATTTCTCATTCACCCCAAATAATTCAGACTTCATTTGTTTTTTATTATCTTGAAATGAGACACTTTTATGGCTTTTACAGGTGAACGGCTCATACTGAGTCTGATAAGATGCTGTTAGGGGGGAGTAAGACATAAACCTTTGCTTAGATTGCAGTTTCAGCAGTGATGCGGTGTTCTGTGCCACATTAGCAGAGAAGAGAAAGAATGGTGAGAAAAATGCCACACAAGAGTTCTTGAACTTTCCATTGCCGTGAGTTTCTGCTGCAAAGCAACCCAAGAATCTGATCTTCTGTGGATGGTACTCACCTGAGGGATCTCTAACCTTTCGTCTCTGCAGCAGCAAAGGACAAAATATGGCAACAGGATGCCTTTCAGGGACACAGTCTGTCTTTCTACATATGTTTCATACAATAGCAACAACAAATCCTGTTCATTAAGAAGTTGTGTGGAATACTCTCTGCTATAGCTGATTTAATACTCTAGATTATTCTGTAAATTATTTACTACCAGTAAATTAAGGAAAAAAATAATATAAATGATAAAAATAAAATCAAAATAATATTTATTATTATTATAATAATAATAACAATAATATTTATTATTATTATTATTATTATTATTATTATTATTATTATTTGAAAATAAATAATAATAATAATTTTATTTAAAAAATAATAATAAGAATACATATACTTACACACAAATCTTTATTGAGATCACGGTCTCTGTACCACTAATTAGTATAACCATAAATATGATTACAATATTAGCAAGTGTACTTCAGTCCTTCAGTGGAAATTATGTTAGTAACCCCAGTTTATGTTTGAGTTTTTAGTGACTTTATAGTTCAGTCACAACTACTGGAGAAGTTTGGGCTCACACTTCAGTCTCACATCTTCTTTTCTGTCTGTAATACAGTGTTATATCTCTGTTTTACTTTATCTAGCCTGAGTTATTAATGTTAGAGCAAATAATTGGAGTGAAAAACGTTCTCATTGTGCAGATTATCTCTGCTGAAATTGTAAAATAAAATCAAACATCACACAGCATGTGCAAAACTCAGGATGCCCTCATACACTTTGCTCAACTATCTCATTCAATAATTTATCCCATTTAATAATTCATCTCCTGGAATGCCACAGACCCTGCCACACTCGGTACAAGTGTTTGTCTCCCCCTGCAGGCCGGCAAGGTGCGCAAGCATGTGTCAGAGCAGGAGAAAGCCGAGGAGGGTCTGGGGCCCAACATCAAGTCCATCGTCACCATGCTCATGTTGATGCTGCTCATGATGTTCGCCGTCCACTGCACCTGGGTCACCAGCAACGCCTACTCCAGTCCCAGCGTGGTGCTCGCCTCGTACAACCACGACGGGTACGGTCTGCACGTCCACACGCTCTCAGTGTGGCTCTAATGTGTTAATGCATGGTGGATAAGCAAAAGGAGCTGGGTAAATCTCTAGTAATGGCTCATAATGCATAGGGATTGATTGCTCTACCTTTAATGCAAATGAGCATGTGTGTGTGTAGGAACACTGGAGAGCTGGGAAAAATGGGAAATATGCATATTTCATAAGAGGATTGGAGGAATATTGATGTATGCACCTTTAATATGATTGCTTAACTCAGTGTTTCTAGGTCACAGAAAACATCTGTGGAGCGTCTCTGAATTCACTAAAAGCTGATATTTTATTCTCTCTGAGAATCTTTACCGCCGTAATTATTCTCTTTATGCATCAGGGAGGAAATATTGAAAGCCAAGACTAAATGGTAGACTCAACTTCTCATACATTTATTAATGATGGCACGGCAGCGCTCAGACAATACTTGAACTGTGCTACTTGGAGCAGAGAAGCTGTCACTCTGGCACACATGTTCACACACTCACACATAACTGCACACACCCAGACATTATGTGATTAGCATACTGGCAGTTAATTGGTTGCCTGGCTTTATGTCTGCTCTGTCTCCTGGAGGTAAATTTAGGACATAATCGTCTGAGTGTGAGGTGTTTTTTAACCCTCGGTTTATTATGCAGGGTTGCTCCATTTCCAGCTCCTGTTGCCCTCTGATTCAAAGCCTGAGCTGAAATATTAATATCCTCCGCAGCCATACGCCTGTCAATGCCTTCACCTGTCAACAACTTTTTTTTTTTTTCTGATAGAACGCGTAACATCCTGGATGACTTCAGGGAGGCTTACTACTGGCTGAGGCAGAATACAGACGAGCACGCACGTGTCATGTCATGGTGGGACTATGGATACCAAATAGCTGGCATGGCTAACAGGACCACTCTGGTTGACAACAACACATGGAACAACAGTCATATAGCACTGGTAATAACTGACTCATTTTGTCCTGCTCTTGTTTTGTGTTGTGTTTGTCTGTGAACTGTTGATGTCTTTGTGTGAAGTCTTTGTGCTTGCCTGATAATGTTGTTTAGACTGTTAGTGTTTTCCATTGGATTGTCTCTGAAGGGTAAATTGCTGTCAGGGTGTGTGAGTTTGATTTATTTTCTTCTCCTCCTGTAATGTCATCGTCTCGTAACTCTATCTGAGCCCTGTGCTTTCCGTCTCTCTACCTGCTACCCGTTGTCTCTACATCATTTGTCCACAGGAAATGTAATCTCAGAGGATGCAAGACAGATCTCTCCAGAATGAGACCTGTTTTTTTTTCCTGTCACATTTCTGCAGTGAAACATTGTGTGGAGTAAAGGAGACTTAATTTAAGCTCAACTTTCTATCGTTCTTTTATTTTTGTAATTTCAGGTAGGGAAAGCGATGTCATCCAATGAGAGTGCAGCATACACCATCATGAGGTCTCTGGATGTGGACTACGTGCTGATCATCTTCGGGGGTGTGATCGGCTACTCAGGAGACGACATAAACAAGTTCCTGTGGATGGTGAGGATAGCAGAAGGAGAGCACCCCAAGGACATCAGGGTGAGTGTGAGACAGAAGCACCGCGCAGCACGGTGGCTGTTCTCCAGGAATTCATGTAGCTGCACTCACACAGCGGTGAAATTGGTGTTTCCTCTTCACTCTTACACACACTGACACTCTTCAAAATGTAGCTCAAGGACAGGCAGAGTTAGTTCCATTGGGGTTTTACCAGAAAGGTTTCTAAACAACAACTGCTTTTGGTAGAAGAAAATATCATGTTTTAATGAAAGTCTTTTTTGTTTTCTTGAATTTGACTCCTTTTCAAGAAGATGAATCTACATCACATTACTAGAAGTCAAACTCACAAAAAAAACTTTATTTTTTCACTGAAATGAAGTGACTGTTTTCTGAGCTGAGGAGACATAGCTTTGCAAATTGTTTTGGTTTCAACTGGTGTAACTGTCTGCTTAAAGAGGGGGTACTGTCCCTGTGGTACCCTGCAGCAACTTTGTATGTTTGACAGCAAAACCAAAAAGCTGTTTTTCTCTTATTGGTCTTTTAGAAACCTTTCATTTCAGTCTTGGTCTGAAACACTTAGTTTTATCTGTCATCTCTTTTAAGCCCTTTGCACATCAGATGCATATTTTTTGCGCAAATATTTTGCACATTATTTATCTTTTTCAAACCTTCTGTTTTTCAATGCAAGCTTTCACACCAGCAACGTTCTTTGGCTGAGCGAAATTGCGCTTTTTCTAAAGTTTAGCTAGCAACAAATACACATCCAACCAATCAAAGCGCTCATTGTTGACAAGTTACATACCAAAACTTTCGTTTCCCAGCACCTGGTTCTTTACAACAAAAGACAATAAAAAAAAACTACAAAGACCATTACAAAAACATCGTTTGGAGGAGAATACCTGCGCAGATTGAATGTGATGCCTCCAAATTTTTCGCAGTTTCGCGCCATTTATTCAGGTGGCCATTGGTGTGCAAAGGCCTTAAGGCTTCCTGCTTCATAAACCCCCCTTCCCTCTGATTGGCCAGCACAGAGGCAGAAATATGTGCAGACCGTGGAGATTGAGGCCCGCCCTCCCAACTTGTCATGAACCATTTAGGAGATCCTAATGCAATGACCTCATCATTTCAGCAAGCCTCCTCGAGAGTGTCATTTTTAGAACCAGCCTGTTTCAAACAGTAAACAGACGGATTCAGGGATTTCTACAATATGTGAACATGTGGAGGTTTAAAATTCTGCACGTTTAAATCCATGTTTAAAATATGGAAAAGCAAAATACCCCCTCTTCAAAGAGCTTTATTCATCCATCCAGATCTCACTACATGAAGTCTTGTTTAGTTTAGCAGTGAAACTCCCATAAGGACCATGGTATCTGTATTCAAGCCAAGAAAAAACAAACAGTTTTCTCATGAAAATCAAGTGTCTATTTTCTCAATCATGATTAGAACTAGGACCTTGATTTTTTGATTAGGTTGACCTGCTTGATTTAGCAGAAGATAAACTGTTTCAGGAATACCTTTAATTTTTCAAGTTGCTATTTTCCCTTCCCAAGAGTTAGAGAAGAGGGTTGTTGCCACACTCGTGTCTGCATGGTAAAAATGAAACTTCAGTCAGATTGTCACCACAGCTCAGAATACAAACCAGAAACAACAGTTGGTGTGCCAGAATCCAATCTTGGCCCTTCTCCTCTCACACTTTCATCCTTGTCATCTTCAGGAGAGCGACTACTTCACCCCTCAGGGAGAGTTCAGGGTGGACAAAGCCGGCTCGCCAACTCTGCTCAACTGCCTCATGTACAAGATGTCCTATTATCGATTTGGTGAAATGCAGGTAAGGACAGAAGTTCTAATGAAAGGGTGTGCGTTAACTTCTAGCCAAGATACACATCAAAAACCTTTTCAAGTCCGCATGTCTTTGATGAAGTTTTTCATCTTTAGGGGAGGCCGAGGAGGTCAGGGTCGAAGAGAAACTCTGCTGAATTAACACAGATTTTTCTCAGGGGTTATGATCCGATTTGTAGACACAAATAACTCCAGTTCCAGTTATTTGCAGGGATCAGAAAGTAACAGGCAGCTGCCACCATTACAGAGGTAGTAGCACGTCTACTATATATAATCCAGCACGCAGCTTTACTAAAGAATAACAAGCGGCTGCCACCACTAAAGGTGTAAAACTTCTTGCTACTGTATCCTTAAAGCAGAGCAGGCTGGCAGACAGGCAGAGGAGGATTTAAGGAGGTGCCTTTGGGAGCTCCTGAGGTTCTGAGAGGAGGCTGTTAGCTGGAAAGAAAGGATGGAGGAGGAATATGAAGGATTGGAGGAAGCTTTGAAATGAGCCACGGTTACTTCTGGCAGGTAGCAGAGGAGACATGAGAGGGATCCTTCTTGCCGGGGCCAACAGCTCAGCTGAGACTGGAGAATCAATGCAGCCGCCGTCCTTAGACAAACAGCCAGCGCTCGGCGTAGCTCACTCTGCTGTTTCAGGGGGGAAGAGATAGAGAGACTGCAGCACACGAGGCAAGGGAGGAGAAGAGGGAATAAGCTCGGGGCGGAAAGAAGAGAAGAGTTGCAGGAAGGGGAGTAGATTAGATTCACAGAACAGGATGTGACAAGGAGAAACAGAGGCTTAGAGGACATCAGGAAAAAGACAATAGGTAGCTTTTGGTGGAGTATTCAGAGTTGCTGTGAGTGGAGATTAAAGGATAATAGTGACAATGCATGACACAGCACAGAGCAGTAAGTACAGACTCCACTTCTTCTAAATATCCACTCATTTACTTCTTCTTCTTACATTTTAAAGCCTTGTTGAGCACTGCTAATTAAAACAAGTCAGCAGACTAAACTGTTGTGACTAATAATTTAATACTGTGTCCTCTGAGGCTGTCTGAAGGCATAAATGAGGTTTCATAGATGGAAACACAACAGAAGAGGGAGAGTGGAGTCAGAAACAGAGGGAGGGAAGGTGGAGCTTTGAAATTAGAGGTGACAAGGGCGAAACAAAAGTGTGAAGGACACAGTGAGAAGGACGCAGTAAGAGGAGCAGCCGGCAGCTTTTACAGCACAGTGGTTGGAGTGCCAGTAGATTATACAGAGGGTTATGTTATTTTCACCTCAGGGCAGACGCTGCGACTGTTATCAAAGAGCTATCAGACTCTGGACTTCTTTTGTAATTGTGTTTGCTCTTGTCTTTATCTATTGAGTGCATATGCTCTGATTACAATGGGGACAGAGAAGGATAAAATAAAGTTGCAGCATTTTCCCCAAACTCACGGCAAGTTTCTCCAAAAAAATAAAAAAAACCTGACAAACACTTGTTTTCATCTCCAAGCTGGACTTCCGGACGCCCCCTGGCTTTGACCGCACACGTAACGCAGAAATCGGCAACAAGGACATCAAGTTCAAACACCTGGAGGAGGCGTTCACCTCAGAGCACTGGCTGGTCAGGATCTATAAGGTGAAGAAGCTGGACAACAGAGAGCCACTGGACCACAAGCCCCGCAGTGTGGTGCCCAAGCAGAAGTACACCTCCAAAAAGGTAGAGGGCGACATCTTGTTTTTAAAGTCATGAAGAGAGGTTTTATTTTAATCGTCAGTGTAAGAGAGATTCATTTTATAGCTCTGACCTCTCCATCCTACTGAGAGGTTTTCTTATTCACATGTTAACATGAGCTGGAACAGCAGGGTTAAATATTTTTCTTGGAGTTGATCTGATTTTACAGTCTAGTTATTATTTTGTTTATTTATGGGTGAATGGATGGAAGCTGAGTTTATTATATTAGTTTTTAGTGTTTGTTTATTGTAGTTTTTGCATTTTGCATGTTTTATTGTATGTTGTTTTGGCTAGTTGCATGATAATTTTTTATTTAATGTTTTTTTCCCTGGTTTTGTTTATTTTATGTTGTGTAGATGTGTAGTTTGTTAAATGTAGCTTTTGAGATTATTTTTTATTCAAGGTCATTTTTGCTAGTTGCACAGCTTTTTTGAGCAACCCGCTGGTTACCTGACCCTTTGCAGGACAACAAAATAAAATTGTGCTAACATACTTTGCACAATTTGGATCAAAATTTATCTCACAAACTCTTCTTCTTTCCCTTCTTCCAGACCGCCAAGAGGAAGCGAGGACACATTAAGAACAAGCTTTCCCTGAGGAAAGGCAGGAAACTACAAAAAAAATAATGATGACCATGAACTCTTCTAGGAAAACAAAACAAATGCGAAGAAAACCTCGAACAACCAATGAAGAAGAACACAGAGGGCCGTTTATCTGGCACTTGGCACTCAAGCGCTTCCCATAAGAGAGCGCCCCTGTGTGGTGAGGAAGTTGGAAGTGTCATATCTGGCTAGCTCCAGACCTGTTGTCTGTTTTATCCTGAGGATTTTGTCTTGCTCATTTTTTCACTAATTTTTTTTTTTTGTTTATTTCTTTCTTTTTTTTTAACTTGAATGTGTGGCAAGGCATAGGGCTGCTCTACTTGGTTCTGCGTCAGTTCATTTTTGTGGTACGTTAATAAACTGCTTATCAGTGCGAGGGCTGTGAAGGGGGGGAAACGAGAAGACTAGGAACATTTGCACCAAAGACCCATCGACCTTGCTCCATGGCACATGTGAACTCATCATTGAGCGAGAGGAGGCACAGGAGTGGAACTGAGGACTTGTTCCTGACACGTGTACAGAGGAGAGTATGCGGCATGGAGGAACGTCACTGTTTAGGCACAGTTCATCTGTAATATTAACCTTTTTATTATCATCATCTCCTTCACGTCTGCCTGGATCCCCGACCTTCTTTTTCCACAAACCCCTCAAAAATTGGCCTAATATGTAAATATGTGATGTAAAGAAAATGTCTAAAAGGATGATAATATATTGGATTATTGTGGTGATTTTTAATGCAGTTTTTTTCTTCATTTCTTTGGTGGTTTTTTTGTATGACAGCAAATAGAACAGTGAATGCAATAATTCTTGTATAGAGGGGCTTTTGAGATTTTGTTGGAAGAATGAATGTGAATTTTTACAATATTCCCCTCCATTTCTGACCCTCTTTTTCATAAATTGCATAGATTGTACATTTTTGCTGCTAGGGTTTTAAAGATGGAAGCAGGCAAGTGTGTATAAAAAGTAGTGATAATTAATTAGGCCTCCCATCCTGCAGGGAGCGCTCCCTAGTTCAGTGTGCAAAGCCTAGTGCCTCATCGCTGGTCATCAACGCCTCATTACTTTTTGACTGTTGTTTTTTTTCTTCTGTTTTTTGTTTGTTTTGTTAAACTCATTCTGTAAGTGCTTCTGCCAGACTAAGGCTTTGGAAACTGGACTTTTTTTTTATTACGATGTCTGAAAAAATACTGGTGAACTGTGAAGAAGCAGAGTTGGCAGACAAGCACTGACGTAAGAAGACAACCGAGAACAGAAAAACTACAGAAAACTTCCATCGTTGTCTGGGAATTTGATTAACTTCAGACCTTTGAAAGAATTCTTCCGAGCTGTGTCCTAACCCCACACTGAACACAGGCCTAAAAGTAACACAGTGCATTTCAAAAGATGCCTCAGTTAGACCTGCACTGTTTGTTAAATGTGTTTTTCAAATGCCACAAACTGAGTTTTCTGCTAAAGAGAAAGAAAAAGAAAAAAGAAACTTACCTTGTGAGATAGCCATATCATGTTACTTTATGCAAAAAAAAAAAAAAAAAAGGTAAAGTACAGTTTTAACTGCACTGATAATGGAACTGGACTGCTAAGTATCCCATTTCTACACACAGTACCTTCTTAAAAAAGTGACGAAATAGTTAACAAAGCATACCTATAGCTAACAGTTAGGACACAGCTCTACTCGAAAGTTAATTGTTGACTTGTAATTCTTTGGACACAGGAATGTACTTCATGTGTCTGGATTTGGGAACGCTAAAGGATTTTCTGACTGTGCACGCTTCAGCAACTTTTTGTATCAAATAAGTGACACATCAAAGACTAACACATCAAACCGCTGTACTTGCTTTGTCACATCTCACAGAAAGTGACTTTTTTAATGAGTATCACCTGTTCGTTTGTTTTCTTTACTCTTTTTTTCTTTCTGAATTGCTTTGTTCTTTTTGTCTTTGATCTTCCTTGAAACTGAGTGTTATCACTTGTAGGCGTCAGACCTTCAACACGCCACATTGTTCTTGTATCTCGCCTACGCCGTGTCACATCCTTTGATTTCTTATTTGTCAAACTGAGGAGAGAGTTCAGACTAAGCCTTAATGTGATGTACAGTTTGTTTCCCTCTTTTTTGTTCTTTCTTTCATTTATTGGTTCATTATGAGCAACAAAGCAGTTCTTCTCTCTAAGTTTACCCATCTCTTAGTGGCTCAGCACTGTCTGTTCCTGACACTGTTTTTGTTCTCTGAACCCCTCTTTCTCTCACCTTTGAAAGTTTACATTTTTACATGTTGTTCTGTTCAGCCATCTTTAAATATACACCTTAATGAAAACCATGTGTATGTTGTTATTAATATATCCCTCCCCTTCCTAAAGCTGTTTGTCATTTTAAACAAAATAATCCAGTAATTTACGATAAATGTGTTTATCATTTTAAGCCCAGATGAACAGAGAGCCGACCACTTGATGGCAGCATTAGCCTTCAGATGGAGACACTTCTGGGGCAGTATAACATAAAACCCTCAGAGCTGGTGGGTGATTTAATGAGCACCAGAAGGTGTGCAGTTATTCTTTTTCTGAAAAACTAAATATCATGTTTAACCTGGACCTTTACACCACATTTCCTGGGAATATATAACACACGGATGTATGTGAAGTTGTATCATTCCACCCTTAAGTTTTGTGTGTTGAACCAGTAGATTATAATTCAGAGGATGGGAAGCGGAAATGCATCTTTACAAAGTCCTCTATGGGTGGCACACTTTATAGATATCTATCTATCTATCTATCTATCTATCTATCTATCTATCTATCTATCTATCTATCTATCTATCTATCTATCTATCTATCTATCTTTCTATCTATCTATCTATCTATCTATCTATCTATCTATCTATCCATCTATCTATCTATCCATCTATCTATCTATCTATCTATCTATCTATCTATCTATCTATCTATCTATCTATCTATCTATCTATCGACTTACCAACCATTAAGTTCAATATGATATTGTACATTTTGATACGATACAAAATAGGGATGTCCCAATACAGATTTTTTGACCTTCAATTTTGATTTTTTTACGATATGTTTTGCTGATACCGATATCTTTCTTTTATAAATCCCGTACTCCGTTGGTTGATTCCGTTGTAACTGCAGATCATATTTGCTGTATTAAAGTCAGCCCTGTTGGTACCACCTTGAGGAACACTCACGTCACAAATGTTACAAAACTCTGTTTTACTATCATTGCTTTCCAAAAATCTGATACTATCAGATCCTCCAAAAAATAGCCATATCAGGCGCCCATACCAGTGAATGTATCGGATCAGGACATCCATAGCATGAAACAATATGGTGCATTCACATTTGATATGATAGAATATAAAACAATACCCCAAAAAACTTGTTTATATTACAAAAAAAGAAGAAAAAAAAAACACATTTCAACGTCACCATCCTTGACCCATGTTATAAGGAATAGGATGTTCATGGCTCCTGCTGTGTAATGAACTGGGAATGTTCACTTATTATGAAGCCCCTGAAATGAAAGCAGATAAAAGACACTATGAGAAAACCTGTTTCATAGAAAAAGTAGGTCTTTATTTATGGTCAGTCTCTCTCATCACGATCACTATGAACTTGGGTGGATCCTCTCTGGATATAAAAAAACAAACTAAGTTTCATGTAAGGCGAAGTGTCATAAAACAGTAATGAACAGTGGTCAGCTGCAGGTTCCAGGTTCTCTCGATGGGTGCAGGTCTGTTCTTTACGCTGTCATGTAAATGCATTGGCTACAAATAGGCATCTGGTAATTTCACCTGGCTTTAAATACTACTTGATGTGTATGTGAGGAAATAACTGGAATAGGACAGTGAGTGAAGAACAGTGTGAGGGGATGGATGTTTGAGCCTGTCATTGATAGCCTTCAGTTTAAAAACTGGCCACATCGCACATGTGGAATGAGCCGTGAAAATGTAAGAGTAAAAATACATTTCTATCCAGATCAGACAGGCTGGTTTCCCCGCTCCCCAGCGATTGTTGTGCTGGAATATTACCCATTCTTCCTCACAGAAGCACCTCCCAGTGATCCCCAGGTTTGAGAGCTGTGTTCCTCTCCTCATCCATATTCACCACAACAACTGAAAACATCCAAGGTATGAACTCCCAGAGGTAAAGGCTCCCTAATTACACAAGATCCATCTTAGGGGCACGGATACAAAAACAAAGAAGGGATGGAGGAATAGAGGACTGCCACAAACAAAATGCTGTTGTCTGTTTTGGAATAGTTTGTGGCTAATGGCTGGAATAGCTGGATGAGAGAGGTAGTAATGGAAATGTAAAAAGTCTGCGTCTTACTCAAGGGCTGAAATAACGCTTCTGTAGAGACCTTCAAAATAAAAGGCAAAACACTGTGTAGCAGTAAGAGTTTAAAAAAAAGAAAAACAGCATCCTATTATGTGTAAATGTGCCCATATACATTCATAGTGCAGACAAAAACAATCACTTCCTAGTAGCTCACTGTAATGTACTGTATAATAATACATACTAACACATAGTATAATGTTTACCTGTTGATTTATACTTCATCTTTTTTTCTTTTTATTTTTGGTAAGCTCTGAGAGACCACCCTGATTGATAAAAGCCATAGATATAAAACATTTAATTTATTTCTATGGGAAAAGTGCCTTTATAAACAACTCATTTACAGCTACAGTATAACGTGTATCAGGAAACTCTTTTTGATTCATTCTAACGCTGCATTTTCAACTAAAAGCTCCAAAACCAAACAAACATTTATAAGAGGAAAACGAACTGAACATCTGTGGCAAACTTCATCACTGTGCGTGTGCAAAAAAGGCCTTGGCAAGGTGAAAAATAGAAATACTCTACTTTGAATAGTAATACTATTTACTGTATATAAAAATCTACGTCTGTCCCAAGAGCTCCAACCGCTTGGTCCTGGTTAAAACAGTGGAGATCCCTTTGGCACCTTGCAAGTTTTCTGTTTGACGCTCGGAGAGTCTTTATAGTTCAGGTTTAATGGCCAACAGAGGACTCTGCTCCTTTTCCTCCACTCCCTGACCTTTGACCTCCACGTGGAGACGCAGGAGCTCAGTTTTTGTCCATGAGAGGCGAGTTGTTCTGCTGTCAGGTCGACTTCCACAGTGGGCTGTTGTAGGTCCAACCGTCTCCCTGAGGAAGAAGAGATCACATTCAATCAATCTTTATTTGTATGGCACCAGATCACATTAAATGTCATCTCTAGAAAATAAAATAAATTCAGGAATGAAAATAAAGAGGATCAAGCTCCTAGACCTTCACAGAAACCTGCTGTCCAGTCTTGCGTCACTGTTTCTGTCTTCTCCTCACTTTACCTCTTTAGTGAAATATTTTGGAGTCCAGGGTTTGTTATCAGCTGCCCTCTGTCTCTCTTCTCCTCTCTGTCGCTCCTCCAGTCTGTGTTTGTGCTCCGTGGCCTGGTCCATGTTCCCTTCCTTTAGAGACTTAGTGACATGTTGCCATAACCGCCTACACACACACACACACACACACACACACACACACACACACACACACACACACACACACACACACACACACACACACACACACAAGTAAACAAAAAAGTGTGTGAGCAACTTAACTCCATGGCACCCCTCAACTGTTGACAAAAGCCTGGCTTTTGTATTAAGTTCTGAGTCTCTCACCTGGACTCTGTCCTGCACTGTTTGTCCACAGGCCGGAGTTTCTTCTTAGTGACCGGGAGCTTTGTTGTGTCGATCACTTTGGTTTCCCCACTGCTGTAGGTGAACTCCAGCGTGCCGTTCCACTCGCCCTGAGCTTTGCACACGATGGTGTTTGTCGGGTTGTGTTTGACCTCTGCTGTCACTCTGAGCGTTGCAGACACAGAGGTTGTTGTTATTTATTGGATGGGGAAATTAATTGTTCTTTATTAACTGTAGTTTATTGGACATGTGTACATGTGTTGTTACATTCAGCTCATGTCGTATAAGGATCTCTTAAATGGTTTATCATACATGAGAGGTGTGGGCCTAAAACACCAAGGTCTGTGCCTTGCTCTGCATTACAGAGGGCTGGCCAATCAGAAGGAATGGGGTTTGTGGAGTGGGGAGTCTTAAAGAGCCAGCAGCTAAAAAAAGGGTTTTCTTAAACACCAATATGAGAAAAAAAACAGAGGACTGTAAATTATATTAAGTTACTTTGGGGACCTGGCAGTTCAAATAATCTAATTGTAATCCCTCCACCTTGTACATAAAGATGTGGTAACAGACAGAGAACAGCTTTAAGAGCTTAATAAATGAAAAAAAAAACTTAATTTCTGCTGTCCATCACTGAGAAAAAAAAACACTCACCTGTGTACCTTCCCACCATAAAAGGGCTTGGTGTGAAAGGTGACGGTTGCAGAGTAGCCGCTCTTGACACAGTTTATGGAGACTTTGCCCCCGAGCTCCACCCAGGGCACAGTGAGAATGGAGCGAGCGTAGGCACAGGGCAACGTGAAGACGTACTCTTCATCGTGTTCCAGGAGGCAGAGGACCCCTGAGAGGAGCGGGACGAAAAGAAGATGTGTTATTGGAACCAAAATGAAAGAAACAAAAGCAAAAATTTGAAGCAGTGTAGGCTGGTTTATGTTCCACTAGTTCATGGCATGTTGGAGTGGCGCACCTCAAACACCAAGGTCTTCATAGCTCTGCCCTTGACAGGTCTTCAGAGGGCTGGCCAATCAGAGGGAAGGGTGTTTGTGGAGCAGAGGGCCTTAAAGAGACAGTAGCTACAACAAACTCTATTTTACACTGTTTGACAAACAAAGCTACTGCGGGGGAACCGAAATGACAGTTTTATGCCCCCAAAACAGTAAAATATCTCTTTTAGGGCTGGGAGGAAAAATCAATACATCAGGATTGTTTGTTTGATATCAAAATCTGGATTCTTTATCTTTTTTTTTTCAAATTCGACTTCTTCATTTCAGTCTTTATTTATAAACTAGATTGGAAAAAAGTTACCACTTTTCTCCAGTAGAGGGTGAAATGTTTCTCTCTGACTCACGTTAATGGGAAAATATGGCTCCTGATATAGTCTGTAGACATCCTCCTCATCGTTTTAACTTTTCCATATGGTCTGGTGTCAAAAAAGCAAACTAAAAATCGCAACAAACGAAAATGTCGAAGAATTGCAATTTAAATCGAATCTGCCCCCAAGAATCGAAATTGAATCGAATCGTGAGAATAGCATATTGTCCCAGCCCTAATCTTCTCTCTAAGTCCAGAGCAGTCAGGGTTGTGCCTCTTATACATGCATTACTAAATTTTGGGGTAATAAACAAAAATCTAATCCCTGGGCCTGAAACTCAGGAACCAGTGATTCATTTAACAAATCATCCAGTACACAAAAGTTTACAACAGACAGTTAATACCGTTACAGAACAACATGGGACTAAACTTTTGACTAGGCTGCACATTAAGCAGCAGTAATATGTGGTAATCAACCTGTCAGGATCACAGCAGAGGCTTTAAATCTTGAGTAATGTTGTGATTAAACTAAAGTTAATACAGTCTGCTTTCCAGTGCTTTCCTGACCTGTTTGTTTAGTTTTTTCTATTTACTACTCAGGCGCAGCATTTCCTCTGTTATTTTAAATCTGTGCACACTGAAGGCTGATTGTGAAGAGCATTATATAAAGCAGCTGACAGCTCCTTCAGGCAGTCTGTGTTACATCTCCTGGGTGCGTGAGAGCCCAAAAGACTCAAAGCTCCTGACTGACTCTGCGCGCATGTTATTCATCATCTGAGTCACTCAGTCAGTGCATAAATGGATTTATGCATCTCACATGTCTGTGAATGGCATGTGTTGTCACACTACGACGTCATGTGTTTACACAGGACCTTTACATTCAGTGAAATAAACATGTTCAGTAACCACGCTGCTTTACAGCCATGTTTTATTTTTGGGAATGTTCCAGTTTGTTCTTACACTGAGTTTCATCCTAAAAGAAAAATGCTGGATCAGTCTCAACACATGGAAAGCCAGGGATTCAGTTCATTTCTTCTCGGTAAAAAGGGAAATCCTAAAGAATAAAACTCTCCCTGAGTTTTGCTTTTATAATTCTTCTTGGGTACAGGTTCAGAAGTTTTGTAATTAAAATGTACTTAAAGTATCAGAAGTCAAAGTCTGAATTATGCAGCAGGGCTCCTCCAGGACTGTGAAGTTATGAAGCTCCTTAAGTCCTAAAGATGCTTTGAAAAAGGAACTTCTTCCTCAGCACTTTCATGAATATAAGCAGTTTTTATGCAGCTGATTGAGGAGGAGGAGGAGGAGGAGGAGGAGGAAGAAGAAGAGGAGGTTTAAAACGCTCACTTATGACCTGCCATCACTTAACCTGGTTTAAACTTTTAACAGGACAGAGCCATTCTGCTCAAAGTCTCTCTTATACTCCCACTAAGGAAAAACTTAACTTCATTTATGTGTTCCAGTAAATTTCAGTAAAGTTTCCTGAAAAGTTTTATGGGAATTTTTGCTCAGGACAAAAGTGTCAGGGTTTTGTTGCCGTCAATTTAAATGAATTTTTCTATAATATCCTGGAATATTTTGGCTTGAAATTTTTGGAAATTTTCATTTTTTTTTCTCTTGTTATCAACTTGAAAAAGGTTTTCAAAAATGATCTTGGTTGAAACAACATGACTGAATGCAATTTCAACTGTGTAACACAAAATTGCCATTTGATCATCATTAATCACTACTTCACCCGCCGACAGTATTTTCTACTGAGATGATATTTCTGGATTAGGAGTCTTTAAGTCCTGTCAAGATAGCTTTTGATGATAGTGTTGAGGTAAACATTGTGATGGTATGGTTTAACTTTATGTGATGAACTCATTCAAGTTTTATAAGCAGGCTGCTGACGTCCACAGGGAACGAGCCACCCTGAAACTCGCTTATACTGTTGTGTATATAAATGAAGATTGAAAATGGCATATGAAATTGTTTTCTGACATATACCATTGGACAAACTACTTCTTTGGAGCCCTGTTGGGGGCAGAACTGTGGGCAGACCTCAGTGTTTGAGGCCCACCCCTCCAACATGTCATGAGCCAGATCCTCACGTGATGATAAAGCTTATCAGAGTTCATGAAAAACTAATGAAACAACAATAACAAGAGGTGAAAAAAAAAACATTTTCGTTAACAAAGTTAAAAAAATAACATTTCATAAAATTGATTACTAACTTAAAATGTATTGTGAGTTTACAAAATTATACAAAACATGTCTTAGGTTTTCATCCTAGAGAATAAGTTTGAGTGATGCATTAGATTGTTTATTTGTCCTCAGTGAACATGTTTTTAGAAACAGTATGATGTCCTGAGTTTTACCTCATATTACAAAAATAATCTGAATCAAAAAAAACACTAGCTTGTTAGAAGGTGCCCTCTCCCTTTGGTCAAGGACCCTAATAACTAAAACTAAAGCATTTGTAATAAAATTAAAACAAATAAATAAATAAATAACCTTGAGAGCATGCTTTTAAAACAATCTAAAACTTAACTGAAATAGAAAATGGAAAATCAAAACAAACAAAATGAAAATAAAACCTAGAGAAAAAAGCAAATCTATATTAACCTTGGGGATGACCTCATCATTTCAGCAAGTCTCATGAAGAGCTCATGCTATTTTTAGAATGGATTGTTTTAAGCAGTTCACAGATTCACTTACTTCTACATCTTTTGAATATGTAAAAGTTTAAAAATCTGTACACATTATGTACGGACAACTAGTGTTGTGTTATTCAGATTACAGAGATGTCAAACAAGTGTCATATTTTAGTCTTACATGTCTTTAGTTTCATCATCTCTACCGGTGTTTGATGCATCCAGTAACTACTATTGTTATCAGCTGTTCTTAAAACGTTTCGTGTGATCAACCAACAGATATACAGAAAGACCTACACACAGTAAGAAAACCCTTCATCGAGGCATAAGACTGATTCTGTTGGCTTTCTGTCTCTCTGATTAACATAGCTGATAAAAAGTCTTGTATGCATTCAGGTTTTGATGGCATTAAATATCTAAAAAAGTCACCAGTGAGCCTGTGACATGATCAGAGTGTAACACAGGTCAAATCAAAGTCCATCACGCTGCTGTTCATCTGTTCTTTCCTTGACTTGCTGACTCACTGTCAATCCATCAAGCCTGAGCGGTTCATAAAAGTCCAAATCTCCCGCCATCAGGAAAGCAGCCACAGCAAAAAACACAAAACCCTAATCAATATTTCCTGTGCTGGGGTCACGGCGTTCTCTGATGGCAGCACAAGCCTCCGCACACGGTGATGAAGTGCAGCGTCACGACCTGCTGACAGGTATTCAGAGGAACACTGAGCTGTGGTGTCTGAACGAATCAGGTCATGTATCTGTATTCAGTCGATCAGACTCAAGGACTTCCTGTTCCTCCGCTCAGAGTGACTCATTAAAATCAGTGTGCGACACACAGTGTGATGGTGCTGACAGGGAGGACGACTGGATCATTGATTGCTATGGGAGAGGTCACATGCTCCCCATGAAGGACGGCATTGTGACAGTTTGCCTAAAACGCAGATTTTCTCCTGATGATTCATTGACATTTAGTTTGTTTTTCAACAAACTAAAAGAGTAGTCATGCAAAATATGACAAGTTAAACTCATCCATTGAGTGTGAAAAAAGTGAGCGATTATTCAAAGGAAATAATTTTTTTGTGTGTTTTATTTGGGTTTGTTAATCCGCCATTTTGCTAAGTATCTAATTATCTTTTTTGTAAATGCCAAAAAGAATGGAGGCATATTGCATATTACTGGTTTCATGATTCACTTTAAGCCATCACTCCAAATAAATCCAAAAAACACAATCAAAACTTTTTAGACCTGATCTGTGTTTTGCAGAATGTGCTTTAGCTCACCTTCTCCCACATTGGACACTCCTATTGACATCCCCATGAACTTGCTTTTGGTCCACACATGAGCGTTGACGCACATCCTCCTCTCCGGGCACTCGCAATAAAAACCTGACACTGGTGGGTGATGGGAAACCTGCTCAGCCACAAATCGGACCCTGTAGCATCCTCCCTGTGAATCGTCGCCCTGCTGTGTGTTGTTGGGGCATCTGTTGGGCTCCCACGAGGACCCCTGGTTGGATCTGACGAAAGGTTTGACTTTTTCCTGAGGCACCTCCCAGGAACAGTGGAAGGTCTCTCCCAGCACCGGGTTGTATGGCTTTTTGGCCACGGCACCTTTGCGCCCCTCATGGAATGAAGTCAGGTAGTACTCGACGAAGCGGACGATTCTGTCCTCAGCAGTGGCTCCGTTTGTGATCGACAGGAACATGTCGGGGTGGGCCATGAAGTTAGCGTACATCTCTAGAAGTGATCGCTTTTCCAAAATGAAGGTAGGAAGAACCACCTAAAAGTTAAAGAGATGAAAATATGAGAATTGTTCAAGAAAAAGAATTGCAGCCTCCACCCCAACACCTGTTTTATGCTTCCCCCTCTGTTCTGTACCCCTGGGTGTCTTTGCTGCTGCTCTCCCTGCCTTGGTTTTTCATGTATGCACATAAGAAACAGAATCACAGCCCCAAATTTAACTAATGCAAATAAAGGCAAGAGTGGTCATGACTGAAATTTGATTAACGAATAAACCCTCCAAAAGGGGGCTGGAGAGCCTCACATGGAGATTATACAGCCCAATTGTGGATCAGAAAAGTCAAAATTCAAATCAAAGTTAGAGAGTAAACATAAGTGTCTGAGTCTCAATGTCTCAATCTCAGCCTTTCAAGATTTGTCAGGGACATGACGCCATACAAAACAAGAATTTCTACAAAACTACTTCCATCAGACGATGTAAACTCAATTTGTAAGAATCTGAAGAGTTTTTAGTTTATCTTCATTTGTAAAAAGTCAGTTTTAATCCTGTACCCGTGTGAGGTCCATGCCCAGTTTGAGCTGGGAGAGCAGGTGGAGGATGATGCTCCGTTGGTCGTCCAGGACACCCAGGTCCTCCTCTTCATTATCCTCTGAATCTGTCACCTCTTCGGTGGGGCTGATGTCCTCGAGCCCTGAGTGGTGCTGGGAAAACAAAAAAAACTTCACATTGTAATTCTACTAATACTTTTTTTAAGTTGGTGAAAAGTATCGACAACATCAATGTGCGTGTTAACCAGTTTTTAAAGAAAGATTTATAAATCTAAACTAAACCATTGCGATGACCAAAACCACCTATTCCTTCAAAGTTCAAGTGAATGTACAACTTCCTTAGTTTTAGCTCAAAGCTATCCAGATCCATCTGAAGACCAAACTCTTTGAAAAGAAAACTGTTCAGGAAAAGCTTTTTTGTTAAAGCTACAGTATCATTTTCTGTCATTGATTGTACATGATATCAAGGTTACATCTCATTCAGTGCAATTTTGTGTCTCTGATGTGTTCTTCATGGTTTTGGTTTACAAAGATGTACAGAAATAGAAAACTAGATCTGATATTTTTAGGGCTCTTAAACAAAAAATAAAACAGAAATGGTTCATTTCCTTATTGTTTTACAGAAAATTTTAACGGAATAGTTTCAAATTGAGAAATACTCTGAAAACAGTTAAGTGAGCAAAATTATTTAACAGAGCTTAGCATGCAATCACTGCATCTGTAGGTAAACAATATCTGTTTGATTTGCTAAACGTAGCAAGCATTAGCAAAGCTAGCTCTACCAGGTTAATGGCCATATTTCTGTACTGGTTCCATGTTGCTCTAGCTAAGTTGTTATACATCAATTTTACTAGGTACAGCCTAAAAAACATTATGTACTTTGTTCACATTTTCTTGATCAACATATGTTAAACTAGGTTGCCCCACATCTGTGCTTGTTTATGTCCGGGTAGAAGCATTTTTGCAGTTGTAGCAGTTTACAAGAGCTGTGCTTTAGCTGAGGCACAACATTCAATCAGATATTCAGACAATTATAAACATTTTTTTAACCAGATAGTAATTCTCTAACTTCTCTTACACTGCCATCCCTGCATATCTGACAAAAAATGTAAATATGCATTTATGGTGTCCGCGCCAATCACACGGAGAGGCCAAGATGCAGCATTTTCTGTCACCTGTCAATACCTACGATAAGGTCACCCAACTCATTTAGAGGCGGAAGTCCAAACTGTGAGAGGGAAAACCTATAAATACCAAAGGACGCAACCTCATTCATTTCCCACAGCAGCCCACTCATAATCCATTCAGCCATGTCACCCCACCTTTCAAGCCTCTTTCAGGGTTTTGTATGAAGTACCACATGTCTTTGAACAGCCTGAGTGCATCTTAACAATGGAACTACACAATGCCTTTCTGGGTGGATAACACACAGCACTGGTTATAGTCGTGTCCCTCGTTTGTGTTCCAGCATTCAACTGGAAATGGATCTAGTCGAGGTTAAAGAAGAGCTGATGCCTTTGATATCTCCTACAGCTACTTAGGGCAGGAAGGAAGATGGAAAAAAACAAGGAAGAGGCTGATGTATAATGCAGAAAGTGCTTTCAAGCCTGTGGGCAACAACAACTCTCTGTGCACCCCCTTTGCCACACTGCTCTTTGTCCTACGTTTAAACCGTGTTTAGTGCACACGTGTCCTTTCTCCAACCTAATTTATCTCATTTTCGAGAAGCTGCTGCTTCAAAGAAGCCAAATAAGAACGAATAATGAGGGAATTATTCTTGCATAGAGTGCTTCTGCAGAAAGGGGGAAGAGCGGAGAACGTTTCCAGCACTGGAGTGCCCGCATGAAGTTACCTGAATATTTCATTCCATGTATGTATGCAAAAAGCTCCACATATCCACTCTGAGCACAGTCTCTACCAAAACATTTCACACATAACACAGGGCACACACTCATACAAACACACGCGAGGGAGCATGCTTGAACACACAAGCACAGGAGTCCCTGGAGCTGGTTTGTTCTCCAAGCATAATGATATATATAGAAGTGGAGAGAAGAGGAGAGGAGGTACTGAAGAGGGAGGTGTGTTATGATTCCAGAGGTTCTGACTAATTAAAGAGGCTCTTGACAGAAACAGGAAATTACTGATGA
Organism: Halichoeres trimaculatus; assembly: GCF_033239565.1. Classification (NCBI taxonomy): domain Eukaryota; kingdom Metazoa; phylum Chordata; class Actinopteri; order Labriformes; family Labridae; genus Halichoeres; species Halichoeres trimaculatus. Next base: position 12,571,293 of record NW_027437192.1, read on the forward strand.
AGAGGTCAGAGCAACCTGCAGAAGAAGAACCCTCCAGTGGATCATCTGATGGACTCGGTGGTTGTCATTACTCACACAAAGGCAGTTTAATGCCGTTTAACTTGTCCAGAAGTGATTAATAGTCAACCTAGGATGATGAATGAAGGCAGAGGGGCCAGCTGGGGTTTTACAGTATGAAAAACCTGAAACAGAAAGGTTTTAAATCTGTGCTAATGATAATGACAAACCATAAGGAACTTTTGGCACCCTCTGAGAACAAAGTGATATGTCTTGGAATTCAACGGCCTGCAGCTTATATTTTTAGACCAGAGGTAGCCACTTGGTCTTAACACTGAATTTGCATGTAGGTCCCACAAACAATTAACAAGAGTTTAACTAAAATGTTAGACTGAACAGAAACTCCTGACCTCATTTTTGTTTGTGGGCCTACAACTAGGGCTGGACAATTAATTGGATTTTAATCGTGATTTCAATCGACTTTCAATTTTTCCATCTGACAATCATAAAAACAATATAATCGAAGAAAAACAATTAATATGCCACACAGTGTAGATGTACGCAAGTTCCTGGGCTTCATAGCTCTTCTGTGTTCCATGTGCAGCCACAGCAAGTGTGTGTGACTTATGTGTATCAATAATAATGTATGTGCCACTTGCTGGTTCTTTAAAGTTGTGTTTAAATCAGTACTGAAGTTTTTGAATAGAAAATGCCTTACACACACTTAAAGATTAATTGTGATTTCAATATCACTTAAAGATTAATTGTGATTTCAATGTCACTTAAAATAATCAGGATTCTTATTTTTACCATAATCGCCCAGCCCTACCTACAACCTCACAAACTGTCATTATACGTTTATGGCTTGTTAAGAAGTTATATGATTAACTAAAGTCAAGTCAATTCACAGATTTTATCAGCGGATGACTATACTGTTCTCAAGAAACGTCAGGAATCCATCAGCACTGAACATTTTTTTAATCAGAGACTGGACTAGTATCATATACTTGAAAAACAAGGACCTTTTTCTCATGTTGTCATTTTATTGGTGCAGTTTTTTTTTTTCATCTGGAAAACTTATTTTCTATGTGGCATGATTACATCAAGTTCCTGTTTCCATGGGTGTGTGTCCCAAAACTTGCTGTTTTATTTGTGCCCTCTTCCTACTTCTTTCAGATGGCTATAAATGCAGTTCACTCTGTGGCATAAGTGGAAGTGGGGGGTGGGCAGGTTTAGAAAGCGATCTTCTGTTTGGCACTAAACCTAAACAGGAAGTTTACAGGAAGTGGACTTTCAGAGATTTGTTTTCCTAGGAAAATGGTGCCTCCACCAGCTGTTAAAGTTGTAGTTGCATCAAAAACTCCTCTTTAACTCTCAGTAGAATATATCAAACCAGCTGAGGTATATCTCATCAGCCTGAACCTATAAGCCTACCAGGGAATTAAGCCTTTCAATGAAGAAGAAATACAAACAATTCAAGTCTAATAGGCCAGCCAGAAAAACTATCTAGAGAGTTGAACCAGTTAATAATCTGATATCATGGGGATATCCTCTCTATAAGAGAGGGATAGCCTTTCACACTTCCAACCAACTCAGCAACTTTTAAAGATACCGTCCTTGTAAATGTTTACCAGCAGAGCTAGCCCTGACGGTTAGTTTGTTCTAAAATTCATGAAGTCAACAAAGACTCCCTGTGTCAGAGGAAAACTGCTTCACACAACAGATAAGTGATGTTTACTGCTAAAATGTATCCTAGTGCATTCTGGGTAACCCCTAAGGCAGCAACTTCCCTTTTCAACCCACATCCAAAAACAGATGCAAAGACTAGCTGCACACTATGTGAGGACACGGGCACAAACACAAACATCAGCATGTAAACACTCACGCTGCATTGCTGTGTAGCTACAGGCTTGACGGGAATAAAGCTGGATCTCATCTCCAAAAAGGGAGAAAGTAAAAGGACTGAACTCAGGACACAGTGAACTCCAACAAAAAGAAGAAATCCACAAACAAGACAGCCAGTCCACAAGGTTTAAACCAGTGTAATCCAATCAAAGAGGGGTAGTCGCAATGGAAAGTCTGTCAGAAAATGGATCTTTTGAAAAGTTTTAAATCTTGATAGGCACCAAAGATGATAAAAAAAAAAAAACTCTCCCCTCTTCTTCCAAACAGAATTTGTTGCCTGAGCGAGCAGCCCTCTTAAAGAGGAGTCCTGAGTCTTGTTAGAGAGACGTACAATGAGGCTGAGTTAAGGTGGTGTGCTGCTGTGCGTGACTCGCAGAGTCTCTCCCACCACCCACTCTGACAAAACGGGGAGGAGGGGGAGTGAGAAAGGCTCAGGGAAAGTCCCAGTGACGTTTCCCTCTGCATCCTCCCATCATCCCTCTGGCGTGCTTCCTTACATCTCTTTCCATTTTCACCTCCTCCCTGCTGTCCTCATAACTGGTCCCTTTACTTTCCTCCCTCTGACAAGCTTTACTGCCTTTTTCCCTCCTCCTACACCTGCTTTGTCCTCCAGCTTTTTTATGTTACATGTTTGTATACCAGCTTTCTGTGGCAGATTGCAAACTTAAAACATTTGAAATGTTTTTATTTTTTAAGAAAAAAATATAAACGTTTAAATTGTTGGCAATTTTACTCTTAAGTCATTCTCTTAGAGAGAACATGCTGCTTTAAGGTTTGACGACGAAAAAATAATTTGGTAGTTGAAAAGAATTATTTTGAGATTAAGCCATATTTCAAGTTTAAGGTGTTTTACCTTTTTAATTTCTAATTTCTAAGCTTTGACCAAAAAAAGAGCTAAAGTCTACCTGTTTAATAAATGTGTCCATGTACATCAATCTCTTTCTGCAAATCAAACACTATTATCCATTCAGAAGTGGTTAAATGTTAGCATTAGCTGACTAGTAGCTAGCATTAACTCCTTGAGGCTAATTCCCTTCCATCCTTGTGCTACCTTTATAACTTCTCCCACATTGGAGACATCTTTTTTAGCTTGATAGTGGTTAAATGCTAACATTTGCTCTGTAGTAGCACATTTGCTAATGCAGGGCCCTCAAGTGTCACGCATTGAGCGTGTCAGTCACTCAATTGGGTCTTTTGTCACGCACTCCTGCCACACATTATATTTCTCACGCTGAAAAAAATGTCCACTGAGAGACTTAAGACTTGACTTAAGACTCGTGAACAATCATTATGATCTCTCTTTTCCTCGCGTATAATCATTAGGAAAACTATGAAACGTCTGATCAGCTATGACACATCATAGATATGACGCGCGTCTGGCGGTCCCGCACATTGGTACATCTGATGCCGCCACGATCCGCTCTGTGGACTATAGGCTCCATATCTTCCATGTAAAGTGTTGGGGTCGTCACTCTAGTCTGCACTCAAAACTTGAGAGCCCTGCTAATGGTAGCTAATGGAAAGGAATGTTAGGCCATATTGAAATTAACATCAACTGGAATTACTGATAGAAAAAATCATTACCTAATGCAATGGAACATTTGGTTGTATTGAAAGTTAAAACAGCAGATAAGCTAGAATTAGATAACAGCTAATGTTAGCTTCATAACTTCTTTCAGAATGATTTTGTTTTAGCTTGGAAGTGTTTAAATGCTAAAATTAGCTTCTCGGTAGCTAACATTACTTTAGAACATTCTTAACAACACTGCCACATCTTTGAAGCATTACAACAAGATATGACAGAAAATGTTAAATAATAGTTTAGTGGTTGGATATGCAAACTTGGAAGTTTCAGTGCCTTATTAGTTGTACTTTTTATAACAAACCACACAGTCCTGTTAGCTAGGAAGTAGTAAAGGGCTAGTTTGACTTGTCTGAGAGCTAATGAGTTATCTGGATAGACAACAGGGCCCATTGTGAGGAAGCTAAAATGCTAACATTGGCAGCTCAACTTTTTTTTTATAGATATAACTAAAAATAGTAATCAGTTTCTTCATGTTTTAATTTGAAAACCTGAAAAACATCATGATGTCATGATGTAAAGCAGCTGCTGTGTGATGAATCGCAGTCTGACTGATCAACGCACTTCATCCCCATTTTTATCTCTAACATGCGTCTAAATCTCCTATGTACAAGTCTCTTTCCATAATTCGTTTCAGCGTCACAAAATTCCTCCCAATTGCCTCCAAACTCATGTCTGATGCATTCATTCTCTCTTCTTCCACCCGCGCACTGTCATCTCTGTCATTGTTTCTTCCATTCACCGTCTTCATTCATGGCATCTGTTATTCTGTTTCATCACATTTTTCTCCGTAACTGCTTCCTCTTCTCTCTCCTTTCTCTTTTACATTTCTACCTCTCTTTCTATCTGACTCTGTCTCAGTAAGCTCAGGTGGAGCGAGTCTGCTCTGTGTTCGCACTTCAAAGACTCCTTTAACTTCACGGTTCAAACAGGCTAGTTAGTTTTTATTTGGTCAAAACATCACCTGAGAGGTGAGGGGATAGTGTAGTGTAGCTACAGTTCCCCGACAGAAGTGTCCTCTTTCGAACTGTGCCTTTGAAGTTTGAGCAAAGTGGATTTCTCCTTACACTCCTTTGGGGGCGGTGAATTAAAAAGTGGTTACTTGCAGTATTAGTCATTACAAGCAGAGGGAGAACATTTGTCGGCCAAATTTAATTTTCCAATCGTAACCTTTCTTGCACTTTGTCTTTAATTAGTTAGCTGCATTTCTTGCACAGATGGTACACGACCATGAATATGGAGTCTTGTGGGGCCAGTATACTCAGCTGGAAACAGAGAGTAGTACGGTAGATTTTATGGATAGATTTAATACATATATATAATATGGTGAATGTGAATACGCATCCTGAATATGTAGTTGAATTCTGGATTACGGTATTTGATACCCAAGATTGGATGACGACATATCAACTGAAGCAGAGGTAAAACACAGGACAAACAAAAGACATAAAATTTGACAAAAGCAGGATACTGTTTTATTATTATTTACAGAAAAATACCCCGACCAAAGAATGATAATGTTTAAGAATATGGCCTCCCAAATCTGTCCCACCTCTTTCAGAAACATGAAGCAAGTAGTGCTGAGACGTTGAGTCCTAGCACTTCATTTATAAATCATAATGAGCTGTTTCATCAGCACAGCCTCTAATGAGAGGATGTGAGACACAGCCGCTGCAGACACAGCAGTTACTTTACGCACCCACACTGAGACACACTTACACAAAGATTTAAAAACCAGAATATCACCATGTTAAAGAGGGGGTATGTTGTTTTTTCATATTTTAAACATGTGTTTAAATCAACAATGATTAGGTCATTGCATAAGCGTGATTTCCTAACTGGGCTATTCTTGAGAGGTCGGCCTCAAACACAAAGGTCTGCTCAAAGTTCTGCACTCGATAGGTCTCCAGAGCGCTGGCCAATCAGAGGGAAGGGGGGTTTGTGGAGCAAGAGCCTTAAAGAGACAGCGGCTAAAAAGGTGTGTTTCAGACAGAGACTGAATAAGGGTTTTCTAAAATATCAATGCTAGACAAATATAGTTTATTTTCCTTTCCTTTCCTTTCCTTTTTTTTTTTTTTTGAGTTGGATATCATGTCAGGCTACTACGGGTAGGGATGATGTAAAGGCACATAATTAAGCACAAATATCTGTGATGTTATGAAATCAAACCCCTAAAGCTTGAAACCGTTTTTACTGGAAAGGTCAGATCTATGACCTGGTGGAGAATAGTGCTTTTACTAGCATGAGGTCAAAAGAATACTAAAAAAATTAAGCTTTCAGGGCCAGAGTCAGACATCTTTATCCTCAGCTAAAGGTCTTAGCCTTACATGCCATACCAACGACAAAGCATCCAAAAATCTCTTTCAGTTCAATTCAGGGGCAACATGCAGGGCATCTTCGACTATTTTCTAATCTTTTTCAATCAGAGCAATTACTACTACCTCAAAGAGATCAAAATTTCTTTCAAACTTCCTGCCAGTGATTTTTCAAAAAGAGTAAAGGTTTTTCTTTAAAACTCCTGGGCTGGGTCTCCTCATACTATAGTGCAGTACAGGACACAGGAGAAAGTATTTTCCTACAGCCAGTATTTTCCAGAATCCCTTAAGTAAATCCCGAGTTCAATAAAGAGAGTGGATTAGAGAGCTGAGAGTGAGTCATGGGTTGATATTTTCCACACTGAGCTCAGACCTGAGCACACGCAGCTCTTTATTGATGTTATTCACCCTGGAATGGACAGGACCATTGTGCCAGTTAATAAGATTTAGGTAAAACTGAGGCACCATCACAGACACACTTTTTATTGCTTGGGCTGATTAATGTGGCTTTAAAACTCTTATTAACTCAGTTCATATGAAACATTAAAAAAATTACTTTGTTGTGGGTTGTGACCTAAATGTTAATCTACTAACACAGAGATGAATAGTTGCTGATGTTTTTGCCACTGTTCAAGTATTTAATTACTGAAGTGTTCATATATGAATGTTTACTGGAGGAAAAGCAACAGAGTGGAGGACTCTGCTGCCCTCTGCTGGAATAAATAAGGAACAATAACTCAAAGAAGGGAAAAGCTGAAACAGCAGGGAACAGGAGAGATAAAAACATCTTTAAATACTCACCACTTTTTTACTTCAACATGTTTTGGCTGATGTCTGCCTGGACTACTGTTAAGTGTTTTTTTCATAGGATGAAGTCTAAGCATGAGAAAAGCGAAAAGGAGAAATAAATATAGGCCTATTCCATAAATCTGACTGATTTCTGCAAGCACGTGCAAGTTTTCCACCATTTCCCCACCATCGTGCAGCAGCCATGTGGCTTCTTCTCGTGGGCTTTCGCACTAGAACTCAATATCAAACACCACTGTGGCGCTAAATAATTCAATAAGCTAACCTTTATTATTCTTGGGTGATGTATTTTCTTTCTAGCACTCACAAGATTAGAGAGAAAATATTCACCTGGCATACGTCCAAGAGAAGAAATTGAAGATGAGACCAAGAACTGACCTTGAATCGCGCTGGCTGCAAACATTATGTCCATATTTTAAGCTGAGTGACAAATACTGAAACTGGAGGTGAAGAAGAACATTTCATTACAGCCATTAATTATTCAAGAGTGTTCTCTGCTTTCTGTCATTAGCTGCATACTGAGACTTAATGTCAAATACTGTTTTAGACAGTTTGGGTCAGCAGTCTCTAGAGGCCAAAGCAACTCAATCTGCATCATGTTTTTATACCACAAGGTGGCACAATATCTGTCTCACTAGATCACCTGGAAAAAGACATGTTACCATATTGATACCCTGATCATCGTCTAGACCTCATCAGTAGTGTTTATATGACAATCAACTTCACAGAGAGGCCAAAATCTTCATGGCTTATAAAACAGAGCGTAATCCAATTAAAATCAAACTAAAAGATGAAAAACTGTGCTGCAACACTGGACTAATGCACTCAGGCAATCTGCAACACATCTTCTCCATCCCACTGTCTTTCTTCAAACGTCAGCCGGAGCATCTTTAAAAGCTCAAATCAAATCTGGTTCAAGCTGTAGGGCAGAGTCGAGAGAAACAGACGGAAGGAAAAGTGACAAATATTAAAGAGCAGTGTCACGGTGAGGAAGGAAAGTAAATCTAAATGTATCACAGAAACTTTAACTGCTCCAGGAAGCGACACCTACACAGGGGAATACACTTAACTGTTAGCAGACTGCAGATGGTGTGTCTCTGTGCAGTGTGAGCAGATTGACACTTTGATGGGTATTATTGTTGACTGTCAACACTTGAGTCTAGGTGTAACATGTTCCCCTCTGGATGTTACAAAAGCTTAGCATCAGTCCAAATAAGATTTTAGATTTTGAGCATTTACTCTAAACAGAAAGATATTTAGTCTATGCTAAGTTCACATGTGCACAGTAGGTATGATGATGTATATGGGCTGAGTTAAACCTGCACTGATTGTCTTTGTCATCACGGAACACGGATTGATGTTGCCGCATCCCATTAAGCTTAATTTGTTGCCCTGTTAGCTAACAGCAGCTAGTTTATTTATTTGCTGAATATTAGCAATGTTCTAATTTTATAGAGTTAGACTATATAATGATGTCACCAGTTAGTTTCTGAGGTGGGTAATGAAGCTGAACAATGGCAGTCACCATATTGGAAATGCTGTTTCTGCCTAATATTTCATGAGCCTTTGGCTGTCCAGAAAACATTGAGCCCACCTGTCAGTCAAAAATACCACGCCCCAGTTATAAAAATAAGTTTAACCTCTTAAGACCCAAGCTTTTGTCTGATGTGCAATTTTTAATTCACCTTGCTATTTGGGATAAGTAAGACCTAAAAAGTATTACCACCAAAGTTGGTCATTGTACAGGAAGTTTGATTATTTGTGTTATGAGTTCTGTATTAGTAGTTTGTTCGTTAGTCGTGTTATTCTACTTAAATACATTGGGGTTTTTTACTGAAATGGGTGTGATTTTGTGAAAAATTATGTGGGCAGTGTCCCTAAATGTGGATGAGAGGTCAAAGTTTAAAAAAATTAAGTATCATGGGTCTGAGAGGCAGAAATGTGATGTCCACATATGTGGCCGCTGGGTCTTGGGAAGTTAACATGGACACTAAAGTAGATGAAGTCTTTTCACACTTCTGCATTAGCTGTAAGACCCTTGCTGCTTGGTTTTCTAGGGCTTTTTTTTTTTTTTTTTACTAAAATCATAAGCCTGCAGTTTTTAGAAATTAAGTTGATGGGACCATAAAAAAAGACAAGCAGTGATGTTGTGTGTCTTCAAACTAAACAATGAGAGCTACCAAGCTTCACGAAACCAAGACACCTAGGGACGGGTACCGAATTTGGTACTTTTATAGGTATGAATTGAATTCTGTGAAAAGTACCAAGTTCTGATTCACATGAAATCAAAAGGTACCATGTTTAGTTACCTAAATGCATCCTTGTGACTATGAGGAAGTAAAAGAGTAGGCAATTTTCCATGCTGGACATGAACACAACATTTCACATTTATATATTAAAGAATAAATATGTTTAATTAAAAATGTTTAATACTTTGTTTTTAAAAAAGTGTTATTTTTAAGCACATAAACACAAAAAAGTACCAAAAATTGGTACCGTTGAGTATCGGTACCGATTGCCAGGTACTGTGCATTGGTACCGCATAATTTCAAATGTGAAAGGTATCCATCCCTAGAGACACCTGCTTCTAACAATGCATCACAAACATGATGCTTCTGAAGATAAAGTGAAGGTAGATACTCCTCAATACCTCGTGGCCCTAGTGTGTCATCATAGATAAAGACCACATTAACTCCAAATTTGCTCTAATATATGTACCTTATTTGATTTTAAGCCTGACTAACTCATTAGGGAGGCACAGTATCCAAATGGCACAGTGAACTGGGCTGACATACTGTTGGAGGCAGGAATATTAGATGGTTGGCTCAGGCCTCCTGAATTAAAACTGCCATAACACTGTCGAAAATGTCTTGAAAGGTGCCAAATCACCACCATAAGCCGCCCTCTCTTCACGGGCCCTAATTTTGCACAGTGAGGTGCACAGAACAGCCTGACAATTAACTTCAAATGGGTTGACACTACAACACAGTAATACCCATTTACACTCAGATGTCAATAGAAAATTGTCATTAACATGACAGATAAGAGCTGTGGGCACAGTGGAGTCCCTCATGGAGAGTGCTGATTCACTGCTCACATCAAGGGTAAAATGTCCCTTCCTGCTCTCTGTACCTTGTTTTGTGGTGAGATTTAATGTGACTGGCAGTGCGAGCTAACATTTGACACGAGGCTGCTCCCTTAATGTTTAACGACCGGGAGTCATGACAAGTAATGATCTGGGGCTAACATTCATCAAAAGGTTAACTATTGGAGGGTGTGGCATTGAGTGGTGCCCAGATGACACTTGCACCATTAATCTTCATCTTGTTATTCAAAGCTGAAGATTCATTTTCCTGTGCTGGCTGAATAATGGGATGACAGAACCAAGCAGCAAAGGGGTGTCTCAGAAAAGCGACCAATGTTTACATGAGGCTGAAACTTTTAGAAGTTTGAGTTTGTTGTATTGCTGGTTAAACTTATAGACAACTCTTAAACGCTACCTGATTCACTAGCAGCCAAAAAAGTAAACAAAAGCCTATATTTCAAGTCTCTACAACTCAAGTGATGACCATCAAGCTAAATGTGACAACAGTAGATGTAAGCATTGGACAGCTTCTTAACTAAATTTGCTCTTTCAATGTTTGGATAAGAGGTGTTTTGGTTCCTAGCATAAAGAAAAAAAGCTAGCTTGAATTAAGTGAAGGCTAACATGAGTTGTAAACACGCCTAGTAACCTTAAGATGATAGCGCTAAACAGCGACTTAGGTAAAACTGCCCTGTTATAGTCCTATTAATCAAGATCAGCTACCTTGAAATAAGAAAATGCTAAAATTAGCTGTATATTTCTTAAATAACTTTAAGATGATTAGCACCAAACCGCTTCTTAGCTAATATTGCTTAGCCTTGGTGCTACATATAAAGATAGGGAACGCTTTAGTTCTTAGCATTAAAGGGAGCTAGCTTGAAATTTGTAAATGCTTAAAAGTTTGTACACACTGTCCAGAGAACCTCATGAAGTTCACATCTTAACTTCTTATTCTAGAAAATTTTAGCAAAATATGTGAAAAACTATTAGCAATGAACAGACAACATTCAATTCTTTTGGTCAACCACTCATTTGCAGTTGTAACAAGGCTAACGACAGTAGCTAGCTAGGAACTGGTAAGATACTAACATTAGCTGTTACACTCTATTGGTTTTCAGAATTTGTTCATACTTATCTGTAAAAGTTTAAGGTTTAATAATAAAAATGGAAAAACATGCAGTTACATGACACTAACTTTGAAATTTGTTAAGAAAAAAGTTAGCTTTTATGCTAAATTTTTAAGGAGGATAACATCATTTCTGTTTTGAGGGTTTTAATGTGAACCAAAGTTGACACAAAAAGTCAAAACTCTCACTTCTGGATTGTTTTTTCTTGCTTATTGCTCCTCAGGAGCTCTTAAGTGCAACAAAAAAGATTAAAAAACATGATACATTTCTGAGTTAATTGAGATTAATCTGAGAAAAAGATTTGGAGCCACAAACAAGCGATGTGTCTTGATTATGTTTCACTTTTACTCTGTCTCAAATTGATTGTCGAGGTTGCATGTTGCTGATGTCTTTGCTGCGATCATCAATACCTGACCAAGATTATTGAAACATCTGCTTTTCACTTGGGACTGAAACCACAGCATCAGTGTGTCACCCTCTTAGCCTCTCACTTTCACACATCTCTCCTTCCTCCATCACACTGACACACCATTGCATCAGAGTAACCTGGACTCAATTACCACTCTCTGATATGTGGTGGTCCAGACAGTCAGACAGCCGGCCCCTCTCCAGAGTGGACAAGCAGGGCAAGAATTCATAAAGCCCTCTCCTGGGATGGGCTTGGTTCCAGCTCTGTGCTGTGTGACCCACTTATTTGACAGCGGCTCTGTTAAAACTTTCAGTAGCAACGAGTGCTTCCCTCTCTGAGCAACAAAGGCAAACATGAGAGGGCGAAGAAGAAACTGAGGTACATCAAAACTAGCACAGATTTATTCTTGGCGTCAGAAGATGTGAAAGAATGAAAACGTGTTTGATTTCATTCATAATTTTCTTATCATTTCTTATCTTGGAAGAAGCTTTTGACTTTTTTTTCACCTCACAACAGCAGAAAAATCTACTTAACACAGCTTGAAAAGATAAGGTTATTCAAAATACTTTGTCAGCTTATTTTCATAAAATGGAAAGAGTAAGCACTCTTTTCAGAAGAAACGTATTTGTCAACGTGTCTACAAAGGCTTCTGAAAGTTTAAAGTCGATTACACAAGGCTAAACTGCTGATCAGCTATTTAATTCAAGAAAAAACATCTTTCATGCACATGTTGGCTATTTTTTGTTTCATGTGGAAGTTCCTCTTAACTTGTGCCTGATGATTTCTAAATTCTTTTTACATGGAAATTTGAGAAGTGTTTGCTTGAACTCACACACAAAGACAACAATGTGGAAGTCAATGCTGCCAAGGTTAAATGTTCATGGTCTTAAGCAAGCAAGAAGTTACAGCCTGTTCAGAATGAAGTCATCATGCCAAAGGAAAAATCTAATACAGCACCATGAAATATCTCCATGTCCAACACACTTTCAACTCGCAATAACCTGCAATCTCTATCACAAGCGTCCCACAAACCATCAATATTTCAGTTGCAATATCTTCCACATTAATTCCACAGCCTGACAGTGATCTCAGTCCCACACCTGAGACACCAGCTCTCCAGACAAATAAGACAACGTGGGAAGAGAGAGCAGAGAGACAGCAGAGAGAGGTGATAATTGACAGCATGACACAATGTTTCTCACCTCAGCACCATGGGACAGACTCCTTTTCCTGAAGGCCGGGGAGGGCTCGGTTGATCGTAGAGGAGTCAGACCTCCGTTCTTCAGCAGCTCCCCTGAGGGTGACTTTGGTACAGTCCACACAGGAACACCATCTGAAAAATGACAAGGCAGTGTCAGAGCTTAGTACAGCTTTGAGTCAACAGCAGTTATGAAGAGAAGGAGATGCTCGAGGTTTACTATTATTTGCTTTTCATGTTTGTGTATTTATTGCTTTATTCCAACAGAAGGAAGTTTGACTGACATCTGGAGAGTGTGTGCATGTCTTTATGCTTGTGTGTTCTCTCCTAAGGTCAGGCATGCTGAAATGATTGGAAAGATGATTCATTTTGCCTCAAGGGTCACAAACAATATATATTCTGTGAAAGTTTTATAGCTGTACATCTTATTGAATGTGTCTCACTCTGTTAACTGAGCATTGAACTCATTTATTTCTATCAAAGAAGCTGTAGGCGTTAGAAAATCTATCCAAAGTCTTTCATCCTCTTCTGTCTTCCCTTTCAGGGACGAACTGTCAGATGATGATTCAACATGTTGGACCTATTTTAGGTCATCTCTTGCAGCAAAATCCCTCTAAATGTCTTACAATCTGCTGTAGCGGGATATATAATTTAATAACCATCTCTGGCTTGTTTTATATTTTGACCTTGGGATGCTTTGTCATGACTGTTGAATACAAAATACAAGTTTTTAACTTAAGAAGCAGAGAATAAGAGTCCAGGTCACACAAGCAGCTTATTGAGTTGACAAATCTTGGTTGTACGCTAATGGTAGCATGCTAAAATGCATGCTAACATGCTCATAATGATATCATTATTAGCATGCTATCCCAAGCAGATACGATCTACTTGCAGGTTTTTGTTCACAGAACAAGTTACTGGATCACTTCAGCAAGACTGCTTCATCCTCACGGTACATGGACGTTAGCCAACATTTTTAGAGTCTTTGGGGGAAGGGCATTTTTGCCTTAACTTTATAGTAGAATTTTAAGAGAGGGAAGAAATGGGGGAAAGTGTGAAGGATGACATGCACCAAATAGTGTCAGGACCTGAAACTAAGTCTACAACCCCTGCAACGGGGGACATAGCCTCTGTGCATAAACACCTGCTGTACAAACTGAGCTTTTCATGTGAACAAATCCTAACAGCTCACTGAGTCCCAAACATGCCAACATCAAAGTTGCACTAGAAGAAAAAGCCAAAATACCGCTAAATTTATTGAAATGTATCCTCTGGGGACCTTGAATGTCTATTTTTTACCAAAGTGGGCGGGTCAAATCAAGCGGTAGTTGCCATATCTTTGGGGGAACATAAAACATAACTTGTGTTTGTCACACTATTAGAAGAGTCAAGTGGTTAACAGGGTTTCACTTTCCAATATGCCAATTACATGTTGAATTAGTTGATTCTTTGACATGTTTTCTGACTTATTAACCAAGGAATGGACCCACATCAGCATCCTTATAGATTAAAATGCTGGGTTGATAAAAGAAACAGTACATTTAAAAGCAAAGGTTGAATTATTAAATATGAGAGAAGACAAGAGACCGTCTACCTTCAGTGGAGTTGTATCTCTTCAAACATGTCTCTCTCAAAATTAATTTCATAATATTTGTATTTTGGAAACATTTGCTAAATTCTTCTGCAATTAATATTTGAAAATGTATTGTATAAATAGTATCATGACTTGGGCCAAAAACAGCAAGACTGATTACAGACCTAATGACTCAGACATTAAATTCCATAAGTAATATTAACACTGTGTTTCAATAAATTAAAATCTTCTTGCAGTGTGTTGTACTGATGATATTTTTGTCTCTTGTTTGTACACCTCCATCAGAAAGCTTCTCTGATATCTATCACAGTAGTAGATCTCATTTCATAGTACAGTTAGTGGTTCATGGACGCCCCTAACCTCCATCCCAAAGGCTCAAATTAGGTTAAATGTCTAATGCACCAAGAGGCTGTTCTTTGATATCCATTAGTGAGAAACAAGCTGGACTGACTCAGGTTGACATGCTAGTGAGCCCGAAGCAAGGCTGTCTCGGCAAAATCTGCTTATCTAGCCCTCGGGCCAGGCTCCAGCTCTGGTCAACTGACAGTTTCATTGACTGGATCCTGAACAGTGTAAGTGCAGTACTGGACTCCCAGAAAAATGAGCAGAGCTAGGGCACCCAGAAGGCAAGTGGATGTGAGTGAGTTTTAAATGCGGTGAAAATTGAATTTTTTGAAAAGGTTATTCTGAAGATGTTTTGAGGGTAATGGACTCCCGAAAGTTCATTTCAATGCAGAGTTTAAGGGGAAATATTTCTGGAAACAGTCCATGCGTTTGTGCTTGTTAAAAGGATTTCCCTTGAGTAGTTGGTTTGCAACAAAGGACAGGTTCATCTAGGGATGTCACAATGAAGCACCAGAAGTAGAAATACTCAGTGAGCAGGGGGTGTTTGGACCATTGGATAGAGGCATGCAGGTGGAGTAAAGAGGCTGCCGCAGATCAAACAGTGAAGGGACAAACATTCATGCAGTAGCTGTTTCCAATGGTTTTACCTTCCATTTCTGGGCTGTGACATTTCAAATGCATTCACAATCAACTCTTACCCTTTTCTCACTTGTACTCTTCTTTTTCAGTTTAACAGTGTTCTATTAGTCTTTAAGTTAAGCTGAAAGGAAAGTAGTTAGCAAAGTTAATTTCCTTTATGGATTTTTGTTTCCTTAAAGGAAAAGGTTCAGCGCCACGATTTGGGATACAAGCTTTTTATGGCAGAGGAGAGGAAAAGAGGGATCCGAATCCAGCTAAAGCAAGTGCCAGAGATCCTCCAAGACATCAGCTGATAATATGCTGTCTGGTTTGGATTGGCAGGTTTTGGGCATCCTTCAAATGTTAGGTCTTAGTAATTAAAGCTGGCTAAAACAAACTGCTCTGGTTGAACAGGAGCCTGGAGGGACTACCGTGCCAGCCAAACTCAGTCCAACCTCATGCTTGGCTCTTTACCAAAGAGTTGTATTAAACATGCAGTGGCAAAAAGTTTTCCTGTGTTGGTGTGAAACCATTCAACCAACCATTCAACCAGACAACCACTCCCTTTATCAGCTACATCAAATCCGGATGCTGCCCATGCCAATATGCCATACCACCCATCACTCGGGAAAACCGAGGATCCTAACTCCTAAAACTCCTCACTGATGTGTGGGGGGTACATGCCGAAAGCGGGGAGCAGATGGACCCCCACAGGACTTATCAGCCAAGCAGCGGAAGGAAATAGGTTTGTACTTGCGGCCCGGTGGTCCCACTCCACACCACCCCCTGTCTGACGAACAGGTACAGGGCAAGGTGACTGTTGGCGCAAAGAGAAGACCAACAAACTGTGAGGAGCGGTACATTTTTTGAACCCCAAACGCAGATCCTAGATCCTAGATCCAGATCTTTCTGAAGTCAGTATTGGAAGCCACCCCACCAAAAACATGGCATCATTAGGCCTTAAAGGATGATAAATGTCACTTTAGATTTGTAAGAACTGTAATAGATTCCAACGGTGCAAAACACTAAATCGAAACCATCCATTTCTACACCAGTGCAGCCTCGTGAGAGTCTAGCAAGGTTTGGCAAGGTAGACAATTGTTCTGCTCCCTAGCCATGTCTCTAAGCTTTTCTTTGGGGGACCCCAAGCGTTTAGATGAATGGTCTTATCTTCAACATCCCTCTGGTTTGCCTCAGGTTATGCTCCCAGTAGGATGTGCTTAAAATACTTCCTTAAAGAGGCGCCTTGAAGGTATCTGAATGTCAAAACCATCTCAAGTGATTTCTTCCAACAAGAAAGGGTAGAAATGGTATATTTAGTTCTTTTAGGGATGTTTAAACTCCTTAAACTATTTATAAAAGGGCCAGAAAGCAACTGGGAGTTTGAGGTAAAGCACAGACATTAGTGGGTCAAAGTACACGAGGCAGAGATGGTGCCAAACTTGGATCAGAAGAACTGTCACATCCATACAGACACCACATTAGCATTTTGCTTTGCTTTCCTCTATCGAACCAAGCTTGTGTCTCTAATTTACAGAGTGATTCACTTGTTGAAGACGTGTCAAACTAGCTTTGTGGTAAGTGTTAAACTTAAAATTCAAGAGGACTGCAGAAATTGGGGGGCTGACCTACAGGTGTTGGAGAATGAGCGTCTTTCGTGACTTCTTGATTGCCTTTGGGATTAGTTATAACTACCGTTAATCCAAAAGGTGTACATCTGCCATCCAACCTAGCTCTGTTTTAAAGCCTGAACTCTTTGGTACTCGCTAAATTTTTAGGTAGAGTTCAACCATCAATCTGCTCCAATCTTCTCTTGAGAAACATTGACAGTGTTTGATTGATTGATTGACGCAATTTTGTTTGTCCTTCTAATTTTTTCTTGTGCTTTATTTGAGCTGCCTATAAACTCTACTACCTGTTCCTGGATTCGCACCCTAGGTGTTATGTCGATAGAACCACCCACAGGCTACAAATGGTTGAAATTTAACAGCTTTATTGGATCCATAGAGACCTGGCACAAAGAGTGTTAAACATGGCAGAGGTCTGACATTTTAGGCACCAGTGTGGAATCCTTTGGCAAAGACTTAATCCCTTGAGGAGAATTAGAAGTGCATAGTGTTAGTCCTTATATTTAGGTTTACCCATTCTCACAGAAACCCTGATTTTTTCTTACATGCATATTTGGGACGTAATCTAAAATACTTTCAAGTATTCTGTAAAGAAGACTGACAAGTTCATGGTCATACACACTTCACATTCATGCTTGTACTTGGCACTACCATTTTGAGGAACTTGGCATTTCAATGTTACTAAAGACATTGAAGAGACACAACAATGAATGAAAGACAATACAGAACAACACAAACAGCTACAAACTGTGACAAAAAACACAAACCGAATGAAATTAAACCAACAGTTAACACTCAAATGCAACATTCAACAGCATTTACTACAAACATTGAAATTCAAGGTACCAATCAGGCAGGGACAAGAGCCACAGTCAAGCTGCCCCAGCTGAACTTTGCCACTGGTGCCAGGCTCTGGAAGAGGGGACTGGAAAGACAAGAAGGATAAGGGAGATGGAGGGGTCGGGGGCTCCAGTAGCAGCACTGGAACAGGGCCTGGGGCGAACTCACCGGAGGGGGCTCCGTGGGATGAGAGGTTGCGATCGGAGCTCTGAGAGTGATGTGGCGCCTGGCTGTGGCTCTGGGTCTGTTGGAGGATGTTCAGGCACTCTCCCAGGCAGCTGAGTGTGGCGGCTGAAGTGGCTTTGAGTAACAACAGGTCCTGGTCCAGACAGGAGAGGGGACCTCTCGTGGGTAAAGAGTCTATGGACTGAACCAGGTTCTTCTGCTGGCCTTCGGCTTGGGACATCACCTGGGAGACATAAGTGATGTACAGCGTTACAGACACAGTTAACTGCAGAAATATAAAACAGACAGTCACTCACTAATATCACCACAAAGCTGCTGATGCTGAGAGACAGATAATTAGCATCACCTATGGGTAGCAAAATTAATTTATTACACGTAACAGGTAACTGTAAAGGCATTTCTTAAATATACCCAAAACCATCATTATAAGCTGTGATGCAACATTTGAAATATAAAAAAAAGTTTAAGGAGTTGAATTTATATCTAAAAATATACTTTAATTTATAATCAACATCAGCAGAAGTAACCCTCCAAAACAAATTTCCCCTTCCCTTTAAGGTTGTTTTCTTACAATTAAAGCTCCTGTGAATAATTTCCAATAGGTTTTGAAATAGTCCAAAATCAACATTTATGTCCCTGTAATGATCTACAAAAGCAAACCCGACCATGAGTGACAAGAAAGACTGATTCTACTTTGAGTTTTAAATGCCTGTGACTGCAGCCACTGGGTAGGTACAACACCAAAAGTCCCCCACAGGAGCTTTAAAACCTTAATGTTTTACGTCTCCTTTTTTATTGTCAAGAATAAGAATTTCATTTTTTTCTCTTTGAGGCTGGGTGTAATTTTGTGGTTCCTTTATCCCCAATGCCTGCCTGGATTTGCACTATACACTGTTTCTGTCAGTTAATCATTTTATCCAATACACCCCCTCAGCAGAGGTTTCAGACATTAGTAACAACAGTTTGGATATTGATGGCCTCATTCATTGTGTCATAAAGAGACAGCATTTTTCATTTAGCCTGATAGTGTGAATACTGGTGTGCATACAAACAGCAAAGAATGAGGAATTTAGAAAACATGAGTTTTACACTTTGTTTCACAGTATCTCACACAACCATATTGTTTCATTTGCGTGTAGGAAGTGATACAACTTAATACTTATTCTGGTGGTGTCACCTCACTCTAACTACAGGCAATGACTTATCCGGAGCCACCTGTCCCTGACAGCTGAGCCAAAAACAGAAGCTGTTGAAACTCAACAAACTAAAAAGAAAGTTTTCTCTCAGCTTGTGCAGACACAGAACATTTCCTAGTGAGACTTATTTCAGTATGACTCACCACAGTCGTCACCACAAGTGTAGCACAAAAAGAAGGAGACAAAGTCAGCTCTCACTAGCAGGTAATAAACTTCTCCTAAGGCTAATGAATCTGGCTTGTTTATCAGCCTAGAAATGTTGTATTCATTAATATTGTATAGCATGCTCGTCCTCTGCACATCTGTCTCCCTGCATCACCAGGAGATCTATTTTTGAGTCACTGTGAGCTGGTGTGGTGTGGTTTTCAGAGGCAGGGGCACTAATATTAACGAAGTCTCCTATTTTTTAAACACCTACCTCGTCCAACCAGTAACTCAGGTGAGGTGTTTTTTTCAGGAAGATGGAACTCATCTTTTTGTCCCTGGTGCTTGTTATAAATAGATTCCTGGTGCTCAGCATGCTGATAGTGTATCATTTTACAGCGACCTTTAACAATCAGAGCAAGCTGACCCTTTTTTTACAGCAAAATGTTCATTTGTCTTTGCCCTAAATCTGGCATCTTATTAGAGCTGTATGGTGTTTTTTTCACTGTTGGAAAGATACAATATTCTACATTTTAGTCAATATGAGAGGCGTAGATGTTTGCGCATGTGTGTCTGTAAACAAATATTTTACCAGTTTAAATGTCTACATCACATGTGTCAAATGTGGCCCGCCACACCATTTCATGTGGTCTGCAAGAGCTTGAAAGGTCTGATTGTCTTATAATAGATAAGTCAAAATGGTGAATTGACTGTGAACTAAATTTCCCATAGTATCTACTGATTATGTTACCCACAAAGTGACAGAATCCAGCCACTAGACTGCAGTGTTTTCACATCAGTGGTACCATTGACTGTAAAAAAAAATGGACGTCCGCTTGCTCGGCTCGAAGTGAGGTCTCCATAAAAACTGCTCCCCCTGGTGGCTGGCTGCAGTAAAGGTTAAAAAATACGGCTCTCCAGCCATTCCAGATGGGCTGTGGTCAAACTTAAAAAAATGATTACACCTCGTACAAATGTTTCTCACGTCCGATTGTTGTGTTGATTTGAAGATATCATTTGGCTGTCTTGTATTCAAGTCCTCTTTTTTCCTGAAAAGTTTCATTTTCATTAGTTATACAAGGTTAAAAACGAGGTTTTACATCACATTTAACAATGATTGACAGCTGCCGTTCTCGTGTATTTTTTGGGGGGGATTGTAAAATATGTCGGGAGGTAGAGTCAAGAAGTGATTGGACTCTCAAAAGAAAAAAACTGAAATTCTCCCAGAATCCCTCATCGTCTCTACTGCGCAGACTCTGGCTGCAAACTGCTACAATGGCTGCGCCTGAAACAGGGGTATTTTGGCTTCAAAACCGTACAATGATAAATGGCAGAGCCACGCTGTCCACTCTATATACAGTCTATGAGTGGAACTGAAAAATAAAACAATGATCCCAAAATGTCCAGGAAGAGAAGAGTTGAAGTAGATGGAAGGCTGTTTCAAGAAAGATGGGAGGGCCACTATACGTTTGTGCTTCAAGGAGAAAAACCGGTATGTCTTTGGCGGTGGGGGTATGTCAAAGTGATTCAAAATGCAAACTGCAATCGCAGCAGGATGTGTTCCAGGTTCAAGAAAGCCACAACTAAGAACAACGCAGTAGTCAAAGCTGCCCTTATTGTGGCTGAAGAAATTGCCCTCGCTGCAAAGTTTTTTGCACTTTTGAAGCAGTAGTTGAATTTATTTTACATGACATTTAGTTACATTTAGCTGCTGTCTTACTGGCCCTTTAAGGGCAACCATCATGCTGATGTGGCCCCCTAGTGAACATGAGTTTGACACCCCTGGTCTTCATGTTCACTTGTATGTTGGATCAAACACTTGAAGTCAACCTTCTGTGTGGTCCAACACGAGATATAGCACATTGTTTCACGACAATGCACTTGATTTTTTTTCCTTTTTTGTGTATATGTGATGTTATTGTTTTTCATGTTTTCCTGTGCTTTCAAAATGTATTTTAATTGCTATTCACTCTTGTCCATTGTTATGAACTCTGCCTTGACCAAAGTGACTGCCTCTACTGCTGAGCCACAGCCACCCCTCAAAGCGACACATTACAGAGGTGTGAAAATTACACCTTTAAAATTATTTGCTTTGAGTTTTCCTCCAGAGGAGTTCATCTAAAGTGTTTTAGTACAGCCTGTTTGGACAACAGCATGAGCTTTTGACACCAAACTGATACACCCTCTCTAAATTCATTTTATTCATTTATTTAGTCAAAGAAGAGCAGCATTATTAATGTCACTGACTCTGAAGTACTCCTCATGCAATGTGGAAGTGTAGGCAGAAAATTTGGAGAAAGCATGCCTGCATCTGCTGTGTACCAGTGGTATCAGACATCAGGGCTGCCTCAGGGTCTCTATTCACTGGAGGGGCCTTAAGCAGGTGGCTCTAAAATTTTCTGAGCAATTGTGTTGCTATGCAACCTTAAGCAAGTCTAAAAAACCCATAGGATGCTCAAAAATAACACGGCTCACTAAGTTTTATGGTGCTCACTGAAATGTGTCTAAATTTTAGGATCAAAGCAACACGAGGGGGATTTCAGTGCTGAATGCAGAGATGACTTTTACTATTGTGCAAACAGAGACACAGAGACACATCCAGGATATACAAATAAAGATGAGAAACTATGGAGAGAAGTAAGCAATTTATAGACAGAAGGTTAAAAGAGTACACCAAGAATATAATATGTGAGACTGTGAAAGAAAAAAGGAGCCATCCATCAGAACAAGGACTGAATGAAGAGACAGGATACACACACCACATTTCAGATAGTTTATAGCCCTCTTAATTCCAAACTATCAATATTTTCATACATATTTTTTGGTAAAGGTTTCTAATAATTCTGTTATCTGCATGTGATACATGTGCAGTTATCTTTTTTAATATCAGTTGATTTGCTCTCATCCACACGGACATAAAAGAGAAATAAAACTATTAGAGACCTTTGCAAGAGCCAAGTCAGAGGGCTTAAGGTAATTGCAGCACCACACACACATACACACACACACACACACACACACACACACACACACACACACACACACACACACACACACACACACACACACACACACACACAGAGCTCTCCGGAGCCAACAGGACCAGTGGTGCTTCCAGAAATAGCCTAACCCCAGTGATCCAGCTCTGCATCAGCAGCAGCGTGAGTGCCCAGTGGTGCTGCTGCTGCTACTGCTGCTCTCAGATTCAAGGCGTTTGATGAGTCTACATCAGCCGTGACAAGCTGGCTGGGGAGAGACAGTAATTCGGTTTGACTCCCACCGTCACACAGTCAGAGGAGAGACAGATGCACGCATGGATGGACAGACAGATGAGAGATGACTGTAAGACAATGGCCGGAACATTCACACCAAGACTGCCAGGATAAATGGGTCTTTCAGTGCTACCTTATGATGTGATATCTTAAGCTTTTTTGTAAAAAAGTCCTCTGAAATATACAGTGGTGGCCAAAATTATTCGAACATGTGGCATATTTAAGAGGTTTCAGCTTTTTTTGTTTAATTAGCTATTAATACACCTATAAAGCAAATGAAATATTCATAGTCACCCCTATGCGTTATATACTATAAAACAGAGCCATCATAGGGAGATTTAGGTCGTTTTTCTAGTATAAAAGAACACTAAAAATGATGGACTGACCCTCTAGAGTCCAGACCTCAACCCCAACCAGCAAATTTGGGTGAGTTGTAAAATAAAGTGGACAGATGTACTGGACATTCAAAGGAAAGCATTTGGCTTGGGCTGCAGAAGGTATGGGATAATATCAGTAAGGGCTGAGACAAGATGCTATTCTTGCCATTTGATCTATTACGATTGTTGGGGTGCCAATTTGATTTAATTTGAGAATCTTCAATGTTGACGATTTTTGCGATTTTTAGTTGCTTTTTTAACATCAGACCATGGGAAAAAGTTAAATATGTTGATATAGTCTACAGACTATATGAGGAGCCATATTTTCCCATAAAATGCACATCACATGAGTCAGAGAGAAACATTTCACCATCTGCTAGAGAAAAGTGGTAACTTTTTTTCAATCCAGTTTATAAACAAAGACTAAAGTGAAGGATTTGAATATTTGACAAAGAATCCCGTTTTTGATACAGTGTTGAAGTTGACGCAGTTGTCGACAGTTCACTAGAGATGTGCTGCTGTAACTGCTGCTAAAGTTGGACAAACCTAATACCAAAGTCAAAGCAGATAAAAAAAAGTAGGACTCACTTCATTTGATATTTATTGTACTCAGAGCAACCATCTGAGTGTTTCAGGAACATATGAAACAAAACATTTTTAGATCTGTCAGGTGTTGTGTTATTTATGTTATATTATGTTGTTATTTTTGCCACCACTGTATGTGAATGATATTTGATAATTAAAGTAAATACCCATCACAAAAAATGCGCACAAAGCCATAAGCTGAGTGTAAACAACAGTAATCATTAGTAGTAACCTGTCTGTGAACTGCTCGGAACAGTATGTTCTACAAATCGCACAAGATCTTCACCAGGTTCATTAGACTTGCTGAAATGATGAATACATCACACAAGGATCTCCTTTGACACATTGGATGAGTGGGCCTCAAACACCAAGGTCTGCCCATAGCTCAGACAGGCCTCCAGGGGGCCGGCCAATCAGAGGGAAGCCGGTTTGTGAAGCGCCTTAAAGAGAAAGCAGCTGAAACTAAGTTTTTCAACCACCGACTGCTCGAAGGTTAGCCTAATGGGGCAACAGATCTCACTGCTGGGCCATACGGACACTTCTACGCCTTCATGTTTTTAACGTTTTTAAATACAAGAAAGTGAAATATTTCAGCCAGAATCCTTTAAAATTTACATGTACCCCTGCTAGGGATGGGTACCTTTCACATTTGAAACAATATGGTACCAATGCCCGGTACGCAACAGTACCAATTTTCGGTACTGTTTTGTGTTTATATGGTAAAAATTATCAATTTGTTTAATAATAAAATCTTATTTTTTAACATTTAATATATCTTTTCTTCAATATACAACCTTGCAATGCTGTGTTTGTGTCCAGTATGGAAAATTTCCTACTCTACCACTTCCTCACAGTCACAAGGATACGATTAGGTACCTAAACATGGTACCTTTTGATTTTACATGAATCAATACCTGGTACTTTTGACAGAATTTGGTCGGTACCTATAAAAGTGCCGAATTTGGTACCCATCTCTAACCCCTGTTGATAACACAACATCAATCCACATAGCATCTAGCTCCATCCACTGTTATGTTATAACCACAACACTGTAGCTTCTGCAGTGTGCGTTTGATGTCACATCCTGCCTCCTTACCATCATTGCTTCCCCTAAGCCTGATGGGGCAGACTCTAAGCTGTAAGGGACACAGCTGAAGAAGCAACTCTGGAAAATTTTGTTGGCTGAGATCCAAAAAGAACCTGCAGTATTCCTGGGAAGCATGCATAAAAAAGCTTTGGACACTGAAGAAGGTTGTCTTGATATTGACTGTGCAGACTTCCTGTGTTAGTTACCACATTAGTACACAATCCTGGATTGGTCGAACCATAACTGTGGCTTCTGCTGCTTCTGTTCCTCCACTGTTTCTCTGAGCCTCCTGCCTGGTGAGAGGACGGTTCAGTGAGTTCAACAGAGCAGAGCTGAGGAGGAGAACTGCTGAGGTGCAAACACTGCTTTCCTTTAATGGTATTTTGAAAGGGAAGCTGTCTGCATCTGTTGCTGTGTAGGTATCAAAGTGAATTTTATGATATTATCAGGGACAGGGAGCAGAAAAAGGTAGAATACAACATCTCTGGTGATGCTACTTGACCATAAATCCTCTGATAATCTGCACGCAGCAGCTTCAGGTCTCTACTGCACACAGTGGAGAATAAATAACAATGCTGGCACACTCTTTTACTGTCGACTCCAGCGTCCCTTCGGCCCTGTGCCAAACCAGTCAGGCAAAGTTATGAGCCTGTGATAAATACAGGAAGAGAACAAATGACATGAGGAGGGAGAGACAGAGGAAGAAACTGATGGTGGATACGATTCAGGTCACACAAAGCTGCAATTCTTTAGAAGCAAAGGATTGTGAAGCTAAAGATAAAATGAATCACACACCACAAAGGGACATTTTTCCCTGCCCATGGAGGAAACACAAGCACCAAAGGAGTGTTTGTTTTGCTTAATGATCACGCCATCTGCTCTGTATTTACTCAAACTGTCCCGGGTTCACTCGAGGAGACACACTCTGCCCCTCAGAGGTGAGGAATGACTCTTTACTCTCACTGATCGCGAGCTGTTCTCTTTCTGTCACAGAGTGAGTCACTGAGGCGGGATATTCTTAGCGAAACACAGCGTGGTGCAGCTGAATGGGGAATTTAATGACTCCAAGCCAGCCAGGTCTTCAATGAGCAAGAAGGCATGAAAGAAAGATTTTTTCGGCATGAAATATTGATGCTCCTCGAACGGCGCCATAAGAATGACAAGCGGATGAACGCCGGTGTAAATGCTGAGGTTTGAATACACAGTTGAGCAAAGTGGTTCTGCACTTTATTTCCTACAGCTCCAGTTTTAGGAGAGGAGACATGGCCATGAAAAGGTGCTCCAAACAGGCTGTGAGGGTTCAGTGACATGACAGGTTGTTATGTAAGCACTGTTTTGTTTTTTTGGCCCTGTAATCTATGAAAACGCTCCATTTGGCAGACACCATAGAAAAATTCTGTGTCCCAGTTTAAGATAGACAAAGTTAGAGGTATTTTTTATTCAGGGGCGAGGATCAGAGAACTACAGGTGAAAGGCTGTGATATTAGCTATGTTATCTTCAAATTCAAATGCAGTGTCCACATGAGCAATAAATAGGAGGCATGTTGAAATGAATCATTAAATCTGAAATAACAGAAAGAAAAAGTTACGGAGATCCAAATTCATAATAACGCATGTCCCTACCTCCTCCAAATGCACAAAAGAGAGGACAAGATAAGAGGTCAATAATTGACAAAATAAACCATTTAATGTGTCTATAGAAGTAAATTGTGTTTTTCAGTGGAGGAAGGCAGGGTCTGGCAGAGCTTGTCAATCAAAATCATGTCCATAAACTACTGTGGTTGAGCGCGGTGCGCTCTTTGGATGAGAGATCAGCATGGATATAAGGAGAAGATGTGAGATGACTCATAGCATATGTATATATATATTAGTGCTGGGCAAACTAACGCGTTATTTTCGCGTTAACCCGTCAATCTATTAACGCTGTTGAATATTTTATCGCACATTAGTGCATGTTGCTCACATGCTTTTATTTTGTAAATGTCTGTTGCTCACCGCGGCGGAACCGGAAGTGAAATTGGCAAAGAAACACGATGAGTAACCAAAACAAGCATGAAGAAAAGGGGCAACGCCACGGAACTTAAAGGCGCTAGCCGCTTAGTGTATCAGTCCACGCGCACGGCGTGCCAGATACAAACAAACGCAGGTAGTCTGCCAGGACGAAGAGACGCGATGAGAACTAGAGCCTTATTTAGCGGTGTTTTTGTGTGAAAGTAACGCGCTGAAAATTCTCTAAATAAAGCGTGAATGCAGACCGATATCAGAGTTTTTCAGTGGGAGTCCGTTTATTTGTGTTTTTGATCAAGTAAAATATGGCCCCGTCTGAGTGCAGAGGAAACCGGCAGAGGAGCAGGGAGAGGGTGTTTGGTGCGAGTGCCCTGGGCTTCTGCTGCACAAAAACACTGCTGTAGGGGTAATTTCTGCCCTAAACCTTGTGATAGGACCCAACTTGTTCCATCCCGGAGTATCACTATAATGGCCTGACAGTGGCAATAAGCTTTAATTTTGTTTTTACATTTTGTAAATTTGATTTGTACTAAATATGTTATTTAACTATAACTGTATGACAAGCACTGATTTAGTGTTTGCATGACAGATGTTATGGCACTTTAGTTCATATGGCAGAACATTCCAATAAAAGTGCACTATACACTGGTTTTGAATTCATTATTAGATTTTGAATTTACAATGCAATTAGTTATGATTAATCAGGGAAATCATACGATTAATTACAATTAAAAGTTTTGATCATTGCCCAGCCCTAATATATATATATATATATATATATATATATATATATATATATATATATATATATATATATATGTTTCTAAAGCAACCAAGACCAGATAAATTTGAGGGGTAAAGATGGTAGGGGTGGGGAAAAAAAATTGAAAATCGATATATCAGGATTTTTGTTTGGCAATTTTACATGGTCTGGTGTTAGAAAAAGCAAACTGAAAAATGCAATAATTGTAAATATTGGAGAATCGCAATTTAAATCGAATCGGCACCCCTAAGATCGTAAGAGAATCGAATAGAGCGATCAGCATATTGTCCCAGCCCTAAAGATAGATACACCAGAGAGTGACTTTTGCATTCAACACAAGTGTCACTGCCAGTACGGCTCCTCCTGCTTGTAGGAAAGAGTCGATGAATTGATCATGTTCGTTAGTGAGTATAAATCTGCATCATCACCACAATGCTCTGCACACAGCTCCATGTTATCTCTTTTGAATGAATTAAAAAAGACAGAGGCATCACAACATATTGACATTTATACAGGGGTATGTGGGGAAGCAACAATGTTTTCAACAGTAGCAGACACACCTTCATCTCTGTCAGCTTCTATTCCTCTTCTCTGTGGCTACATTGTGTTTGGGCAGAAGTGTTTTATATTTAGAAAGCCTCTTGTCTCTTCTTGTCAATGTTTTATTCTCCCTCCAAACTGTTAAGTCATCTTATCTACATAATTCAGTGGCCAGATGCACAGCTGCTTGGCAACGATCCTGAGAAGCTATTTTCATCTCTTAACAAAAGGCTAAGAGCAAATATCGCAGCAGGTAATTGCTCCACAGTTTTAGGAGTCAGGCAAAGAGCCACATCTTCATCATGCCTTTATCATTTTCACTTCACACAAACCAAACTTCAGGCCTTATCTATTCCAATTAATCAACGAAAACTAACCGCAGACAGGCTCCTCTTGAACGGATAAGCAGGGAAGAGGATGCCTGTGCTGAGTGAATGGAGATGTTGAAGATGAGGACTGAGTAGTAACCAGAAGTGACAGGTCTGGTGACTGAGCCCCAGAGAATTAATGAGGATTTGAGCTTTGGAATAAATCAAAAACTGATGGGGATTTTCAAGCCAGGGGTTTGCAATTAGCAGAGGATGTGCTTGTAGGTCTGTAAATTGAATCTCTTGTGGAAAAAGTGGAAAAACTATTAAAAAATGCACACATTTAAGGATTTACAGGACATCATGCAAGAGACTATGTTCCATTTGGATGACCACACCTTTACTATTAACGCACTGATGAACACTTTAATATCTCATACGTCAAAGTATGCACACTCGCTCAACATACACTCCATCAGCTCTTCCCTCTGTCACCAGCCATGTTAAGCTGTATTGATGGCAACAATAAAAATGCCAACAAAGCTGAACTAACAGGGAAGACTGTGCAGACTGCAGTCAGTTTCAAGGCTGCCAGGAAGCCAGAAATATCTGCTGAACTCACTGCAGCAGTGTCCCACCTGAGACCAGAGAGCAAGCACTGAAGCTCTGGAAGCACAAAGGCCACGACAAACACAGAGCAGCTTTCTTTGTTTCAAATAATCAGATAAAACAAACGTTCTTGAAAGACTTTATCCAAGGTTAAGTTCTTTTTATGTTTCCAATATTAAAACAATATTTTCAGACCCAAATTTTCTTTTTTTTTTTTAATTCTTTATAAATGTGATATCAACGCTAAGAAAATTTCATTATTGGAATCCAGAAAAACAGCAACATTAAGGAGGCATATGTGTGTGTTAGTTTATGTAAACCAAGGTAAATTAATTTTTTTGGTGAAAGATGAACAGTAAAAGTAAATAAAACTAGAAAAGCACTCAGAGAGCACAGACCTCTGCCAATCATATGGTGTCACACAACACTTTAATGTTATACTCTTTAAGCAGACTGTCTGCTACAGTTTCAGGTTTGTACCAGAATTTGTGTGTTGAAAATTACGATGACCCAGTACATATTTCATATTCCAGATCTTAGTATCCAGAATATTGTCAGGATCTGGATCATACTTTGACATCTGTCAGAAATAAACGTGACTTTGTCTTCTTTTGTTTTGCAAAGCAATCCGGCCATTTATTTTGGAGTTATACACATATGGTGAAAACAGCCCAAATCCTGGATCCAGACAGTGATCCAGATCACCTCCAAAATTCAATAATTTCTTCCTTGTCCCATTTTTAATATTTCCTGAAAATTTCATCAAGATCACCTGCTACCTATTCATAAGCAACAGTCCTTGTTTTGATCACTGGTTCGACAACTTGCCATGGCCCTCTGCTTGCACATTATTTCCCATTTTCAACTCCTAACATTCCCTCTCTCCACAGGTCACTTATCCAATAAAAGGCCAAAAAGTAGTTAAAAATAATGTCCGGCACTAAAGGGAACAAAAACAGCCAATTCCAGTTGAATGATGAAAGAGAGAAAGTCAAAGACAATAATCAGCGAAAAGTGTTAGCCTGTTGTGTAAGCTAGCAGGAGAAGTTTTACTGTGGAAAAACTCCACAATTTTCAAGAACTATTTTGAAAACTTTGATCATCTATATTCTGTTAGTATAAAAAAAAAACAACCTCTCACTGTTATTCCACTGAAATGAATGCCAAGATGATTTATTGTAAACAAGGTGCTAGTAACAAAGCACAGACATGTAGAAATGTCTCCATAATTAAAATGAGTAAAATTAAATTCATGGACAAACTTTGAGTGTTTTTTCTGTATCTATTGTGTATTAATTATTCATAATGATTTCCTTTATTTGGAAATGTTTCTGTTTTTGCTGCCATCTAGACTTATGCTGTAAATTAGCATTTCGCAGTTTGCTATCCACATCATAGCATTCTCTATTTTTATTTAAGTGATGTTAGCCTACTGTACATGCTCTGCCTCTACAGACAGATGAATTACGTTTATGAATCCATACAGAAACCACTATCTCACAAGAACTGCTCTGTGATTATAGCCAAACTAATATTAAATGATGAGGAACCACAGATACTGTGCTTTTGTATATTTTCAGCAACATTTGGTTGATTAATTAACCTTTTTCACACTTTTTCAAAGTTATAAAATTGCTTTTGCAGTTTCCTAGCAATGAGTTTAATGAGTTTAATCATATCCAAACTGATAAAAATAATAACCAACGCTGTGAGAAAAACTCTTAATCTGGTTTAATGGAAACGTACAGATCCACTTTGGTTCCTCACCTCTACAAACGGTAAGTACATAAAAACATGGGAACACACTCAGAGCCTTGTTGCTAAGCTTCAAACACCCACCTCTTTGACCTCCAGCAGCCGTCCTGGGTACTGACTCTTGGCTCGCCGGGCAGCAGCCGGAGATTTGTGGTGGGTGATGGTGACGATGTTGCTGGGGGAGGCCGCATGGCTCAGGTGCCTCTGGGAACCCGGGGATGAAGATGGGGTTAAGTGAGGGAGGAGAGAGAAGCTACGTGTACGACCGGAGGACGAGGAGCCCTGGAGAAAGAGGGGAGATGACACAGAAAGCGAGAGTAGAGTGGGTTTTAAATGTTAAAGGTTCATGATGTTGTTAGAAGAAGATAGTACGCTCTATGAAGCTGTCTCATGATAAAAGGTTAAATGTAAAATGCTGGATACTGCTCTTTGAATAAAATGTATAAAAAGACAGAATCAGATTTATCATCTAGAGGAAAGAAGCTTTTATGTTTACGTTATGTACTAAATACTATCTAAAGGAATTACATTTTGATTAACTTCTTGTGTTTTTTAAGTTTCTCAGATCATGCTCTTACATGTCAACTACTTTCAATTACTTTGTCCTAACAAGAAAAGTTATTAAATTACCTGAGTGCACTCACAGAGTAATAAATCATACATTTATGTAAAAAAAAAAAAAAACCCGCTCAAGTTCCCTGTTACAGTTTTACTTAAGATTTCTTTCTTTGAACACAGCAGTGTGGCTTTGATTTATGCTAGCTAGCATTAGCCATCAGCTATTAACTATAAAGCTGTTAGCCAGTAGAGCTGGTCACTGCTTGTGTTGCTGTGTTTAACAGCATCAATGGGCTGGTGAACAAAAAGCTGTTAGCTGTTAGCAAAAGGTTTGCATAGATAGTTTTTCTGATATTAAATGTGCACTATTACCCTGAATTACTTTTCTACTCATAAAGAACTCAGATGACCTGAGATCATGCAAAAACACAACATCCAGAAAACCATAACAACCTGGTTTACAGCGGAAGTAAATTAAAAGACTGCTCCCCCCTTTTGTGTTTTTGTCTCTTAGTTTTCTGGGCCAAAGCCAGAGTCACATCTCATTCTTCACTCTGAAGCCTCCTTCTCTCCTCCTCTGTGACTCTTGTGTCATCCCCTCTTCTGACCTCTGTGCTCACACAGGCAGTGATGTCAGAACAGCATCTCTCTTTTTGTTTTTTATTAGATTAAAGACGATAGCAGAGGGGGAAAACAACCAGAGATTTATCCTTTAGAAGAGCACAGAGGCCTGGTCGGTGAAAATCAAATAAATAACTTGTACTTTAGAACAGTGCTCACTAAGAGAGGACGGCCAGCCTGTGGTTCTTACATCAACACACACATAAATAAGGTGAAATAACTGCATACAATACTCTATTTCATTATCACTGTGGAATTGAGAACATTATTCCTCGCAACAGGTGACATCTGCACGCTTTGTAGTTGGAGTTATTGGGTAAATATGAAATATTTTACCCATTTACATAAGAGAAAAATGTTGTGTAGTACATTAGCTACGCCACAAACTGTGAGTAAGCAGAAAAGGAAAAATCATTTTCTGCAACAGGAATAAATGACTGACATGTCGAGCTTGTGTGCTCCAAATCTGGCAATAAGCCCTGTACATTTCTATCAAACAAAATGAGAAAATGAAGATGTCAAATCATTTCAAAAAGAAAAAGTAAAGTGGGAAAAATACAACAAAATATTGAAGAAATGTGGGAAAATGGGTTGAATTGTGACATTTTTACTGGATATAATGAATCTAAACAGAATTCAGTCTAGTATTGAATCCCAGAGAGATAAAAATTGCAGATTTGAGTCTTTTTTCAAAGTGTTTATGACTCAATTTTTCCTTTTTTAACTCTTCTTGATTCTAGATTAATGTTTTTTTTGTCTGTGAAAAAGACTTGATTCACAGACAAAGCAATTCCTCTTTTTTTTGCATATTTTTGATTTTCTTCCTTTTAATTATTTAAAAAAAACACTTTTGATAACTGGTTTCAACTAAAATTTGTTAAATGATGATTCTTATTTAAACAAAACAAGATTTTTTTCTGGCATTTTTTGGAAAAATTTAGTAATTTATGAACATGAGACTGCCAGTATTCAGGTCCTGGAAAAAAAAACTTAAGAAAGGACATATTGCTGAAATGTTGCTCTACCATAACACACAGCACAGTCAAATTAAATGCATCCAATATGACTTAATACTGTGAAAATAACTTTGCCATTAAATAATAATAAAAGGTAAAACTTTACACAATTACATAATCCATAATTGGGACCAGATAGTTAATAAACATTATATTAAAGCAGACTGTGCCTGACAGACTCTGCTCAGGAGTAAAAGAAATCAGTGCCTGGAGTTTTACTGGTGTTTAGCTGTCGGCTGTCTGTGGGCGGACTCCGCTGTGAAGCAGAGTGGGTAGATGGTACAAGGGTCAGCTCCTGACCTGTCATTTTCTACGCTACAGGGAGAGGGCTAATTACACACAATTAGCTAGTCACTAATAAGCTTGGCAGTAGGACAAGAGAGTAGATTTTAGCTACCTGTGAACAAACTTTCTGACAAAAATACTGCCAACATTGGTTAATAAGCTAACAAGTTCATACTGTGACAAAAACTGCATTTGGAGTCCAGCACCGATTAAACCAACAGGAGGTCAGAGCTGGGTTGTACTCTAACATGCTCTCTTTAGTCGAGCAGAAAGTAAACAACATCACCAGACCATAGTTCACACAGTTTGACTTTGTGCCCTTCCTGTCAGGAGTGGTTGGGGCATGTGATTCCTCACTAAACACTGAGCGTGTACAAGGCTGTGGATTCAGTTTCCAATATTTGGTGCCAGGAATCGAAATAATTGTTTTCCAACCAGGAAATTTGGAGTGTCAGACATTTCACACTCTGCTTTCTGGTGTTCTTCTCATCCAGTTTCTATTATAGCTGCAGGTATTCATGGTGTACTTTCTAATACATCATTCACAAAATTGTACAGTAGGCACAGAAAAATGCATCCCCATGTTTTTCTTGTGTCCTGTAAGTAGAATTATTGTTAATTAACATCTAAAGAGATTACCGATGTATGAACTAAATTTTATATCTGTCACCAGGCCATTTTGAAAACTCTATTGTGATTGGTTAAAACCATATGACAACAGTGATTAATTCTCGACAACATTAAGGGAAGGTGAGGACAACACATTGTCATATCCAAGTGTTTCGTGTTTCACCTCTGCCTAAAGTGTCCGTTACCATTCTAAACCTGCACTCACAGTTTTAAGAAGATTCCTGTCTCAATCTATTCTTGAAAATCTGGTTATTATGACAGTTACTGGGAAAAGACAAAGGAGTAACATGATGAGAAACTGGGACCTAAACTTTCTCATAGAGAAACTTAAAGATTATGTCCTGCAATCCAGGCAACCTCAGCTCACTACGAAGTAACGTAAACCATAAACAGAAGTGACAACAGAACAATGTTAAAAGTTGTGACAACTTTGCCATTAAGATATAAAAGTCGACTGCAAAAGCTTGGAGGAGAGCTAAATGAGGACAGAAAAGTTAAATATTCCCTCACAGTTTCCGATACACTAGTCTAATTCTACTTATGTGGAAACGATTAATATCATATGAACAGAGACTAGACTGATTCATTTCACATCAAGGAATTGTCTTAGCATGTTGAGATTAGATGTCAATTGCACAATGACCTGCATACTAAACAGTTTTTCATCCTTGCAGCAACAAGATTTTTTTGAGATTTTTGATTTTGGGGAAGGGCAACAAGCCAATGGAGATGGTTATGTTTTTTTTTATTGTTTTGTTTGTTTTGTTTTGTTCTTTTTTTTCATCATAAATTTTGCAGTAATTTTTGACAGAACTTTAACTTTTCCTCTCATTAGTCCACTTCTGATGTTGTGTGTGAAGGATGACAACAGCAAAATGAAAATCGAAATAAAACGTGCAGTGAAAACTCACATTACTAATAAACTTCACCGCTGGCTCCATCTTCTGACAAAAATCGGATTATTATTTGATTTAAAGCTCAACCACAGAGATCAAATGAACTTTTAATTGAGATTAAGACGTGTAAAATGTTCTGTTGTGTCTTGAAGGTTTGCAACTTTACTCTACTCCAGATAAAAACACTTTTTTGTCTATCCTGGGAGAGAAAGTAGAAAACCAAAATATCCTGCCTCATATTTGTTTGTCTAACTCATCAGTTTCCTTCGAAAGGCCTCCCTGAGCCCACTTTGATAAATGTGTTTACTGCACCTGTATTGATCAGCAATATGAAAGGTGTCAGCACTCTTTTACACACTTTCTTATGAAGACCCTCGCTCCTGGCTCCTTTTCTGTTACAATAAATAAATCTTGTTACACCTTTCCTGTCAAAGAGGTCTGTTATCAGAGATGTAGCCGAGCCTGCACCGCTGGCTGCCTCATCACCACAGCGGCTGCGATAACGATCTGAGAGGCAGACAACGTCGCTCGGGGACGGATTAGACCACAGCAGTGGGTACAGTAATAACAGCTGCTGCCTCGGCACAGCCTCGCAGTCAATGAACAGGAACAAAACACCCGTTCAGCTCCGCCTGGCAGGAGGAAAAAAGATAGATACACTGTCCTCCTTCCACTTTTCTTTGCTTATCCAATTCTCTTTCCTCTTTGATTGCTTTTCTCATCGTGGCTGAGCAGAGTAATTGGACTTTCCTCCTGCCCCAGCTGTGCAGCAGTTTGGAGTAGTGAGGATCCACATGTTGAATAAACCTGTCCGATGCATAATCAGGCCGCAGTATTTCATGGCCTTAAAGGATACATGAGAGAGTGATTAGTCAGTGTAGTTTACAAAAACTCTGAAGCCTTTTACTCCCTGATGTTTGAAGATGAAACCATTTTTCTAAAGCTGTGAGCAGACTGTGCCTGAAGTCCTCTGAGATATCAGAGCTCAGGTGTGTTTGGGGGCTTACCAGCATCTCCTGGCCTCCTCCAGCTCTTTCCACACTCAGGTGTTCATCCGAGCCCTTCAGCTTCCTCACCTGAAACCAAACACAGATAAGAGATTAATCATTTTGATGAAAAACTTAAGAACAAGAACAGCCAAATAAAAAGAAAAAAATATGTAAAAAAAAAAATTTAATGATACTAAAAAAGCTTATTTTGAAGTCTTGGGTGGTTGAGCCCCATTGGCATGGACCAGTCATTTACTGTATGGTCAGTTTTTTTACAGTAGTAAAAGTAGCAGTAGTTTTTGGTGGGACATTTAGTAACAAGGGGGTGAGTGAAAACAAATCTAGCAGGAAAGACAGACCTGCTAATAAGTAAACAACACACACTTTCAGTTTCTAAAACTTATGGGCAATCAGTAAAATTAAATTCCAAAACAGAAAATCAGCCAAATGCCAAATATGTGCCTTGATAATTGGTCAAAGATACATCTGAGTACTGTTTTTAAGAAAAACGTAAAATGACTTTTCATTGGTCATTGAGCTCCCCAACGCTGACATTGGCTGAGAGACTGTGGACACTCTATAGCAGGCATGGGCAAACTACGGCCCGGGGGCCACATGCGGCCCGTTAAACGTTTTAATCCGGTCCGCCGAACTTGAAAAAATTAAATGAATAAACCTTGTAAATGTTTTATTTTCCCTGCAATTCTGATGTTTGCTAGATAGAGAGTTCACATTTAATATCAAAATATCACAAAAAAAACAAGTCAGTTTTTTTGTTTTTTAGATTTTGTTTTGAAACAGAATAACGAAAGAACAAACCATACACGCATTAAAAATCCCATTATAATTCCATTCTCGCATATTCTAATTTTAATTTCAAAACAAAATCAAAAAGCGAAAAGTAGACTGTTAGGTGTTTTCTGATTTTTGATTTGAAAACGAAAAATTGAATAACAAGTCGTTATCCGTTTTCCGATTTTGGATTCTAAAACGGATATGGAAAGAACGAATGATACCCTGATAGTTATCAAAGCACTCCATCCATCTGCTCCTGGTCCGGCCCCTTTATCAAATGTTGGAACCCATTGTGGCCCACAAATCAAAAAGTTTGCCCACCCCTGCTCTATAGGGTGGGGCATAAGTTTCCAAACATATGGAAAAATAAACATTCTTTGTTGGAAAACTGTTTTTATTTATAATATTTTCTCTACATGTTTACCGTTGTTTCAAAAACACATATTGGTATGTGTTTTACACTGTTGTTGAGCTAGCAATAGCACAGTTGGAAGTTATGCTTGTAACAGGGTTGGTACGTTCCTTCAGATGATTTATGTCTTGTATCTTTATTTGACACACAATGGCCTTCAAATGGCCCCAAAGATAGAAATTAAGAGGGGAGAGATCTGGAGATCTAGGAGACCATTCCAAATAAAATGTACATTATACATTTTCCTATGTATGGAAACTTATGGCCCACCCTGTACTTACTGTAGAAAGTCAAAAGTGGAGATACTCATTTTGTATTGGACAGTGATTTCTTATATGTATAAATTCTGTTGTGATGAATGGAAGACAGAAGTTTAATGCAACGTTTAATGAACATTTCCTGTACTGACATCTAAAGCGTAACCCATTGTAATTCCTTTGCCATAAATGAATTAAAGGTGCATCCAAAACAAGATACTGGCTGAGGAAAAACATACATATTATAATATACTTGTCAATTGTTTTCGAAAAATGTTACATTTGTATTATGTATCAACCATCAGCCAACTTGCTCTCCACTTTCCAGCATCTGCATCAGTTATCAAAAATTGATATGGTAGCAGCGATAGTAGCAGTTAAGTAGGAACACTTCTTTACTAAATGCAATTTAGTACAACAAAACATCAAAGTCTGACCTTAAATCTATCAAATACTTGAACCAACACTTCTCTGATAGGGTCTGTAAAAATGTATTTTATTAGCTTCAAAGTGTAAGGATTCACAGCAGGTGAGTTGTATTGCATCAGATTCTCTTTATAATCTGGCAACTTGTGCATTTGGATGATGATACATGAAAGCAACATGTCACAGCACAAGAAAAGTCCCAAAGCCATTTTGCTAAAGCCACTAACATCCATTAACCTCAGTGTTTGAAATATAAACCTCACACTGCTTTGATATACTGGAGCTATCAAACTGGCTTTAAAGAAGCTAAAAGTGCAACTAAAACACTCGACAGGAACTACGCGCTGGCTCATTCAGGCAGACCTGCAGCAAAAATACCAACAGGAAAATGTGCCTCCACTACTAACACACAATACTTAATTCCAAAAGTTTTCCAAAGAGATAAAAAGTTTGGATTATTACTCGGCCTCATGCACTGTTGGTTTACCTGCAGCAGAGCTCCAGAAGGAGCTCTATAACAAGCCTCATTCTCCACTGACTTGGAGGAATACAGATGTAACCCCACTGAGAAACAGACAGCACACATAAATACGCAAACTAATCCCTCGAGGCCTATGATTTAAAAAAAGTGCACATGCCTAAATCTTAATCCTTGGAACCCATATTAAAAATGACTGGTTGTGATAAGGCAGTTACTATGAACATCCAGCACAGTAATCTTTGAGAAATGAGCCTGCAGAGCTATGAAGAGGAGGGTGAAACAGGCGACATTTAGCAACACTTTCATCTTTAAAAAAAGCAGCAGGACTGAGCGACCCTATTTCTGAATCAGTGGAAGCGCTGGAAACTTTCCTGAATTAGACGAGCAGGAGAAGTTAAATGTGACACTTTGAAGCTCAGCTCTACAAAAAAGAAGAACGTGTCAGTCCTGGGTTTTTATTTTGTCCCTTATTTGCCCTTTTAATGGCATTTTTCTTTACTTGTGATTGTTTTCTTTACCCTTCTCTGACTCATTGTCTCTTTCTTCGATCATATTTCCTGTTCAACCTTATGTACTTTTTTTATCTTGTGATCTCTTTGTTTGTCTGCATGGCGAGACTGTGACAGGGAGTCAAAAGAAATCTCGCTTGAATAACCCTTGAAAGAAAATTATGCTACACAAGACAGATTGAAACCACCCGACTGAGTCAACTGTTGCTTTCAAGTAATTGAAAAGTCCTTTACAGTCTGTTGCTTTTTTAATAAAAGTGCATTCATACCCCTTTTGTTTCCTGAGACATTTTGTTTTCAAGGTACGGTGCCAGATTCTATTAAAGTGAGTAACTGTTTGTTTGGAAAACATCAATATTTAAGCTTCAAAGTTTGTTGGTAATTGAACATGAGCCTGCTGCAGTACTTCATTTATATGAATAATTTGATTGACAGGCAGATTCTGTTTGCATAGAATTATTTTTATAAATTAATGTAAAATCTCTCCTTAGGTAGGGTGACAAAACTGATAATAAGAGATAATCCTTTAATTTGTCCCACAAGAGAACAGATTTACAGTAGCATGCAGTATACAGTTAGTATAAATCACAGTAAGTAAATAAATTATTGCACATTCCTAAGATATAGGGTTTCAACATTAACAGGACTAAAAGTTTACTGGTGATTAAAAGGTCTGACAAACCCGTTTATGTCTCAGTTTTGAATAATCCCTGTCCTGTTTTTAAACATTTGAAACACCAAAACAATGCACCGCGCATGCAGTGATGTTGTTGCCTGGGATTTTGCTGTTTTAATCAGCAGATAAACATCCCCCAATGGATATTAACATTGTTTAAAGATGACCATGAATTTGCCCAAATGTGTCAGTAAGTCTTGGTGTGCTGCTGTCTCTTACATCAAGAACACACCAGATGCGTCTCCGGTCTGGCTTTGCTTCGTTGTGTGTTGACTGAGAGCGTACGTCAACCCAACACCGGCTGCGTGTTCAATCCGGCACACAGCATGACTGATGGACAGCTGGAGTCAATGAGTTCCTGTGTACTTCCTGTCCCGCTTAATCTGTGTTTTGTTACATTGATGCATCACAGTTTAGGCTTGAAGCAAAAATACTGTTTTGTATCTGCTGCAACTAGCCAGAGCAGGGACGCAGCCAGACCCAATCAAGTGGAAGTTCACACATTGACTTTAATAGAAACCTATCTTATCCGGTGCCATGACAAAGCGGAGCCGGACTGGACACATCTGGTGTATTTTGGCTGTTAGTTCAGGGGTTCCCAAGCTTTTCAGCCCACAACCCCCAAAGCAACAAAGCAGTAGTGCTGGAGACCCCTGCTGCAGGTCTACTATGTCCAAAAACAGACAAAAATGACAAAAATTAATTTAGCTGAGCAGTAAAAATAAGACTCCATGTGCATTGCTTGCCAAATTAATTATGGCATAAATTTTCCGTTTGCTTGTTGTATGTTAAATGTAAACCTAATTTTGTTTATATTTTTAAAATAATGGATGAAGCATGCAAACATAAATATTTTTTGAGTTTGAAAGGCATTTCGCAATCTCCAAAGAGGGGTCAGACCCCCACCTAGGGAACCACTGCTCTGTTAAAAAATAATTTGTCATCTTGTTGCCTTGACTGAGTCAAGTTAATTTAACCTGAAGTGTCAAATAATTTGAACAAGAAAAAAAGGTCAAGGGAACTATAAAATATGTTGGTTGAACTTAGTTCATCAAGTTCTTTACAGCAAAGTAATTTTGTTATGATTGTATTTTGTCTGGGCAGTCTGTGTTCTAAATGGCACAGACCCAATGCATACACTCCATGACAATAACCTGCTGTCTTGTCTTTCCTATTCCTAACCCATCAACACATCTCGTTTATTTGTATTAACATTGAATGCACTGTAAAAAATCATTGAGTACATGGGCCCATGCCCTGTAGGGCACAAATAGCCTGTCCATGCCGTGTGAAGCACAGAGGACAGGTCTGTGCAGCAGAGCACAGACAGGTGGTCTGTGCAATGGAGCCTCGATGGCCTGTGCCCCCTGCAGTGTAACAGTGTAACATTTAACGGCACAGCAGGGCTTTATATCCTCTGTGTTTCCTTCTCACTCATGGTTGATTTGTGTGGACATAGATTTTTAAGTTGAAACGTGTGTGAAATCACTTTTTTTACAGTGTGGCTGGGTCAGCCACTCTGTGGAGAATAAATCTAGAGCAAGTCAAGAGTCATGTCATGCGAAGTGTTGCAGTTGTTTTGCTCCATTGGAGATTTCAGAGAGAAAAGAGGTGTTTTAAACAGGCCAAAAATAAAGTGAATGACTGAATGAGAGAGGATGCTGGAGTCATCTGTAACTTGCAGCAGCAGCTAAAACTCTACAGGCGGACTTTAAATGAGACTCAGGGGAGATGATGCCATTGAAAGAGAAAAGTGGTGTAGAAAAACGGGGCAGAAAGAGTAGGCTGTAACCTGTAGAGGAACCTGTAGGATGACGCACAAACTGTTGAACTTCTGATTCAGAGCACAGCTCAGGTAAACTGTCACATTTGTACACAGACACACCGGAGATGAGGAATCCCCTGGGAAATGTCAAGGCTTTGTCACCCACTCATAAAACATACGCCACAAGCTAAGACCAGGATTGTGTTTACAGCTCTGTTACTCTGTGCAAGCTAGTGTGAGTGTGAGAGAGAGACTGTGTTAATGCATGTGGATGTCTTTTACCTTGGCACTGCTGTCAGAGTGACGTCTGGCACATGCTTGGAGCTGACTGATCCAAAACTGCTGCTCCTTGGCATCAGATGCTGTAAAGACACAGACAACAAAGGAGGATTAATGAAATTACACGTTTTAACTTCCTTTAGTAACAAGACTCCAAGAAGACACCCTGACATGAGTTCACAGTCAAGTCAAGATGCGTTGAAAGAAAAACAACCAGTGTCTATTCTGCCATTTGTGTGTAGAGTTTAGGAGAAAATAGGAGATTTTGCTGACTGCTAGAAGTAACTGAGGGTGTTAATGGGGGTCATTGTATTGACTGAAGAAGTCTGAGTTAAAAATAGCCAAAAAGCAAAAGAAGAATTATGTTTCCCTGTCAGCTTGTTATTCTTGTTGGAGTTACAGGAGGCTCTGAAAGGAATTCAGACCCCTTCATTAGCTGATAAAGAGAATTAAATTGTATTATTATCAGATGAATATGCACAAAATGTTCACATTAATTTGCTTTCTGAATGTCAATTTAGATTTTTCTTAATAGACTTCTTTGGAGCTACAATTTTATTCCATTTAAGCCCTTTTAAATGCAAATGTTAAATTAATAATCTGATTGTCAAATCCATTTAATGTCTGAATTGTATTCCCAGAAATGTTCCCTATTTTGGCTCCAAATCTAGCAGCATATATCTATCTTTAGGACCTTCTTGGGAGTACTTTTAGCTCAAACATCACTAGATAGGTAAGATCAGTCTGCCAGTGTCACAGAAGGAGAGGTTGGACTCCACTCTTGATCTACAAAGAGGAAAAGTGGTGCACTGGGAGCAACAAACACAAACCCACTCCTACATATAGCATTGGGGCAGGTGGTGGGTTTTTGAGGTTTCAAGTGCAGCTTTATTGTTATTTTAGGAGGCAGCCTCTCTTGCCAACAGCCCTTGTTTGCAGTGAAGTTGTTTTCTGTGAACTTCCAAGATTTTCAAGCACTCTTCCAACTTGGACTGAAAAAAAAATTGTAACATTATATAAAAGGATATGAACCCTAAAGGAAAAGAACATTATACTCCTGTACAAGGAGGGCCAGAGTCATGTCCACTTGCTGATAGGGATGGGGACTAAATTAGGTACTTGTATAGGTACCAGCCGAATTCTGTCAAAAGTACCGGGTACTGATTCACGTAAAATCAGTAGTAGAAGAGTAGGTGATTTTCCATGCTGGACATGAACACAGCATTGCAAGGTTATATAGTGAAGAATTAATATGATAAATTAAAAAAAACATTCTATTATTAAACAAATAGATATTTTTTACCACATTAACACACAAAGGTACCAAAAAGTGGTACCATTATGCTGATTGCCAGGTATTTGGAATCGGTACAGTATCATTTTAAATGTGAATGGTACCCATCCCTACTTGCTGAGGAGACTGAGGTCATTTGGAGTGTGCAGGACTCTGCTCAGGACATTTTATAACTCTGTGGTAGCTCCTTCACTTCTCTGTGCCGTGGTCTGCTGGGAAGCAGGGAACGCAGAGAGGGTCAGGAAAAGACTTAACAGACTGGTCAGGAGGGCAAATTCTGTCCTGGACTGCTCCTTGGACTCCCTAAAGGAGGTGGATGAGAGGAGGAGGCTGGTAAAACTTGCTGGTAAAGTTTACTTTTTAGATCTTACCTTACATTCTTCTTATTATTTCCATTTTGCAATTTGCACTCTGATTGTTGTAAAGCTGCTGTAACACAAAAAATTCCTCCATGGGGAATCAACAATAAATATTATATTCTATTCTAAGGTGAGTGTTAATGTGCACATTTTTGATTTTGCCAGACGTGGAAAGAGACATTTAACACTAAAGCTGAAGTTCACATGGTTTGACTACTGTAATCTGCCCATGTGTAACAACTGACTGCTGTTCACACATTGTACTGTTGTCACACTGGCAAACGTGTATCCTTGCTAGTCCCAGTGTTAAGCTGCAAATCACCCGTTTGCAGACAATAGCGTGCACCTCACAGGAGGGTGCGATGTTCACTGTAAAGCAATTTACAGCAATAGAAACTTTTTATTTTTGGGATCTTTTTTAAAGCATAAGACAC
This sequence comes from Halichoeres trimaculatus, assembly GCF_033239565.1. Classification (NCBI taxonomy): domain Eukaryota; kingdom Metazoa; phylum Chordata; class Actinopteri; order Labriformes; family Labridae; genus Halichoeres; species Halichoeres trimaculatus. The sequence goes on from NW_027437192.1 coordinate 12,614,254, forward strand.
AACATTTGTTGGATTGATTGGATGTAATTGCGCAACCAGGGTGTGAGTATGTTTGTGTTGGTGGTAACTGAGTCCAGTGAAAAATGTGTAGTGGATGTATGCTGTTGTGCAGATGTATAACTTCCAGAGAGACCCCCTTGTACAGACATTTTTACTGTGGATATTCTCAGCGGTGGGTTGCCTAAAACTTCTACAGATTACCTTAAGTACAATTTTGAGTGTAAATCATATATTAAATAATATATGACCCAACATAACAATGGTGCTTAGATTTTGAATGACAGCTTGGATTTTAACCAAACAAACTTTTCATCCGTCTGTTATTCAGCTTTATAAACAATAACAAATCAGATTCTCTATGAATCTCTTTATTATAAAAAAAAAAAACTCTGTTAGCCTGGTGTTAAAAGCAAAATAAAAACCGCAAAAATTGTAAATGTTGAAGAATCGCAATGCAAATCAAATTGGCACCCCAAAAATTGTAACAAAATTGAATAGCGAGAATAAAACGTCCCATATCGTCCAAAGCGTGACTAAGGCTGCCTTGGACATCAGTGAGGATGACCTGCTGGATGTCAGTGATCCCGTCTATACAGGCATTATCATTCATCTTGCCAACTCTCTGCGAGGCCATTCAATCCTTTTACCTTCATGATAACATCCTCAGCACTGGTTCAACATCTGACCCTCTTCATTTTTTCCTCTTATCCCAAATTGAACATTTAGTATTCGGGAAACAGCGGTTATTCATTCTGCCAATTTTTGAAGATCACAGGAAGCGGTGTGTTACTCTATGCGTGTGTGTGGTTTTCCCCTTTGGCAGCTGATACAATACACCCTGTTATGTGAACACAAATAGCCAGTTGAAGCCTGGACTTGCTGACTAACAGAGAGAGCAGCGGGCCTTACAGTTGAAGGAGACGCTGACTGTCTGCTTGTGCTGATCCTCTTCAGGTCAAACAGGAAAACAATATTCTTCTGATCACATTTCACTGACTAATTATCAGACAGAAATGCCTTTGATAGACCAGAGAAGGTTTAGTTCAGGCTGTAGGTCAAACGAAGCAACAACAAAACAAAGAAATACACAGACAGAAAATCGGACCTGATATCTGATGTGTATAGAATTACCGCACTACAACCAGAGCTTGTGTTAAGTGACCTGGAAATACACTTTAATACCAAAAACTCCAAGCAAGACTGACAAATCATCTAGCTAGTGTTAAAACTAAAATATACATATAAAGTAGACATACAGGTGCCAATTTCCTTAATTTTGGGGGATCAGGGATTGGCCCATCTTTACATATGAAACTGATCTTATATACTTCTGCAAAGGTCTGACAGCCAGCCAGTGTCGCTTTAAGTTAAAACATGAAGATGTTATTGTTTCGCAGGTATTGTTCAATGATTTTCAATAAAATAGGATTGGAATATTGAAGGTATATGCTGTAAGTTATAAAAAATAAAAATAGGTATCAGCCCAAATCGGTATCGGCAGGTCAGACTCTTTAAAGATCGTGTGATCGGCCAGAAAATTGCGATCAGTGCCCCCCCTAATATAAAGTTATCAGAAAACTATCTGATTAAACTAAAATGAGGTTCAAGTGCTGCCAAAACAACAGACTTAGTTCAGATCCGAACAAGGTTGTAATCATAGAGTCAGTACAGAGACTCATCTTCATGAACCTTAAATCTCTTTATAAAAAGCATCCTCTTTCTGTACAGTTGCCAAAATTCATATGAGAGAAGTTGATTAAGCTGTTTTGGCTGCACGCAACCTACAAGGATGCTCGCAGGCTCAAGGTCTAATTGGCTTAAGGCTTAACAACGTCCAACTACATCCCCTCAGTCGTAGGGGTTTTTTTAATGAACAGATGAGTCCCATCAAGCCACACAGTTAAGACAAAATACATCTATCATGTATTATTTGTACTTGCTGAAGCAGTATACTTGATTGTGTATCCCAGAAGAGCTGGAAACACAAGGGAACAAGAAAAAAAAAGGGTCTCTCTGCGGGTTTTTTCCTCAAGGTTGTGGAATCAACTTCCTGGCAGCAAAACATTTGGCGACTAGCTAATCTGTAAGCCTGACTGTGATACTTGCTGTATGCAGGATATAGAGGTGCCAAAGTGGGCAGAGATTTGTTTGTAAGGCATTGCATTACATTGTAATGATTATGTTGTGTTGCATTCAAGCGGCAACCTCCGGTCTAAAAATGTGAGACCATGCAGAAGTGCTAAAACCTGCTGTTTCGCGAGTATCCGCTTAAGGCTGGCTCTGGAAGTACTGGAAGTCACAAATACACCAAGCAAAAAGAAAAAGCTATTTTCACTTTCACTTTCCATTTTGATTTTTTAGAAATAAACATACAAACAAAAAATATCTCCCATGTCAATTGCTGAATTCACTATAGGGACACACTGTACAGGAGGTGAATTATTTTTCTAACTCGGCAGCTTGCAGGATATTAACATCGAGAGCTTGCCCAATCAGAAGTACAGCTCAGCTCATGTGACTGACAGGCACCCTATAGCTGTTAGTGTGGAGACTCAAAGTCTCTAACACTTTCAAGATGGCCATGCCAGCTGATTTGCTTAAAAAATCCGGTGCAGAAACAGTCAGGTGACATCAGAGAGACTCAACAATCAGTTACACAGTCAGTGGTTGTGTTATGTTGCACTGTTAAGTTGCACTGTTAAGTTGCATTGTGTGTTGCGTTGAGTTGCTTACATTATATTGTGTTGCTCAAAGAATGATGATTTGTGTTGAATTGCATTGCTTTATGTTGCATAGCGTTATGATGCACTGCATTGTCACCACACAGTGTGTTGGGTTGCATCGCTGTAAGGTATACCGTAAGACCAACACATTAATTTCACTTGTGTATGGATTTTTAATACCAGTGAACATTTTTACATACAAGTTCACTTTTTTTCCTTCCAGTTCTCGCAGAACACTCTACAGGCTCTCCTACTTTGCAACCCTGGATTACATTTCTCTTTAAAGTCAGACATTTCAGAAGTAGTAAACAAAAAGCTTTAAAGGCTAAAATGATTGTTGTATTCTTACAGTTAGTAAATGGACGATAAAGATGGATGGCTTTTTTAGAGTTCAAAGCATTTTGATCACCAACAACTGAAATTTATAAAACCTGACGTGTGTTGGTGGGCATACTGATGGAAATCATTCCAGTGTATGGAACATACAATTTGCACTTGTCAGTCATACGCTCTGAAGACATCTGCCACAGTAACAGGGGTTAAAAGGCCTCTGTGAGTGAAGAGGCAGCTCTGAGAAAATGAGACTTTACAGAACTCAGTGCAGCAATCGAGATGAGATCCAAGAGGCTTCTTGACTCTCAAAAAGGTAAGAGCATTCACAAAGAAACACCTGTGTGCAGCTGTCTTTCTGCCAAACACCAAGTCACATCTTCACTGAATTCAGTCCTTCCTACGTCACTCTGACTCCCCCACAGAGTGAGCGACCGTCTAAATCTGATGTTTTTCTTCGTGATGATGAGCAAGCCTTGCTGTGATTAAGTATAATTAGTTGTCTGTACTGAGTGCAGCACTGTGTGGCTATGCTAATAAGCACCTGTTCGCATGGTGACGACAGGGATATACACATTACTTAGTGAGCGCAGGACAAGCTGTTCCTATTCAGGGAGAATACAGAAAAAAATTTTAAAGCAGGTTTTGTGTCACAAGAGCTGCAGACCTTGAGGGAACATGCTGACAGCTCTATTTATTTGATGAATGCACAAGGTGTTAGCTGGAAACCGATGGGACGAACATTGAAATGAGAAGCTGGTCTGTCTTCCAATTTAATATGAGCGACAATAGACACTCACACTGGCTCACGTGTTGTATTTGAATGTCAATATTCATCCCAGAGAGACAGCTGAATGATGGTGACTGAGTCACAGAGACCCCACTTTGTGTCAGTCTGAGCCAAACCATCATCATCCAATTATCAGAGCCATTTTAATTACAGCAAAGTGGAAGGTGTTATTGGTGGAAATCATCATGAGACAGAGAATTAATGCCTGTAATGAGGCTTCAATTTCATTAAAAGGTACAGGGCATGTCATAAACAAGGAAATTTAAGCATTAATTTTGAGAAAACATAGGTACAGACCTATGTCAGGGACAAGAGTGGATCGAGAAGTGGACTTTAAGTCGTATCAGTCCGCCTTTCCTCTTTTAAGTAACATCTTCAAACTTTAACATTTTCAGATTAAATCGGCGACTCTCTTACATTGACGAGAATTTACTGTTTAAGGTTTAAGCTCCTGTGGAGGAGTTTTAAGCTGGTTATACGAGAGAATAAAATCAATTCTGAAACAAAAATATGATAAAGAAAAAAGTAAACAAGACCCTCGCCAACAATTTCTATAATGGGAAATAAATACTTTAAAGGCTGATACCAAGTAGACGAGTCCAAGCAACCCACAAACAGTATTCACTTTAATTTTGTGAGGTAGACAGCTGATGGTCTAGTGGTCTAAGTCGTGCTTCATGAGGTTTGACCACACCGGGGTGACCCGGGTTCAAATCCAGCCTGTGGCCTCTTTCCCATGTGTCACACTCTTCTCTATCCTCCTATATGACTGAATTAAGGCATAAAATAGAATAGAATAGAATAGAATAGAATAGAACTTTATTGCCAATGTAACAAGTACATGAAATTGAAGTCACAGCAGCAATCAAGAAAACAAAAGTAAGAAAGTGAATAGAGAGTGCAAAAAGGTCCATAAGAAAACAGATGCTGACAGCTTGTCCATCATTGTCCAGTTCAGCCAGCCTCCACCTCCACAGGGTCCAGGACTGAGCTTCTTCAGTCATGCTCCATCTCTGTCTCCTGTATCCTGTCTGCTCACAGCAGGTGAAGTTCTACCAATGTGGCATTGGTGTCTGATGTTAGCTCTGTTAGCCATGTCTGTGAATAGCATGATGCTACTCTGCCCTCTGGTATTCCCTCTGTTGCTGGGTTAGCATGGCTAGCTCGTTTATCTTATTGGAGATAGATCTTACGTTCCCAATAACGATGGATGGAAGGACAGGTCCATGTCGTCACTTCTTAGCTCACACCTGAGAACCAGCACGTCTTCCTCACCTCCTTCTCCTCACCTTGTGGGAAGACATCAGGCCTTGCACCAGGTAGCATTGACATGCTACAGACGGCTAACAGCTGAGTTCACATGTAAACAATGCAGCCAAGGTTACATGTAGGATCCCCAGACAAACACAGGAGAAAAAGTAGTACAAGTATCGCTGTAGCCACAAAAAGTTTGCAAGTCCATGACCAACAAATGAGCCACACAAAGTAATGATCCACTCCAAATATAAAGAAAAGAGACAAAAAAAAATTCAAAGAAACGAACAAAGAAGAGAGAGCTGCTGCAAAAGGCAGCCATAGCCGACAGGGTGGCGCCTAGCAAAAAGCCCCCCCAAAAAAAGAAAAAAAATATCAAAAGAAGGGAAAAAAAATTCTGAGTAGAGGGTTTCATTTAAAAAACAGAGGAATAATGTTTTTCCTCACTCACGCCAAAATCAACTTAGCTGAATTTTCTTTGAGGGTACTTTTAAATAGCTAAAGTAAACAATGATGTTCACTCACTTCCATACTGTAGAACAGCACCTTTTTTACCTGGACAAGTAGTTTTAGACTTCCATGCAGAACAGCAAACAGGGACATGAATATCATCTCATGAAGGGGACACTCTAACCAATAAAGGGAGGGGGGTCTCTTTAATGAAACTGCAGACACAGTTTTGTTTTCAGCCAAACCCGCACAAATAAGCATAAAAGTAAAGCAAAACTATCTAAAAGATTATATCACATGTTTCTTTTTTAAAGATTTAAAATTGTGTTTTGGAAGTGCACCATAATAAATTATGGTTCAACTCAAACTAGCTTTTATCCTGTTCAATTTTCCTGCTTATTGGAGCAAGTATTCTTCAGGCTGTGGCTGTGTATTTAAAACAGCCAGTTAGCAGCCACATTGTTCGCATTTTTATCTCACTTGCTAAAATACTGTATATTAACAAACAACAGCTGGAGATATATGATACAAAGGCAGCAGCTAACTTGGGTAATCATGAAGTTTGGGGGCAGCAAATACTATCCCTATAATCAGGTATTGTCTTTTTGATTTGATCATAAGAGCTGATTTTTACTTCACAAGGATGTAAATACTCAGTCCTTATCATTTTCAATGAACGTGTGGTGCATCCAAATTAGCCAAAGCACAACTTGACCTTTTCACTGGCTCACTGTCTCAGTTTTATGATCCCTTAATTTGCTGTTTGCATATTGAGACATGATTTCACTCCCCACACTCTTCACCTTTGCTCCACAGCAAAACAGAAGGCCTTACACTTCCTCTGATAATGAAGACCACTTCTACATCAATCTGCTTCAGCTAATTACACCTTGCACCTCTGGCAAACCTTACAGCTGGTTTTCTACACCAACAATTCCCTGGATGGAACAAATTACAGTTTCTTTTATTTCTGGAAGATATCTGAACCATAATATATGGTTAAAAAAAGGCTTCGACACTAATGTTCCTGACTTTTATAAGTGACTTTTAATCTGCGTGCGTTTTAAGTGGACTACCGGGAACAGGCTTGATTAAACAGTGTGACCCTAACAGGAAAGAAGGACTTTATCTCCTTTGTGCATGCTGGCGGATCAGTCTGGCACTTGAGGAGCTGCCACTTCCTCCATTTGACCAAGAGTTACAGGTTACAAGTCCAAGTCCAATCCTTCACTAATCAACTCACTTCGTGTGATTTATTTTTTAATCCTAACAAATACAATCATAGACTGTCTTTAAAAAAGATGGACACCATGGCAGTTCTCCAGAAGTGAAGGCAAAACCTGTAGGCTCCCCTTGCTGAATGTCTGCAGTATTTTTTGCGCACCAGACTGGGAAAGTGGGGTGAACAGGAAGCAAAAAGAGACCAGTAACACAAGGGTCATTGAACTTCATGAGGCTCAACCAACTTGCAAGACTTCTTCTTTGGACTGTATTCTCTTAAAGCCGTGTTTGACCTTCTGTGCTGACTTAAGGAGATGGAATGGAGGGCCTAAAAGAGGCTGCTGAGATGACCAAGCACAGTGCTTGCTCTCCATGTCATTTCAACTTGTAGTTACGTTTTTAAGGAGGTGTACATCAGACTATTTATGTAGACTTCTACATCTAGAATGGGTCCTACAGCTTACTCTATAGCACAAATTTTTATCGACAGATTAATGCATCTTTTGGTTGGTGGAAGAAACTGTAGCCATTTCAACCAGCTGATGCCTGCTAAACTAACTCTAGTTAAAAAATCAGCAGCAGCACATTACAGCACTTTTGACCCTGAGGGTAATTTGGCCTCACTTTTTTGCTACTTGAGGAGACGTGTTGTCCATCCTTTTATAAAGTAAATGCTATTATTCTAACTTTTACTGCATTGATTTTGATTTATGATATGTTATAGAGGTTTGTTTTTCAGGAGAAATCTTTTTCGTGGAGGCCTGGATATTACCTGACGAGTAAAATTTCAAGCAAAAGTATCAGTAAGTTTAACTTTTCCAGCATGAATCAAACTAAAACAAACAGCTTTCCCCAGTGGAAGCTTTACTCTTTTACTGTGCACCCAGTATCTTCTTTCAACAGGTAGTGAAGGACATTTTGTTCAATGAAGCCTCTTGTGAAACTGTATCAACCTGAGGATGAAGGTGGCATTTAGGCTTCAAACTCAGGTGAGATGATACGCAGCTTACAAGCACTGCCAAAAAAAACTAAGGTGGACCCTCGCCTGAACTTTGAAGTTACTTTTTCTTTTTAACCCCCTGGATAGACTTTCAGGAATTCCCATGGCAACCAAAGTCAGACCTGAGGCACAGTGGCTTATCGCAATCAGAGCTGCTGTGTACGTACAGGTGACCACTTCCTTCCCTGCTGTTTGAGCAAAATGATGTTTCTTTGTACAAATGCAGCATTTGAGCTGGAGTCACTGCAGAGTGAGCTACACAGAACAACTTCTTCTTCTCTGTGGGTTCATTGTTTGCTCTTCACCAGATACACACGGATGACTGAGTTATTCAGGGAATATAGGCCAAGTTATTCTGATATCCTCCCCCTGGAGAGTTTAAGGGGACATTCCAGCGGCTCAAGTGGAGCAACAGTGAAAAGAAGCCTCTCTCGCATCAGTAGATACAGGTCACACAAAGCGAAGGCCTTCAGACACAGTGACCAGCTGCGGGCTCTTTGTGTGAGACTCAGCCTTAAAGAGATATTTCACAGTGACATACAACTTATTCATCCTTTGGCTAGACTGCTCTCATGAATGACATTTTCTGCAGTTTTCTTTAACCAAACAGTGCAGTCACAGTAGATGGAAGACATTTTTTCAGGAGTCCTTGCCAAGGTTGGCTTCGAACTTCCATGTCACTTTCTCTTCTTGTTTCCTGCTTCGTCTAAAGTCCTATCATCTCAAAAAAAAGGTCCAAATCCCAAAATAAAAATAAAAATAATGTGATCTGGCAAATTTATTAAAGAAATCTTACAAGGCCAAGATAAACTAATGCAAAATAAAGTGATGCTTACAAGTCTCTTGGTTGCTGGGCTAGTGAATGTGTTCACATAGTCAAGGCCAGAGGCTGTGTGTGTGTGCTGCTGCTGGCACTGAGCCAAGGAGGAGGAGCCCAGTTTGAAAGTGCTGCAACTACCAATCATTTTAGTAATCGATCACTCTGACGATTGAATTTACGATTAATTGATGAATCAGGGAAAAAAACAACATGAATGTCATGAATTAAATGTCACTTAAAAACTTAATGAACTTCTTGTGGTTTTCAAACGGGGTGAAGATTTAATAAAATTACAAAACAAGTCCTAGAAAACAGTAGTACCGCAGTGCCATGCGAGGTCATTTTTTGCAAACGTTGAAGTTAACATGCTGTGTGCTTTTAATCTGAGTGAAATAATCCCAAACTCTGGTATTTATTTGGACAAACGGCTTTCTCCGGCTCTGGCATTATTCACATGTTTACTTTTTGTCCCTCACCTGCCGGCTCGGCTTCTCCTTCGCTGATCTGTTTACATGTGACGCATACAGCCCAGCAGCCCAGGTAATCTACACTCCAGTCAAGTAGGTGGCGGTAACGCACCTTCAGCTAGTTGCCAACCACTAAATAATCCAACAAAAAGGAAGAGGACAAATTAAAGTGAAGACAAACTAATAGAGTAATGGCGCAGCACAATGCATCGAATATGGAAAACCGTCTTGCTTTTACTAATCGATTTTATCGATTTGTTGTTGCAGCCTTACTTTAAGCAGAGAAAAACTAAGCAAGTGACAATATATAGTGTTCTGGTGGTTATGCCAGATTTATATAGAGTCAGGGTAAGAATGTGTGTGATGTGTAACCATTGCTCTTTTTCTGGGCTGTGGACCAATCACAAGTTTTAAGCACAGCTGGGTAGTTAGAAAATCTGGATAATAAGACTCTTAAATCTTTCCATTTTTTGTGTAGTTCAATAAGTGACACATGTCACAACACAAAGCCATAAGATCCTTTGTTAATCCAAACATAGTAATGTAAACAGCTTTAGTGTTACAATCTGGAAGATTTCCAGACATGTCAGTGTTTGTAACATCACTTTATTATGCTGGGTGAGTTTGCACGATGGTGATATTAGATGTGGAAGAACGCAATAACGCAAAATAGTGTGTTAAATATTACTCTTTATGTTACTAACAAGATTATCATAAACATTCCCCGGGGAAGATGTAAATATGGAGACACTTTTTGAGTCTTTTCTTCAAACGAGATCTCATGGCTGCCACCATAAAAAGCCACACTATGATCTTAATAACCACTCTCTTGTTTATACACAAACACAGGAAGGAAAGAGTTCATTAATAACACTAGTGTGTGCAGTACACTCAAAGATGCTCCATCATAAAACACACACACACACTCCGCAGTGTTTGCACTTTGCCATATATGGGCACCTTGAGACCAGGATGAGGGCATACCTCTGAGTTTGTACAGCTCTCCATTGACAGAGTTTACGATGAACATGTGCGGAGCCTCATCGCTCGGGGTTACTGAGGCACCAATCAGGGGCAGGGACCCGCGGGGCTTTTGGCTCCTTCCTTGCTCATTGACAAAGTACTGCAGCTGTCCCAACTCTGGATCCAACACAAAGTACCTAAAACAAAGACAGAGAGAGGGGAGTCAGGGGAGTAATGGCCCAGAGAGGAAGAGGGGAGAGGAAGAAGCATCATAAAGTCATCATCTTTTGGTTTTATTTTTCCGTTATCACAGTTTGTTTACCGGTAAAACTTTCATTGTATTCCTGCTGCTGAATGGTTTCCGGATGAGGAAGAGAAAAAGAGAGTATAAGAGAGGAAAACAAGAGCTGTTGTACAAAAACGCACACATAACACTCTTAAATTTCACACTTCCCATGCAACAATGCCTGCTGGATATTATTCATCACAGCTCTTTCAAGCAGGAAACACCCCTCTGTGCACATTTTACAGCCTGCTTTCATACAACATCCAACCGGCAGCTCAATTCAGAATTACTCAAGGTAGCAATTAGTGTGGTCACCCCAGCCGGAGGCGTGGAAATTAAACCTCGCATTTCCCCCTTTGTGATTAATGAATCACATTCAATCGTCAACTAATTGAATCCTTCTGCCTCGCTCATCCCTGGCTGGGAGATTCAAAGCTAGACAGACACATAAGCTGAGACGCAGAGATGAGGATGTGTATCATTTCCTGTTCTGCTCTGGTTCTGCAGTTCAGCACAGGCCAGACTGGCACCCTTTGGTTTTGGCTGACCTTTACCTGTTTGTCCAAAGTGGCCTGAGGTTATTAGGAATTTTCTTTGTCGTGTCTTATGGCCCAGCACGACCTTGTATCCATTGTTCCTTCTCCCCTGAAATTCACCCGTGTTCACAATCAATGTTCTTCTTACACGCTGGGATTACAGAAGCTGCAGTATTGATTACCACCCTCTCACAAAGAGAGCTGCTTCTTGTTGCCACTTCAAAGAAGTATGTGATTGCTCATAAAGACACCAAGTTTCACCTGTACCCTCTGGTATCTCTCAGGTGTGGATGTTGTGATGTTCTGAAGCATCTTATCATCCGCTGTATTGGAAATTTAAATTCAAGATCACAATCAGCCGGTGATCAGACTGGTATTGTGGGCTCTGCTAAAGGAAGCCACACTCTGCACACCAGCTTGATATATCACTAGCCTGTACTAGTTGGGCATTGCTCTTATTGATTGGTTGCCAGCATAACCAGACTAAGAAAATAAAGTATTTTATCTACTTTTTTATTTAAATCAACATACTGCCAAACCCCACTATGCCATCAGACATCATCTGTGCCTGTTTGTTGATAGAGCATTATGGTAGGAGCCATTAACCAGAGCCAGAGCCATGGTTTCATGGTTGGACCAAAGATTGGACACAACATATAAAAGATATTTCACACCTGCAATAATAAAAGAAGTTAACATTTTGTTAAACCAATAAGTAAATCTGGCTACATCTACCCTGGCTAACAAACTTGAATTCTTCAGTCCAGGGGTCATCAACATGGTGCCCATGGGCATCTGGGTGCCCTCAAGAACCACTTAAGATGCCCGCGAGGCATGTTCCAAAATAATTGCAGTACTCACAATGGCGCACCTTATTACCATTATTGTTGGGTAAATCATTAATTATAAATGTTGAATAATTAGCATTGACCTGTGGACAGTCTCTTCACATAGTATAACCACTTATACTATGATTAATGTTATTAAAAAGTGATCTGTGCAATTTTTGTTTAGTTTTTATCAGACAAGTAGCCCTTCATGCCACTCATTTTCAGTGAGGTAGCCCTCAGTCTCAAAAAGAATGGTGACCCCTGCTTTAGTCAGTTTCTGTAAAGCCTGATGTACGTCCTTGATATTTTTAGCCTTGAGTATGCCAAACTTGACATTATTAATTTAAAATTTAGTCCAAGTGGTGGCAGTAGCTAAAAGAGCATGACTAAAATAACAAATAAAGTGTTTTTATTCAATTAAGGTATCTACAGTATTCTCAATCCAGACAAAAAAAATTACCAATCTTCATAAAAATGTACTTGCAGTTATGACCCAAAAACTACAAATGATTGCTATTGAGTAGAATCTTGATATTATTCATATATCTGCCCTTTTTATCTGGAGTATACGACATTACGTCAGAATATAGTGTAAATGTACATCACACCCTGCTAAAAGCTACTCTGTTGATCTTGGTGCTACCTGTGGGCAAATAGGTACATACTATCACTTTGCTGATCTGGTCCTGAACATGCCATGGTAGGAAAAGTACATTTGAAAATATAATCAGGCTGTTTTTAATTTGTTACGTGTGAGTATTTGCTAAATAGGACTTAAGTGCTCCAGCCTGACACCTACCCCACTCAGCAAAGTTTCAGGCCTTGACATGTTTGCTGAAGAAAATGTGAATTGTGTTGCTGAAGATTTTGCTTCCTCTTGTAGGTCATCAATAGCCTCCAACATAATTTAAATCTCTCCCTTGAAGACCTGAGTATTTCCTCTTAGGTGCTTTAATTTCTTGTTTTTTGGCATTATACCAAAAAGCAAAGATCCACCTAAGTGTTTAACACATTCAGGAGCAAACTTTCCAATTTGATTCTAAAAAAAATAGGTAATATTTTGATTGCATAAATGTCAAATTGCACCATATATCTATTAATTATTGTGTTCTAACTCAGACTCTAAATCAGGGGTGGCCAACCAATCAGAGACCGAGAAACACAAAAATTACTGTGGTACCATGAAGAGCCACAAAAAACGTGGTCTTACAAACGCACTTCCTCTTACACAACAACAACAAATTTAAACAAAATGAAAAATAATACATTTCCAATTTTCAAACTGAGATTTATTGTGTTTGTAAGTGCGACAAATTTCTGTTTATACCGCAGAAGAGACAAAGTTCCATCTATCTATCTTCGAGCACATTGGCGATTAAGAGGAGCGCATGTAGAGAAAAGAAACTGAAACTTAAGTATCAATCTCATCACCCAAGTATTGATCAGTACTGATCCCAATGTTTGCAACAATATATCAGTTTTATAAGTGGATCGAAGTGTCGCACACTGAAAGGCAAAGAGTCACATGCGGCTCACAAGCCACAGGTTGGCCACCCCTGCTCTAAATAGTTTCTTGTTTGCGCTAAAAAAAATTTTCTAAATTATTGGTTTTAGACAACAAAAAATCTAAATGGAATTTACTTTCCACATCAATATCTTTTATCTTTTTTATTACAGTATCTTGTCTCAGACCAACAACTCACACAAAATAAGTCCAAAAGATTTTAAAAAAACTGAGGAAAAACCAGCCAATCATTAAATATGAGCTGAAGTTTTTGTAAATATTCAAGATTTTGACCCTGTTAGAGGGATCAGGTATCAGCCAAGCATAACTTTTTCCTAAAAAAAAAACACGGTTTCTCATTAAATGTTAGTCAGTCAATCAAAACAGCCTTCAGCTTGGTCTTTTCAAATAAAAACCACGTCAAGACAAGTGAATCGAAGTGTAGAGGAGACTATTAATTTGGCAAAATAGAGTACAAGGATCAGCTCAGCACTCTGAAATCTGGAGCACGGCATCCAAAATGTTTCCCCAGTAGGAAATCTCAAAACCCAGTGGCTGCCTTCCAGTTTTGATGTATATTTGCAGATTATCCCAAGGGTGAATTCTAATCATTTAGGCTTCTTTCCATCATCATCAAGCCATCATTTTCTGAGCAGGAGCTTTTACTTTGTTTGTGTACACCTCTTCAGTTGTCTGTCAGCTTGTTATTGACAGAGCATGTGTAAGAATATGTGTAAAAATAACTCAGTAATTGTCTCTCTTGCATCAGATATTTTCCCATGAACCCTCCACAGAGGATGCAGTGAATACAGCTCTCTGAAAATTGATCCCTGCTCTCGTCTTGCCCCTCTTCCACCAGGAGAGCTTGTGATTTATGTCGACTACAGCCAACCAGGGAACAATCTGCCTGCGTCAGTTTCTATCCAGCCATCCCTTTTTCCCCACCTCACACACACATACACACACAAACACACATACTGCACTGTTTATGAAGTCTCATCCTGCTTTCAGTCAGCAGTGTTGAAGCTTTTACTGTTGACCCCTCCAGGCCCGCTCGCCTTTGCAGCTGAACCACAATGCAGACCTTTAACATGATGGATGGTGCCCGATCAAACCTTGGGCTTTACATTCAGCCTCTTGCGTGATAGCAGCGCTGATAACGCCGACCTAAGCGACCGCAGAGTCTTTGTGCTCACGGTAAACGCTTTACATTTGGAAGCATGGGAGCAGATAACGACAGAACAACACGACCTTTGCACCTGCATTACTTCATCTGTTATAGTCTATCTTAATTTGTTGCCCAACCCGTTTCATTGCTCCTTCAAAGCTCAGTTTACAGTTAAGTGTTTCTGATACTGACGCCAGTTTCAACGAAGGCCTCATCAAGCACTAAGTTTCTGTTTTTAGAATTGGCAGGGAAGCCTGTCAGTACACCAATCTGACAACAAGACTAATTGCTAACATTTCATCTTATACTCAGAAATTTAATCAACTCTTTCCCCCATGATGGCTGAACACATCTGTCACAACAAAGAACTTCCTGACACTCATCCATTTCTTCTTTTGTTGATCTCACTTTGGCTAATATCTTTCTGACAAATCACCAGTACAACAATAATCACACCATAAAACCAGCTTAGTGTGGGACATTTATCCACACCAACAGAATCACTCTGCCATTTCCAGCTTAGTGTGGGACATTTATCCACACCAACAGAATCACTCTGCCATTTAATGGCATTAACATTGTTTCTGCAGGAAACAGCCTGTCAGCACACTTCGCATCTCCTCCCAGCTTCTTATTTATTTTTATTTTTTTGGCAGTTAATTGTCACGAATGCTCTGTGACACATCAAACAAGAACAAAGGCAGAAGATCAGGCATAAATGAGGCCGGGAGTGTTATTTATGCATGTTAAGTGATAAAGTGTGTCGTATTGTAGTATGTGAGTTATGTAAGAACAAAATTTTGTAATCATTAAGTATCAAAAGAGAACATTGAATTAAGTCAAATGAAAAGAAAACCACAAATAGATGAGGTAACAGCTAGCTGAGGTGGGTATCGATGATACTTTCAACTCCAGTTTGGTCTCCACCTCCAAATGGGAAGTACATACAGGGTTGTTAAACACTAATTCTTCAACTTTTTTTCTACAAAGCTGAGCTATTTTAAACGAATTTTCTTGCAGAAAAAGGGAAATTTTGTCTTCAAAAAACATCACAGATGAAGGTTTATGTCTAAGTTTTGATCCATGTGCAGCTTAAGTTTATTCTTGACCTTGAAAACCTTTTTCTAACGCAGACAAAAATTCAGCATGAAAGCTGCAACAACATTCAAAATGTAATATTTTGAAAAAAAACATCAGAGAATTAAACAGACTACTTAAATCAACAAAAATCAAACCACATAGGTT
This sequence comes from Halichoeres trimaculatus, assembly GCF_033239565.1. Lineage (NCBI taxonomy): Eukaryota > Metazoa > Chordata > Actinopteri > Labriformes > Labridae > Halichoeres > Halichoeres trimaculatus. The sequence goes on from NW_027437192.1 coordinate 12,629,841, forward strand.
TCCTTCCAACAGGAGCTGCAACACTCAGACTCTCAGCTTTGATCAAAGCACCACAGCGATGATCCTTTAACAAACAACACATCTGCAAAACGATGATTCATCCCACCAAGCGTACTTTCTCTACCCTGGTGACTATCTAGGAAGACAGATATCTAGAAACTACGCATGAAAAAGTTTTTGGACAGCCAGCCTCCACTTGTGAAATTACGCAGTGATGTTGATTTATATGACGCACTAACAGTCATGACGTGTAAGGAAAAGGGAATTTCTCTCACAACGATTTCCCTTTTATGCTTTTTTGAGGTTGGAATCCAAAACCATCTCAGTATATTAAAAAAAACGACAAGAACTTGTTAGAGTCAACAGCACTCTGGTTGTTTGGACTGCAGCCTAGAAAAAAGACCCTGCATCACTTTTCAGCAGCTCCTCAGTTAACACCAACAGAAGTTCCACTTGACAGTTTCCTCACTTTCTGCATACAGTCATCATCTTAACTTTTGACCTCTCGTTATTTACCGTATTTCTCACCAGTATAGATTACTGTATAGATATAAGGGCTGGAACAGTCATACTAGAAACATGGTGTTAACCTGTGACCACATGAAATGCATCGTACTTTCAATAAATTTCCCTAAATCAGATAAAGCTGGACATGTTTTGAATAATGTTACAACCATAGACTGTATATAGAGTGGACAGCGTGGCTCCGCCATTTATCATTGTACTGTTTTGAAGCCAAAATACCCCCATCACAGGCGCAGCCATAGGCAGCATTTGCAGCCAAAGTCTGCGCAGTAGAGACGATGTGGGATTCTGGGAAAATCTAAGTAGAGCTCAGTGGCGTTTTCTCCCGGAGGCCAAGGGAAGCCATGCTTCCTCTCTTTTTTAGACTGTAGCTGTGATTTAATGAAAATATTCCTTTTTAACAGTTTCAATACTTCTTCTGTGTTTTGTCACCGTCATCTCTTCCTTATTCCTCTCCTCTAGTTATTGAGCATTTTACGATGTGTAAAACAGCGCCCTCGTACATGTTCTGTGGCGAATGCGTGGTGAAAATACGATACTGCACGCTGTTGTCCGCAAGGAAGCCAAGCAGAGTTGGCATCCCTTGGTGAAAAAAAACAAGAATGATTAACCAATCAGATGAGGCCGTGGTCTTGACACTGCTCATCTGTGATTGACCAAGACTGTGCCAAGGGAAGCCACCCCGTCTTTGGCCTCAAACCAATCAAATCACAGTATCGTCATCCTCGAGCCACTGAATGAAATCAGGGAGGTTAGCACATTAGCAGTGTGCATGAAGCGGCCGGTTGTGTGTTTAAGTGGGCGGTTGAATTAATTAATACGATGTTTAAGCTAAGTCAAGAGGACAATGTACGTGTGTGAATGAGTGAGTGAGGGTGGGAGAGCGAAAGGACGTGTGTTGGTGTTCAAAGTAAGTAAAACGAGCGCTCTCTGGGCACTCTAACAGGTCCGTTACATGAAATAGCGATACAAACGGCAAAGTAGCCTTTTATGTACCCCACTCCCTAAAAAAATACAGATAACAGGCTTTGTCTCACTTGGCTTCCTCAAAAAAAATCTCCACGCCACGCCACTGGTAGAGCTGGGAGACAAAAATAGTAATTATTTTTTTTCTTTCCAGAGTCTAATCACTTCTTGACTCTACATCCCGACATATTTTACAATCCCCGAAAAAATACACAAGAATGGCAGCTGTCAATCATCGTTAAACCTTATGTAAAGCCTCGTTTTTAACCTCGTATAACGAGGACTTGAATGCAAGGCAGCCAAATGATATCATCAAATCACCACAACAACCGGACGTGAGAAACATTTTTACGAGGTGTATTATTTTTTTAAAGTTTGACCACAGCCCATCTGTAATGGCTGGAAATTTTTGGATTTTTTAACCTATACTGCAGGCAGCCACCAGGGGGAGCAGTTTTTGTGGAGACTTCACTTCGAGCTAAGCAAGTGAACATCCATTTTTTTTACTGTCTATGGTTACACCACAAAACTTCAAAATATGTTGTGAATGAAGTATAAACAATACATGACAGAAAGCAAGATTAGTTAAAATGCTAAAATGCGACATATGTTGACCTCATGTTTAGATTCATTAATATGTTATGCTCTCAACTACAGTCTATATATACATAAATGTGTGTATAGAAATGGCTACTAAGCACAATTCTCCAACATAAATACACACAAAGCACCTACACAACATAACAGCACTTCACACTAACACATGGCCTCCCACACAGTGGCAGAATTAGCTGCACTCAGTTCTCTTGCCCACCAGGACATCGCCTGCCAAACACACACACACACACACACACACACACACACACACACACACACACACACACACACACACACACACACACACACACACACACACACACACACACACACACAGACAATGTGTTATTACACGTGAAGAATACTGGAACATGACTGACGACTGTAATTACTCCAACACTGTCTGCCACCCGTGCACCGCTGCGCCTCCCTCCATTGCTTTTATATATAAATATCAATACTGTCAGCACTTCAAGATATTAACTGTCTGTCAGTGTTGGAAAGATAATTCTCTTCTTCTAATGAGTTCAGGGGCAACTCTGTAACAGAGGGTGTGATGACCAGACTTTTTCTTTACTTTAAATCTTAATTAGATGTTTTCTGGGAATGTTGTCATTTGTATGGGCTTCATGTAATTTATTTTCCAACTGAGTATGTGGCAGAAAAGTCTTAAGGCACTTAGAGACGATGAAAAGCGAAACTATAGTTTTATTTTCTCTCCCACATGAAAAAAGGTATTTATCAATCTTTTTGTCACTACAAATAATATATCCTCTAAGTAGTCACAATAAGGCTTAATATGAAAGTTAAATTCCTGTTAATAATTTTTCAGTCTGAAAGTAATATTACAGAGTGACAGCATTCAATTTCTCGGAAACTCAGCTCCTCAAACACTCATGACAGCATGCATTCCCAAAGCTACAATTTTAAGGGCCTGACAAACTGCAAGAAAACCTCAGCACAACTAGCGTAAAACATACATTTTTTGTCAGGTACGTTCCATAACATTGACAGTTGTGTGCATTCACATGCATATGTTTTTAACTTATATCTGCAAATCCTGACACGCAGACAGTAGATGAGCAGGACAGAAAGAAGCTCCATCCATTAAAACATTGGAGCCCTGATACACCACACCTTTCTGTCAACAAATCACTGACATGGCCTTTCTCAAGTTGTAAACAGAAGTTAAAGCAAGGGTGTAGAGAGTGCAACAATGCATAGTGTAAAGTAACATGGCATAACTTCACCGAGTATAACTTAACATAACACAAAAGGAACTGTAAACAAATGCATATCCAGCTTTTATGGGTGAATTTATAAGCATTAACAATATTGTTGCCTTTTTTAAAGAGAGGGTATAGTATTTTAGTAGTCGCTTCACATGATTTACAGCTTAAAAATATCCAATTTTCCCTTTTTTGTCTCTTTAAGGCTTCTTTCTTGACAAACCCCCTTCCCTCTGATTGGTCAGCCCTCTTGACGCCTATTTAGGGCAGAGCTATGGGCAGACCTCGGTGTTTGAGGCCCCTCCAACATGTCATAACCAGTTAGGAGATCCTTCCTGCTATTTTTGGAATGTACTATTTTAGCAGTTTACAGACAGATTCAGAGATTTTTACAACATACGAATGAGTAGCGGTGTGAAATTCTGTACACATTTAGTACAGACATCCAGTATTGTCACTTTAAATCCATGCTCATAATATGAGAAGGCATGACACCCCTCTTTAAACTATGGGGGCTCTCATAACAATGATTACATGAGAGGGAAATTTACAGCACGTGATGCTTATGGTATCCAAATATATTGCAATCATCTCATCACCTATGTATCAGTATGCATATTATAAACATCACATCATAATGACAAACAGTATTTGAAACAGCATAACCTGACCTGAACTCTTAGGCCCACTTTAAAAGAAATAAAAAGCTAATTTAACTTCATCTATTTGCATCCAACTCACATCAGGATACAACTTTGATTACTTAATGCTAATTTGAAAGATCACAACAGTTTCCTGATGGGATAAAACTCTTGATTATAATCACTATCCTTGACGGGAGATGGTGTGATACACACGAGAACTAACAGCAGTGGAAATAGCTAGAAAAAAAATCAGAGTTTCTTGGCAAAGAATAAATCTGGTCTACAAAGAGCCTTTAGATTGTCTGGCTACAATGTCAGGATTCAGTCACTGCTTTCTCCCTGTGTTTATGTCCTTTCAGCTCAAGGCTGCTATGTCAGCTCCAGACAATGATCCAAGGGAATTTCTCTTTGAAAGTTAGACTTTCACCTCAGGACACTTTGAAAGTAAGACCAAACAGGTATCATCACCCAGGGGAAGAAAAAAAACATCCCTCAATGCATTTCCTACTAACAATTCAGCCGATACACACAGAACAGTCCTGCCAACATCATGTAACTTTAACAGTTTGATGTGTATTAAAGAGACTTTATATCCCTGCTGAACATGAAACACAATATCAATTTCTCCTCATCAATACAAGCTTCTTCAAACCTATGTGACAGGAACATGTGTGTCCTCCTACACTCATGTATTCCTGTGGGTGCAGATCAAGATGCAGTTCAGTGCATCATCCGACTGTCAGTTTAATGGGAGAGAGGGAAGAAGCTCTCCACCTCCGCCTCTCTACCCCACCCCTCTCCCTCCTCTCCCCCTCTCTGTCACATACACTGGCTTCAATCCCACATTATAACAAACACTGTTTCCTTCTCCTCTGCAGCAGCAACAAGTCAGTTATTTTAGTACACATTATGGTTATACAAGACTAATTTCATTCCCTAAATTACACCACAGCCGCAGAAAACAAATCCTGCATAATTTATGTTTAGTATACAGGAGTTCTACAGCTTAAAGATTGTAGATTCTGGTTAAATACCCAAAACACAGCTTTGCATCCATGTGATGAGTAACAACAGGTGTAAGGTTGAGTTACATGATACCATTTAAAAACTCCTCGCAAAAACTCTCCCCCAGTCTGAGTTGAGTGAATCGGACAAAGCAGAGAGAGAACTCATAAATGCTGCATTGAGCACATAATGAACTGCTGTGCTCTCCACAGTTGTTGCTGCTGAGATGTTGTTCATTATGAGAGCGGCTGCAGTGCTTCATGAACAGAGGAGTATCAGACAACCAGAAGGTATGAGGACAAAGTCTGTTCAAGGGGATAGAGAACAGCAACAGTGTGGTATCACTAACAGCAGTGACCTGTGACAACTACACTGTGAAGCTGGGACTTACAGACTTCAATCGAGGTGGTCCTAAGATTAAAGCACAGGAGACATGAAAGGTAAATTGGAGAAAATAGAAAAATCTTGTGCAATCTGGCACAAGCATGAAGAATCTGGGGAGAAAAGTTTTGTCTCCAAGTGGATTTTTACAGGCACTGCACGCAGGAAAAAAGTCAGAGTGGGAGGTCCAAAGAGGGGAATGCAGTCCACCATTGCGCAATAATGACACTCACCAGATGTCATCTGATATTTCAGCTTTTAATGCATTAAATACTCAATTCTCATTGGTCAAAACCTCAGAACAAGAATGATAGATTCTCAACATACAAAAGCAACTCCAGGGAAAAACCGATCACACGTACATCATGTCAAATTAAGCAGCACAAAGAAGTCAGGGCACATTTCATCTCAAGTGGTTAGTTTTCATCTCTCTCTGGTCTTTGAGAGTAAGGAAATAATGATCACATGAGCCTCTGAGCCCAAACCATCTCTGATAGAGAAGAGTGAAGTAATATCCTGTCCTGATATCCAAGCAAGACCAGCCGCAGAGCTGGTGAGAGAATATCCAAGTCATTATGAAGTGACATAGACCATATGACACCGTGATATCATCAGGAATTATGAAAGTTGTGGTGTTTGTATTTTGAAAGCTCAAGGAAGAAAAGGCACTGAAAGCCAGCATGGTTATTTTCTCATTGGCTGAACCATCTTTAGGTGACAGTTACGGGTTCTAGGATTGGTCCGCCCTTATTGTGACAAAAGTGAAGCACTGAAATTTAAGCTGAACCTCACAAACATGGAAAACTGGTATCAATTTGGTTGAGGCTGCTACATTACTGCACTTTGTTTTGGTGAAGGGATGAACCATAGTATTTTTGTTTGTTTTTTGTTTGTATTTTTCTTTTTTTTTTTTTTTGGAAGGGGAGTGGGGTCTGGAGTCGACACAGACATTCACATTGAGAAACACAAATCTGCTGTTTTCAAAGAACAGTTCCCAGGTCTGCTGTGACAGAGCTACTTTGAAGAAACCCCTAAAGGCAAAAAAAAAAAAACGTCCTGTGATGTCGTCGGGTGTTCCCATTCAGTTCAGTGTTTGTGTATTTATTTTGTGTGTTTGTTGTATTTACTGGACTTTTTCTGTGTTTGGTTTTGTTTTGCATATTTGCAGCACAAACTGTCTCAGACTGTGCTTTTATACATGTTTTCTTGGTTACAGAGCATTGAGCTTTCAGGGCCATATGAATTTATACGCTTTCTATTTTAATTGCCATACTGGCTGGTCTCAGTCTCTCTTGTTATTTACTTGTCTATTCCGAAATAAAGTTAATATCAAACAACATTGCATATCTAGAACAGTGGGCGGGACAAAGATGTGATTAAAAAGATGTTTTTGGCTTACGCCATTATTAATATAACTACATTTAACTATCCTACTTAATCCTTAACCATTAGTGAAAGATAACAACTCTGACTTTTTACATTTTGACTGCAGCAGTATAGTCAAGTTATACTACAAGAAAAAAGCAATACACCACCCCTTTATGCCTACAACTAAGAGTTAATGTCTCCAATTATTACATAATATTCCCAGATGTTGTTTGGACTTTTCTGAACTTTTTCTTTTGAGTCACAGTTCAAAACAAAAGAATATTCATTTCTCTATCAAAGCAAAAATAATGACTGGATTTGGTTTGTTTTTGGCATATTGCTGTAAAAAAAAAATCTTAAAACAGTATGTTAGTGTGCAGTTAATACAAAAACAATGCTAAACCTAGCTCTATCTATTATTCTGGAGCCAGGTCATGACAGGTTTGGCACTAAAGTTGTTAAAAATTTAGAAATATTTTCATTAAAACTTTATTTAAGGGAGTTCTGTTGTCTAAAGTAAATACTTCCTAAAAAGTTTTATCATCTGAGTCAGTTATTAGTGATTTTAGCACGTTAACTGGCAAAATAATAGTTTATTATGAGGCAGCATATGTGCAGTCCTGGGTCTAAACCCTCTCTCCACCCCCTCATCCCCTTGACGATGACGTGGTGACAAAAGTGCAACGTGGACGGGGCAATAACAACACGAACCCTACAAAGCTGACTCCAGAACATGTCAAAGTAAATTTTCTCTGCCATCTTAACTCCCTCTGTGTGTTTACTCACCTGTTCTGCCAGCCTTGGATCAGGTTAGTGTATTTGCTCAGCACTCCTTCCAGCTGCCTCCTCTTCGTCTGCTGCTGCTGCTGCAGATTCATGCTGTTCCCCAGCAGCACAGCTCCCCGGCCGCCCCCCGCTCCGGCCGGGCCGCCCAGGGAGCCGGACCCCGGGCTGTACGAGCCACTCTTCCCGGGCTTCCTCGAGGATGAGTTCCCGCGGTCCGACGAGGAAGAGTTGGATTTGTTTGGCACAGGATGCGGAGTGCAGAGCGTCTTGTCCATCCTGGCGACGGGACGGTAAAGAGGAGGAGGTGGAGGAGGAGGAAGGAGGGGGAAGAGGGGACGGGGATGGGCAAGTTTCAGCTCCAGGGACAGGGCGATGTTGGTATGCCGGACTAAAGCAGAGTCAGTGGATGTGCACTGACCGTGCTGCGTCCCTCGGCGCGTGAGAAAGCGGACATATTCCCCCGTGGAGCTCGTGTCCTCCTGCTCTCTCCTCTGCAGTGCGCGTGCGGCTGTGTGTGTAGCTCCGAGTCTCCTCCAGCGTTTTCCTGGTTGGAAGGGGCAGTGGAGCGCAGACACGCCCACTCTACTTTGCACCGCCCCCCGGAAATTACCCTGCAAATCTGTTATCATCACACCACAGAAAAAGTCATGAAAGATACTGCAAACCCTGGAAAAAAATCTGGTGACTCATGCATGACGCTATTGCTGGTAGAGTATTTTATCATGGCATTTGGATGTTTTTTTTCCACTGTCTCTTCAAACGTCTGGTGACCCCATCAGGGGACTCAACCCTCAGAATCTGGTTGGTGTTAATTCCCACAGGAATTAGTCAAAATCCAGGAGTTTGTCTAGACTGTTTTGATATGTTAGCTCATCTGTGAAACAGCTTTAAATTAAGTTGGCTGCACAAACACCAATACCACATTTTATGATCTTCTCTATCCTTAATATATATCTACTTTCTACCAACAAATCATCAAACCAAGGCTACATTCCTGTGTGGATTCCTTCATCATTCACATCTGTCATTGCTTAATTTCAAGGTGTCAGAAAGAAATATAATGTCTAATATCACAATTTAAAGCTCTAAGAAGAGGAAATGTCCTCTAGTAATATTTAGGGATAGGTACCTTTCACATTTGAAACGATATGGTACCAATCCCTGGTACCTGGCAATCGGTACCGGTACTCAACAGTACCGATTTTAGGTACTTTTGTGCGCGTATGTGTAAAATAATCTAATTGTTTAATAATGAAATGTAAATTCTTTTTAATTTAATATATTTATTCATCAATATATAACCCTGTAATGCTGTGTTCATGTCCAGCATGGAAAATCACATAGTCTTCCACTTCCTCACAGACACAAGGGTGCATTTAGGTACCTAAACATGGTACCTTTTGGTTTTACCTGAATCGGTACCTGGTACTTTTGACAGAATTCGGTCGGTACCTATAAAAGTACCTAACTCGGTACCCATCCCTGGTAATGTTAAAAGAAAGCTAACGTAACGTAGCCTGTCACGACCAAGCAGCGACCTCGGGTCTAGAGAAATAAAGCTGTTGTAGTTCCCTGCGTGGCCACTTGAAGCCAGCACAAGCACCAGAAACCACAAATACACCCATTCAATAAAGCCCAACTTAAAGGTGTTGATAGCCTTGTTAAAAAATTATTTTGGAAAGGCTTGTTCCTCGATCTACACACTCTGTACAGTGCGCATAGCTGACTTGACTCACAGGCAGAAGCACTGTAGCTGTTGGTAAGGAGGCAAAAAGGTTATAATCATAATCATCATAATAATTGATGTAATTTTCATTTAGCTTTTGATCATGAATAGCGATCAGATCAGTGTTTGAGATCAACAGATTTTACATGTTCTCTGTAGCTTATTTGTTGGAAAGAGAAACTGGGCTAGCAGGGTATTGAAAATGATATACAAGCCTGTATGGGTGGAACAATCACACACATACACTAGTGCAATCATGATAACAGGATGAAAAGGGCATGTTAATGAAAACCAGACTGAAGAGCACTGCGGGCTATTAAGAAGAGGCTGAGATTGCACTGAGCAATTGAAGACACGTCTCGATGAATCTCCATAGGACACTTAACAGACCATGCATAGATTTCTGCTGCTTGTCAGCTGAGGCAGCCACAAAGCAAAGATCAATACAAGAGAGGGAGAAAAAACAGCTCTCTGCAACAGACAGTCGGTGGTTTGTTAAAAGCTTGTGCAGAGAGTCAAGCTCAGGTCAGCTGCATTTCATTTGGAGTGGTCATCTGTTTGAATCAGGGCCTAGCAGTACTTAAGGGTCAATAACCTCTCATTTAAAATATACATAACTCAGAGAAAAACTTAAATGCTGTACACAGTACAAGGAATTAAATCACACCAGCCCTCATAATTCTTACCATCCATGTTATTACAGCTAACATTACTATTCACCATAGTCACATGGCTTCCTGCAGGCTAACCGGTAAGTATCTAAAGTTTTAACTTTTTCAAAAAACAAAGAGACTGTTAAGATTTGGAAGAAATTTGGCCTCATCTCAAATGAAACCCGATATTTGAAAGCTAGCTGCTAAATCTGAAAAGCCTATGTTAGCCTTTGTCTTTCCTAGCCCAAAATTACTGTCAGCCAGTTAACTTGTCCTTTATTTGCTGCCCATCGTTACCATTAGCCTAGCTTGTTAGCCATTATTTGCTATGTGACATTACTGTTAGCTAGTGAACATGACTTTGAGCTTCCTAGCATTACCGTTAGCTAGTTAACATAAGTTTCAGATACCTAGAATTATAGTAAGTGAAATAAATCTGTAGCTATCTAGAATTACTGCCATACAATAATAAAGGCTTTGCTGTTATAAACTGTAAAAAAAAAAAAAAAAAAAAAAAAACAGAGATGTCAACAGAGGTGGTTTAATGCTTGGGTAGTATGCAAACAAATGGATGGCTGAGTTATGTACACATTGATAAAGAAATTACAACATGTCCGATTGCATATGATTTAGATATTTGTTAGTTGAAACATCGAAGATACACCATAAAGCTTTATGTCTTAAGTGTGATGTCAGGGGGAATGGCTACTATGTGAATATGTATCACCTTTGTCCCTTTTTACTGTGCTGAAGCAGAACAATCTGTTACCTCGGACACAGCAGAGAAATAAGGTGTTTCTTCACCCCAGCACAGTAAAACATGACAGTACTCACCCCCTATAGAGCCACACTTTGCTGCGTTTCTTTTCCCCAGCTGTACACTGGCACAGCACCAATCTCTTTCAATACAGGCCTGTGTCAGCCTGGTCAGATTTATGGCGGCAGTGGCTGCCTGAGGCGGACCCTCATCATCCTTCAAGAGCAGACCACTCACTGCACCTGAGCCATTATGAACTAGAAGGAAAAACCCAACAGCTAAACCATGCTACCTTTTTAAAAGAAACTAAGGGAAGCACTCTTTGTAACATGCTTATGTTAGTTTTCTTGATAACAGCCTTTAGACATTTTTAAACTGTCAATCCATTGATTACCTATTCTTGCACCTCATTTATCAATGTTTTTAGGGTCTATTGGAATTATGTTTTGCAATTTTCCTCTAAACTTCATGTTTTATTTGGTGGTTTTGGAAATTGAAGAGCATTAACTGCTGCTATGTAGCAACAAAGTTAGCTTTGTGGGTGTAGAAATGTTTCACTGCACAGCACAGGTTTGGTCTCCTCCAGTTCTATTTAAACTATGTTTAAGTGGTTCCTTTCAGCTTTCACTGTTGATAGTGGTGTGTCTTTTCAAGAGCCTAGCATGGCTTTGTTTGCCAGTATCATAACATCCAGTCATCTGCAAATCAGTAGAAGATTATTTCATTATGTCAAGAAAACAAACATATCTATGTGAAGATCAACATCTGGAACAAATTGTTTGCTCTTATACAGCAAACTATATATCAGGAGTATCAGTATTTCAGCATGCAATGAGCTTGAAGACTCCTGAACACTTAACATTACGATATTTCACATATTTTATAGCTTTAAATTGACCGTGGCTTACCCAAAACCATCATTACAGCTAGCAGACATTTTACAGAATGCCAGAGTAAATCATGACTGCATTGTTTGTCCAAGGTTCACTTTAGATGAAAGGATTTCATCATCGATCTTATTTGTAATTGGCAGCTTGTTTGACCTTATCCCAGGCTGGTATCTTCACACTGCTGCACTGACCAGCACAAAAACACCTTATAGCATTTAAACCATGTATCTCTATTTGAAAGTCTCGCAGTAAAAGAGGCAACACTGACCTTGGTTTTGTTTCCATGTTTCACTGGTGTTTTCTTTTACAAAGCTCAGATTAGCATTTCACCTGGTCTAGTTTTTCCTGGCAACTACAGTCAGTGAGATTATCTGGAGTCTGTTTGCTTTGGGAACATTTTATCTGCTCCTTGTAAACTCTGTTTTCAGTCAGCCAACATGGCTCCACAAAGAGTCTGTTGTCCTCCTGTTGGCTTCAAAACTGTAATGTGAAGTCTTGTTGTGTTTCACTTTGTTTGAGCTCTACAGGAGTTCAGTCCGTGGTGTTTAAAAATGACATGATCGACTTTCCAGAAGCTTGCATGTATTTACACAACAGCATGCATTATTCACAAAGACCAGCACACTAATAACTACTTAATGGACTGGAAGAGGGCTATTGACCCTGTGCGCTGACAAGGACAACAGACTGTACGAGTGTGCAAGAGTGTGTGTGTCTGTGTAGGTGTGTATATCTGTAAGCATAGGGCAGGGGAGAGGAGTTGTATAATTCAAGTGTGTATGTGTGTCTGTGTTTTTTCCTGTCTGCTTTGCATGCCGGAATGAAATATAAAATCATGCATTTTAATCAAGGCAGCTTAATAATAAAGCTCTGTGCTGGCTAGAGATTAATATTGAGAGCAGCGTATTTGTACTTTATGTTTTAATTTTGGGGTAAGTATAAAGTCAGAATTTATTGTTGAACAAGAAAACAGCTTAAATGTTACACAGATAACGATTAACTGGAAATATGATGTAGGGTGGCATCTGTGAATATTGCGTTAATCCACTCATTAATGTCTCAGAAAAGATGTACAAAAAATTGCAAGCAATGCCAACACAGAGCTATTAGAAACTGGCCGCAAAGAAGGGGCAACCTCTGGTCTCAATGAATAAAGCTAATGTGGTAGTGTTAAAAAGTGCAGTTCATCGAGTGTCCACTTGAGGCTAGCTACAGGAGTACTAGAAAGCACATACACACTCATACAAAAATAAACATGTTTAAAGCCTGGTTAAAAAATATGTATGTGTAAATTTGTTTGAATAGCTAAGTCTCAGCACTCACTCAAAGAGGGTGAATTATTTCATAATCTGTTATTTTTCAAGATTAACCTTGCTAGTTTTGCTTAAGTAAAGGCATTGCTGACTTGACTGACAGGGGGAACACTGTAGCTGTTAGTGAGGACTATCTCAACTCTGCCTTAACTCAGTCAGCTTTTCCAATATGGCCAGCACTGGGGATAAGCTTATAAACTCTGCTTCAGGAACAAAAGGGTGATGTTACTGAGAATATGTCCTTGCATTAGCTGCAACAAGATTTTAGCGTGACTTGAAGAGGGCCAAAAAACATCACTTTCTGTAGCTTTTGTAGCCTTATGCTGTGCTAAGTTTATAATTAGCCTCAGTTTTTTAAGACCTTAATAATGTCTGGTCGCAAATCTCACACAACCACACCCACCAAACTGGCACCTGGCATCCACCCTTTACTGTTCTTGTGTTACTTTTTTGAACAAGCATATAGCTCAGATCCTCAAATAGCCATCCTGTGCAGGCTGTAGCACACAGGAGGCATGCCTGTGAAAAGAAATTACCAACTTTATTTAGAAGATGTGAAATATTTACATCAAATTTTAAGTTTTTTATTAGCTAACAAATATTCAAATACTTCCCTCCATAATTCCAATCTATTGTTCAAATGCAAAAGAAGGTAAAGGAAGGATAATATGAAACAATCTGAGGGAAAAGATCTGCTCTACTGTCGGTTTACCCCTTAATTTTGTAAGAAATCTATGTCTGTCTGGAAGCAAATGACAGCTGATTTAAAGGTCACAGTTGGAGGTGTTACACTAATGAACCCCACACTTTGAGGATGGTATTTTCTTCCTTATTAAATCCCATCACAGGGCTAAAAGCACAAAAGGTGAATAAAGACACAGGAAGTCAGTGACAGTCCTTCAGTAAAAGTGGCACTAAAACTCTCTGTGGGCTCAATTATCGCTCACTTTTACAAAAGCAGAAAGATTCTTCCTTCAACTTGATACATGAGTTTGTAAGATGAGCCAGGAGATAACATCAAATGTTCCTCCTGATTTCAGACTTTTGCTGCTTAGAGGACACTCGGGGAGGATACGGGGTGTCAAATGTGACATACCAGGAACGGCCATTTTCCCCTGAAGCTTGTTTCACTGAGATGAGAGCAAGGGACACCGGGACAGAGACAACATCTTATACTCTTTCTCTACTGCATTGTCATCGCTCACAGCTTTAATATCCTTTCTACACACATCACACACCAACACACACACACAAAGCTTTGGCTTGCTAGTTTTATTGCTTTTCTTCTTTTTTGAGTCTAATTTCCTTCACGGATTGTGTGATTAGAGAAAATTGCTGCATTACTTACCTTGACAGACGCTCATGCAGATGCACTCAGAGCAGCAATAATGCCAAAATGGCTTCTTTACAGGCTAATTAAGATTTTATTGCTCACAAATGTCAAGATGCAGAGGTTAAGGGGAGTTGTGGTTACACATTAGGAGCACCAACAGGCCAACAGGTTGTGTGTAAAATTGCAAGATCTTAGAGTACAGTGATGCCAGACAGTGATTTACGGCCTCAGTTTTCAGTGAAAGTGGACATATTTCTGCAAAGCACATTAGAGACATCTACTGGCAAGTATACTTATTTGGAACAGGATGAGATCACCTTCAATAGATGATGTAATATCTCTGGAGAGTTAAGGAATGTAGCCTTCAAAAGGCCAAAAAACACTGCATACCTATATTTTTAGGACAAAAAAAGGAAGTTATTTTGAAGTAGAAATGCACTGAAACTTAGACTTCAGGTATGAATTGTCCTTTTCTGGTGTCACCTCTCTGATGGACACATCTCTGCTATAGGGGCAGAGGAAGGGATCACGTGAAATTGCCCCCACACTCCTCTATCCATTCAAATCACCTTTATAATCAGCCTTAAACTGCAGCTCATCAGTATGCAGAGGGGAACAGAGGCCTGTAGGAGTCTGGATCAGCTGTAGTCATACTCGTCTCTTCGCCTGGATTCAAGGACATTACATTACATTATTATTGATTGTCCTCTTTTAGCACAAGAGGATAATGGACTTCATTCAGTGTCTAATAATGATCTGTTTAATCTCATTAGATCAGAATATCTGATAAAAGCACCATCATACCTGGTTGTTCCTGTGTATTCACCATAATTACATTGCAGAGATTTTTTTATCTGACTTAATGCAAGGTGTGATGCTAAATGGCATTTTCATAGCATGGTGTTTCTTTAAAACTTAGAACATCCAACAGTTATGTCAATTTATCCTTATTTAAGCTAATTTTGTGACAGATAATTAATAAAGAGAATTTCAATGACAACTCACATATCTTAACTCATGAACTAGCTCCAGGCCTTAGCTAGTTTAGCATTTGGCCATTTGCTAACTATCATGACAGTAAGCTTGTAGACAGCTAAATGTTTGTATTTTATGTTTTTTTGGGGGGTCTTTTTGCTTTTATACTAGCAGAAGGACAAGAAATGTGGAGGGTAGGGACAGGGGGGTGAGATGCTACAAAGGTTGGCGTTAAACGGGTGATTGCTGCGACAAGAGTTACCAACCCCCAACATCATCAGCGGCATTCCCTGGAGTAGCTCATATCATTTTTTTTTTAAGACTTGCACCAAACTATAGTAAGTATGCTATAACTTTCTCTCTCAAAAGGTTGTATTGGCCCTCACCTACTTCCCAATGTTCAGAAACACAGGCCAGGAAGTGAGTGGTGAATTTTTACAACAGTTGGAGACTGGTCACTATCAAGGATGCAGTTGTAACATACACTGCATATGAATCTAGTCTCTGTGATGTCACCTGTCTGTTCCTGATACAGGTTAATGAAGCCATTTGTTGGCTGCAGCCCTCTTGGAAATGGGGCGGGCTTTGAGCCCCTGCACTAACAGCTATAGGGCGCCAGATGTGTGCTGCACCTCTGATTGGACAAACTTGTGATCTTAATATTTTCTAAAATGCTGAGTTAGAAAAAAGTAACCCCTCATATTGTGTGTGCCAATAGTGATTTTAGCAATTCAGACCCTACAAACTGGAACACAACAGTATGACATTAACACAAAATTTGACATTCCTGGCCTGAACATGGTGTCTGAGAAAAAATGGCTGCTGTTGGAATGTGTTCAATGAAGTCATCATTCAGTCAGTTAATGTAATGGAATTAATTAAACTACACATCCCAGAATGCCACGGAAGGTGACTGCATAGATAAAAGCCACAGTGCTCCGAGCTGACTATGGTGTTATGCGACCGCCACCAGACGGTTGTGTGTAGAAAGTGCAGAAAACGTGCTCTGCAACTCACACACACTCATACACACAGGCACAACCATGCAGGCAGCTGATGAACCCGGACCAGCAGCAACATCAGGGGCAGCAGCAGAGATGTAAACATGGATTAGAAAATAATGTGCCTCGGCTGTTATCGTCAACATGTTCCCGGGAGTTTTCTATGCACTGCTGGCGGGTTTCCTCGGGGCTGTGGCGTCGTCGTCGGCCAAACTGTCCCTCGGAGCCGACTATCTGAAGGGAGTCTGCGAAACCGGACTCCGGACGTGGGGTGAGCAGCGGAAATTTCGACAGGCGGACGAAACTACCGCCTGTGACCGGGTGAGACATCGTTAAAGTATCGTTAATTATTAACACGCAGAGGATGGCTGTTGTGAATAATGCAGTGTGCATGCCTCCCTGCTAGCGGGCTAATCTCTGACAGAGGAAGTTGGGGGTTATCCCCGCCCGCCTCTCCTCCCTGACTCCACCAGCATCAGCACCATCAGGGGAACCCATGCTGCAGCTGCACTCGCGTGCCGTGTCCGCGTGCTGGAATGACATTGCAGGTCGAACAAGTGTCGTGTCTCTGCGTGTTATCGCGTTATATTACTGCACTGCAACTTGGCTGTACTGTGAGATGTCTGTGCTGATAGCGTGGGGGAAGGATGGCATCTTCGGGGGTGTCAGGTTTCTGGTGTGGTGTGACCTTCAGTCTCCTCAAACGTCACACGGTGATGTAAGAAACATCTGCGTGCAGCCTGACACAGTGCAGACGTCAGACAGTAACCTTTATCATGAAGGGTAATTAGAATAGCTAATGGACTGTTTGCAGGTAGATGCAAAACAGCCACGCGAGATTTGAATGCGTCATAAGACTCTTGAGATAAATAATAGGGAGCTGTAGTTAAACTGATCCTTCTGTTAGTTACTGAACACATTAAATCAAGTACTATGCCCCAATAAAACTTAAAAGTATATGACTTTAAAGGTTTACATAAGCTTTAAAATTTGTTACTTTGAACAATCTACACAATGGCCAAGTGTAATTCTTAGGGGCTTTAACACGTTTTATATGATTTATTATATTAGTTACAGAAAAAAATCCATATTAAAAAAAATAAAAGAATTTTTGTTTAAAAAAACATCTTGTTCGAGCTTTTGTATATTCAAATACTGATACGTGATTAAAATGTAATTAATGGCAATCATATTATTGATGAGATTAGTGTATATATATATATATATATATATATATATATATATATATATATATATATATATATATATATTCATATATATCTATTCATATATATATATATATATATATCTATTCATATATAAACTTACAAGTGTATGGTTTTAGAAAAATATGTGACATTAACATTGTTCAGCATGGAACATTGTTTAATAAAGAAAAAAATAAGGGGGAATAAATCAAAGAAAGTAAAGAGGACATAATAGTATTAATTAAGATTTTGTTTTGTTCTTGCAGAGTATAATAATAATAATAATGATAATAATAATACATTTTATTTATAAAAGCGCTTTTCTAAACACTCAACGACGCTTTAAAATGGATAAAAACAGCATATAAAACAACACACAATAATAAAACATAAATGAAAAGATAGATATATATATCTCCTGAATTCAAAATGGTTTCAAGTTAAATTCTTAATTGTGAATGCTCATATGCTGTAACGAGAAAATTAAAGTTTTTTTTGTTTTGTTTATCATAATTCAACAAAACAAATGTGTCATAAAGTGAACATTTTATTCCAATAGTTGGAAAACATCAGAACTTGGTTGTAAATTTTCTCTGTTTTTTAGCTTCATATTCCTCTGCGGCTACTGTGCGGCGGGCTGCTTTTCACCTGCAATGCTGTGATGTGGACCTTTCTCGCCAAGGCACTCAGGTATTCCTCTTCCTCCACCCGAACCACTGTGACCACCACCGCCTCCAACTTTATATCTTCCGTAAGTAACAGCCTCTCTTTGTCCTTTTTGGTTGTGTCCTAGTGAAGTGTAACCAGGTAATTCACAAGTGGAATATAGGTTAATTATAGAATAACCTTATACCCTTTCCTTCTTATATAAAATGCCTTATTTTAGAAAATAGGCTAGATCATATTCAGAAATAACATGTTGGACTGAATAAGGATTTTTGTAGGTGAGAGGAAGATATTGAAACAGATTTGTGAAGACTGACTTACTTTGAAAATACGATGCATTATCTGTGTCCTCTCTGCAGGCTTTCCTGGGGCAGCTTATATTTGGTGAAGCCCAGATAACTCTGTGGTGGGTCGGGATCTCCTTGACCTTCTCCGGTTTGTTGGTACTGCAGAGGGTTTCACCGCAGGACGGACATCAGAACACAGTCACTAAGGACGAATGATGTTGTCCCGCCTCCATTAACTCAGTACAGCCTGGCTCCTCACAGCCAGAGGGATGTACTTACTCGCCTATCAGCTGAGAGGTAGATGCAAAGATTGATACCACTGTCATATATGAAAAGCAAGGGCAAGAGGAATCATCTCAATTTCTTAACTCAGAGGTGACAAAATTGGCCACACTTTTTAATCAAATACACAGAACAAGAGCCAAAATATGTTACTTTCAGATCATGTCCTTGCTATTTTTCAGCTCCTTAGGTAAGCTAAGCTGTCCGTCTGTTAGCAAGCTGACACCAGTGACAGCTTAGCCATATGACCAAGTTAAAGAAACAACTAACTTTCACCCCAAAGAAGACAAAATATGCATAAACACAGATTTTGTCATCTTTTGACAGACCGTCCTCTTCTTGTTAAAGTCTGTTTGCTCATTGAGTTGATAGTGCATCATAATTAGTGGCAGATAGAAAAAGTGGTATTAATGTTTTCATTTAACTCTCAGCAAGTAAGGAAATATTTGCGTTGCTCAAAATGTTGAATTTTCCTTTAAAGATATAGCCTAATAATATCTATAATACAAGGACCTGTTTGCATATTAACAGCTCAATCTCAACTCAGTCTTTTGGGATTTGTTCATGTGCAATGGACAAACATCAAACTGGCTCCATGCATGATGTCACCCTCAATCAGCTTGTGCATTATGTATTGCAGTCATCAGATCACCAAAGGTTTCTTGATTCTTGCATTTCCTTAAGTCATCATGACACTCACTGTAAAAAACCTACACTGCAGCTACATTGACTTTGCATGCTTGGGGTTATAACGGAGCACTTCGCTTGATGAGTCGCAGCTGTATTTCGCAAGTAATAATAAACATAATGTAACACTGAAAGGCTCATCCCTGGCGAGAACTTGCTTTCCGCCTGGGCACTTCTTTTCTTTTCTTTCGCCTTTCTTGACGGCTTCAGCCTTAACCTCGGTACCTGAGCATGTCACATGTTTTCACAGGCAGCTTGTCTTCCATTTCATTATGTATATGCGCATGATCCTACCAAGGCCTGAACTCAAATATCTCATACCAAAGCTTCCAAAATTCAGTCTACATCCCAGGTGCTTTATACAATTAAACTCAAGCTCTTCAGCGCTGAAGTGGCCAAACTGTCTCCCCAGTGAAGAAGATATATTGCTTCATCAAGATCCGTTGAGCTTTTATGTACCCTGCATTTGCAATCTCATATTATTCTACTGCATGTCATGGATATTAATCTCTCATCAATCATCTTGGGGTTTTATTAACACCTGACTCCCTTAAACGCTTCACTCTTCATCCCTGGAGTTGTCAGTGAAAGTTCTTCCTCCTTTAAATTTCATAACACTGTGATGTGCGTAACAATGAGGGAGCTTTGAGTATGAATAATTGAGTATAAGAAATGGCAATATATGCTGCTAGAGGGGTGTTTCTATTAGCATAGAAAAGCTAGGTTAGTCAACAGGGATTTGCCTGAACGTGACATCAAAGGTTGCTTTATTGAATAATATATAGGATCACACTTTGCTGTTTATGGAATACATATCATGATATAATTGCATAATGGTAGCTATATTATCTGTCTGTAATATCCCACGGCAGCGACGCACAAAATTGTTAGATGTCTTTCTAACTGCTGCTGTGCACGTTTTCTATCATGTGATTTACATGCATCCCTATAAATGTGACCGCAGTTACAACAATGTGATCATATACTTTTCATGTGAAACTCTGACAGAGTAAGTTTGCAGTGGTTGATCTCATTCACAGCCTTGCAAAAGCATCACCATCAAAAGGGAATTTAGTTGTCTGTGCCTCTGTGGTTGTGGATCCTGGGTGGGTTTGCATTTATATAATGCTGAAATTTTCAAAGAAAAGCTGATTGAAATCATAGGTAAATAAGAATATATAGTTCTTAACAGTGATTATTTATTAGACCATCTATCAAAAAAATTAGAAAACCAGCATCATGAAGTGCTTTAATTTTAACCGCTTCTTTCTCAGTGAGTGCGTTTGAAAATTCATAGATACAAAAATAAAAATATTTTATCATTAAATACATACATTTTAATAAAGGTTTGCACATACTGGTGGCCCGACCTTTACAATAACACAAAAATATATTTATTGGTAATCAGCAATATTAAGTTTAGGGCATCTGTGGCAAACACCTTCTAATAGAGTGGTGGTCTAATAAATTTGTTAAGCACTCTATGTAACTGGACCTAGCAGTCATTTAGCTTAGCAAGAAACAGGGAACTAGCTTACCACTAAAAAACTATTTATCACATTTTCAAACTGTATTTAAAAACTAAGGTCAGTGAGTTGGCAAAGTAAATCTGCAGAAATTGAAAGACTTAGTTTCATTATAAAAAATGAGTAAAACATTTAAGCTCTTGCTAGAAATATGATAAAAAAGACCTTTTATATGTCATTATGGGAATAAAGCGGAGCAGTTATTTACCACTTAAGTGGGAACAGAAATTGGGTAACAATATTGAATTTCTTGATATCCAAAGGTTATAGTGCTGCCTGTCAACCATCATAATCTTGCTAATTGCTGAGTAGCTTTTTATGGTTTAATGTGCCCATATGCCTTAGTCGGGAGTAATGCATGGCCAGACAACCTGCAGAGACTAGCTGAGAAGTTGCGAGATGAGAAGTAGGAAAGACAACATTAAACAGAACCACAAATTGCTGAATTTGGAGCACTTGTGTTGCAGTTAGAACACCCCAAGCTAAGCTATCATGCTAGGTAGGTAGCCTTGAGGTTCATTTTAAATAAACTGACTTTAAATGATGTTCATGAAGAAAACTTCTATTTTTTGTTGGTTTTGCTTATAGGTGTCTGTATGCTAACTAAGCTGACAGATGGCTAGTTATAGCCCCATCTACACAGACAGAAACAGTAGTCTGCGCCTTCTCTCATAACTCTGAGCAAGACAGTGAATGAGCACATTATCATAAAATCAAACTACTCTTCAAATCTGCCTGAAATATCTGTAATCCTTGCTGCTGATTCAAAAGGTATTTAGGTGCCTGGCTTCTCTCCTACTAATGGCATGATGTGATGATAAACTATCTGTGAATCCACTCTCACTGTAATATAAGAAGTCAGGGCTTAACAGCCACCGTAACAGCACTGTAACAGCAGCATGGGCCTGCGCATGATGTATCAGTGTGCACATAACCACATAGGTGGTAGAACATTGACAACAGAATACAACTTACACACTATCTTGATCCACCAAAGAGTAATAATGTGCTGCACTGGACAATTATGTAGAAAAAGCAATTTTAGCAGGACTTAATGTGAATCTGAAATTTCTGGGCCTTTCTGGTACTCGAGAGAATTTGCAGATGGTTGTAATTTAAAGGAGCCTGCATGAATGAACCCAGGATCCCAATAAGATTAAAATTAGATCTAATTATTTTTCTGAAATTGAAACAATGTGATTAGATTTATATTATATATTACCCTGTGACAAACCATTCATCATGTGTCTTATATATAATGTGAAAAACCATTTGTAAATGTGTTTACATACTGTATTCTGTTATTGGATACACTTAAGTATGTGTAAAATCACATTTTCACCATGAGAAGAAACACTGTAATATATCTATATATTAATGAATAAATACTTCATTTGGCAAACAAATTTTTTTATCTCTGTTACTCACATATCACATTTTTGATTCTCATCAACATTTATTGGTATCTAAACTGGTAAAGGCCTGTTTTTACAGACTTGTTTCTACAGATATGTTTGGGGCTAAAGATTTAGAGAAGTTTTTGGCTGATCAAGTGCTTAATTTGTGTCATGAATTGTAACTTCTTTTTGTCAGTTAGTGCAGGCCTAATATTCAGCATCAACCCTATAAACTTTCAGACTGGCCTTAAACCTCGGTGGGTTCTAAGTGTCAGGGCTCTAGGATGGTAACAACTCATCATAAAGGACGTTTATTTCTGTTGTTTGGAGACAAATAAATGCCCTTCTTATGTTTTACTTCAAGAATTTCATATATATAAATGAAACTACCGCTATCTAATTAAATAATTTAAAGGTATGATTAAATGGCATGTTTGATTGTGTGGTACAAAAGTTTCAGAATCAACAACTCCAATCTTACAACTCAAAGCTTTTCTTTGAGTTTCAATCATGTCCCAAAATGTATTAGTTCTGAATTCTTCGTAAAGTAAAACCTTGTCTCCCAGAAAATAAATCAAACGTAATAACCTTCAATTCACTGAAATTTGTGTCACATACATACTCTTTATTTCATTCCCCTTCAAACAAATACCACAGTTAAAAGAAAAATAACACATGTGGTCCACATTTAGTAGTACCTGACCACAAAGATCAAAGGAAACTAATAAGAAAAGAAAAGAAAACGTGTGTGCTGTGTGTGTAAACTGGATAGCATCTCTATAAGATGATTAAGTTGTTACAATTTATTTAAAACTACAATGGTTTTTAAAAGCCAAACATAATCTGTTACATCAACCCCTGGTTTTTATAAAATATTCAATTTGGCAACTTGTATGTCTTCTCATGATCTTTAACAACAAAACAGAGAATCAAAATAAGGCTTTCAAACACTAAAGGCTTTTAGCGTTAAATGCTTCGAGGTGACATATTTCCTGTCTGAATCAGATTCTATTCAACAAAAGTGAAATACAAACTCATCTCTTCACATTTGGTGCCGTTGTTATCCCCATAGTTGTGACTATTTTAACATGCATTAAAACATGCTCTCAGGTCCTGGTGATAGTTTTACACTGGTCTACAATAAAGAAGAGTTTTACTGCTTCTACCTTCCAGGATCTCAGAAAAACTGGATCCACAGCCAAATTACAACAAGTCAGAGTGAGGGGATAACACTATGGTTCAGTGCATTCAGAGAGCAACTTTTATTGCTTTATTCCCTGACTTCATCTGAGCTGGTGACTGTGAAAGAAGCATTCATGTATGGAGTGATGATGCTGGCTTCATTTACAACACACAGAGATGTCACATGATCAAAAAAATGTCTTTCTTACTCACGGTTAATAAAAGTCAAGTGTCGTTTTCAAGATTGTACTCATGATTGAAAGACTTAGCTTGCAAGTGTCATAATTTTTTAGTTAAAATCCTAAAGATCTTTTGACCAGGTCTCATATGTTCAAGAAAGTGGCCATTCACCTCTAACAGGAAATTAAGATGGCATATTATTCAGCATTTTACAGTTTTCATTTCAGCTTATTGGCATGAGCCTCTCGAAAAAAGCTATAGAATTAATGCCAACAAGTGTTAACTGATGGACTCACTTTAAGGTACAGGTAAAACAAAGTATATAAACTATAAAAAAAACTGATGGAATATTGTAAAGTTCAGACTTTAAAGAGGGGGTATTGCACTTTATCATCTTTTAAACAGATATCAAGTATGAATGCTGGATGTCAACACTAAACGTGCTAATTTTCAAATAGCTACATACCCATATGCTGTAGAAATCCCTGATTATGTCTGAAAACTGCTCAAAAAGGGTCCATTCTAAAAAAAATAAGCAACAACAAAGCATGGGATCTATAAGAGATCTTCACAAGATCTTTGACAAGATCTTCATGAGATATACACAAGACTTGGTGAAGTTTTGAGATCATCATGTAAAAATCTCTAAACTGGTTCATGACACATTGGAAGAGTGGGCCTTAAGTGAGCCAATCAGATGGAAGGGGGTTAATAAAGCAGGGCCTTAAAGAGACAGAAGGCTAAAATTGAGCGTTCCAGACAGAGGCTGAAATAAGAGTTTTCAAATGGTGAGAAAAATAAGGGTTTTTCTGAGCTGTAAATCATGTAAAGCAACAACTGGGGTGTCAAAGGGACAGCATTAAGCCTAAACAATTGCAATACCCCCTCTTTAACTTGTTTGGCTACTTAAGCAACAAATCATCACGTTGCTCTTCAGCTGTGAATCTTTGAAACAAGCTGGTAAATTCGCATTTGACACAGTAACCACAGCTGTTGCCATATTCACCTAGACAGATCTTGAGGATTTTAAATTCTCTGTCCTACAACCCCTGAATGTCTTTCACAGTGTTCTGTAATCAAACAACGTATTCAAAATAGTGTTCAACCATATATGTGATACCGTGTCGCCCTGACAGCCACTTTAAGGCAAAAATAATAGAATTGTTTAAAAACAAAAGGTGTCACTAATGCACTGTTCTCTAAGGCAAATCATCTGCAGCACTCAGCACAAGATTATTGCAGCGACAGAAATACAGCAAATAACGATAAGACAGGTAATCCCGTCGCAGTGTTTACAGGAAGACATGACCCCAGAGTCCATCTTGGCACCTGGACTGGGCTGCTTTGAGCGGAAACATTCTGGACTTCAGTTTTCAGTTCACATTGTTTAGTTTTGGAAGCAGGAAATGATTAGACAAAACAGCAGAACATATTACTCGAAAACAAGGCAGAATTTAAGTCACTGGGTGTTGTTCCTCTGACGTTTATCAAGTGCTTCTTGTCAAATTGTTTCTGCTTTGTGTGAGAATTTTTCTGCTTGTTGAGCTTTTCTCTTCGGCTACACCTTATCCATCTCAGTCAGCCTCAAGAAAGAAACAGTGAATGGAAAGGAGATGAGTTTTAAAAATAAAACATATTTCACAATGTGATCGCTTACAGCAAAACACCCTGAAGTATCAATAAATGAAATTTCTGTAAAAGAAAGAAGACAAAACAGTGGTCAAGAGGAGTTCATGCTCATTGAGGTCCAGGAGACCAGTTTGAGTCCACAGCAGCAGAGCTTAGCTCTGTTTCCAGCATTCACACGATGTACTGGTACACGTCTGCCTTGCCATGGTCAGGTGATGCAAAGGGGCTAAGCCAGGCTATAGAGAACGGATGTCCAAACACAACCTTCATGTTCATCCATTTGGACTTTTTTGCCCAACGCCTTTCCTCCTTCTTAAGCTGCTCAATACCCTGAAGAGACGAGGTGAAGAGAAACAGAAGTTACTCACTGACGGAATATTGATTGATGAGTTTGATATATTCTGCTTAAAGATAGACCAAAGGTTTAGAATGTTTAATATTTTTTTTAAGAAACTTTCAATAAAAACAAAAACACATTGCTAATTTTCATTGTAATTTATAAAGATACATTTCAGCAAACAATACAAATCATGTATACATTTCATAAATGTAAGTGCTTAGAGAGGTATTTCAAAACTATTACTGGGATGCGACTGATACTAGATTCTACAAAAGAGCGATTTGAAGGTTTTTTTTTCTTTTTAAGGTCAGGTCAAAGGGGGAAAAACACTGGCATTTTTTAATGTTGTGATGTGTGTGAAAGTGTTGAGATTGTGTAAAAAAAAAAAAAAAGAAATTCAAGGCAATTATTCTGGATCCCTGTTTTTTAAAGTCAGAATTCTGAGTATAGAACTAGATAGTCAGGTGGAGTTTTGACTTTTTCATCAGAATTTTTTTTAATATGCAGAACTACCTGCTCACTATAGCTCCTTACTTATCTGAATAACTACAGGCTCTGTGTTTACAAAACTTTTACGGAACGTGTCTATTATTTGAGAGAGAAGCATGCAGGACAGTTTTAATAAACCTGCTAATTAAAGATAAGTGTTCAAGTATGTCCTCCTTTCTAAAGAGGTCTGATCATTGCAGCAACAAACACAGAAGTCAAAGTCAGTGCAGCACATTTTCTACATAGCTGGTGAGATTTGGAGAGTTGCTTGGGGCACTTCAGAAGGGTGAGAGGTAGCTGATCCAGCAATATTTGACCACACACAGCTGCTTTGACTCAATAATCAGACTATAAAAAGTGGAGTAAGTGAGGCTGATTTTTACTCACCGTCTCGTCGCTACAGATGGAGTGGACCTGAGTCCCAAACATGACAGCAGTGAAGATCAGGAAGAGGAGACCTTCAAAGCAGAGGAGGATGAGGAGAATGACAGTTGCTGGTGGAGAGAAGTTGCTACACTCTGGAGAGGAAGTAAAGGCAGAGACAGACAGATGTTTTTATATACATAAGGGAATTTGTCACCTGAGTACAGTGATTTAAAACTGAACTAATGCACCAGGAACAGAGACAATACCACCAGCTCTTACAGAAGATAGGCAAACACTAAAACGGGTACTAATATTTTAATACAGTCCTTGATAGATTTGGATCATTAGGCAGTCACTACAACAGTTTATGACTTACTTGTCCAGTCTTCTTCAAAGCAGAAAACAAAGTGGAATGCAACCATGATGAGGGCATGGAAGGATATTAGTGCAATATACATCTAGAGAGAAAAAGAGCAAAAATAAAGAACCAGTTCTGAGTTAGAACAAGACTCTAAAAGTTAATTTGCAAAGACTAAACTGTATCATAACAATGAGACCATCACTATCTGTGTCAGGTGTCCATCAAAGCTTCTAGATTGATTTATACGCCAACGCCACATGGTAATACAAGTTCTTAGTTTTTACTTGCTAATATTAGCTCAGTTGCTAATGCTAAAAACTGCTGGCTAGCTAAGGTAGCAAAATTCTCTCATAGGATCACTTCATACTTTTGGAAATTATGCAATTATCTTAAATTATACAGAAACTGATACCAGTCCCAGTGAAGGAAGAGGAAGTTACAGCTAGCTAGCAAGCTAATATGTAGCTAGCTTACATTTGTATCTTGCTGCTTGGGGAAATACCCTTTAAGGAGGTCTGTTGTCAAGACTGCCAAATTTCATCAGCCAAAGAGATCTGTGATAGTTTGTCATTATACAGTATATGTTGCAGAAAACAGAGGCAATGTTAGCTGACAAAAAATAAGCTAACAAGCTAATGGTACACTGCAAGCAGAAAAAAGCAAAAATGCAAACTGAAATTTGGAAATGTCTGAAATATAGGTATGATTTTCAATGTTTGGGTGGCCACATGGGTGGTCGACCAGATTTCAAAGAGGCTGTGTTCACACCTAGCAAACCCCTTTAGATGCAAAACTTCTGCTCTTGAAGTTCAAAGACTCACCGTGAACAGCACAAAGTATTTCTGATTGTTCTCTCCGACACAGTTATTCACCCAGGGACAGTGGTGGTCCATCTTTTTGATGCAGCGTTTGCACACACTGTGGACACAAACACAGACCAGAGAGAGGAAAAATGACTGTAAGAAAACTCTGACATTTTGAGGCTGCAAAATAAGATGAATCAGAGTATTTTGAAGTGATGCAACAGTAAACCAAAACAGAGAAAGACTTTTAGCAAGATAATTCATGTTTTGACGCTGACTGATTCTGCTGAGGCGAGGCTCCTTTGTTTTTGTATCAATGGCTTATTCATCTTGAAGAACTGCTGCTGGTTGACAATTCAAGAACAGTCTGACAACTTACAATCAGTTAGAAGCACAATCTGTGTTTTGTTTGAACCATTTCAGGATGAGATGGATGTCTACAAAGCCGTCATCTTGTTCTTCGAGCTCATCAAAGACAAATGTATCGTCTCAGTCACCCGCGAGGATGATGCATAGTATTCAGCTAAAGGACTTCATTCAGACCAACATCAATACCTGCCCCTGGGACAGAATGACTCATTGGTTTTCCAATTCAATTACTCTGCACTTATTTTGTGCTTTTCAAGCCTTAAAATCCCTGGGAAACTACTAATCCGCCACAGAGGGAACTCCTTATTAGCAGGCTGCAAAGTCTGCAGGGAAATGCTACACAGCTGCTATAAAAAAAAAAAGAACACATACACACACGAACGCATGCTTACGCGCACACACACAGGAGGCAGGAGAACCAGTGCAGGGAAAGTAAACAAAGATAAAGAGGAGTCCCCCGCAGCACAGACGCATTTCCTCTGTAAGTTGCACGCTTCAGCAGATCTCCCAACCCGCCGAGATACACGTCTTTAAAGTTGCAGGGTTGGCTCTGGGAGCTGTAATCTTTCCTACAATCTGCAGATTCACAGGGAGCGCTGGGATGTACCTGCAGTGGTGAGCTCTGTCGGGCTTGATGCTGCAGCACTTCGGACATTTGTACACCACCTGCCCTGGTTTGAGCTGCAGGCTTTCGATGAATTCTTTGGTAGCGTTTCCTTTAGGCACAGCACCCTGAGGAAGAAAAAGGAAGAGCAGGGGATAACATTTAGTGTCCCACTGTCTTATAAATTTAGGTTTTCCAGCCTTACAAGTCATTTTACAGAGCCACAAACAACAAGAAAATACAGAAATAAAACCATGACACAACCAGAATCAAGGTAGGATTAAGCTGTTGTGAAGACTGGTCAGAAAACTGTCTGTGGGCACCACAATGTTGATAAGCTGGGGCCTATTTTCCCATGATGCCACACTCTAGGGGGAATGCTCAAATGCTGCAGCAACGTTTTTGTGCTCAAGGGGACAAATCTTCATTATGTAACTTTCCAGCCAGGAAATTGGCCTTATTTCAGGCTCAACAGCATATGTGATGCTCATTAGGTACTTTTGCAATACAGTGTTGTGTTAGCATTAACCAAATCTGGGCTAACAATACTCAGTGTTATTCCAAAGAGTAGTAACAAAGAGTTATTACTCTGACTGGGATTTAATGCTTAGACTGAGTTAAAACTCAAGGTGAAGTTGGCAAGAAGTTACAAAGACACTGTTAAGCGAGCACTTTCAACATTCTGCACAAGCTTGATACATATATTTTTTTTCTATTTTTTTGATAAAGTGTCCAGAGATTCTGACTCACCGGATCTGTGCACATCGCCTTTGCATGAGAGGCAAGGGCAAGGAAAGCAAGTCCGTTGAAAATAGCCCCATTAAAAAGGCTGTAGGCCACGTTCTTGGCGGGCAGCAGCATGACAAACACCACCACAAACTCAGCGTAGAAAACCAGGAGCCAGGTGATGACGCCGCACACGATGCCACAGCCGTCACGGATGAACCACATGGTGTCAGAGCCAGTGCGGGGCGGAGGAGGGGCGCAGTGCTCGGGCTTTAGGTACCCTGCTTGCCGCTCGATGTCCCTGGTGCGGTGCGCCGGGCTCTTCATCCTACAACGCCCGTGACTCTAGCCGCATACTGTGAGGTGAGAGCAGAGACAGATGGAGAGGAAGAGGGGGAGCAGAGAGAAGGCAGTGAGATGGAAAATGAAAGAAAAAATAAATTAGAGGATAAAGGTTCAGGGATTGTGAGTCAACAAGGAAAGGTATTCTTCTAGGGATGCAGCTAACAATTTGATTAGCTTTCATATATTCAGTTGATTATCAGCTGAGTTTATTGATTTAAAAACAAAAACCTGACAACAGGGAAATATATTCACCATCACCTAGAGAAAGAAGTCTAGATTTGTAACTCTAAGTGTTTATTATCTCTTATTTTCCTTTCCTTGTTTGTCTGTTTGGCTTTAACTGTCCATCTCACAAGGACAAGACTACCAGCGACATGTTTGATCACTTCTTTATGATTAGTTTTAGGGTCAACTTCCAATCACCATGTGCACTTCAATGGAATCTGTTCCTACTGTGAAAAAAGTTCACAGAGCAATCTGAAAAGACTTCAGGCAGAGATGCTGCAGGGTGATGTTTACAATCTGGCAACAGTCAAAGAAAAAGGTGCTTTGAAACTGAGGTCACGGGTGCAGGCACTTAACGTCTGTAACCACTGCTGTAGGGTAACGGCAGATGAATTGAGTTACATACAGTGAAAAAGAATCTTTGTTGACATTTTCAGAAGCATAGATTCACTGTTAAAAGACACCAGGATGACATTTTTTGTTAAAGCAAACTAACTTCATTCACAGGACACAGTCTGCTGAGAGACAAGACATGGGATGTGGGGAAGTACTGAGGGATAGGTATTGATAAGATTTTATTGATACCAATGCCATTATCGATTCCGCTTGTCAGGCCGGTCTTTGTTGATTCTCTCAACTCCTCCTGAGAATTTTCTGAGTACAAAGAGTAAGCTTTACAGGTTTTCTGTGTCAACACTGTTTTATTGAGTTTATGGCCTGTAAACATGACATGACCCACTGAATATTTAATGCTGAGCATTGACAAATGTTTTAACATGTTGTTGGTGTTGTCACCCTTGCATAACAATACTGTGTTACAAAAATCGCACTTGACATTGTTAGCATCCTTTTTGGTAGGATAAATTCAAGCTTTCGATTGCTTCGATCTCTCCACCATTCTGCTGCACACTGATGAGCGTGATCAACTTTAGACTTGTCATTTTGACATAAGGTCAAAAAAGACACCTGGTCCTCCCAGCCCAGCGTGGCTCCAAATCACTAGCCAGACTCTTCTCCATTGTTGTGCCCAAATGGTGGAATGAATTACCTAACTCTATACGATCCGCAGAGTCCCTTTCTACTTTTAAGAGATGTTTGAAAACTCATCTGTTCAGGGGACACTTGTAGACTTAAGCTGACCCTTCTCCTCTTTGCCCTCAGGGGTAGAATGAGTCAGTAGGTCTAAGACTCAGCTCTTATGATTTTGTAGCACTAGTACTGATTGTTGTTGAAGTTTGAAGCATACTGTTGCAGCAATTCATTGTGGTTTGTTGGCTTGCTGATTATTGTACCCCCAGAGGCTACTGATGTCAATGAATCAAAACATTTCTAATCGATTCTTAACTGGAACTGGTTCTTGACACCCATCCCTAGAAGTAACTAAATTGCTAATCATTTAAACAAAATTAAAAATTTTGACAAGCCAGCTAGTCAAAATGTATATCCCTCTATCAAACCCTGTGGAGTTTGAGCAAGAGTTTGCTGAATATGGCCAGTGTTAGCAGAGCGAGCT
Organism: Halichoeres trimaculatus; assembly: GCF_033239565.1. Lineage (NCBI taxonomy): Eukaryota > Metazoa > Chordata > Actinopteri > Labriformes > Labridae > Halichoeres > Halichoeres trimaculatus. Next base: position 12,661,175 of record NW_027437192.1, read on the forward strand.
GCACCAGCTGATGTCCACATGCCTGTGTTTGTTTCGCATCACTCTGGAGGAGTTAACCTTATACAACTTTCACGCAACTCGATCACTAGATCAAAATACATCAAACCACATCACAATACAAAATGACATTTTTCATTACTGGTGGTTTACAAACAGCACTACAGCTCCAGCTAGTGGCTGGTGGCTGCACTACAGCTCTACTAAACTAAACGTGAACATCCCTGGATAATTCTCACAGCCTTTCGCGCAGGGGGCGCCAAGATCTATTTAAACCAAAGGTTCCTCGGAGGAGCTTTAAAGATCAGAGCTATAGATTTATAGTATGTTTAAAAGAAAATCTTTAAACAATTAGTTGGTTATGTAGTGACATGCTAGTTCAGTCAGCCATATTTAGGTGTTATATCACATATTTGTTTTTATCAGATTTGTTTTACTTTGTAAGGGGAATATAAGTATCTAGCTCTGTTTACACATGAATGACAGATTTAGCAGGTGAGTCTGACCTCAGTGGAGGTAAAACTGTCAGAACTTTACTTTTCCTCACCGATCACACAGACAGGAATTAAACAGCTTATTCCCTGACAGAGAGCCAGACTTCTGAGCCCTTTTTCTTGCTAAAACCTGAGCTTAAAGTGAGCGAAATCAGATTGCTCGGGCATTCCTGAGGATTCAATCCGTCCATTAGGCTTAGCTGAACGATAGCCTAATCCCACTTTTATGTCCATTTTAATTAGCGCCTGGTCAATGACCCCCGGCAGTGAGGCATGCTCCCCTCGAGAGCAGGGCTTTAATCAGATTGAAAACGATACGGCGGCATTTCTGGGGGAAATTAATCAACGTCATCTCCAGATTAAGTCAACACGTTTCACAGGCAATTACAGTTACAGTGCAGACCAATTACCAGACCTCCTCCAGCACATATTGACACGACCACCTGACCTCTGACTCACAGCATTAAAAGACCCACCGGTTAGACACCTGGGAGGAAAGAAAGTTTTCAGTATGCACAGATCATTTGTCATCAGTGAGTCTGTTCTCTCTCCAGGCAGGTAGAGCCACTTATCGGCTGATTAAAAATCAATCTTAAAATAGTACGACGCTGAGCAGTAAATCAATATCACAAATCAAAGAAGTGAGACATTCAATTATACATAAGAAAAAATGTAATTATGGCTTTGATTTCAATGCTAACATGAAAAAGTAATCCTTTCATTATCTATAACACATATGCCTCATATAAAGCCCATCCCAGCTGGCAGTTTCGATTCAGTTGTGGTCAATGAGTCACCTGATAACTTGAAGAGCATGTTTTTGGGCTACATGAAGAAGCCAGAGCCCTCACATGCATACCCCCCACTGAGAGGCATCGGCTGAGACTCAAACCACAAACCTTGCTGCTTTTTGCAGTCGCAACCACTGCACCAGCATGCAACCAAGCCAAAGTGATAAACAGGGTCAAATATTAACTCTTTAATGTCAAGATAATAATCTCCTTTTCTCATTTTCATGCTGAATGTAACTTTCAGTTTTAAGTACAGCATGACAAGAGTCACAAGATCTGCAAGTCATGTTTTTAGTTTCTTCTCAAAAACAACATATGTAAGCTCTGTGGGAGCGACAAAACAGACACAAGTCCAAGGCTGGAGTTGAGACAGACGCTGCAACTCATACAAACACTGCCAAGGCGAAAACAGTGAGCACATGGGACCAGAAGATGGAGACAAGCAATGGATATTATATTAGTGATATCTTTTGAATTATCTATTTCTGAACATCCTGAATGAGACAGTTTACTCGCTGGTTAGAAATACTCTGTTACAGTGAAAGTGACCCCCGACCCCGTTTGGCTCTTCCTGACCCTTTGACTAAACATGTCATCAAACAGCAGGAGTGCAGCAGGAGGTCAGGTTGGAGGTCTGATCAGTCTGCTGGTATCACTTTCATTACAAGTCTGGGATTACTGGGCCATCTGTCTTTGCTTTCAACGCTGGTGCTTTACAGTTTCCATTTACATCTTCTTTGTGCTTTTACTCCACGACTGAAATAGACTTTCAAGGAATGGAGGCTCATTCATAACCCTGCTGCTGAACCCAAATCAAAGACAACTGAACACATTACAGAGGGACTCTCTCAGAGTGTCACTGAAGAGTTTACATTACTGATGCTTGTCCAAAAGATGCACTTTTGCATCCAACTTAAACCAACTTTAAATCCATTTTAATGTACTTAAACAACCCATTTGATCTAACTGAAACTCAACCTCTTTTTTCTAATTGTTCAAATTCATGAAGCCATCAAAGTTTAGTGTAAAAGTCAGGAAAATTAGGATCTAACTACAGAAATAGAGGACAACATGGTATGTATAATGGCTTTAAGTATCAAACTAGTGACAGCTCATTTCGCCGGAGGGAGATAAGTAGTTCTAGAAAAACAGGTTTCAGATGGGGGGAACACGTGGCTGCCTGATACCAACCTGTAGTGTTACTTGTGGGTGAGATGACCCTCAAACTGTGTTTACTGGAGATGAGAAGAACAGAAAAGAAGAATAAAATCATGAAAGAATGGAAGAGGAAACTAACTATAAAAATAGATGAGGGGAAAGAAAGAAGTTTGGAGAATGAGTCCTTAGATTTCCCTGAGTGATTTCTTCACTCCAGAGACTTTTTGTAGAACAGTATCCTCTTGTGTTGTGTCAATCTAATGTAAAATTCCACGTTCTGGGACTTCTGCTGCACATGCTACATTGGATGAAGTTAAGGGTGTAAATCAGGACTTCTAACACCATACTATAAAATTCATGACTAATATTTTGTTTAACACTATAATATTTGCTGCTTTTAAAAGATATACAAAGTTACATCATGTAGTTATGGCAGCCAAAGCAGAGGGGCACACATATTTAAAGCAACATGGACACAACAATTTCTTATTGTAAGCAGTGCAGGAGTTAACCTAATCATGATTTCTTTTATGAGCAAATATACTGTTTATCTTTTTAATTAATGGGTACATGCAATTGCAAATGTTTACTGATATAATGTCACAACTTCCTTTATGTTTGTTTCTTAATTTTAATGCCAGTAAATGGGCCCCTACAGTCAAATACTGGAGTGGAAGTATTACATCATCTCTGAGAAGAGAGACCTGAAAGGTTGGCCAAGGAGAGGCTACAAGGAGTATTTTCAACACATCAAAACTCAGTGTTTGAGAGAATAAAAGACACAAGGGATTTCAAAAAAGAGGCAAAAAATATTGTATTCAGAATCTGCATGCATCGCTCTCTGTGGGGCTGTTATTAAGCTGTGTAAACAGAAGAAGACTGAAGAAGTCTATGACATTTATACAAAACCAAGACTGACTTCCTAAAAAGAGTTTACAACCATGAATGAAGTCATTAGTTGGTGTTCAAAGTGCAGCAAATGGTAGCTCAGTTAAACTTATAAATATAAGTTTAAAATTGACTTCTGAGAAAAATGTGGGTCCTTTCCTAGGTGCTTAAATGCCCTTTAATTATATCTTAAGAGTAGAACTGTTAACATTAGGGCTGGGACAAAATATTGATACAGCAATTTACAGCCACCCTGACTCACAAGATAAACTTATTATGTCAATATGTGCTAATTATCATAAAATACAGCTGAAGGAACAGATTTCCTTTCCCATTTAACTCACTCCATCACTACTTCATGACCCCTCAAAGTGGCACCAATGACCTATTGGAGGCATTTTGTATCCTTTTGTTAATCAGGTAACAAAGGATTTTTTTTATTATTGTTATTGTTATTATTATTATTATTATTATTATCGTAAGGTGGTATTGAAATGTATTAATTAGGACAGATTTGCTGTCTGGTTACTTTTGAAAACTGACCTCTGACCTTTCTAATGCTTGGCAAACAGAGACGTATCAAATAATCTCAAGGCTTGTTCAGGTATTATACCTGTGCGGGAAAATCATCAATGTATTTCCACAAGGAAGTAAATCAAAGGTAAAGCCAACCAGGAACTGAGAGAGTCATCCAAAGCAGGATCTCAGGATTTACGTCATTTAAATTCTAATCACAGTCTGTACACATGTAAACCGAATCAGGATGAACTTAATGTTCAGTGTAATAAAAGGAAAAGAATAAAAACTTACCTCGCACCCGTTTTAAAAAGTTTCCCGAGGACCTTCTGCAGTTTCCAGGCTCTGTTAGTTAAAGACACGAAATTGAGAGTATCTCCTCCACCGCTCCGACTGTTAGCTCTGTCCCAGCTAACCCCTCTGATCTGCGGGCAGCTGCTCTCCACAGCTGCGCGGCTCAGCTCCAGCTCTGACCACCGCCTCGGTTTCGACGGTTTGTTAATACGCCCCTATGACTACCGACTGACAGGGGCCGAGCCCTGAAACAGGCCGTTGCAAAACTATTCTGGTGCTTCCGTTTGTGTTAGATCCAGAAAGCTTTGCGGGAAGCAGGACAACACAGCGCAGAGCCAACCAGGAAGTCCGATACTCCTCGCTCCTGTCTGAAACCAGTGGATTGTGCCCTGAGTTTGGTCTGACAGGTATCACTTTCACTGAGGCTATGCACCATAGACAGTAAAAGAAGAAAAAGAAAACATGTTGATACTCAGTCAAAAATTGTCCACTTAAAGCCTTATCACACAGAACAAATTTCACGTAAACTCCCCTACTTTTTTGTCTCCTTCTCTGCTGAAAACATACAGAGGGATTCTGTGACTGTACATCAACATGTATAAATGAAAAGATATATTCAGAAAAACATACATCCATGTCAAATACGGGACATGGTCACAAGACAGAAAATATAGCCACTGTTGTACCCATTTTACATTTGAATTTTCTGTGGGAAAGTCACATTGAGTCAATAAAGGATAAGAGATCAAGACAGCTCTAAATCTGTAACTGATCAGTTTCAGTAACCAATTTTCGTTGTCAGTGGCAGTGCTATAGTAACATAATGATAGAGTAGCTTTGTGGTTCCCAGAAAAAGTTGAAAAAAAAAAAAAAAAAAAAAAAAAACTACAATAATTTCACAGGGGGTGTATGGGCCCTCTGATCTTGATCGCTCATTATGGCATGCTGTTTTGAGGGTATTTCATAAATCCTTAAAGACTGACTAGTAAAAGGGTAAAAGATTTATTTACACTTTAGATAAAGTCAAGCTCCAAAAAGCTAAATCTAAGCCCACAGCTTCCTGAAAGACTTTACGCAGGGAAAAAAACATTTTTCCAAAAATCACTGTTTCAAGCTGCTTTTGAAATCAGAGCAAGTAAATAGAAATCCTTTGTCCATTTCAAACTGAAGAAGAAAGAGAAATTGAATGAAACATCAGCGACATAGATAATTTATTTGGCTCATTAAAGTTATGTTTTTCATAATCAGACCAGAAAAAATACAAGAGAAGCTAATTTAAAATTTCGTTTCAAATATATTCTTCGATATTCTTAGTACATAAGATTACATTTTTAGTTCAGAGTTTTAAGCTCTGCGTTGAAATAAAAAAAAAAAAAAAACGTGTTTTACGTTGTGTGTTTGACATTGACAGCCCGGTTGGGCGGTGTCCTGAATCCTCCACTAAAAATGGGGACACGCCGGTGAGTAAAGCGAACATTGGATCGTCGTGGTTTGATGACATAACGGAGCAGCGACACACTCACATGCAAGCGGTTCTTCATCATGGCAACAGTTCAAGTCAGCGAGGCGGAAAAAGTCTACATTTTACACGGTATTCGGGTAAGATTCTTACATTTACTGTCCATCACCAAGCCCCTGCTATTTAGAAATGCACGTTAATGCCACGGCAGTTTGTGAGGCGAGAAAGCTTTCCGTTTGTTGACTCAGAATCTGTTTTGATGTTTACATGTTGACATCAGGATGACTTACGAGTGGATGGAAGAGGCTGTGAGGACTACAGACATATGGAAATAGAGACTGATGTGGTGTCAAACACGGACGGCTCGGCTAAAGTCACACTGGTAAAGCATTACGTTTGCAGTAGGGCTGCACGATTATCGCAATCGCAATCGCAATGTCAGCACTTGCAATTACGTAATCGCAAAAGAGGATATCGCAATCGCAATGTCAGCACATGCAATTCAGATTTTTCTCTATGATAACCAAGCAAATCTGTAGACTCATCATGACACAACCTTTTTTATTAAATCGCAAGCATAATCGCAATCGCAATATTTTCCACCTAATCGCAAATCGCACCTTTTCCCCAAATCGTGCAGCTCTAGTTTGCAGCAGGAGATCTTTATCTTGTTTAATTTCCTGTCTTGGGAGAATAATCTTTTCAGCTACACACACGTTCACACTCATTCACTGTTTATTTAGTCTATATCCCAAATCCTGTGTCCCTTTACTTGTTACCTCTGAGCCTGTCAGATGTTTGGCTTCTTTGTTTGTTTCATTTTCCAAGTGGTTGACTTATTTATTATTGAATGAGCTTTAATGTGTTTTGGTTCTATTCCAGGGACACACAGCGGTTCTAGTCGGAATTAAGGCTGAAATTGGAAAACCAAGGCCCATGGTGCCAAAAGAAGGGTACCTGGAGTTCTTCGTTGATTGGTAGGTATGATGCACATTGTGCAGTTTAAAGAAGTGCATTCAAAAAGTAGTGTTGTGCATGTCCAGAGTATAAATTTGCTATAACTAGATACTGTTACAAATTGTTGATACTGCATGTTTCTTTTTTTTTTTTTTTTAAGAAGAATTCAATGTGATGTTTACCAAACATTATTCATCAAATATTCAAAAAGTACATTATCTTTCCTCTGGAAGAAGGTCAAGTGTTGCATATAGGGTGACCATATTCTGAAAAAATAAAAAAAAGGAATTTAATGTTTAGTGTAAACAAAAACAATGCCTCACTACATTATAATATTATTATTATTATTATTATTATTATTATTATTATTATTATTATTATTATTATTATTATATGTAACTGACACATGGGAGCCAGCTTTGTAGACAGTACACAGTGCTTCACACTGTTTTGATTTGAGAGAAGGAGAGGCCTGGGTCTTGTGTATTGCAGGCTTGACAGGTAGGTACACCTGAATATTTGCAGTGCAGTGCTTTATTATAAATATTAACAGTCTGTAAAACAAGCTGAGGGAACTCTATAAAAAACTCACAGACATAATTTTATGATCAAAAAGGAGGACCTGTTGGGGCAAGGATTTCTGGTCACCCGAGTAGTGTATCTTGCAAGATACATAGCCACTAGGAGGTGCTGTTGTACCAACTATTGTGTTATTTCTACACTATCCTGATGTGTTTTGTTTAACAAACAAAATACTGTTTCATTACAAAATCAAAAACCTTAACTGTCCTCTTCTCCACATCCAATAGTTCAGCCAATGCCACTCCTGAGTTTGAGGGCAGAGGAGGTGAGGAGCTGGGGACAGAGCTGAGTAACACACTGTACAAAGTCTTCAACAACAAAAACAGCATAGACCTGAAAAGCCTCTGTATCAGTGCAGGAGAGCACTGCTGGGTCCTTTATGTGGATGTGCTGGTAAGAGGCAGAAAGATTTAGAAAAAACAAATTTGCTCTCAGTTTTATTTGGTTTTATTCTTTACACAAAGGTAAAATGTCACCTTTTTCCACAGCTTCTGCAGTGTGATGGAAACCTGTATGATGCCATGTCAATAGCTATCAAAGCAGCTCTTTTCAACACAAAGTAAGTTTGTGTTTGCCATTTGAGTCACAAAAAATATAAAGTACTGACAGTTACAGACATTCTTCTGGTCACTCCTCTGGCAGAATTCCCAAGGTGCACATATCATCTGATGATGAAGGAGGAAAGGAAATTGAGCTGTCAGATGATCCGTATGACTGCATGAGATTAAACATAGAAAACGTTCCTTGTATCGTGACATTGTGCAAGGTGAGCTCACTATCTGCAGCATGTTACTGGTAGCGGTAAACAAAAACACTGCGTGGCTGACCTTCCATCTTCTGTTTTTCTACAGGTAGGTCACAGGCACGTAGTGGACGCAACTCTGCAAGAGAAGGCCTGCTCTGTGGCGAGCCTGATTATCTCTGTCACAAACAAAGGCACGGTGACCTGCACAAGGAAGGTGGGCGGTGGCAGTCTGGACCCAGAGAGCATCTATGAAATGACAGAGGTGAGTCCAGACCTCCATGCAGACCGCCATCTGGTCCCCCCTCATCTCAGTATAAACATAATGGCACTTTAGATGTTTTTAGATCTATTTTTTCCATGTTTAAAAGAATAAACTTAAAAAAGCTTGCCACTTACAATACTGCTGCTTTAATAGAAGTTTCATTTTGCATATGTCTAAAAAAATAGATCACCTGGATCCATTTAAAGGCAACTAAATCTGTCTGCCAGCTTCTGTGAAGCTTTTGTTTAGAGCATGTGTTTTTAATAGATATGGTCTTTTTGTAATTTAGAATTTAGAAAATGTAAATAGTTTTTCTTTATGGAAAGCAGTGATATTAGAAGATAAATAAGAGGAAAACAGCTTGAGAGAGTTTTTGAGCTTTTAAGTAGGCAGTGCTTGTAATCCTTTGGAAGATGCTTTGGTTTTGTGACTCAAACATATACATATGAATCTGTATAAAGATAAAGGTTGAAAATAAGTTTATATGAATAAAGCTGTATGTAGGTAAGGTATTGATGTGTTGTTTTGTTGTCTCCAGGCAGGTAAACGAGTAGGGAAAGCTCTCCATGCTCCTCTCATGAAGCTGCTGCAGCAAGAGGAGAGTTTGGGAACCAAGAGACAGAAAGTCGGCTTCCTTGGTTAAAAACAAAAAAAGTGCCTGCACCATTTATTGATGTATATGTATCCGGATTTTTTTAAATAAAACTTTAAATTAGTAAAAAAATCTATCGTCTTTGCGCATTACTGTAAGGATATATTTCACTGTTATCTAGAAATGTCTTCTAATGCAGCACATTTACATCATTAGTCTCTAGTTTTACTCACAAACTCACAATGCCACAAGACAATACCTGAAAACTACTGATGTGGTTCTTTTTAAGATAGTCTGCACCCTTAATACTCCTTTAAACACAGGGTGACAAAGTGAAAACAGTTGAAGGATACCTTAACGGTACTAATCATACATTTAGACACTTGATAGCTAGGGCTGTACGTATAATTTGACTGTTTTTTCAGGCATTTAAGGTTTATAATACACTACACACCTCTAATATTGTTGCGTATGTACAGCATATCAAGAGGAGAATGGTGTTTACACTATAACAGCTGCAACCCCAACACTACAATGTAATTATGAGGTAATGTGGAAGTTAAGAGTAAATTATAACGCAGCTGTACAACTTTAAAATGTCACATGTCTCACACGTGAAATTCCTGCTGTGCTGTCAGGACAGAGGTACAAAGGAAAGTCCAGACTCTCCGCATCCTTTTCTTTCTGCCACGTGTCAGCTGAGTGTTGTGGAGAATGAGAGTCCTACAGAGAGAGCAGATGTGACTCTGGATCATTTCCACTCTTCCCTCAGACTGGTGTAGGGTGTGTGCACCGACTGAGGGCAGACAAGTCCAAAACAAAGCTGGATTTATAGCTCAAACTCACTCTGTGCATTTGAAATGCAAATAAAAAGGCCTATGCAGAAAGTTGTTCATGATCTAAGAACCTATAGTAAGGGATAGTACTGTAAGAGGGTGAAGCAAAGCAGCTTAAGAGTTTTGATTTATGAGGTTTTCATTTTCAGTGCCCCTCTGCTGCCAAAAATACCTGGAAATATTTGAATTTTTCCAAGTGATGCTGTACCTAAAGACCTCCTGAACGAATTCAAGCCAAATTTTTTAGAAAGAGAGTCTTTTTCCACTTTTCTTCCTGATTAAACCATTTCTAGCCAGCTGAACTGAAATCAGTTCCATTTAAGCAACAGATGATTCTCTGTTTGTGTTGTTTTTCTTCTACTGATGTCACACCTTATTCATACTGTCCCCACCTGGATGCCAGTTTCCACCTGTCTCCCAGGTCTGGCTTTGGTTAGTTCTGGCCCTCCACGTAAAGTTTGTGGAGCCAGATGACACACACACACACACACACACACACACACACACACACACACACACACACACACACACACACACACACACCGTCCTCTCAAAGCTCCTGAGGTTGGTTTGTTATGCCTGCAAAGGGCGGTTTTGGACTGGAGAGCCTGTCCCTGTTTGGAGAGATGAGGGGGAGGGTGTTGGAGAGGGAAAGGGATAAAATGCATCCACACACGCTGGATCGGCCTCATTCAAAAAAGATCTCACCATGGAGTTCAAAGGAGTGTGTGTGCTGCTGGGAGTGCTACTACTCGTGAACTGCTCGTTTCAGCAGACTTCAGTGAGGAAGAAGCCACTGAAAAAAGGTAAACTACATTTAGGAATGATCATTTATCATTTATTTTGATTTGAAACTGTGATAATGTAATATAATATGATATTATATAATATCATATCATATATTATATTATATTATATGATATAATATAATACAGTACTCACTGTTTTACTTAAGCATGTACAGCAAACAAACACTTGATGTGAATTTATTTGTGTCTTTTGGAATAAGAAACAACAAAGGATCCTGCGATTGAGGAGCTACAGAGACAGATCAATGACATCCTCCAGGAGCTCAACTTACTGAAAGAACAACAAGCCCTGCAGACAGGTAAACATAAAACCTTAAATAAATCCACCATAAACTTGATTTTTTAATACTTCTTTTAATATCTTCTTTTAATATCTACTTCTTTTAATACTTGCAAATAAATTATCTGAGATGGTTTGCCTTGCCCAAAAGTTTCACATATGTAATGTGCCTTTTAGTTTCTAATGTTATGGTATCAGTATGATTTTTAATGAACACGCTTCTAAAACTCACCTTTTGTGAGTGATACCTTAAAAAAACAAGGAACAGTCAAGGTTAAATGTTTACCTTTAAAAGGAAACAACAACAAACAGTGAATTATTACAAGATGTGAAAGAAAAGTGGAGATTAAGGTCTTAATAAGAATCATCTCTTTCACTAGTGGAGAGAAAATCAATTAAATAAGAAAACATTTTAAGAATGTATTCACAGCATACTGAGTTTGTTTATATTGTCCCCATATTCTTCATTTAAGATGTATGAATACAAGATGACAGACTCAGGATCCAACAGGGCACCAGATGTATTTGTCGCCCACATTCTGACATTAATCACTCCAAAGGAAACAAAGATTTAAAGATGAATCTGGGTTTAAGCTGCTACTGTCCTCAAGCAAGATGTACTTCCTCTGCAGTCGAATATAACATTTCATGCTGTAGTTATTTGGATTTATTCCAGCCACATTGTTAGCGCCAAATATGTGTTCCAGTTGCAGTCTGAAGTCAGTGGCGTGCTTCTTTTAGAAATAAAGGCAGGTGGGATACATGTGTAGTTTTTGAAACTGCAAGTATTAAGTCTGGGAAGCACATGGCCCATCCTTTGTGACCTCTGGTACAGAACACAAAATTATAACCAGTTTCCCCTGCTAACATGTTGTTTATTATAACTGAGTACATGGTTATCATTTGACTGCTTTTAATCAAGAGAAGTGTGTCTGAATTAACCATTGAAGTCACTCTACCATCCTCTTTATCTTTTTTTTTACAGTTTGTTTGAAAGGCATAAAAATCAACGGCAAGTGTTTCTTGGCTGAGCCTCTGAGAAAACGTTATCACACTGCCAGTGAGGACTGCAACGCCTTGGGTGGACTGCTAGGCACGCCCAATTCCACCGATGAGAACAACCAACTCAGAGACTACATCCGCCAGACCATTGGCCCTAATGAGCAGATCTGGCTCGGCATCAATGACATGGTGACAGAGGGCACCTGGGTGGACACGAGCGGGCTCAGCATGTCATACCAAAACTGGGACACGTCCAACTACAGGTCCCGTCAGCCGGATGGTGGGATGTCCCACAACTGTGCTGTCCTGAAGGTGGCCTCCAATGGGAAGTGGTTTGACGAGAACTGTCGTGATGAGAAACCCTCCGTCTGCCAGTTCAATATCGTTTGATCTCCTATCTGTTATTGTATACTACTCATGTTTATAGCTGCTTTCAGTGTTTACTCTTTGCTGCAGTACCATTTTGCCTGCCATTCTGAAGACAGTTTAAGAACAGTGGTTCTCAGCTGGTGTTGCATTGAAACTAAAATTCAATGAAAGGGTTACATTTTTTTTCTTCTTCACTGAGGTGATTTGGAGATGTGTCATTTGCAGCATTCTTTGTGGTCACAGTGAATCTGGAGAATGCAGTTCAGTTTAGAAAAAAAAGAGATTGTATTTTCCAAAAGAACACCATAACTGCTGCCTTCATAGATTATCATGTGCTTTTAAGATTAGGCTTGTCCCAACGACTTCAAAACATATTTATTTGATTTTTACTAAATATATGTGGTGGTGCTGGCATCTTTCACAAATTTTAGAAAAGAAATGGGAGCCACATTGCATTATTTTTACACCTGTAGGCAGCAGTTAATAAACTCACTGGCTGAGAATCACTTTTTTAAACTAAAGTATTCCTCCACAACTACTGTATTTATCAACATGACTCGCATGGAGACAGAAGTATACTGTATCATACTGCATCAAATAAAAATATCTCAACTTTCATGTTATTTTTTGACATATTTTTTCCAAGTGGACTAGTTTTGTAGTATTAAAAGTAACATGACAATAAATAAATAATATGTATCCCTTTATCATTTATTAAAGAACATTTAAAAGATGAAGCCTCTGCCTGCAACAGATTGATGACACTCAATATTGAGGCTAACTACTACCTGTAGCTTGCTAGCTTATCATAGTAACAGTAACAATTCAAACAGCTAGCTTAATTCTGTCCAACGGTCACAAAACTTGCATAACGGCAAATGACTAACACACACACACACACACACACACACACACACACACACACACACACACACACACACACACACACACACACACACACACACACACACAACAAAAAAACGAAACATACATAACAATACTCAGCTGTTTTGATGAAAAATCTTGTGCCTGCTAACAGCAGCTACCTAGCATCTCCTTCAGCTGCCTAGCTATGAATTAGCTTGGTACAAAAATGCTTTAATGATCCAAATGGGGTTTTCAGAAAGATTCAGTTACAACACATAGCACTGCTAATAGGTTTAATATCTATAAAAAATGTGTTACTTTAATAGTTATGTCAGTAGCAAAACACTTTTTACTTTTCTAAGCATTTAAACCAGCTAGTAGCTGGATTTGGCCTTCATGTTGAACACAACTGCCAAAAAAATCTTTTCTGAGTAAGAATGCTAAACTGTTTCACATTAAGAGAAAATAATATTTATCAAAGTCAAAAGGCTTGAAAGTGAAATAAATAGTCTTAAAAGTTTCTTGCATCTGCAAGAAATCTGGTGCAGCTATGTAAACCTGGCTTCTGCATTTGTTGTTTCCAGTAAAATACAGCTCTCCATGGTAAACACTGGCGTCTTTGCTCTGTAGTCTGAGGTCTTCCACACCCTTCCTCTTCACTCTGTTTTTCATGGCTGGAGTTCCTGCGGTTCAAAGGGTTTTTAACGTCAAGAGTGACAGTAAAGGAGGTGAGACTCTTCACTGTGGATTGGGCTGGATTTTTTCAGAATTTATTGCAAACAAAAAACAACAACAAAACAAAACAAAAACTACACTGTATTTACAGATGATGAAAAAACATACAACTAGACACATTAAAAAACACTAAAATTTGTCCTTTTTTCCTTTCTCCTAAATCACACCACATATGTGCAACAATGTAATAAAACTAAAACAATTCAATTTCAAAGAAATACGTGGACGAGCGGCTTTCTCACTAAGATGAACACAAAAAGATGGGTTTAATGTTTTGTGAGTGGGGTGAGCTACAGAAAGAGGATGATTATCTCAGCTGAGCGCACAAGTACAGCTAAGATACAGGGGAAAAAGGCTAGCCAGGATCTGTAAAATGGTACCAAAACCCATCTATAAGCAGTTTCCATAAGCGTGCTGTATTTCTTTTTTTTGGCTGCTCATAGCAGCTTCAAGTGACAACAAAACAAAGGCAGTATCTTTAAGGTTTGTATTACCTAGACAACTCCAGAAGTAGTCATAGACGGGTTATTTTAATCCAAGGCCAAGCTGACTGGCTTCAAGCTCTAGTCTTGTATTCACTGGGGATACGGTAAAAATCTTTGTAACCAACCCCGTTGCAAGACTCCCATCTCTGGATTCACTGAGCCTCTTTAAAACAGATCACAGCATCTATTTTTGATCCCTCAGAAATGAGTTCTGACAAAAAAAAAAAAACACTGTACATATCACACACTTAGACACTCAATTAACTCTCGTTCCCTGAGTCTGATAGAGGCACAGAAAGTTCACATCAGAGAGTTCAGAGGTACTCTGTAACGAGAATTCAGTAACATGCTCCTTCGTGCATTTACAGTCTACAACACACTACAGGTAGTCTTCTGTTACTGGGGGCTGGGGTTCCAAGTCAACACCAGAGAGCCGGATGGTGTTTATATCACCTGTGTTCTTGAAGGTGTACAGCTCATTGTCCACCATCCTGCGGTCCTGGAAGCCGAGGCTGTCCTGCCGCTCGATGGGAGTGCGTGGACGAGATGGTATGAAAGACTCGGATGGATCCAGGAATGTGTTGAAATGATCCATCTCCGGCTCGTTGTCCGGTTCCTTGATCACAGGCAGCCCTGGATCAGTGGGGCCTGTGAACGTTTGATAAGAGTCCACCTGTGTGCCTTTGTAGTGATCCTGAAGGCTGTCAGAGTACGTTGAGTCACCCAGCAGGTGGCCGTAAACCATCGTCTCATCTATGGAGTCATAGACGTGGGATTCGTTATCAGACCTGGTTTTAGTGAAGTGCATGTCACCAGGGCGGAAGATGTTTCCTTTGCCGATGTAGATAGATGACTCCTTGTTCATTTTGTCTCTCTTCTTCTTCCTGTTAACGGGATGAAAGTAGATTACATACAATGAAAGCAAGTTGTCCTAAGATGACCAGTAATATATTTAGTAAAACTCTTTTGAAATTCTGCATTCAAAGCTCTGCTGATTCTAGCGCCCTCTGTTGACACAGTTTCATAACATTTTTTTTGTTTTTTTAAAAAAAAATTTATATATGTGAACAGAGTTATTTGCATTTTTTACTTTATTTTAAGGAATTTAATGTTTTCATTGACAGAGACAGGATTCAGTATGAAACTTAGAAGAGAGGGTGTTATTTTAATTCTTACTATCTAATGATAAAGTAAAAGCTAAGGTTTGTCATTCAAATTCAGACAGTCCCCTGTAACAGTTGAAACATTTTTTTTGACAAGTTTACTTACTTTGTGATGAAGCATACAACCCCCAGCACTATAAGCCCGAGCAAAAGAGCTCCTGCTATCCCGAGGAGGATGGCCAACAGGTCTGTGGAGGCAAAGTTCTTCAGTTTACTTACTTTTTAATTTCATTTAATTTTATTAATTCAGGTAGGATAACTTGTATCAAAGAAAAGATAAAAGCTTTCAGAAAATCCTATTTCCTTACTGGATGTCTTCTGCAGAACGACTTTGGTCACTGCCCCAAAGTGTCCCTCCTCTGGGATACAGTTTGACATGTTGAGATAGAAACTACCATCCACAAACAGCTCATCCTCTGCCTGCTCGTCCTCCCTGCGGCTGAAGATCTCCTCCTCTTCGTCAAGCTTCTTCACCTTCATGGCGGTGTGTCTGTCACGGCACTTGGGTTGGCTGACGTTGACGAACTGAACGTGCGCTTTGTACCCACTCGGGACATTGACAATCCAGGATAGGGTGGAGAAAGGCTTCATGCCCTCCGGCCAGTTGGGGGTGGCCATTAGGGTTGGAGATGACGCCTTTGGACGTATGTTGTATATGATGGTCTCTAGAAAGGGAAGAAAATGATGCTGAGTGTCAGGAGTGTGTCCTCAAACATTTGTGGTACAACAGTGCCCCTGTGTGGTATGTAAAAGTTGAGTGACTGTGCTCTTTTGACTGCAGTTAGAGAGTACATGACAGCAGCAGGAAGGCAAATCAAAGACCAACAAAAGAAGAGGATACCTGGGATTTCTTCACTGTAGCTGACGCTGAGAAAAGACCCTCTAGTTTTGCTGAAATCTGGGACTCTGGCTGTGACAGAGATGTTGGCGTGCACCTGAACTTTAGGGATGGCACCGTTAAAGCAGAAATCTCCAACAGGAAACCCGTCGTCCTCTGCCACATGCAAGGCCACTGACTGATTGCACTCCTGGCCAGGCAGCGACTGTCGGAGGCTCCCTGTGGGCGACACCAGATCTATGGTGCCGTCCTTAGGGACGTTAACGTGCCAAGTGAAACTGTGGAGGGGCATCGGTAGACAGGCATCCAGTTTGGGAACAGTGAGGTTAGTCTGTGAGCATGAAGCAACCTCCGGGCAGCCTGTGGGGCAGAGAGATTAAGTTCCTGGTTAAAAGAGCACAAGTATAGAAAAGTACAGAAACATTTAAAAAAATAAAAAATAAAAAATTTAAAGTAACAAAACTAAGAAAACCTTTTAACCACGATGTTTAAAGCTTGATCAGTTGTTTTCTATGTTCTGTTTAAATATTTCTTCAGTGACACAAAGATTCAATCATTTAGGATTGTGATAAAAATGGTTGCTCTGTTTTCAATTCTTTGATAACATCTAGACTGATCATAAACAGCTGCTTCAACTCATTATTTGTTATTATGCAAAGCAACTCTAAATGGTTTTTGCTTCATATTTACTGTATAAAAGCTAAGAGTGGTATCAATCCTCGATAGAATTATGTCCCAAAATATCTGGGACATAAAAATATTTTTTTTCCACCACTTATTTTTAGTCAAGGGTTCTTTGTTTTTGTTTTTAACAACATATACACATCGGTGGTGTTTCAATTTTAAGACAGTAAAATCCCCTCATTGCTCAAACAGAACTCCTTTCCCAGTGTACTCTAAAGACTTGGTAAAAGCAGAAGTTAAAAAAAATTATGAGAAAAAAAAAAGTTGTAACAATTTCGTGGAGTCATCGGCTCTAATTCATAAAATCCTTAGCATTCATTTTCTCTTTATAAGCTGAGAAAGGTTGCCAAATGGTTCTTGTGGTGTAGCATACTTTCTTGAGTGTCTGATAATGAATAATATCATTAAACCATCAATTAAAAGTTGGACGATGTTTTTTCTTTCCAAGGCTTTTATAATTTTTTCCCTGGTGGCTGAGTTTTAGATCAGGAAGTGCAACTCAAAAACTTTCTGTTAAAGGACATTTGTAAAAGTTGTTTTTCACCACTTTTACTCGTTTTGTTCTAGTGTTTTATGTTGAGACTACATTTTTTGTTCTGTATGAAAATATTTCAAATTCATACTTATTTTTTCTTAATGTGTATAGTCAAATAAGCCTGCTTTCTAATAATAATTTGAATAACTTTGCAATAAATATGATTCAGACTGATTCTTTATTATTCCAACAGGTAGAATTAAAACCCCCATCATATTAAGTCTTCCAGTAACAAGACAAGAGAATTTGTGCAATGAGGTCATTTGTAAACATGCAAACTGAATAAATCTCACCAATGACTTTGCTGGCAGTCAGCCGCACGTCTTCCTTTGGACAATCCAGGAAGGACAGGGTGGCCTTGGTGCCTGCAGCCACGTTTATCTTCTCTTGGACTTTGGAGTCGATGCTCACCTCACAATAAGGATCAGAGCCAACTTTCTCTAAGTGCAGAGACACTCCTGTGTGCTTGGTTAGATCCACCTTACACAGAACTGGGAGAGAAACACAACAAAGACGGTTCTTCAGTGTTTGAAAAGAAAGCTTCTCCAACTTATTTCATTAAATGCAATCGTGCACATAAACATTGTTTGATACTCTGAAGGGGGTAATTTTCTCTAATCAGCTTACTTGGGTAAAAAAAATTTGGATTATGGCATAAAAAGGTAAACACAGTACCTGGATGGCCACTCCTCATTAAGGAGACTCTGTAGTTCAGCGTGAGTCCCTGCAGCGTCATGTTGGTCTCACAGTTCTTCAGCACCATGTTGAAGTTGCCCTGCTGGTGCTTTGGCTGAGGATCTGCCAGAGCCAGTTTGGTCACCTTCTTGTTCTCTTTCTGGTACTCCACTTGTGCATCCCCACTGAGGCACTCTGGAGACGTGTGATCGCGAAAAAGCATCGTGTAGTTGTGCATGCCAGGCACTGTGAAGTCCCACTGCATCTCCTGCTTGTCGGGAAAATCACTGGGGTAGTTTGCTGAGATGAAGTCTGTGTCGGATACACCTCGGGGTAGGTTCACTTTCACAATAGCCACCACTGGAGAAAAACAAGGGAATAGTGTAAGTCAAATATAAAAAAACATCTTCATGTGCTTTTAATAATACACAGACATTTTGAGTCTGTAAAGCAGAACCCTGAGAAGAGAAGCATCACTCTTATATTGATCTATTTTTCACGATGTTTGACGTGTTGTTGTGTCTACTAAGCACAATTCAACTACAAAAAAACTTTTCCCCTAACTTACTGGTAGTTTCAGGCCCAACTGTGACTTTGAAGTTCACAGGGTCTAGCTTCTTGTCCCCAGGCACCAGCAGGGACACACGGCCCTTATACTTAGCCAGGATGGTGGTCACAGTGCCTCCTTTGCAAAAGGTACCAATGGTTGCTGGTCCTGTGCGCAGATATGTTACAACAGAGTACGTGTGGCCATCTGAACAGGTCTCCCCATTGGAAATCTGTTGCATTCCTGGCTCTGGGAAGTCCAGCTGGAAGGCCCGAGTGGAGACGACTTTAAAATCCCAGGTAAAGGTTCGGGTGAAGTCTGGGAAGAGTGAGGACTCGGCCTGAACGATGTCGCCTGAGCAGGAGGTTTCTGTGCAGTCTGGGAGTTAAACATGAGGGGACTGAGTGTTATACTGAGAAAACATCCAACAATTATAAAGCAGACTGAGAACAAAACAATGATTCTTTTTTTATATCCTATGAAAGCACTAAAAAAGATTGACAACTTCTATATTGTATTTTTTTAATGTGTAAAACCTCTGATTTCAAATTAGGCTATATAAGGTACATGTAATACAATTCACAGCAAATAATCAAGTTGAGTGACACATTTCAGTCACACTTTACTTTAGAGGTCTGCAAATTTCATTGCACTTATGTAATAATTAGGCAAAGTTTTTTCTTATTTCTTTGAAATTACCCCTGAAATTTCATGAGAATTTGGTGAAAATTAGCACATAACTTCTGGGCAGATTTTGTTTTGCAGTGCACCTGTACTCACAGTGTCTATCACAATCAGGTAAGGCCAATTTCCAACCCCACTCTTGGTGAATATCACATTTGAAGCCTTCAGTTGTATCATGTGAAACATTACAGGCCTAATCATAAAGCTATATCATTTTGCATGTGATCTCCATCATGCATATCAACAAACTTGGTATCAAAAAACTTGGTGAAATTCAATTACAAGCTAACTATCAACTGCGTATTGGGAAATTGAATTATTCACTTAACATTTCAAAGGTAATTATCAGAGGAAACAATATATATTCAATAACTAAGCAGCTATTTATCACCTGCTTCTCTTGAAATAGTAAATACGTTGGGATACTTCTAAAAACATTTTGTGGTGGGTTGCAATTTGGAGTAAATTCAAAGAAACTGAAAAAAAAAAAACCAGTAACCTACTAATTGTGACTTGTGACATCAAATTCTGACATTATTTTAAAGAAGTTATGTGCTAATTTCAAAGAAATAAGAAAGAACTGTCTAATTATTACCTAAGTGTGATTAAATGTGCGGACCTCTAAAGTTAAGTGTTACCCACATTTCACTTTTAAAAGAAAGCAGGATTACACTGCAAAAAAATGAAATCTTATCAAGTGTTTTTCTCTTGTTTTTGGTAAAAATGGCTTTTTAGACTTGATATAAGTCCCTTTCACCCGACCAGTCCAGAAAAATGTCTTATTTCAAGTTATTTTGAGACAAGAATGAGTTCTAAATTATCTGTAACAAGTAAAAAAAAGTCTGCCAGTGAGGTAAGAGAAATGTGCTTGTCAAGATTAGAATAATGTCTTAATACAAGCACGTTTCTCTTACCCCACTGGTAGATTTTTTTTACTTGTTTCAGTCAATTTAGACCTCAATTCTGTCTTTAAATAACTTGAAATTAGACATTTTTTTGGACTGGTCAGGTGAATGTGGCTCATATTGAGTATAAAAAGACATTTTTACTGAAAATTAGAAAAACATTTGATAAGATTTCAGTTTTTGCAGTGTAGATTTCCCTCAGGGAAGTTGATTTATATGTGCACAGGACACTGTTAGCAGAGTTTAAAAGCAGTTTTAAACCCCTCACCGATTTCTCTGTTGATCTCCACACTGAATACTTCTTGAGGTTGTGGACAGGTAAACTCCACAGAGGTGTTGCGAGGATCTCTCAGGGTCATTTCTTGTGTTTTGCACACCGGTGCAGGCTCTTTGTTTTCACACACGCTGCACTCTGGCTCACTTGCAATTCTCCTGATGGTGATGATGGTGTCAGGATCAGGCTTCACGGACATCATTCTGCTACCTGAAGAGAAAAACAGCACAGTGATTATACTGGTCTGACCAGGGAGCAGAATTTGTTTTAAATAGAGAATATTTCTCAGGTTTAATGGACAAAAAAGGGACTATTGCATATAAATTCATACTTGCAGTAAGATTAAAGGTTAGAAAGCAGGTCTATGATCACTCCAAGAGTACAGCTGATGTCCAGTTACCTTACAACTTAATCATTTTTTAATGTTTATTACTGTCGCTATAATTACTGCAATCATCTCTGAGTAAGCAAATACTTGATAAAGTTAGGATCTAGCTCAATCCAGTGACCTCTCATATCAGATCTCACTTCCTGCTTCAGATGCAAATTAACCCTGAGCCCCATTCACCTTAACCAGACTTTAAAAACATTCGGTGATGATGACTATCTTTTTTTTGTGAAGACTGCAGGGTCTTTAGAAAATGATCAGCTGAATGTTTTGTCACATAAACATCAGTATGATCTCCTTCTATGGGGAAAATGTGAGCAAACACTTGCCTCTTGGTGCTGTTTTGACAGTGAATGCTGGTGAGTCACCATCTTTTGGCACCTCAGCAGTCACAATCGCCGTCCCAGGGAGCTCCAGATGAGACAAAGTCCCACCTTTGCAGTAATTTTTCTTTTTTGTCGTCTCGTCACTTTTAGTCGTACTAATTGAATACTGGAATCCATCTGGACAACTCTCTGCTGCAGATGCCTCCTTTAATCCGTCACCAGTAAAGTCCAAAGATAAAACAGTCCTTGGAGGTACACGAATGAACCATGTAATGGATCTCACAAAGTCTTTAAAGGGATCAGCTTCAGGTTTTACTTCTGCAGGAAGGCAGGAGCTCTGTGTGCATTCTGGTTAAAGAAAAACAACAAAATATCAAAAATATGGACTTTTCTCTAAAGAAAGACCAGATAAATGGTGAGGGGAAAACTTCTCGTAGCTTTGGTGGAGAAAATAGCAAATTATTTACTTAAGGAAACAAAAGGTAACCATAAATAAACAAAAATTAACTTATCAGAAAATGTATTTAATTTATAACTTCATTCTACAACCTTTAACGTCATAATATATCTATTGCCACACTTCAAAATCATTTGCAGTATTATTTTGTTTTATTTCTAACTGTATAAGTAAAAGAGAAATAAATAAGTTCA
Source organism: Halichoeres trimaculatus (assembly GCF_033239565.1). Lineage (NCBI taxonomy): Eukaryota > Metazoa > Chordata > Actinopteri > Labriformes > Labridae > Halichoeres > Halichoeres trimaculatus. Next base: position 12,682,963 of record NW_027437192.1, read on the forward strand.
AATCTGAAAGACAGACAGTTAATTTTATTCTTTAAAAAAAATCCTACTATGCAACCACTACAGCTCTTACCTATCATTTTGTTTATTTTCACCGTGTACATATCCTGAGGATTCATGCAGCTGAACTCCAGTGCAAGGTTTTCAACCTCCGTCAGAGTCCTTACAGTAGGACTACAGTTTGGACCGGAGCCATCAAAGAAGCACACTTCACACTCTGGTTCCTTTGGATCCCGGCTCAGAACAACAGTTGTGCTGGGATCAACAGTAATAACCATTGCTCTGCCCTCTAAAAAAAAAAAAAACAAGAAAGTGAGACAGATGTCAGGGTTTGTTTTAACAGCTGCTCATGAATCCATCTTTGTCTTCAGTTCACTCTAAGTTCATAAGAGCAAACAAACAGAAAGACATGAAATTATTCAACCTTAAAGGAAAAGTTCACCAGAAATGGAAATAAATGATAACCTTCTTGTGGATAGTTCAGTAGAAATACTACTCATATTTTTAGATTAAATAAAGGAATAAAGCTTCCACCAGAAGCCAGCTTAGCAAGTTAGCTTAGCTAGAAAACTGTAAGCATAAGAAAATAGCTGGCCAGAGGCTTAACAACAGCCCATAAACTCACAGTCAACCACCTTATATCTAAAAATTAAATCTTGGTTTTGACTGCATTAGTGGCATCCTGGTTTCTTTGATGCTGGCTTAGCAACAGTTACTGCTAGAAAAATCATCTAGTACACAATCTTTGACAGTCTGCACTTCCGTATTTTCATTTATTTTTCTCTTTAAAAATTAAACATGCTATAAGTGTAAATGTGTTATACCCTTCTTATATAGCACAAGTGTCTCCATGTTATAGTTCGGCAACCTATTAGCTGTAGGGTTATACTAAACACTAGTAAACTATCATTAAATTTGAATAAATTTTATCAATCAACTCTCAGAAAGAAAGGCAAAATAATGTGGTAAAGCAACTTTTGCCCTTTGTCATATTAAGCTAGTGCTAAACATAAGCTAAATGTCTATGCTAACTGTGGTTATTTAGCTATTATCAGCAAAGATCTGATATTTAGAGATGGGAATTACTTTTAAAAGTTATGTAGACTGTTCCAAGTTTTCACCCTTATTAAACAGCATTCAAGTGCTTGGTCAGATATATATCATACATTAGCAAGCTAACATTAGCTGTGTAAGTAGCACAGTAATGCTGCTGTTAACTGAGTTTTTTTTTTTTGACTAATCTAAATGTAGGCACAAGTTATTTTGTTGTAATATATTGTATCATTGGTTAATATCCACCAGAAGTAAACTTACAAACTAACTCAGCCAATGACCAGACTAATTACCTGACTCAGATAAGATGAGCTGTTGCAGCTCCAACTAAAACCTGATTAAAGACTTTCTCAGAAAAAGTCTATATGGTGTAACTTTACTTACTCAATGATCCAACGGAGACCTGAAACAACGCAGGTTTGACCTGAGCTTTCAGCTCAGCATGCATATGTACACCAGCTTCATTGGGCAACTCCAGCCTGTTGATGCTCGTTTGAGGCGCAGATCCATCTTGGCAATAATTAACTCTCCTGCCACCACCAGTCATTTTGGTTGTGTCAACAGTATATTGAAGTCCATTAAGGCATGAATTTGATGTCTCTGTCAATCCATCTCCTAGGACTTCCAGGATCAAAACGGTCTTCTCAGGTGCATTCAGGAGCCACACAAAGTGCCTTTTGAACTCTGTGAGGATGGAGGGTTGAGCCTCGACTGTTTCAGGGCTGCAGGTGTCCTTCGTGCACTCTGGTTAAAATTCAGACAGACAATTTAGGAAGTTAGTCTTAAATGTGCTGATGAAAATTAAAGGGATTTCCCTGATATTCCAGAGGATTTTCATCGATACAGCTTGGTAAAACTAAATAATTTGGATTCAAGATTGGACAAGAATAATGGCTGTTCCTGACTTCTTGCATCAAAATGCAAGGAAGTCAGTTGACTATTGAACATAAAATTATCTCAGCTCCTAGAAAGGGCAGAAGTGTAACATGTTCAAGTCCCACCTTATTATCAAAGCAAATTCCTTGAACTTACCCGAAAAATCAATATGAAACTTATTATTAAATCATAATATATTTGAAAATGACACCCTTATTCCTAATAAATTTGTTCTTCTGAGTCTGATATAATTATAATTTCTTTGTAAACTTCTTCTACACCCCTTGATTTTGTTTACCAGCTTTTGGCTGACTGTTTTAAGAAGGGTTTCTAAAGGTGTTTTTGCTATAACAATCACCCACTGTGACTGAAAACAAACCATGAGGGCCACCAGAGTTATCCAAAAATAAAGAGGTGTGGGTATTACCCTGTTAGCTTCTCCAAAGGATCCCTCTTCACATTATTTTACCTGACTGTAGTTACGACACACAGTGAGAACGCGAATCTTGGCTTCTCTATGTACACTTCAAAGGTTTACCTTTCAGAATAGACACGGATTGTGACTATTACTTTTACAAATCAGTTAAACCCAATATTGAGGTTGGAATGTTGAAACTGGAAAACCTTGTTTTCTAAAAAAAAATATATTTTAAATTTCACGCATGCAACATGTTTTAAAATAGTTTGGATAGGGAGAAGAAAACACAGAAAAAGTTGCACTGTAAAAACTCAAATCTTATCAAGTGTTTTTGTCTTATTTCAAGTAAAATTGTCCTGTTTTATTTGATTTGAGACACATTTACCTGACCAGTCCAAGGAAATGTCTTGTTTCAAGTTTTCTTAAAGACAAAAATGAGGTCTGAATTGCTTGTAACTAGTAAATAGAATCTGCCAATGAAACAAGGAAAATTTGCTTGAAACTGGCACCATGTCGTAATACAAGTAATTTTTCTCTTGTTCCATTGGCAGATTTTTTTCACTCATTTCAAGTAATTTAGACCTCATTTTAGTCTTTAAAAAACTTAAAACATGATATTTTTCTGGACTGGTCGGGTGAGTGTGGCTCACATTAAGTCTAATAACATTTTCCACTAAAAATAAGACAAAAACACTTGATAAAATTGCATTTTTTCCAGTGAAAATAAAAGATAATGAACATCTGCCAACAATTTAGGTTAATTTGAAACAGGTTATTAAAAGGCTGTCTACAGAGGCAAAAAAATATATAAATATGGGAGGAAGTTCACTATTCTGTTAGCGACTGTGTAAGTAGTCTGCATAGAAGATTCAGAATAATGTTCCTCAGTATCGAAGTGTAAAGAATATGGGGATTTAATCATCTTTTGTGCTCTGTGAAATAGAATTTATAATGATCTTTCACTTTTTTTTAAATATAGGTTTACATTTTTTGCAGTTACTTGGTTGGACGGACATGAGAACAGCTTGTGCCACAGTATCAAGGCTCCAGTGCTCTCATTTAGCCCAAGCCCAGTTTACAGTGTGTGTCATCAGTGAACTCACCTATGGTCCGATTTATCATCACAGTGTAAGCCTCCTCAATGGGCTGTGAACAATTGAACAGCAGTTTGACTTCCTCATCAGGGACCAGAGTCAGCGAGGAAGCACAGGACTTTTGTGTGTCGTTCACCCCAGTGACTGTACACACCACACATTGATCTGAAGACGCCACACTGGACACCATCACCGTCGAGCCTTTGTCTGGTTTGACCACTGTCAGCAGGCACTCTGAAGAAAAAGAACACAACAGGAGAAAGCTGAAGGTGTTGCACTTAAAGGTTTGGGGAAACTGTTAAATCAGACATTTAAAGAAGTGATTTGAGTGAGGTTAACATCAATGTTTTCATTTTACCAGCCTTTGACTCCACATTTTAGCATTTTTGCAAATTCTGGCAACTGTACCATGAGTATTTACCATTGTTAATTATTTTGCTAAGGCATAAACATTAAATTTGTTTAGCGTTATTATGCTAGTGCAATCAGCTTAAACTGATACCACATTCATATTCTTTTCAGTATAGTCACATTTTTGATGGAACTGACAGGTTAAACTCTCATTGTCTATTCTGCTCTTTATTTCTTGAACAACATGAACAACATAACTTACTTTTTTAAAGCAGAGCACAACACTGCCCTGCTCTCCTGTTAAACACTCCATTAGTTATCAAACAGCACCTCATCGATACGTAGTCAAACAGGACAAAACACACAGTAATGGTCAGACAGTTCGTTGGTAATGCTTAGGCAAATAAATTTAAAGATAACAGGCACACCTTTCCCTTGTTCCCTGATGACAGACCGACACGAGCTCATTAACGTCTCTTTGCTGTGAAATACATCTGAGTAAAGAGGAACTGAAGGTTTAAAAATTTATGAGTAACTGCTGTTTGTATGATATCTGAGTCTTATCTGACGAATGTAAACTTCTTCCCTCAGGCAAACTGCAGTGTGATATTGTTATTGTTTCAGCTATAAACCCATACTGAAGAAGCCATACTGCAGCTTTGGTTACACATTTGTTCACTCACTTTGTATATCATACAGTAAATGGTGTCTCTCTGTTGGGATGATTAGTATTGATCAATACCTGGGTCATGAGACTAGTGCTTAAGTTTCAGTTTCTCTTCTACATGTCTACATTTGCTCCTTTCAAGATAGATAGATTGACAGAACTTTGTCTCTTCTGCAGTAAAAACAGAAACTTGTCTTTGACGCGGCTCCAAGTAAAAATTCAAACACACTTACAAACACTATAAATCTTACTTTGAAAACTGGGAATGTATTGATTTTAATTTTATGTCATTTAGTTTATGTGTGAGACGAAGTGTGTTTGTTAAACCTTGTGTGTGATGTGGCTCTTTGTATTAACACTGTAATTTTTGTGGCTCCTGGTCTCTGACTGGTTGGCCACCCCTGAATTAGAACTTGGCCAGGCTGTAATATGGCAAATAATTTAATAATCAGCTGCTTAGTTATATTCTCATTCCTCAGAAGGGATTCCATAAATAAATGGATAAATAAATAAATAAATAAATAAATAAATAAAAATAAATAAGGTTTACCAGGGCATTTCCAGAAAGAAAGAAGTTTTAGGGATTAAAAAAAAACACAGTATATAATTTTTCATTTGTTTTGAAATACCTTTGACAACAATAAAGTAATTCTAATCCAGAGCCACTTAATTTCAATGGCGAAAATATTAAGAAGCCAGCAGTTAATATAAGACTGAACAGTAAGCCTACTTGAATTTTGAGATAATGTAGCAGTCCTGTATATCAAGACACCAGTTTGTTTTCATTTTCTAAATCTGTCCTGTCAATTCTAAGTGACTGTATCATGCCTTAATATGCACCTCAAACTTTTGCATGTAGAAAAAAACACCTCGTAACTGATTTAACTTGGATGTTAAGAAGCTGCACAGGTTAACAAATACACACAAAAAGTGGAATAGCACTCTGAACTTGTGAGGACTTGAAAGCAACACAGTGGGAAAACAGCATTCCCACAAAATGTTGGCTAAAGGGCCTTTTGCTACCATAAACAACGGGTGTGTCAGAGATCACAGGGTTCAAACTGTCACGTAATGAAGTAAATGTAAAGTCTGTATAATTTACCTCCAGCATAGAATAAGAAAATAATTCGCCATGTTGCCCCTGACTTTCTGCAAATATTAAATGAAGTCAGCAAAATTTAGCAAAATCATAGAACTACAAAATATGCCCGCCAGATTCAAACTGAAGCAACTGACAGCTGGTCAATTATTAATACAGTTATGATGGATTCATGCCTGCATGGTCCGTGAACGCCTCATTAAGAATTTGAAAACGGATGTCTGCAAGTCAAAGCAGAACATCAATCCTCCCGATGACGATTCGTTATCCAGTGTCAACACAATCAATCACAGTTAACGGTGGTTTGAAGTACACAAAGTTTCACAGAGCAGCCTCTTTTGCATAAGTTTTCCCCTGGGTATGTTTGACTGCATGCACTCCTCTCAGCTCTGAGTTTGACCCAATTGGCACAAATTTCGAAATACGACACGGATTAATAGGGTTTCAGAAAGTTTCAGGATACCAAGGAGTATTTTACTGGAGCAGTAAAGCCACTGAAAATAATAAAATGAGAGGGGGAAACGTAAGAAGATTTATAGCCTATATTTAGTTTCACTGATTTTTACGCACCTGATGAGCTGAAGACCGTCAACAATACAAGTCCCATGAGCGCGCAGGATTCACGGAGTCGCATCTTCCCTTGAAATGATGACTTTGCTGTTTAAAAAAATACTGCTAAAAAGTTTGTAGAAGCACGTTTAAAATCTGGCTTTTGCTCAAAAACACAACCACATTTTCATTCACTTTAACAGCAACAGCGTCGAAGTTGACAGCCCACTTCCTGCTCTGCGTTACCTGTGCGCAGGGGCACGAGGAGGGCGTGGTGCGCAGGTACGTTACAGGATACCTGCCCCAACTTGACGGGTGAGGAGGAGCAGACAGGCTCTGCTGTTTTACAACTAGTACGAAACACCACAGAGCTGTGATAGACTTGATAAAACACGAGTCCTTGTGTGACTCTGTCCACTGTGTGGCACAATAGCTGCCCTATTTATAATTTGCCAAACATGCCAGAGATGGTTGGCATCCTGCTGGTGTTCCCCAAAACGAGGGGAGAAGGGGTGTGGAAACAGAAACACTTTTAAGTTTGAATGTCCTGCACTGAATGAGTCATGGTGACTTTTAAAATTTAAAACAATGATAAACTTCACTGAAATGATAGCTAATGGTGAGGTCCAACTGAGAATTGCACTTGAATGTTGCAGAGGCTCTCTCCTGCCTCCACATGCCTACATGACGCAGACATTCTTGCAAAGAAACAAACCCTAGGGCAAGACCTCTTTAAGACACACATTTGTGCAACATTTTAAATCTTAAGCTCCTCCTAAAATCACAGATTCACATCTGTTTTAACTCATGATGGTGATTGAATAAAGACAACATGAAATAACACAACCTAAAGCAGCCACACTTTGAATCCTGATTAATTCAAACCCCTTTTTTATTATTTCTAAGGTCAAAATAAAAACTTGAGGACTAAAAGTGAATATAGAGTTTTTAAAAAAGTGCTTTTTGACTGATACAACACCTCAGCTTCGAGAACAAACACTCAAACAGAAACTTTAAATCCATAGCAAGTATCTCTGGGTCTCTGGGTGTTTTTTCGTTGAACCAGTCTGACAGCAAGCAGAGTGGGCGGTGTGCTGGTTTGAGACAGCTTCAGTGAGTCTCAACAACAGAGCTCAGTGAAAAACCAGCAGCAGCTGTCGCTCTTCAACCCCCCTGCTGCACAACGGCCAAACATGGACTGTGGAGAGTTTCACTAGAGTGGCTTTTCAACATTTTCAAGTGAGACAAGAGAGATAAGCAACTTTATTTGCTCTTTCAGTTTTAATGGGTGAAAATATTCATAGAGCACTTTCTGAATGCTTATTGTGGAGTTTGGTGTCATCATGTTTGATGACTTCTTCTTGTTTTTCTTAATGTTTGAAGAGAAAATGTACTGCAAACCACACTGAGCTGTGGAGTTAATCTGAGTCACTCTATCATCACCCCCACCCACACACACATTCATAAACAGCTGTTATCTGAATAGCTATGATTCTTATTCATGAAAGGCCTTAAGAGTCCACATGAGGGCAGTAACAGAGCAGAAATAAGGAGCACCCTGTCTGTCATCTGGTTAAAAAAGTTTCAGGGCTGCTGTAAAATCTGGTGACCACATGACGTCACATTCTAAGTTTTAGGGTCTCAGGGTCTCGTGGGGGAACCAGAGCCCCATGACAATATGTTACATTAAGCCCAAAACATACATCGGCAAGTACCTCTTTTGGAGCTTTGAAAAATTCACTTAAATATCTTGAAAATCTGACTTGAACTGAGGTTTTCTTTTGGCTTTCGCTGCATCTTGGGTAGGGTTGCAAAATTCTGGGAATTTTTGAGGTTGGGAACTTTCTATGGGAATTTAACTGCTTTTATCTGGTCATATACATGTATAAATAATAATAAATAATAATGTTGGTTTGTTATAAGCAGACATGCATGCAAAGTTTCATATACATTAAATGTTTCACATATCAGCAATGGAACCAAATGAGCTAAGCTGCCATGCTAATGTTCAGGGACAGCAAAACAGTCTAGCTCTGCAGGTATTTCTGTGTTTATGATACAAAAGTCAAAGTAATATACCTACTGAAATGCTACTTTATTAAATAGTTTCATTTTCATCACTCATTCTTGCATCATATAATAATAGATTATTTGGAGTGTTTGTATGGACTCTCATTCAACTAAAAACATCCTAATCCCTGCTATTTCCAGTCACTGCTGGTGTTCCTCAGGGTTCCATCCTGGGTCCTCTTCCGTTTATCATCAATCTACCTCCTCTTGGCTATAAGTTCCATAAATTAATCATCCAAATCCATCACCATGCTGATGACACCCAGCTCTACCAGTCAACCCAACCTACCTTCCCCTTCTAGCTCACTTCCCTCTCTGTTTGCTTGAAGTAAATCAAATCCTGGTTCTGCAACTTTCTCGAATTCAGAATCGATACAACTAAGGCTCCTCTCATTGGCACCAAACCCACTTTGGCAAAATCTGACATTTTTGCATTACCACTAATAATTAATTTTCTCCCTTCACTCATGTTAAGGATTTTGGTGTCATCCTTGATAGCACACAAACATGAAATAATGAGTAGAGACGGTGCTTGGGGTAAGATAAGAGAACAATTTATTCTTTGCTCTGTTCTACAAAACTTTATTACAACATAAAGCTGATGAACAAAACTGTGTCTGTTGGAAATAAAAGGTGTCTCAGTGAAATATGTGGGCAGCAATCACAGGTGTAAAAACTCATGTACATGAACAGTAACTATTGGCTTTTTGTTGGGTTAGACATTGTGCTTTGGAGTCTGTTGAGTCTTTGAAAAAGAAGGGACTCTAATCCTATATCACAAACAAACAAAAACTGATGGATAGAAAAGTTATTGAAAACATTAGCACCATTTTTTTCAAAGGGAGCAGATTTGGAACTGACATAAAGATGACTTCACATATTTAATGCATTTCTTTGTATTGACAAGGAGTAACTTTAGCCTCTTTTGTAAGACTGATAGACACTACATTAAAGTCAAGACGTCAACACACCGGAACAATCTAAGGAACATCAAAACTCAGGAACTTTAAACTCCCACAAAAGAAAGAAAAACCTATCAGTGCTCTCATGCTTTTTCAGTTTGTTGGTCTGTGCACCTTGTGGTTTATTTTTTTTATGTTTGAGTGTTCATTGGTAAAAGCATTTATCCTTGTCACCTTCTCCAGTTACAACAGCTGAATTTAAGAAAGGAAGACAAAGGAAACATGGCTAACATTTAGAACCTGATGTCCCAGTACTGTGGTGCCTCTTTGACAGCTTCACGCTGGTCTTCAACTGCTGCGAAGTCGCTGCTCGGCTGAGACGTGACCTCTGGGTACTCAGTGTGACCTCTGGCCTCTAAACAGTCAATAAAAGGCATTATTCAAGATAAACTTCATTATAGATATATTTGATATAAAGGACAAGTGAAGGACTTTATCTCACCTGGAGTGCAGAGTATTTGTGGCCTCTCCCACATGCCTGAAGACAGACACCTGATCACAGGATTTAACCTCTGCTGGAAGCCCTCGGTGCAGTGATAGCGCACCACTGCATTTGTCTCATATCTCTGACGGACTTTTCCAAATAAGGAGGTGTTTCGGACCTTTGGTGGTGGACCACATGAGGCTGTTGGGAATAAATGTATATTTCAGCTCAACTGAAAGAAATTGGTGATAAAATGTGTGATAAAAAGGTGTTAAAAGTGTTTGTAATTACTCACAGGTGCCTTTCTTGCAGGTGTATGCAAGGTGATAGTTGCATGGTACATCACTCCAGCGTCCTTCATCGTGCCACACCATCACTACACAGTCTTCACCAGACAGAAAATAACTATCTGGCTGCCCTCTGTACCAATTCTCATACAGCTGAATGAGAGAAAAGAAGATTTGGAATTTTTATTTCTTTATTTTTTAAAGTGGTAAGATGTGTTTTAAAATATGGTAGACATGTATAGTGACCCCAAAGTCCACTACAACAAAAAAGGAAACTCAAAAAAGGAAAAAGAAGACAAAAAAAAAAAAAAGAAAATGTTGTTATTGTTTTGTTTTGCACTTCAGGGCCACTGTAAAATGCTTTCAATTGATAAGTCTGTGCTGCAGGAAATATTAACAAGTAATGCAACACATCAGCAAAAAGCCTTTGAAGGCTACCAAGACTAAACGACTGACAAAATACTTCCATTGGATAAAAATATGTACTAATAAATATGCAATAAAAACTGTCAATGAGGACACATATCAAATACAACCCTACATGTCTGTATTGCTGGACTTTGAGGAGCTAAAAGTATTTTAATTTGATTTTTGTGGCCTACAAGGATAGCTAGCAGCTAGTTAGCTTAGCCTAGCAGCAGGCTGGAAAACTCAGGGAAGGCCTGGTGTAGCATTTGCCAAGGTAAGAGAAAAGCTCTTAAAAAAAAAAAAATCTTACTGCCCAAACATTTATTTTTCCCATTCTTCTTCTTAAATTCAACTGATTAGAAAATAATTACAAAGGAAATAAAGATATGAAGGTTGGTTTCTAATGTGGTTCAAGCTCAGGGAACAGGTAGCCTTCAAAAACTGAATACAGTCTTCATAGGGCCTCATTTAATTGGTCTAAATCTTTTCAGAATTTTTGTCTTTGAACTATTTTTGTGGAGCCATTAATTTCTAAAAATAATTTTGAGGTGTAAAATAAGTTCAGTTTCCTCTTCCCCAAGTTTTCAGTTTTGTCTGAATCAGGCTATAAACGTGTTTGGACTTAAGCTTGTTTTATTTATTGATTAGAATTTTTATTTTTTCCCAGCAGTCTCCTTCGATCTTTTTTTTTTCTCTAATAGATAAGTCATTGTTTTTAATTTTCCTCACCAGTGGGTTTCCATCAGACCAGCGGAAATCATCTTCAATGGTTTTATCATTCAAACCAGTCCACTGGTATTCTTTGTAGTTACCTGGTTTAGAGAAAAGGTGTGATTTCATTCATCAGTGTTTATCAAGAACCAGTGAACATTTAATTCATTCAAAGAGGACAAATCATGGTGGTCTGAACCCACTGTTGATGTAACTCTGTTCCTCTGGGGTCATGATGGACACCAGGTGAGCTCCCAGCATGCGACAATGCTGCTCCGCCACCTCCCAGCTCAGACGCTGGCCGAAGTGTCGGTAACAGAAACCGTGGAACTTATCCCAGCCTGGTTCACACTGCTCCAAATCTGTCAAAAGAACAAACAATAAACAACAGGAAAAGGAGACAGGCATGACACGGGCCTTTACATCACCCAATACACAATCTGCTGTCCAAACTGTTTGATAGACATGAAAATAGAGAGCTCACCAGTCTGACAGAAATTTCCTCCATATGTTGGCAAACAGAGACACTTTATTTGTCCACTTCGCTCTGTGCAGGTTCCTCCGTTGAGACAGGGGTTTCCCACGCAGATATCTGGAAAAAAAAAGACCAGCTCAGAATATTCTCCTACTAAAAACATATAAAACGGAACAATCACGTGTGCAGCCTGTAGTGACTCAGGTGTGTTAGTGTTTATTCAGAAAGTTACTTTATTGCTTATTGTCTATGTGAACTAAAACTGCAGAAAACCCTGCTTGTTTACCCACCTTCAAAAACACAGTACTAATCATTAAACATTACAGAATACATATTGAGATAATGAAACTGCAGTTTGTATATCGACCAGTAGAGGGCAGTAGAGGACCTCTTCTGTCTTCTTGTCCTTTTTTTTTTTTTTTTTAACCATATCTCTGGTCTTGCTCGTTGTCTTCTTTTCTTCTTCTCTTGATAAAAATGAAGTTTTTAAGCCCACTTTTGATGTCAAATGCAGTTACTCAGAAAACCTGGATGGTATTATATTTGAAATACTTCTACACTCTGCATCAATCAGTCTGATTCACAGAGATTTGGTGATATTTTTTGAAGTTCCCCCTTTTTTATTACATCACTAAAAACTTGGAAAGCTGTTTCCAAGAGTTATACTTAGACACTCAAAAACACTACCAATAAAATTTCAAATAAAATGCAAGTTATAAAGCAAGAACTTGATATTGCCTCTATGACTTCTTTTCATGATATCTCTGGGCTGTCAGGTGAAATGTTAGAATTTCTTAGTAAGCCCTTGGGTTGATTGTCTAGCTCAATTTTAACAACAACAACAACAAAAAAATAGACATATGAGACAAGAAACAAAGCTAGATTAGTTCAGTTTATCGATCTGAAACACAAAACTGTACAAATGTTGCAAGATTATCATTGAAACAACAGAACATGACTTGAGTATGAAACATTTATGACCCCAGAGGTGACATTTAAAAAGTTATTTTTAAATGTTTCCACTCACAGCAGATCGACACTGAACAATGTTTGTGCTTATAAACATAAAAACACTCTGTGCTTCGGTCTAAAAGTGCAACAGAAGTCGTGAATTATGAGAACTGTTCCTACACTTAATAATCTAACAGCTGTAGATTGATATAGCAGTTAGTTATGACCAAGGAACCTGATTGGATAAGAGGCTTTTTGTGAGCGATGATATGAAGTACAACAGCACTGAGACAGCCAGGTCTTCTTAATACTGTTGATTAACATTACAGCAGGAGGTATTTCTCTATGTTAATCTATCACATATGATATGATCATACTCCACTGGCAGCCAAGATCCGAAGTGACTTACAAAGCAGCTGGTCTGAGATAGCGTTAGGACACAGTCCTCTGACAGAGTTGAGGGTCTAGCTGGGTTGGTGAGAGTAAATTAAAAATGAAAACATAAATCATCTGTTTTAGCCTTTTGCTTTTATCTGCTGCTTTTCTGCTGTATAAAGAAAATATCATACCTCAGGTTGTGCTGTTGTGCTAAATATCATAATGCTCTAATTTTACCTGTGACCAAATCATAGCAATGTTGACACCCAGTACATCAGCAGCTCTCTTGCCTAATATTGCTGCCTGTTACAGTGATTAATTCATCACACCAAGAGAGCTTCTCTATTTAAGTTAAAGAGGGGGTATTATGCTCATTTTTAGACTTCATAATGGCCTTCTGAAATCTCTGCAGTGGCTTTATGTGATTTACAGCTCAATATAAACTTCACTTATCTCATGTCTTTAAATATGAAACCCCTTGTTTCACCCACTGTCTGAAAACTTCACTTCAACTCAGCCCCTGATGTATTTCAGAACTAAGCAATCTAGAAGACTCATTCACTGTTGCCATGTAACAAAGTTTAGTTTCTTGATAAAATGACAAATTTGGTCTTTCGAGGAGATTTACTTACTGGGGATTTCAAAATTTAGGCAAATCCAGTGTTGTGACCAGAGTCACAAAGAGGTGGAAAAACTTCCAGTAGTTCCACAAACTTTCCAGAGGAAATTATTTTATTAAACCTTGCTTTACTTTGTGTGGTCCTCAGGGGGTACCTCTAATAGTCTTTTGCTGTGGTCATCATGCACAGTGCTTGGAGGGAGTGTGGCTTTAATAGCTCTGCAGTCAGCACATTACTGCTATGTGGTCAAGGAACAGCATAAATATTCAAATGAATTTGCATCAAATCTGGTGGTTTTAGCCAAATTTATGCTAAATGCTAAATTTTATTCCCTCATTATAAATTACCAGTTTATTCCCATAAATCAAAAGTTTCCAAATTTGAAAATTCACAGAATTCCTCAGCCCTAGTTGTGACACGTTTCTATCACATGCTAAAATTTTGCCCATGTTCAGTACTGACATCCAGCCGAATGTTTGTCTTTAAGATGTGAGAAAAGCACAATAGCCCCTCTTTAACCTACTTTTAGATTTCTTCAAAGGACACCGTGAAGGAAATCTTTTTTTACTTGTTAGATTCATAAATGTGTGAATGACAAACAGAATCCATTTCTGATACTGATAAAAGGCTTACCAAACCACTCTTCACAGAAAATGTCAAATAATCACTGAAACACTCATTCATAAGCATACCACTATATTACAGTACTTCACAGAAGTCAATCTTTGGATGAGGGAAAAATATCATGCACAACAAAAGTGGGCTGTAGACAAACGTCATGTGGGAGCTGTCCCAGTGTGAGTATCTCGAAGGGGAGGTGGAGTCACAAGGAGAGAAGTGAGGAAGGTGAAGCGGGAGGAGTCAGAGGGGTGAGTGGGCTTTCGGAGACAACAAACGTGGGAAGTTGTTTGAAAAGGAGGGGAGGTGTTTTATAGAAAATGGAGCAGAGGCAGGTTGGGGCAGAGGACAGACCAGGGGTTTTAGTGAATTGTCACGTCAAGTAGCAGGAGGACGGTTAGGCTGATGAAAGTGGCTTTAACATTACCTGAAGCTTTCCCCGTGCCGCCTACAGCTGCCCTCTCATTGGGCAAAATAAGCAGAGTGGGTGGCTGGGTGAGACTAAACTCAACATCCACCAGACCTTGATCCACAGGTGGCATGAAGGCTGTCACCATCGGGGGCTCGGTTGTCTTGTGGGATACTCTCGGCCTTGAAGTGGTCGGGCTCCAGGTGCGTCTGGACCAGTGTGTGGTGGTCTTGATGGAGGCGGTAGTTGCCTTGGTAGACGCAGAAGTTGCTTTTGTGCTTGAGGACAAATCTTGAGTTGTTGAGGAAGTTTTTCTGTACTCAAGATCATTCAGAGACTCTTGAGGTCCAAGCGTAGTGGTCAGCAGGGCCCAGTTAGATGTTTGCATATCGAGAGGAATGACAGTAATGTCCTCTCCAACAGTTGGGGTAATGCTAGCATCTTCTTCAAGAGTCAGGGTAACATTAGCTTTTTCTTCAACTCCAGGGGCAATGCTAGTTTCTTCCTCAAGCAACAGGTCGATGTCAGCCTCTTCTTCAAGAGTCAGGGTTTCGTTCGCCTCTTTTTCAAGAGCTGGGACAACATTAGCTTCACTTTCAATGTTTGTGGCATTGCTAGCATCTCTTTCAAGAGCTGGAACAACTGTATCTTCTTCTTCCAAGAGTTTGGTAATGTTAGCTTCTTCTTCAACTGATTCTACTGCAATAGATTCTTCTTCTTCCTTAGGGGAAAGAGTTGGTAACATGTCAGCTTCTTCATTAACTGTTTTTACAAAGTTGACCTCTGTAGGACTTGAGGTAACATTAGCTCCTTCACCAAAAAGCAGAGTAACGTTAGCTTCATCATCAAAGTTTGTAGTAACCATAGCTTCTCCTTCAACAGTTGGGGCAGGGTTAGCTTCTTCTTCCAAAACAACAGTTGCAGCAGATTCACTTTCTTCTTCAAGGGTTGTAGAAATGTTAGTTTTATTCACTGAGGTGATGTTGGATTCTTTATCTGTTTGGGTAACGTTAGCTTCTTTGTCCAAATGATCAAAGATTTCAGCTCTCTCTTCAACGGTTGGGGAAACTTTAACTTCCTGTCCAAGATTTGGAGTAACTTCATCATCCTCTGTAAGAACTGCAGTAATCGTACCAGGTTCGTGCCCACTTGCCTCTTCATACCCAGTGGTTGCTGTATCCAAATACCCTCTGTAACCTGATGTCTGATACTGGATGCTGGTGGGATCTACGAGAAGCTGAGATGTGTTTGAGTTTTCTGGAGATTCAGTAGTAGCAAAACTCACTCCAGAGAGGAGCATTTCTTCTGATTTCGTTGGGTGGAGAGGTTTTTCTTCACTTTCCAAAGTGACTGTGTCTTCAATTTCTAAGCTTGTACTTCCCTCCTGTTTAGAATTGGACTCCCAGAGCTGTGATACTGTGGAAAAGATGTCCAAGTTTAATTTGTCTGAATGGCGTGACCAGGATGTGACAGTCATATCAGGAGGTACGGTAGTTGACTCTGAGGAAGTGTTGCTGGTGGAAACAGGACTTGTTTGGTTATAGGAAGAGCTGGATGTGGTCGACTCTGACGTGGAGTTCATGCTGACTGCTTCAATGTCCATGTCTCTTTCTGAAAAAGAAATTGAATTATCTTTTCAGAATCAGAGTATTTTTTAGCATATGAAAATGAAAACGAGGATAGCAGCTTGTCTGTTTCTGAAATCAGGTCACAAAATTTGTTTCACAGCTAAGAGCACAGTCACACTGGCCACCTGTGACATACTCAAGCACAATTTTTGGCTTATGTTAAGTTGTTTTGGTCCGACACAGCCCTCTAACACCCCCACCATCGTTTAAAATGATTATCAAGAGGAGAGGAGAGGTCGCAGCGATTATACTTCATGGACAATACAGTACATCATAGATTATAAATCATGTCCTCGTTGCAGGTGCTTGTGCATGAGCACCGTGCACCTTCGTTCACACTGGTCAAACGAACTGGATTTTAAGGTGGAAGCGTGCCTGGGCACAGTAAAGGTGGTCTGTGTGACTGCGCTCTAGATCTAAACAGTGTTAAAGGTCCCATACTATGCAAAAATCCCTTTATTAAGTTTTTTAATGAAATTTGTGGGTCTTTGGCTTTCCTCCCAGCCCACAAAATTTGATATTTAATGACTAAACCTGTACTTAGTAGTGCTTGTGAATATAAAAACCTGACCTAAAATGAGCTGTTTGGATTTTGGGGATTTGCCGCCATCAGCAATTCCCTTTTTGACCAATCAGGAGCAAGTCTGACCTGATTGGTCCACCGGAGCAGATAACCCCCCACCCTCCTCCCCGCCCACTCCCCTCCCCACTGCTGGAGAGAATGCCAAAGTTGAAGAGCCATCACTGCTTTGTTTTTGGCAGTAAACAGCCACATAGTTCCATGCACAAGCTTCCCATCTTGGAAGAAGACAAGACTAAGTGGCTAGAGTTCATTAATCAAAGAAATGTTCCAGCTACACTCAGTAAAACTGTGCATGTGTGTGCTAGTCACTTCACAGCCGACTGCTTTTCCAACTTTGGACAGTACAACAGAGGGCTAGCTAATAGACTGGTCCTGAATCGAGGCGCATTACCAAACGTCCGCCAACAAACCTCGGACCCTGGAAATGTGAGTATTTTAAATGCTGTGTGCTGTGGAGCAGATGTAGGAGCTTTTCCTCAGTGTCCCCCCTGTCTCTGTGTTAGTTTCAGGATGCTAACTTTAGCTGCAGTTAGCCTGTTGTTTTAGCCTGTAATGTTACGGTAAACGAGCTTCGCTGTTTTCTAAACACTTTGCACTCGGAGCTCGGTAGTCATGGTCACGTGGTGCCGCTCTCAGTGACGTGGAGAGCGGGGCGGTATCAGCGGTGGCTCATTTACATATAAAGACCACGCCCACTAAATCAGACCGTTCTGAACAGAGGGGCTATGAGAGCCAGGAAATAATGGTGCTGTGCTTGATTTATTGACTTTTTGGACCAAAACATGTTACTACCATTTCATGAAGACATCAATGATCCTTATTAAACTGCAGAAAAGGAGCAGAATATGGGACCTTTAAAGCTCCTGTAAGGACTTTTCTGTTTGTGTCAATAGCACCAACAAGTTGCAAACTGGCATTCTTGTACATGTGTAAGTGGTGCTTTTTGACATAAAAAACTGTTCTAGGGGGCACTGTTGATCTACCAGTTCAAGCACATGCCCAATTTACAGATACTACAGTCTTGATTGCAAAAATCACTGTTTTAACCCCGGCCTTGACTATTTGCAGCTGTCTTTCCCTCTCTATGCTCCCCACATTTCCTGACTCTCTTCAACCAGCAAAAAATGCCCCAAAATAGGCAGATATTGATTTATATTGATAGTGATTTTTGTTTTTTTACATTCCATACCTTGAGAAGTATCTCCAGACCCATCCAGATTAGCCCACACGAAGCTCAAGTCTTGGCTGGATGATTTTGTAGTTTGTGCTGCTTGTGTAACAAATTCTTCCTCGCCTCTTGAGGCCTGAGTTGAAAAAGATATCTGCATCGGATCCTCTACAGCTGCTCCCTCCACCTCCACCTGAACCATGGGGTCAAGGGTCATAAGAGTCACTTGCCATTGGCTCTCCTCTTCAGTGCGATTACTGTCGGGGTCACTGTAGTTGGTGTCTGATCTGCCTAAATCCAGGAGGGTATCATGTGCTACTTGGGAATCAGATGGCTGTGTGCTCTCTCCTTCATCTGTATCTGATACTGTCTGGGTTTGTGTGAGGGGCTCAGATGACAACCCAGGAAGCCCTGTAGTGTTTTCAGGCTGGCTGAAGGTAAAGTTCAGGTTGTCCTGAGACTCAGTCTCATTGTAAACATGAATTAGTGATGAAGTGTTTTGTGATGATTCGTAGATTTCTGTTGTGCTGGTTGTACTGTTCATTGGTGCTGTGGGATGTTGGGAGTCAAAGCTCATCTCTGTAGGAGATAAAGTTTCATCAAATCCCTGAAGGAGGTCCACTGTAGATGTAGTGTTGAAGGGAGACTCGGTTGTTTCTGATAAAACTGTTGGGTGTGTGCCAATGAGGTTTTCCTCGGTGGAAGAGCTGGAGGTGAAGGGGGAAGATTCAAGCACACCTTGTGCTTTCAGTTCCACCTGCTCGGCATGTTGGTCCAGTTTGAGCTCTTGAGCGGTCTCCATCAGAATAACAACATCCTGTCCAATGTCCTCAGACTCTGTGGCCACATAGTCCCTGGGAGAGTCTGTGCGTGCATTTCTAGTATCTGTGGAAGGCAGATGAGAGGTTAATGAAGTTGTTATCAAAATCAGAATGTCAACTTTTGCTTTAAAAGTTCATGAAGAGAGAAGGCAAAGCAAGGATAAACTGGTTAACTTTCTGCTGTGTTAAAAAGTCCCAACAAGTTTGCACGTTGAGAACTCACCTCTGAAACAGTAAACATCGTACAGACTGGATGGTTCAGGGAAGCCAGTTTGGTTGATGAAGCGATACACGGTTTTAACGCCTGGCTGAGGCCCTCCACAGCGCTCCCTGGGGTTGATGATGGGATAGCGTACACTGCCATCAGCCAGCCAACCAGGGCTGCATCGGTCCAAACCTTCACTCCACGCAGAGTAGAGCTGTGCTGTTGTAGCCAGCTCTGCTCCCGCTGCTCTGCAGTATGACTGAGCTTCATCAAACGACAGCTGCTGTGGCACTGGGTCATGAAACACCTCCCCTGTAAGCGCATACGGGTTTAAGGTTTAGTTCTTAGACTGGGAAACAGACCAGGAACATTTTGGCTTAAAGAGGGGCTATCAGATTTTTCTTCAGGCTTCATACTGTTCTCCTGGTACTCCTGTTAGAAGTTTTACATCTCAAATAAAATCTTTATTTTTCTTACACCAGTGTTGCGAAAAACACTTTGTTTTAGCTGCTGTTTCTTTAAGGCTCCCCGTTCTACAAACCACCTCCCCTCTGATTGGCCAGCTCTTTTTAGGCCTGTGGGGAGCAGAGCAATGGGCAGGACTTGGTGTTTGAGGCCCCGCAATATCTGATGTTCCAGTCAAGAGATCCTTATGCAGTGACCGCATCATTTCAGCGAGTTTCATGAAGATCTTGTGGAAATCTTGTGCTGTTCTTGGAACAATTACTTCTAGCAGTTTACACACTGGATTTCTACAACTTATAAAAATTTGTAGCTGTTTCAAAAGCAGCATATTTAGTATGGACATACAGAATTGTTACTTTATACCCAGCTTTAAATATGGGAACTCATAATACCCCCTCTTTAACACAGATACCAGAGCGGAGTGAGTACATTTTTCAACTGATAAATGTAAAAAAAAAACTTTAAAGTAAGACAGGCCAATTGAATAGTTTAGACTAAAAATCGTAAATAAGTCATTAATGGACCAGAAGTTTCAACAAACACTAGTGATAGAAATTGGTATCATGGCTTGTACCCTCGGTATCTTCAACGTAACAGTAAACATCATATAGATCGTCTGGATTCATTGTGCCGTAGTTTCTCACTCCTGGTTGGCCATCCATGTCTCCATAGCAACCCTCACGGGGAACTTGGATTGGGTACCTGCAAAAAACATAATCTTATTGTTATATGGAAGGTATATAGACCACTTCAGGCTTTTTCCCGACTGACAGCACCATGCAGCTTTAAGTTAGAGCTGGAACAAGCAGATAAAGAAATCAACTGTCACCTGACAGACTGATCTGCCAGCCAGCCTGCATCACACTGCTCATAGCCGTCGTAATAAGCTGCCAACAGCTGGTCAGGAGTGGCGATTTGGGCCCCAATGGCCTCACAAGCCCTCTGAGCCTGGGGGAAGGAAAATGCATAGCGGCCCAAAGCGTCTCTGTAGTGGAATACAGCGCCTAAAAACACAAAGGTGAATAAAACATATAAGTAGGCATTCATGGTAAAGTTGTATTTTTTTTTTTTACAATGAATCTTCTTTACTTGTTACCTATGACTTGAAGTTGTACGAGGTCACTGGCATCCTCCAGGCCTTGTTGCACCTCGCAGCGATAGTGACCCGAATCACTGGAGCGTAAATCTCCGAGCCACAGAGACAGATCATCAGGCGAGGTCGTGTAGTTGAGCCAGGCGGCGCGGTCTCTGTAAGCCTCATTCACCTTTATCCTTTGACCCCGTGCCACCAGGATCTGGGTCTCCACCCCGCCAGACACCACCGTCCACTTGACTCGTGGAGTCACCGGAGAGGATGAGGAGGAGGAGGTGGTGGGTGTGGAGGACAGAGTCACCAGGCAGGGGATGGAGATGGAGCTGCCCAGTGGGGCTGAAAATGGGCCTGAGTGGGGGATGTTCACCTGGAGCTGCTGAGCATCGTCTGCAGAAAATGAGGAACCCAGAGCGTGAAGAGCACAGTGTGAATTCGCTGACGTTACTGAATCATGGCTGTACTTAAAACACCTTTGTCCTCTTAGCTCTTAACTGAATGTGACTGAAGAGCGAGAAAATATCGACGTACCAAATGTAGATGGAGTCTGGGTGGGGAAGGCCAGGGTGAGACGACAGACTGCTAGAAGAAGTGGAAGTATTTGGATGTGTCTGTGGAGATTAAGAGGAAAACCATTTAGAAAAAATGAGATTAATGAAGCTTGAATGTGAAAGTAAGAGCTCAGGCTGTTTCTCCTTCATGGAGTTTTCAGTTTCCACCATTTTAACCTTTTAACGGCAGGGTGATGTTTGTTACTGGACGTCGTGTTTTGAGTTAGTTCAGCATCAAATCACACACTCCTCTGATTTCACCAACTGGTTTAGGATCTTGTAAAAAGTGACGACTTGCACACCTACAGAAGAGGATAAGAGCCAGGGAAATTTTTTTTTTTTTTTCTACAAAGACTAGGCCAGTATTTTTTTTCCTGTTAAGACAGCGAAAATTCTGGAGAATTTTAAGTTTAAAGTCGAAATTCAAACTTTCCTTTCACAAAATTCTGAGATGTAAGTAATAATTTAGACTTTTATGCCTTAAAAGTTCTGAGACTAAAGTAAAAAGTTTGATTTTTCTTTCCTCAAAAAGAAAGTTTTCTGCCCTGCTGTTCATCTGTTTCAGCAAAAAGAAAATATGCTTCTTAAATTTGAAGCTGACTGAAAAATACTGTGGGAGGGCGCAGATGGCCTAGCGGTCTAGGTTGCACCCCATGAGGTTCACCCTTAGGTAGGTGGCCCAGGTCCAGTCTGTGGCCTGTTTCCTGCATGTCTCTCCCCACTCTTGCCCCTTTTCCCACCCTGTCCACTGTCCGTTCCTGTCTCATTAAAGGCATAAAAGCCCCCAAAAATGGTTTATCAAAATAAATAAATAGATAAAAAAAATAGTAATATTTCAAATTTCTAAACTTTCTGTTCAGAATTCACTCTTGCCGCAAGAGACTGTTATTTTAAGGCCACGTTTACACGGAGACTTCCGCAAAGATTCTTCCTTTGAGTTTCCAAAAGCCACCCAAGTTTACATGAGGACGGCGTGAAAACGATCTGCGTTCATTCGACTCCAAGAGGACAAGTCACAACGATGTAGTGGCCATGCCAGGCCAGTAGTTGGTGATGTGGATACATGTGTGTGCATATGCAACCCGGAAATCATCCATCGTTGTTGTGGTTGTTCTTTCTTTTTCTGCCATTCAATTGTGTGAGATGGTTGACAATCAAACCTTGAGGCACATTACTGCCACCAACTGGATCAGAATGGCTTAACTGGAAGTTGCAGCTGCGCGCGCAACCTTCACCTGAAACTGTGAGTGGGTATGCGGTGACATCAGAGTTTCACCCTGAAACACTCTGCTCTGTGTTTATACAAGGCTGGATGGAGGAGCGTTCCTAAAACACTTCACTCTGGAGAGTGTTTTCAAAAGTTTCCGTTTTTGGACAAAACGCAACTAAATGTTATCGAATTTGACCGTTTTTGGTGCCGTGTAAACACGGCGTAAGTGTTGGCGCCATACTTATGCACAAAAAGATTAGGCCTGTAGGTCAAAGCAGCTGGCCTGGCTGATTTCTCAGTTGCTGGGGGCGCTGTGGAGCATGTAGCAGCACAAAAACACTTCAGGTGTAAAGGCCGCGTTTACACGACGCCAAAAACTGACAAATCCGATAACATTTTGTTGCATTTTGGCCTTGCGTTTAGATGAGACCTTCTCAAGGTATGGAATATAAAAGAACAAAAATCACCATCAATATAAATCAATATAAATCAATATCTGCCTTGCGTTTTGTCCAAAAATTGAAACTTTTGAAAACGCTTTCCAGAGTGGAGAGTTTTCTAAACGCTTGGATAAAACGGTAAATGTGGCCAAAGATTCACACGGGGCTGAATTTTTTGGCTAGGTGCATTGTGTTTGTGCATAACTCAAGCTCACTCAATTTAGGGTTTAATTCCCAAAAGAAGATGTCTTTCGTTTCAAGAGGGCCTCCTCGGGCTTGGGCTGAATAAAATGCAAGACTTGATTTTACAAGCCCTGTCCTTCCTCTCCTCTTCTGTACTCTTTTGTGTTACTTTCAATACAAAATCCATCCACTGTGGTCACAAATTTTCTCATGAATCGCTGCGATATAAACGTGGGATGGGCAGATGTTACAATGTTTTATTTAGTTCTTAGGTATCTAAGCATTTGATAAGCTCCACAGAACTTCAAAACTTAAAATACTTCCAAAATGTGCACCGAGAAAGAAATTAATCCATGTAGGCTTCCACTCACAATAAAACAGAAAAAAAGGAAAAAAAAAAAAAAAGGAAAAGATTTCAGATTTGAGGGTTATCTTAGGAGAAGAAAGACACGCCTTGTAAAAAAAGAGCAAACAAGTTCAACCAAAACATGCCTGTGGGAGAAGATATTATTAGGGCCAGATAAGAGTCTACAGGCATGGTAGCAGATTTGTCACAGTGATGCTCAGAGATTAAAGCTAACCATCTTATATTAGTATGCAAACAAATGCTAATTAATTAACTGAGTGTAACACAAATGCCTGAGCCAACTTTAAGGTCACTGTGTCTTATAGGTTTTGAGACATGAAGGAAACTAAAGCTGGAAAATAAAGTTTTAGGAATTCTTCCTCTGGGAACCGTGAGTGTCTTAACAATTTGTCACCGTAACCCAAACAGGAGGTATTGAGGTGTTTCCGCCTGAAGCAAGAGGTGTTTTATATTCAGACTTAAGTCGCTGATAAATTTGCTTGCAAGAGATGTTTTATTCTTTAGAGCGTTTGACAGAAACAATAATCTTTGATCAGCAGGAAAAAAGGATGGAAAATGAGCCAAAACTAGTTTACAAGTCTAGTTTTCTGATGTCAAAAAGCATCTTAAAATAGATCAAATACATATTTTGAGTAAGTGTCTGTCAAAAACAATCCTCAGCATTAAGGAAATGCAGCAACATTTACAGCTCAACACTACAGAGAGTGAAAAGAAGTATGTAAAACACCACACACGAGCCCCATGAGACACTGAATAACCCATCTCACAGCTCGACAGTGAAGCATAAAAGAGCAGCTTCTCGGGTTTTCAGAGGGAAGCAGGGAGCGCAGACTCCTGACCACAAAACCATTCATCACCTCCGGGAGCTAATGACACAGCGTCTCAGCCCCGCGGCGTCCTGCCAGCTCCCCGTCACCAGCCAGGCCCTGTCATTAACCCAGCAGGCATGGCAGCGCTCGCAGTGACCTCACACAACCTCCTGATGAAGCTGCAAATGTTCATTCATTATTGAGGAGCAGCGCCTCAGATCCTGATTACTTTTCAGGGCTGATGAAGTGAATTTGAGAGTCAGGAAAGCTTTTAATACATATTAAGTTTATAGATTCAAAGAAATCTGCAACAATTAATGTTCAATCTTAGAGTGTTACAAAAAAACTTAGTCATTACATTGACTTTATAAATCCGTGAAAACTTTTTTTTTCTCTTTTATTGTACTAAAGGCACAACTACAACAATCTATGCTGTTTTAAGATGATTTAAATTTAAATTTATTTTTTATTTTTCATTTATTTATTTTTGTGTTGAAGTTGTATTAAAATTCACTTTTTTAGAGGTTTTACATTTTTAATGATTGTTGACTGAATATTTCTGCATTTTTCAGAAAAATTTGAAGAACCAATGGTGGGTTTGGGAAATTGTAAGGGGTATTTATATATATATATATATATATATATATATATATATATATATATATATATATATATATATATATATATATATATATATATATATATATATATATATATATATATAATTTCAAGATATTTATAATCAATTATTCCAGAATTATGTGTGTTAAAAAAATCTTAAACTGAAGATGAGAGTCACGTAAAGCACAATAACATGACTGTCTTACTTTTATAGCATCATTTAATGAAATTTATCATTATTTTTATGTATGAATCAATAATAGAAATGAGAAGAAGCTTCATGTTTGAACGGGTTGAGATAAAACCACAGTACTTTAACTGGGTTTTTATAACAATGTCAAAAATTTGGTTTATATAAGATATCTATATGATACTCAACTTGTGCTAGGGCTGCAGATTAAATAAATCATGATGTAATATTTTCTTCTGAAATAAAGTTCAGTGAGTCGTGTCAAATTGAAGCTTGAAATTACTACATGAGTAACACTTCTTGTTGCCACCACAGAGTCACAAAGGGAAGACTCAGTCCATGGTTTGTTTGCGTGTTGCTGAGGGCTCTGACACAACAAACCTCCTACAATAAAGCCTCTGAATGACTCTCTTGATAAACTAATATTGAAAAGAGAAAAGAAACAGAGCTGAAGACAGAGGAGGAACTGTGTGTGAAGGTTTCTGAGTTGAGGTGAAATTTTGAAGACGCTGACACATGCTCCTATAAATGGAGTTACTCACACCCAAAGTGGCAAAGAATCTTGAATGTAAAGTAAAAAAAAATGGTCGGACGCAGAAATGATCCTGGAGTCAACCCAGCAAGCTCTGCACTTCTATGTCAGACACACGAATGAGTCGGCACAAATGCAGCTCACTAACTTGTGTCAAATTGGAAAAGGCCTTCTTTGACAGCAGAATAAAACTGCTGTCTGTTTCCCTGCCAGCTGGGCAAACTCCACTCAGGCTGCTATCACTATTAGTATTCTTGACAAGAAAACGCCTCACAGAAAGCGAGCAGTGGGCCAGGAGGACAGCTGCACACTGTGCTTTCACTTCATACCAACTCCCTTCACAAAAGGCCTCCAGGGAAAATTAAAGGACAGGGCACTGGCACACTTGCTTTGCTTTTTCTTTTCCCTTTGCTCTGGTTCTTTTCAGGGCTGGAAGGAGGAAGTTTTCTTACCAAGAAAGAATCGTTCTGGAGCATTCCTTGTACAAAAAGAGCAGTGCTGAGACACTGAGCACTGTTTAAAATGTAGTGGGAGTGATGTGACTTTGTGTGTTTCGATTGATGACAAGGGAGAAAGTCCTGTTTGCAGCTCATTAGTGGACTTTTTAAGAGCTAGTTTTTACTGCTTCAGTGTCACCAGGCCCTCTGCAACAGTTCTGTTCTCTTAATACGTGTAACAAGGAGGACAAGTGAAGATAAAAATCAATGCTACCCACTGCATTAACAAGTCTATGAACTGCAGCCAACGCATTTTCCACAAGCAAGACTAATCCAGTCTCCTCCTGCTGGAGCACAGCACGAGGCCTCAGACGAACATCTTACTCATCAAGCTTGAAAAATCAGGAGAACTGGACTTTAATGATTTAATTTTTAAAGTAAAGTAAACATGTTGCTGATCCTGCGATTCCTGTCTGTGCTGATCACTTCATCGTGTTATGCTGCAGTTCTCTGCAACAAGGTCAATTCAGGCAAACCTGGTCTACCCCAAAACTCCTGATTTTCGATGGCCAGATGCAGGGACTGTGGTTAGACTGATGTAAGCTTTTTGTTCAGCTTGACTATTAATTTGATAACATACAGATGGGTTTTTCTATAATTCTATTAACTTGCATCTAAGTCCAGGAGAGCTGTAGCCTCCTTCCAACGCACTTCATGGTTGGATAGCGAGCCACCTTGGTGAACCACTTGTTCCTCATAGCCTTAGGCCATGTCCACATGTAGCAGGGTATCTGGGAAACTGCATATTTTTATACTTTACTTTATATTTTCGTCCACACAAACAGCTTTACGTCACTACAAATGATGTTTTCTGAAAACTCCAACCGAAGTGAAAATTTTGGAAAGATCCAGTTTCATGGTTTCGAGTAGATGTAAATGGGGTTTTCAGTTCTCAAATGTCACAGCTGAATGAATTACGTAGGCTCACTCTGATTGGCTGGCACAGGTTTCACGTCTGTACACTGCCAAACATGGGTTTGGCATGCCTCGAGCCACACTTATAGGCAGATTTGCCTGCTGTGAGGACTAAAGTATTTTAAAAAACGAATGAAGGGGAGATATTGGTTTTTGAAAATGCCCAGCTATGTGCGGACATAGCCGAAGGTTAATCATGACTGGTCTCTCTCTTGTAAAGCCATCTGTGCAAAACATAAATAAATAATAAATAAATAAATAAATATAGATTTAATAAAGAATCAAAAGTAGGGAACATTTTTTTGGGTTGATAATTTTTTGAATGACTTGAACATCTTGTTTCTTCAGACTTCAATCATCCAGTCCACCAAACAAAACTCAATGGCAGAACAAACTGTTTGGAATTGGCGGAGAAAATTCAGCAAATTTTTCATGGGCAAAACCCAAATACTCTGCTCTGCTGCTCATCACACACAAGCATGTTCCTTATAAATGTGGCTCCATTTAAAGTAGAATAAACAGGCTTAACACTGTAAGATTTGTTGCTAAGAAGAATTGTTTGAACAAAGAAATGATGCACCAAACGCAATTTCCATTCATTTTTGTTCTAAGTTTAAATCATCTGTCTTCAACCTAAGTTAAGTAACTTTCAGACCATTTAGTCAGCAGATTTTAAAAGATCTTAGAAAATTATGACACTGGTACACTTTACCCGATATATGTGTGCGATGAATGAATGTGTGTGTTGAATAAATGTTGAATCCTGAAGAGGCTGGTCCCCATAAGAGGTGAAGCCCTAGCTTCCTGACAAACACCTAGCATGAGTTTGTCAGTCAAATCAGCTCAGCCCCCAAATAGGCCCAATGATAACTGTTAGCTGAAATAAAATCAAAATGAAAAAAATTAAATTTAAAAAATTAACCATGTAGAGAGTGTAGGAGTGAAGATTTACATGACACATGATTAGGTTTGTTCCATTTCCTCGACTTTTAAGTTCAGCCTCAAGTGGACACTCAAGGAACTGCAAGTTTGTTTGTTTTTTTGTTGTGGGTTTCTTTTTTATCCTCTGGGTTCATTTTCCTCCTTGTGTAATTTTGAAGATAGCTAAAATTGAATGAAGGTAAATTTTAAATGGTGATTAGATGTCTCAAAAGCATACCATGTTTGTCTATGTTTTGTGCTCTGACATTTTAAGTACTGTTATAATAAATGTTGTCTAGTTATAGTAACTGTTGTCTTTTAATGTACTTGCTCCACTATCTTAGTCTCTTTTTCTTAGAGACTTATTTTTCATATTGTTGTGTTAAGAGGAGTGTTTCAGTCTGACCTTGGTAATGCATTACAAATTCATATTCATATTGAATAATCTTATTTCAATTCATATTCTCATGAAGAAGCTAGAAAAAACACTGTGGCTTGGAGAAGCTGCAGTGTTTTAGAGGTGGGGTACTCAGACAGATCAATGAGAAAGTGGAAATGCCCATCATGGCAAAGTTACAACACACAAAGCGCGTATTCTCAGTGCAAAAATATAGTCGGGCTTAACAAGGATCCACTTTTTGTTGCTTTCATTACTGACTTCTGTGTGAAAAACACTACAGATCAGCTCTCACAGATTCTTCTATGCAGATGACATTCTTCTCGTTTCCTAAAACCAAAATAGGCGCCATCAAACGTAACAGCTTCCCACAGTGAGTGAGCCGACTTCCTGTTCTGAGAAAGCTCTTATCAAAACCTAAATTTGTACAAATTACTCCCATGAACCAAACACCACCAGTCTATCTCACAGCAAAATGACCCATTTGGAAAAGCCACCCACCAAAAGAGATACCAGCCAGGACCACCAAAGATCCTGGGAATGAGTCAAAGTCTGTTCCAAACAAATCCCAGATCTCAGACCTGACTCAGAAAGTCTGTGGCCCAGCCACAGCCCATGCACACAAGCCTGTTCTAAACCTGCAGGGACACTTTGTAGTGAATTTCTCTGTGCTGCCACGGGAAAACAAAGAGACGATTTATTCATCTATTCCTGGATTCTGACTGTGCTCAGGTGTGCCCTGCTTCCTCAGACTCATCACTTTCACATCTCAAGGAAAAGAGGCCTGGCAGTCTACTGCTTTTTGTTTCAGTGATGATAAAACCACGACTTAAGAAAGAGACTGTTTTCATTTCAAGACCTCTTCAATCTGTGGCTAAAATAGTCCTAAATTATTGAACTTACTGAAAATCTGCTTTATTGTTTAAGCAAATCCAGCTGCTTGACCTACATATCTGTAGATGTCATTGTGTTAATAGATTTTTTTTAACAATCCCATTATTATCAATTTAATAATCAAAATCAAAGAAGGTTTTCTTTTCAATTGACCATAAATTTCAAATAATTGAATTACTTAAATTATGACGTGGCTCTGCTCCTAGAATACTTTGCTGCAAGTAATATTTTTCAAACCAAACCCCTTAACTTCAACAACTTGGTCTTTCTGAGGGGAAGATACATTTGTACAGCAAAAATTATCTTTAGGGATACTTAAGTAAATCATCTCATATCATATTATACCAAATTATTCCCCTTTATACTGTGTCATATCTTACTGTATCATATTGTACTGTGCAGTATCTTTCTGTATTTTAGTGCCATACTGTATTGAATCTTTTCATGTCTTATTGTGTCATATTGTATTGTATCAAACATTATGGTTTGTATTACATCACATTTTATCATACTGTACCATTTCATATTGTATATCATATCATATCATATCATATCATATCCACTGCATCATACTGTATCATATCTCATTTTATTGTATGAAATGAGAATTTACTGTTAAGTGTTGTATCTTATTTTGTGTGCCATATCATATCAGTGTTTCATGTTGTCATATTATACTGTGCTTTACTTTATTGCATCATTATTCTATTAAGTCATGTTTTATTGTTTCATTCAAGCTTCCAAAACTCTGTTTTAACAGGTATATTGGCCATGTAACTTTGCATCATAAAGCATGTCAGTACGAGAAAAAAAAAAGAATCTGAAATAGAAAATGTTTAGAGGCTATTTAGACATCAAGTCCCAACCTAATAGCTGAGGATATAACAAAAACACCAAAACCAAACATAGAAATACAGCTTATTATCAAGAAGCTATTATGTTAGGGTAGAAGAAATAACGTTTTTTCGTTTTTTTTTTTTTTTTTTTTTTTTTTTTTTTTAAATGCTTGGACTCAATTGACCCAATAATCATTACAGTGCTTTGAGTTGGACTCGCTCCACTAGCTAATATCAAAGCTACTGGACCATCAAATTAAAGTGTAGCCTCTCCCAGATCCTCTCTCTACCTGTCCATTAATGTCATCTATCTGAGCCCTCAGGTCAAAAAAGGGGCATAGCATACACTTAAACCAAAAAGCAGCAACCTGAGTGCCCTGCTGGGCACAGAAACAAAGTCTAAGAGCTTCACTCCAGCCTGAAGTTAGCACAAGAAAAAATAAAATAATAAGTGAATAATAAGTGAATAAATAAATATGGAAAAAGAAGCTCAGCAGCTTTGAGAGATAAAATTGTTGCGTTTTTCTTTTCTTAAAATGTTAAAGCTGTAATATCTTGGTAACATACTTCCCAGTCATGTCACTGTAATGAGCCTTGCTGATGACAAACCAGCTGCATGTTACACTGAAACACCATGGGAGGTCTCGTGCAGAGAGAAATCAAAAAGAAAGCTTGAAGCTAAGTCGAAAAAGTTATACTTAGCTAAGTGCGTCAGCTGCTAAAAATATCATTATCAGGGTACAAACTAAACCACCAGCCACAATTTCAGGACTTCTGATTAGGACACCAACTTCTAACTTTGCAATTAAGTAGTAATTACGGTAATTTTCTTAAATTGCACGATAACTTAAAATCCAAAATTACTTCAACGTGAAAAGACGCTATGGACCTACCGGGCTCCTGTGAGCAGCATCTTCAGCTGATGCAGGGTGTCCTGACTTCTTTGGAGTATTTTCCGTCAGCTGCTCTCTGCTTGCTGCAGTGCGTCTGTCCTGTCAGGGGGGAAAGCGGGTCTGGATGCTCTGCGCAGGTATGAGGGAGCTGGTTACTGCTGTCCGACACACTCGCAGGCTCCGAGAGAAAGGAGGGAGTTCAGAGAAAGTGATGCCACATATAAAAAAAAAATCCTGAACTGCCCACTTTTTTCAGGCAACAATCGGGATGGAGATGGCGCATGCCTGTCAGAGGGGAACAGGGAGGGATGTCATCTAAAATAAGCGATGTTATAGGCTTTGAACACTCAGGAGATGACCTATATGTGTTTATCTGCAGGGAAACGACTAATGCACAGAGCGTCATTTGGATGAAGTAGGTTGAGTCAGTTGGTGCTGCTGCTGCTGCAGGTAATATTGCAGCACAGTCACCTATGGTGGGTAAGCAGGAGGGTGGGAGGGCTGACAGTCCTCTAACTCTGTTAAGTGGACTTTTGATCTTCTGAAGTCACCTTGTTTGACCCTTTTTGTATCACCAACACAGGGTAATGAACTGTCTGCTGCATCCTGGAGCTCAGCTCAGATATTTTCAATGTGTATGTGACGTAGGAACAATAACCTTAATGATGTAAGCAGTGCCAGACGCAAAGTCCTTAACAGGAAAACATGTCCTTTCGAACAACATCACCAATTTATTACCAATACAAAAGAAACTGCAGGATTTGTTTTCTGAGCCTCTTAAAT
Organism: Halichoeres trimaculatus; assembly: GCF_033239565.1. Lineage (NCBI taxonomy): Eukaryota > Metazoa > Chordata > Actinopteri > Labriformes > Labridae > Halichoeres > Halichoeres trimaculatus. Next base: position 12,714,379 of record NW_027437192.1, read on the forward strand.
AACTGGTTTTGGTAGATAGAAATCATCTCCATGGCTTCATTTACATGCCCAAAGGCTGCAAAAGTGAGCTGAGAGCTTTGACCAAACAAAAACACATTATTTTGTACCATCATTTGTCTTGTGCAAGGTGCATTCCTCAGAACAACAGTCTATATGGATTTTAACTGCTCATTAAAGAGTAGTTTCATGTTGTTGCAGGCTGTGGTAATCTATTGATGAGGTGGAATAACCCTCAGTTACATCAAGGAGGCGAAGTTTGGCATACAGACAAGGCAAGGCATATGAGTAAGTCAGATGGCAAGGCATATGAAGAATGAGGATAGGTAGTATGGTGGCCAGTAGGAGTCAGATGATTTGCAATAAAAAAAAGCTTTGCACAAGCAAAAACACAACCACACCAACAAAAAATATGAAAGGAACTGGAACAACACAACGGAAGTACGGCAACCACTGAAGTCAATAAAGGTCAAATTTAGCGGTTTTCTAACAAACTGTTTACTAATGGACTGTTATCCCAATGGACACTGAAAAGTTGTAAAACATTGCTTTCTTTTATAACTTCAGCTGCGATAAATATAGCAAAACAATCTAACACTAATGATATGGCATGACTGATTTTTGAGGCTAATTATAAACGAACATACCCGGTAAAAAATATTATAGAAACATAAGTACCACAAAAGATATGAGAAGGGGAGTCCCAAAAAAGCTGTATTTATCATAGCTGAGTTATAACTTGATAGCATTTTAAATTTGCAAATTGTCTGACACTTACCGGCCACCGTAGAATGGATCCCAAACATACAGGCATTTTACCTAGAAGACCTGGAAGACCTGTGACCAGAAGTCAAAAGATATGTTGAACAAATAAACTCCAGAAAGAATGTGTCTGAAGAATAAAGGCCACACATTGACCAAACTTGTACTTTTACTGACATACAGCTGAAAATTCTCAACTGCTGTGAATACTCTGCATGGTTTGGATGAGGTATGACTACTCTTTAACATCTTTTTATATCTTTCACATATCTGGCTATATAGATGATAAAATGGGGACAAAGTGCGTACAATCCATGCAAAGCTGACAATAGTATCAAATTAACTCAGTAGCTTTAGTGAACACTTTCAAATATCAATTTTTCTGTTTAAGAAACACTAAACTGAGCTTAGAATGACTTATGGAGAACAAGACTCGACCACCTGTCTAAAAATGTGAAGGCTTTGGGTTTGTGCACCAAAATCCTCATAAGTCCACTTGACGCTGGAACCACGTATACACCAGTTTAGAAAAGACAATCTTCACAGCAAAAAAAAAAAAAAAAGTTTAAGGCCCGGTTCAAAAAATGTCTTGAGTATAAAGAGCTCATATTGCTATCTGCACACACTATATGCAGTGTGACTTTTTGGAACTTCTCATTTTTTAAGCTTTCAAACTTACAGCTAACATCCAGAAAAGTTCAAGAAAACAAATGTGTGGAAGGACCTGTGTTTGATTTTAACTGAAATAATTTATTTATGTCAAAGGCATGACTTTACCTCCATCTTAAATAACATATTTTTACCAAAACAACAACCTAAGCCTCATATAGAAAGATTCAGTGCATGGACCTAACAAAACTGCAGCCGTTTGATATACATGTCTGCTTTAGTCACAGCTAACACTAAACAAATGTCTGGTAATGTTCTGCCATTTGCCAATGACTTTTCTGTTAAAGCAGTCTGGGGTTTTCTGATAGCTGTGACAACAACTTTGATTCCTTTGACCACATTTTTAATCCTTTAAGTACTGCTATCTTCAGCCTAATGTCTAATTTCTGCACATTAAGCAATATGCTGCAGGATAGGCTTTTACTCAACTTTACCTGCCATGGCTCTAGAGCAGGTGTACGTCCTGCAGAGTAAATAATTGCTCATGTTGATCCCGTGTAAAATGTATGGCTGAGCTAAAACTGCAGCCATGAATCACATGCTGTACATTTTCTGGGCAGACTTCCTCATCCTGGCACCTGTAAATACTGTAACAGAGGAAAGTAAGGTCAGGGTAAGTGTGGACGTGTGTCCTCTGCAGACACACTGAATGGTGCTTTGTAGTGATCGCGCTGTGACTCGACAGAAGCGGTTGATGCTGCACACCTGAGGAATCTCACATCCAGGTAGCAGCGGGACTGTCTGGGAAGGAAATGTCAAAGTTTAGAGAGCAGTCAGAGATCAGAGGTGTGCTGGAGTCTAACTTTGATTTCCAGCTTTGACAGACTGTCAGTGTGACTCAGATTGATTCAGGAAGAGTCAGCAGTACTGCTCACTGTAAGATGTCATCCTCAGCCCTCAGGGAGGGTTTTCTGTCCAGCTTCAGGCTGACTTTCCCATACCTACCCTTGACATCTGACCTTTGAACTCACCCATCTTAAAGTGGAGTGAATAGAGAAAAGTTACTGGGGGAGATTTTGTGGTAGGATTATTATATCCACAGGTGAAACTAAATTACATTGTGGTGACATTGTTAAGTAATGAGAATACTTTCTTTATCTAATGAAGAAAAACAATTAGAAGAAATTAATCTTAAGCACCAAGCAAGACGTAACGCAAGATTAAAATTCTGGGAAAAAATCATCAAAGAGACTAAAATAAAATTAGTAATAGTCACAGCGACAGTTACTGTTTAACAAACTGTTAAAACATACTGTAAAACTTGAATTTGATGTAAGCTAATGGTTTATTTTGCTACAACAGAAATACAATTTTCACGCATTTTGTAATGATGTTAGCTTAGCTTAGCCAAACAGTTTTAACTTACCTTGATGTGATTGCCCTGTCATATGCTCCTATGATGGGCCCGTATTGGTCTTAAAGTGATTTTCAACAGCATGAACTTTACCCAGGAACTTGGGCCTTTCAAGAACTCTGTATTTTTTCTGAGCAGGAACCGGAGTATGCATTGCAAAGGATTTATTGAATCAGCACTACCAAAAAAAGTCAGGGCACTTAACAATTGGTGGGACAGTTTAAAAAGAGACCCTGTTAATTGCTGATGAATACATTTTTACATTGTAATGACACAGTAAACAAACTTGCATTCTTGAGGACAGCAGTTCTAAACTCGATATATCCTTCGATACATTTGGCTGAAAGTCGCAAGTTTATGATGTCACTCCTTAAACTGTAACATGGTAGGCAAACAGGGACACATTCCTACAAGGTTAAAAAAAAAGAAAAACGTCAAGGAGTTACATTAGAAGTACATCAAGTAAATAAGAAGTGTAATATTACTATGGTAAGTGGGTGGAATGAACACTGCAGGTAGTCGGCCAATCAAAAAGCATTCAGAATTGCAAGATTTCTTTGAATTCCTGGAAAATACAACCCCACAAACAGAGGACAGTACAGTCCACACATCTTCCACTTGGATTATGAACTCATATGTTTGCAAGCAGGATGCAGTAAGCATGACTTAAACTTGCAGTAGTATATTCAACATTTCTGAAGAGTTAGTTTAACTGAGGTACAGGGTTTATTTGCTCTTCTACTTTTGCCAAGCCATCTTCTTATCCACAATGCTTTTAATACCACTACTGAGAGTTAAATCCTGATCATACAAACCATGTTTTCACTCAGACTTCTGCTTCAGAAAACAGAAAAGCTGAGACCTGTACATGTTTTAATTAATAAAATTGTTCATTTCACATGTTTATAATGACTTCATTTAGGCCCCTTATAAACATTTTTTAAAGCTTATACAATTTCCTATATTTTGTGTGATGCAGGGATATTTTCTGTGATCTACTGGTCTGCAAGTGCAAAATCACTCTAAACAAAACAAGTAACAAATCAAGCCTGGATGAGGTAATTTAAGTCCAAAAGGAAAACTGAGGGTAGTATTTTGACTTCATGTTTCAGCTCCCTGCTGTAACCTCCTGAGGTTATATACAAGAATTTACAGAGACGTTTAGTAAGATCAAACATACTGTAAAACATGCATGCAGGCTGCACTTCAGACCTGCATCCAAGCTAACGCTACATTTTCCAGCATCCTTCAAAAAGCTAGCCTGTAATCAGGCACTATCATTATAATGTAGCTGAGCTTAGATCATCATGTGAGTCAAGAGCAATGGTCAAATTTAGTTTTTAAGTGTCTTCAGATGTTCTTGAAATGTCAAAGTCCTGCTGTTTCTCGAATGGTCAGAAAAATACCAGTTTAACCCTGCAGGAGTGGATTACGTGAAATAAATTCAGATGCAAATGGTCACCTCATTTTTGCCAGTGAACAAAGATCTACTCTCGCAGTTTTATAGTCAACTCCTCTCCTGACACGTGCAACCAACACCACCAGGTGGGATTCATTAGTTTACGTGGCTGAAAAGCAAATATGACTCAGCTAAAAGACAGAGCACAGCCTGCAGTTTATTTTTAAGTATTCCTGATTCTGCTTGAGTCATGTTCAGTGGTTCTTTTAACTGGGTTACCAGAACTGCTGTCAGTAAACCACAGATGACTTGATGGTCATCTAAACGCTCAGTCTACCATGCACACGTTCAGACTGACATAAATCTGTGATGTGTGTGTGTGTGCATGGAAAAAAAATGAAAGACAAATGAAGCGACACAAAGCTTCCACTTCACAAACGTTACACATCACCTTGGTGCAATCCCAGACTGAAATCCCCGTGCTATGACAGAAAAGACAACCAGCCTTTGAATCATTTTTCCTCCCATAAAAGCAAAACCTCAAAACCCAGTTTCCGCTGACTGGCTGCTTTTATTCCCTCATGGATGCAGAGTGGCAGAGAGGCAAACTGGTTCAGGAGAGGCGAGTCTGGGAAAAGTGCCTTTCTCATCCAATGGGCCAAACCAACCACTAGCCGTGCTTTTTGCATGATGTTTCTGCACCAACCAGAAATTAGGGTATAGAGAGCCACTGTGAAATTCTGATGCAGTTAAATTATCTGTGACACATCATTTCTGTGTTATAACCTGGCAACAAAAGTTAGTTGCTTCTCCAGCTGGAGATCTGGCAACAAGTGAAACTGGTATTATGGTAAATCAATACTGGCGGTTAACCAGTGAGGAGCAGGAAACTTTGAAGGCAGCTGCCATGTTACAAATAAATTAATGGCTGAGGATAAGCTTCAAGGAGACTGGGCCTCCATGTGATAGATACCAAAAAACCTGGGTGTTTATAGCAATAATCAGCTTTTTCATGCAAAGTTTGTCTTTAAGGGTTGACAGCTCTCTAAAGAGTGGAAAATGAAGTTTGAGACAGAGCCACAGTCAGAAATTTAGAGATTTTTAAGTCCAGTGGGTACAAATGTTATATTTTTTTCTTTTTCCTTTTTTTTTTTTAAATTAAGGCGCTCCAGTATTGCCAAGTAATGAGGTTGTGCACTGCACGAGGTTAGTAATCAAACACTGGGCCGGGATTTAAATCTGACCTCAGGCACCTTTCCTGCCCTGTCCTCTCCTACTGAAGATACAAAAAAGAGGTACTTAAAAAAACAAACTTGCTTTCATTTTTTTTCCTCGATTAATGTGGATTTCTATGTTTTTATATTTATTTTTATTTAATTACTTATTCAAAAAGGATATATACATATATATGTATATACATACCATATTATTTGTGTCTAGCAGTGAGTTAGCACTACAGTTCTACAATTTCATTAAGCGGATGCATATGTCCAAAGTGATGGACAGTGGCAAGTGGCAACTGAGAAATGAAGCTGATGAAGAAGAGCGAAAAACTGCAGTTCCTAGAGTGTCCACTAGAGGATAACTCCAGAAGTACCAGAGACCACATACACACCCATTCAAAAAAAGCTGATCTTTGCAGCAAAAATATCCAAATAAAGCAGTTTTAATCTAATTAGCTAACTTTTAAAACACACGCTGTCCTGTGATGAATAGGAGTTGTGCATCATTAAAGTCACAGCTGACCTGACTGACAGGTGATCTGTAGCTGTGAGCTAGCAGGCTAAAAACCCTGCCTCAATGCTTCTTGTTGATGACCAAAAGTTAGGTTAAATCTACAATTTCAATATGGCGCCTACTTATGAAATAAATGGTGGGATGACGTCACGTCACAGAGATTATGTCAATGTATTATACAGTCTATGGTTGGCACACACAATCAGATGACATGACAATAGAAACATGGAAAAACAATGATTGTTTAATGATAAATAAAGCTCTTGTGAATCCTTTTCTATTTCTTCCAACAGAGTCATTTTTAATAAAGCCTACTTCTTCTTGTAAGGTTTTCTTTTTTGTTAACAATCAGGCACTGAGGGACCCTGTTAGTTTTATGTTATGGTGTTTTGAGATTCATAACCCTAAATATGTATTATTTAAGTTACTGTAGGGCATGCAAGAAAAACGTTACAAGTTGAGAGTCTGAATGTGTCGACCAGCTGGAGAAAGTGGGTTCAACAGCTCGTTTAAAAATAGCTCTCAACATTTAGAAGAACCTTTCCACAGCAGACTTTTGACCCATTTGAGCAGAAAAGGCTCTGTTGTAACTAATGACATTCACAGTTGCTCTGTTCACCTTACTGCAGTAATGCGTATAAGTACCCAGCATTTACATTAGCGATGCTGTCACACATCTAAAAAGGGACAATTTCACATGTGACAAACTTTCTGCTTGTGCTGATTTTGGAGGCTCTGATGAGGATGGAGTGATATCTCCTATCTACCTGTTTGCTGGTTTTATGCTATACATTTAATAGGTCTCATTTTTTTGTAAATAAGGAACCTCATCTGTCCTCGTTTCAAAACTTGCTTGTTTCTGATTGAAAACCTTGGCAAAGGAAAATGACTGAAATCTCTCTACGTATTCAGTGGTCTTGACGTTAACATGTATAGTTTTCTTATCCAAGTTACATAACAGAGCTGAACTTAAGTGGTCATGCATTCAAGGCTGAGGTCATGTTTGAAACCTCACCTAAACGCTGTTAGACATCACAGTAATAACACGCGGTGCCAGTTTATGAAGAGTCAAATGAGGTGAGTGAAAGCTTGGTTAAACCCATCCAGTCTGTGTAGTCTCCTTCCAGACCATTTCCTTCTCCACTCTGCTTCCCAGACTCTTAGGAAAGACAGGCTCATTTGTCTCAAGGCTTTGAGTTTTGGAGCACAGCATGTCTGGGCTTCTGTAAAATAATATGACTGATTCAAGTCTTATAAACAATCCAAACAAGCAGAAATTATTATTATCATTTTTAACGTATACAAGCTGATTATATACCAATGCTTTTCTTTTTTTTCCACGTACTGTTTCATTCCTGGAGAGTAAATCATAGTGTGTGCCTTGTTCCAGAAGAACTGCAAATTTTTCCTTCCCAACATAAAGCCACTGAATGGTGATAGATTTAAGAAAAAACTTTTTTTTTGTGTGGTTTAGTTGCCAAACTTCTGTGAAAGGGACAAGCCTCTTAAATGAACAGATGCTCTGACATGTTCACCTTGTATCTCTGTTTGGTGCTGTAGAAAGAGTTTATAATGGATTCATGAGAGAATCATGCTTAAAAAGCTGACCGCTGATGCTGAAGACATAACTGATGAGAGGTAATGGAAACAGAAAATATTAAAGCTGAAATATTAAGGTGAAAGAGGTTAAAATGGGTCATTGCCCTTAATGAACTGCAGAGGTTTGAACTTATTCTTTGGGTGTCAGCACATGGTAGCCTTTTTTTAGATTACAGTCTTTTAGCAACTGATAATAAAGAAGATGAGAGCAGGTTTAAAGTTGAAGAATTTAAAGGGGCTGTGAGGAGTTTCAAAGTGACCTTGAAAAAGGCTCCCTTATGCCTGATCATAATCCACACTTTAAAATGAGATTATCAGCACCAATATTACTGGTTACAGGTTATTTTAAATTGCTACTTCTTAGCTTCCAGTTTGGGTTGCCCTGGACCGGATTGATCTACAGCACGTCGAGGTCTCCATGACAAGACCACGCTGGCTGACGGGGTTTAGCAGTGAGAAGAGATAAAACACAGAGATCTGTGTTAATCTCTACTAAAAACAATTTCTATGACTAATTTTGTAGTGATGGTGGACAGCCAGACAGAAAAAGGACAGAAGGGCAGAGGAGTGCTAAATGGGAGAGTGATGCAGCCTGAGCTAAAGGCAAATTAGCCTTTAGCAGCCTTAAGCAATTGGCCTTTAGTAAAGAAAATAGTTTTAATACAATCTCCATTTATTTCCAAATCAAACACACGCCTCACTAAAAGTAATTTACAACAGTGTGCAGACACTCCGGGCCACAAGGTGGCGAAGGAGTACAATCAAAACTGCACAGCATCTTTAAGTACTTCCACTAAATTGTAAGGGAAATGTTTGGTGAACAGGTGATTACGCAAAATAGAATCCTGACAGGGTGAGACACGGTGAGATAGGATGATGACGGGATGCTGACAGATTCACCTTTCTGGAGGTGGATTATCCCAGTGCCATTTAAGCAATTCAGAATATTCAACCATTGTTGTGATTGTTTTTTGACCAATTAAAATAAGTGCTTTATATAAAACTCTCAAAAATGATGAAATTGATAACCATTGATGACCCATCATACTTGTGACATTTATTAACATCAATAAAAAGAAACAAAGAACTATTGAAGCTGTATTAATTGAGGAAATCTGGAAGTTTAAGTTAGTGAGCAGCTTTTTCTGCATGCTTGATTCTTCTTCTTACAACCCCGACTTCTGTATGTTGCCTTTAAGCCTTTTTCACTGCCATTTCCTTACAGTCTCTTATTGATCTGTTAGACTCCTCTCAGAACAAACTGTCTCCAAAAGCCCTGTGAAAACATGATTGTGGTCTGAATGTCTCTGATTGCTGCGCTCAGTACCAGTATGAACTCTGGTGCCTCCTGTTCTCCTGGATGCCCAGTTTCTCCATGACTTCTTCCTCCAGGGTTTTCAGAGATGGTACATAGGTCTTTTCTAGAGTGTCTTCTGGACTGGTGTCTTTGGGACCATCTGTGAGTGTTAGAAGAGAAGGAGGCCACATGTCAGAAATGTAGATATTTCAAAAAGCATTGCCAAAAAACCTCACATTTAGATATGCCACTTTATGTAGACAGAAAGGAAAATAGTTCACAAAAATTCTAATGACGATGTTTGTTTTAGTTACAAAAGAAAAATCATCTTTCTGAAACTCAGACAGCAAGACATAGCAAATGAAATAAGCAAGACTTTAATTATTTTTGGAAGGTTATTAAGTTTACACGTCTCATGTATTTCTTATTTGGAAAGAATTGTGTCTCTGAAACTGTAAATCAATCACTCTGCGTAACTCAGGAATCTATTTTTAGAGTGTAAGTCTTAACAGGGTGGAAAATTGGGAGAAAACCAGCTGACGTTAAGCTAACACAGGATATAAACTGGTGACTGAAAAGAATGCCTCTCTGTTCCCAACACACATAAACACTCACCTTTCCACTGCTGTGGAACAATGCCGTCTCGTCGCTCCACCACTGGTTTCGGGATGATGCGACCCGTCCTAAGAGACACTCGGACCTTGTCGCCCTCTTCTGTGAATTTCCACTCCACTTCAGTGGGCTTTCTGGTAGATCACAAATTAGATTGTAAATAATACTGGAATACTGCTTGATAGTCTGTCACTTAGGGACAGATCCATTTAACTTTTTCGGTTAAATTTGTAGAAAAAAAAAGGTTTGTGCGGTTATGTGTGTGTATCTTGCAGCACATTATCATCAACCGGGCAGCTAGGTACCTGTCTGAAGGGTCAATGAGGGCAACATTGCGAAGTAAGATGGGAGCCTCGGTGGCGATATACGTCCCACGGTAGTCCCAAGTTTTCCCGATATACCTGTGATGCTAAGACAGAAAACAAGGGTTCATTGATGAAACCAAATAGGTGGTACTGAAATGGCTTGTTATAGTGCACTTCGGTGGTTGCTGCACCCTGACTCCAGACATCTGGCTCCATCTGGTGGAGCTAAAAATTAATACAAAGCATTTTACAATGGTGCTGTTACAACTTTTGCCGTTAACTGAATTTCCTTTAGGAAAATTATATACTTAGAGGGTGGCTTGTCGCAGACAAACCTGTCTGCTTTTATTGATAGAACTATGATTTTCTTACTGTATTCATTCCCTCGACCATGACCCAGTTTCTCTTTCTGAAAACTTGGATCACTTTTCCTTGCTTTCCTTTGTCCTTCCCTTCAAGAATCTCAACCTGAAAGAGACAAACAAACAGAGCAATAACTTAGAATGAACAGAAGCTGAACATTACCTTTAGCATAGGTAATACAACAGTGGCAACACTAAAGCTGATTCTCAACAGTGGATGAAACTATTTCATCTGGCACATTTTTTAAGCCTTCATTGAGCATATTGTGCTACAGATGCCTTAACATTGTAAGCTTTACCAACACACAAGTAATAAAGGTGAGTATTGAAGTTTGATTATTGTGGGGTTGTTGTTTTTTTTAAATTGCAGTGTTCATTTTGTTAAAGGAAACTATAAAATCAACCAATTTATTCCCAACAGATGTGTCAAGCTAAAATAATTTCTTGAAGCAAAAACATTGTAGGTCACATGTTTTGTTTTTGTAAGGGGACAAAAAATTTTGTGGGAGACAGTTGAACGTTCAAACCCACAATATTTTCCCACTGTGGCTCTTCTGTCCAAATACAAGCAATGCACCCCTGTAGCAGGCATGTAAAGGTGTGATATCGTCCTTATACTGTGTCCATAGCACTTGTCTGAAGCTAGAAATTAAAAAAAAAAAAAGTGTCAACAGAAGGAGTTTTGCTGCTCTACTCGACATAAGAGTTAGGCTCATTCTTCTATAACATCACTTTCATCTATGTGTAATGACCTTTCCTTACTCTCATAATAAATCAGCAGAGACAGCACAGCAGCTTTATATTGAGAGGACATTAGGCTGAAAAAATCAACAAAGGTATTGGACATGCAACAGGTAACTTGTTGTTGAGGAATTTGCCTAAACACTTGGTACAGCCTTAACACTGATCTCTGAGCTAGTACTGGGGAACTTATACCGACAAGCTTCAATTTTCTCTTCTTGTATTGTGATTCCCGTATTGTGAAAGAAACTCACCCTGTCCCCCCTCAACACGGACCAGTCCTCTTGTGCTATGGGCTCCACAAACACCTTTCTCCTCTGCTTGCCCGGAGGATTTCGTCTCTTTGCAGCAGCTGTCCAGGGTCTGTTTGTGCCATAGCGGTAGTCTTTGGGCACGACGACCCTGGCTGCCATAGAGAGGACAGCTGTAAGCCTCATTGTGCTGCAGGAGGAAAAAGAAAAGGATGAATTGAGAGCTTAAATGATGAAGGCGTCACCTTCCTGCCAAAACATAAGCTATGCTAACTTTGCTTAGCGGAGGAGGAATTATTAAGATTGGGTTTAGCGGCGTATCATGTATACATTTTTTTCTAACACATACAGGAAATCTTATCTTGAACTTCTACATGAAAAATGAACAATCTCTTAAGCGTTGTTTTACGAAAATCGAGCTAGTACTACAGCATCCACACATCTTACCCTCTGTTGATATCAATGTCACATGTACTTCACCCACTACAGCCAGCACAAAGAAGCAGCGCCACCCCGTGGACTGGAGGAGAGACCTGGTATCACGCATGCGCAGTGGTCGGCTAATGCGTCAGCCAGTGGACAGCTAAGATGTCAGATGGTATGAAGGAAGGTCGCTGATTAGCAACATGATTAGCAACTATCAACTTTTTAAATCAAATAGTTTTTAAAAATTCAATTAATAAATATGGTGTCTTTATTCATTGTATTGATAGCTACGTATTTTAAAAAAGTATTCATATTAGAAATGAATCCTGCAAAAATGTAATTGAAGGAACATAACATTGAGTAACCAATTTTATTATTTTCTTTAATTTATATCAGTATGAACCCCGTTTCAGTCGGAACCAGATTTTTTTTCTAAATTTAACTATTGAAGCCCTAAGCAGACATGCATGCAAACCATAGACTGTATTTACTACTTGCTCACATAACCAGAAATTGTGTTGTCTTGAGACTCTGACCCATACTTCTCGAAATCTCAAAGTAAAGATTTTCTCATGATAGTTTTCTATCTATAGAGATCCCCTAATTTTAAGTTGAAATCGAGGGGGAAAAAAGCCAAAAGGCTTTCATACAAATCTGCAAATTGGCTTCAGTTTTATTATTATTTGTATTGTTATTTGTATTGTTATGTTTGTTAATCTTGCTCTTATGTTTTCAGCTCTTACAGTTTGCTTATTTTTTTGTTAAAGTCCCCCTCTTTTTTGAGTTACTTCAGACCACATTTAAGTCTCACTGTGACACGGCAAAGTGATATCCAAAAGATTCCGCTAAAAGAAGGCTACAGTTTCTGAGAATTAAACATTAGGCAAGCTTCAGCAGTCAGTTAACTGGAAAAATAAGCACCAGCTGTCTCAGAGGATGGCTACAAGTCAGTATTTCCAAGTAAACTCCATACCCAAAGGATACAATGAGAAAATAAGAAGTGAACATGGAATTAATAATATCTCTGACCAGATTCAAACAAGTCCCATGACATGTTCAAAGATGTCAGGTCTTGTTGCTAAACATCAAATCTAGTTCAGCTATCATGGTCCCAAAGCCCCAAACTGTGCTGCAGGGTTCTCTCAGGATCAAATTACTTGTGACAAGTATCATAGTATTAAACATTTTCAACAGGGGAAAAACAAGACATGAAATGATTAATCAGGTGTAACATGGGGAGATTCTACACAACATAAAACAAGGACAATCCTGACTAAAATTAGATTTGTACGTCCTTTTTAAAACAGGAGTGGATTAAGTTGAACTCAAAAAGCAATCATAAGCACAGACCTCCGTTAAGCATATTGTGATTCTCACCCAACACTTTAGTCCTACTTTAATTTTATACTCTCTTTCAGCAGACTGTCTGCTACACTTAGGTTTGTATGATAATATGTTACCTGACAGTGTTAATTAGTGGAATTACGATGACTCAGTACATATTTCATATTCCAGATCTTAGTTTCCAGAATATTGCCAGGATCTGGACCGTACTTTTACATGTGTCAGAAATTATGGTGACATTGTCTTGTATTGTTTTGCAAAGCAATCCAACCATTTATCATGGAGTTGTATACACATATGGTGAAAACGGCCCCATCTCACGATGATAGGGAATCCTTTAAAAAAATACTGGATCCAGACGGTGATCTGGATCACCTCCAAAATTCAATCACTTCTTCCTTATCCCATTTTCAACATTTCCTAAAAATTACATCATGATCCATTTGTTAGTTTTTGAGTTATGTTCATCACAGACTAACAGACGGACAAACTACCAAAAACATAACCTCCTTGGCAGTGGTAAGAAAAACTGGTCGAATTTTAGGCACATAAAAGACCAAACACTGTTTTTTTCTGTAATCGACAATTTTATTAAATGGACTGGCAGCTACAACAGTAAACTAAGCAGCAGATTAAGATGAATGACAGCTTCTGAAAGCAACTGAGAAAGCTAAACCAAGAATTACACTGTAATGCCAAATGATACCCTTGGAATTACGACACTATATTTGAATGGGCCACTTTGATCATTCAATAGCAGTCAGGGTTATTTTCACTTTTAAAAGCAGTGATCTCACTTAGGTTGATCATTTGATTCACTGTGGGCTCACACTGTCAAATACACAAATGTATACACTCAAACAAGGACAGTCAAGTAACACAATGAGCTAGGCGAGCATTTAGAAAACCTCTGAACTATGAAATCACTATGTGAAAATCAACACCACATTTTGAAGCATGTTGTCCAAATAAATGTTGAAATGAAACACATTCTTAAAACATCACAACTTTGTTTCGCTTTGAAAATAATGGTAAGACCACTGAAATCAAACGGCCTTAAATTCCAGTTAAGAGGGCTAAAGAAAAAAAAAAATCTTAGCTCACATTATTAAATAAAATTGTCAAAGCTGGAAAAAATATATTTGGTACAATCAATTACTGAATGTATTTCTCTGCAATAATATCTCCAGAAGTGAGCAATGGCAGCATTCATGTGAGATTAATAATGGATTGCAATAAGTATCTGAGAGATGAGTTATTGAATTTTTTTGAAGAATTTGTTGAGCAATTTATCCAGAGAAAATAGTGACAGGTTACTTTTACCACCAATAGCACAGCTCAAGCTTGACTTTAAAATATCAAGTGCAAGCAACATTCAGGAATGTCTTTCAGCTTTTAATAAACACATCAGCAAAACAAAGTTTCACAAGGGCTTTGCAAAGTTAATGTTTGAATCCTAAAATGCAACCCCAATTCCAAAAGGCTGGGACACTTTGTAAAATGTTGTTTAAACCAGACTTTCATGGTTTGGCTATCGCTGAAACTCAATTTTTAGATGACAACAGCAGCAAAAAAAAAAATCAAATGTTGATACTGAAAAATGGTATGGTTTATGAAAGTATCTTCTCATTTTAAATTCAATGCCAGCAATACAAATGAAATCAGAGTAGGGACAACAAAAACTGAAAAATGTGTGTAATCTGTGGCACATCATGAAACAAAAAATACTAAAAAGGCGACCCTAAACCAGTGAGCTGCTTAAATCCTTTATCAGGCAAGAAAAGAAACTTTACACTTTCCAGACTTCAGAAAGTGTCCCCTCAGTTCTCAAACGTTAACAGAATTTTGTTAACTCATTAACTTCTGTCCCATCATGAAACGTGTTGCTGGCATTATTTCTAAAATGACTGTATATTTTTCACAACACAATAAAATCTTAGTTTTTAACTTTTGTTATTTTCGCACTGTTAACCAAATACAAGTTTCAAATGATCTTCAAACCATCGAGTTCTGTTTTCGTTAACATTTTACACTTTTTTGGACTTGAGGTTGTCATCCTTCTTTAACGGGTTATATATATATTTATATATATTATCTAGTTAAATTAAGCACATAATTTGGTCACCTGCATTAAGCACAAACAATGTAAAGCAACAAAACCTGTGTTGCAAAAAACGCAGAGAAGTACATCATAAATGAGGGGGAGAGAATCTTAAGGTGCAACCCATCTTATAACCACTGACTAAATGTAGGGCTAAGGCCGAGAAGCTAGGCAAAACAGACAGAAATAAAACTTTATCTATGAACTTAAGCTGAGAAAGTGTGAAATTTGTTCTTATTCCTGTACAATATCTAAGTTTTAAAACCATCAAATGGGAGCTTTTATCTGTTTTGTGGTTAAATGTTCTTCTTTTAGTCATCTTTACGTATTTTGTTTTCCCTCACGAATGAAAAAATGTTTTGACACTGAGCATTCAGTCTTTGTAATTATGTAATTGCACTTAGAAATAAAAAATATATACACACCAAAATCCCATTTATACATGAGCCTTAAAGTGCTCATTTCAGTTATTTGGAATCAGATTAGCAAACCTTTTTTTGTGTCTGGGATATATGATATCCCAAATAATGGCAAATAATGATTTGTTTATGTCTCAATACAAACACTCAGGTTTTTTAAAATTCTCCTATTATTTAAAGAGCTGAAATCTGGCACCCTGCAGGTAATCATGTTGATGCTCAAATTCCAGAGAAAAGTGTAGAAGGTTCTTGTTTTTCTTCTGGGAGTTGACGTTAAGCGCTGTCTGTCACAGGCTGCAGGGAGAAGGGTGGAGAGCAATTATTAGACCTAGTCTCTATATTCACATATATATTAATGAATTAAAAATTATATCAGTGGTACTTTTGTCATATCTAAATCCAAGCTCAAAACGTGACACTGTGTCTCACCTTCTCTGCCGTTAGCTGACCTCCTGCTGCGGCGTTTTCCTGGGCCTCTGGTTTCAACTCGCTCTGTGAGGAGGGAGTTGTCGCCTTGGGTGCAGCTACATCGTTGAGCTTTGTCTCTGCATTCGACTTGTTGCCGTCTACTTTAGCGTCGCTCCCCGCCTCTGTATCCTTCGGCCTCTTGGGAGAAGCCTTAAACAAGGTTTGACAAGTGTCAGAACCAGCAACAGTGGGCTCTTTATTTTGTTTGTGGTAGACTCAAAGCCTCACCTCCGTGGACTCCTCTGCTTTTCGCTTGGCTCCTCCCCTCTCGTTCTTCTCATCGATGACGAGGGCCCCTTCATCTTCGTCACTGCTGCCCTCAGCATCAGGTTTCTCTGAACCTCCGGTGTCTCCTGCTCCTTCTGATGCGTTCTCCTTCTTTGATGACTGCAGGTAGCCATGGAAAAATTACAGTCAATGACAAGGGCATGGTTCCATTTTGTGAGCAAAAAGATTTGTGCCATGTTGAACACTCACTCAGATTTAAGAGAGGAAGGACCAATGTGCCAATTTTTAAACCAAGCATGGAGTTTTGAGATTGCGTGACAGTTTTTCACAAAAAGCACAAGTGGTTTAACAGTTGTGTTCAGTTGCACTGTCTTGATAGATGCATGTCAGCTACAAAAGCTATTTGTTGTTTTGGTTTAAAAATAAAATTTTTCAATAGATCTTAACACACACCTCATAGCCTTCATGTGTGACAGTGGGGTTGTTCTCAATCTCCCAGAGTCCTTCAGAGAAGCCTTTCCTCTTATTCGGTTTCCCAAACTTCTCCTTGTTTTCATCATAGGGTAACAAATCTTTGGCACCCAAGAATGCCCTATGAGGAGACAAGATTTTTAAAAGTTATTTCATTAAATGACACAATATTAAATGTTGATCAAGATGGGTAAAGGCTGAGTACAATTATTGTACTTGAATATGTTACACAAAAACACACAACTGATTCTGCCAGCACAAAAAAACTGCAATGGGAATAGTGTTAATGTGCATTTGACTTTCATGTTTCTTTTTAAGGAAATTGATATTCCAGACTCAATAGCATAAACAACACAAACACACTTTACTCACGTCTCATGTGTTCCAAAAAAGAACACCTGGTACTTGTTTGAAGGAGACTTCACTGCTCCTTCAGGTAACTCATCAATCTGTTAAAAATGATACAGAGGAAACAATGTAACAATTCTGCTCTTTGAATGTTGAAATGCTTAACAACAAAACAAAAGTAGAGGAGTCAAAGTAATGTTAGATTCAGATGTCAAGTAAATAATAGCAGTCTTGTGCTATATAAGGCTCTATCAAGTTGACAAGCTCACAACATTGATTGTTGAGTGCTTTGGTCAGCTTAGTTGGCTGAACCAGCAACTGTAAAACTCCCTTGAATGTGAACTCCTATACAGAGCCATTTGAGGACAGGGGTCACTCTGCTTTTCCTCACTTCCAACATATTCAGTTAGACTCCACCACTAGGGTCATGTTTGTGTTTTTAAAAGTGTACAGCATGGCGTCCGATGCCTCTGCCACACAGGCCTTTTGAAAAATGTGGCCACTGTGTAAGTAGGTGGTAGGTGGGGCAGGGCCTGTTGCCTGCTGACATGGTTTATATCTGATAGGACTGAGAAAAAGGAGGGAAAAAGCAGAGAGAAATTCAGAAACTAAGAGCACATTTTTTGTTGTATTTTGCAGATTCAAAGGATTTTTTTCCCTATGAGCAATAATTTGTATCACTCAATATCTTACACAGAGTTTCTCTTGCAGTTAAAGGGTTAGTTGTGGACAGCATTTCCAAGTTTTTCATTTTAAAAGTTTAACAGTTTAGGTCAAGACTTAAGTTACAAACACTTCTGCTATTTTAATTCAATTAAAAGATGTATAAACAGTTAGCTTAAACTATTAATGAAGCTCTAAATAAGGCTCCACTTTACAGGGAAACACACGCTGACCTTATTTGACTTCATTTTTCATTTTTTTGTCATGTCAAATGTGAGGAAACACTGACGGCAAAGTGAGGGTACTGTGTATGTGTGGACCAGATAGACATTACGTTATACCAACTGTTTATTTTTAGCCTTGAGCAATTTGTAACGTAATGGAAGTAATTAAATGTTACGAGCAGAAAAAAACACTGCTACTAGTTGCAACAAGTGTGGTCAGACAGGCGTGTTTACTGAGCACCAAAGCATATGGCTACACCACTAGGCATGTGTGGTCTCTAACGCAACAGTTATTAAAACGATAAACAAAACTTTTTTGAGGACTATCTTTGCAAAGTGGTGTCGTGGTTTCGAGTCTGTGTCAGCTACTTTCACCCTAACAACCAAATAACGTACCCTACTGAGCAGACGTTAACCTGTGTATTACATGACCGTTACTTCGAAGGCGACGTTCTGATAATCTAACTGCTATTTTTAACGGTTCAGATTAATTAGCCTAAAAGGCCCCAGGAGATGATAATGGCACATGAAAAGCAGCACTTGTGGAAAACGGGAGTGAAATGCTACAGTGACTTTAATATTCGCCAATATGGGAGATGAAACGTCTGTCTACACGATGAATCACCCGAAAGAAATGTGCAACTGCATACACTGGTTTGCTCTGCTGATGCTAGGCAATGTTAGCTCACACGACCAAGCACGGCTAACTCATGGTAGCTAACGCTTACTGCTATTAGGCCTCGCGGGTAAACAAGTGATAAAAGCAGTGAAGGAGAGGGACTGAAATGAACACCAAACCCAAAGCTGGAAACGAGATCTTCAACGCTTGAGTGCTTACCCTCGCAGGCCAGTGTGGGTATCCCTTCATTTTAGCAAACACAAGATCTCCAGGTTTGTATTCTCTTTGCCTGTTGGACCTCGGCATTTTTCTTGCAAAAAATAGCTCGTAATGTCAGATTATAATTAAAGCAAGCGATGTAGTTTTTCAACGTGGTACAGTATCCACAAGGGTCAACACCTGCAGCAAATAATCCAAACCTCGGTTTATCATCAAATTAACCAGGCGCGGAAAACTGGAGCGGAGACGCCGCGGGTGACTTTTTCGAGAAATCTGTGAACTGTAACCACGGCCGAGAAAACGACACAGCGGTATTACGTCTAAACAACGTTAGAGTTTTAACGACGAAATGTTTGACTAAGTGGTTTTATCGTTTTCCAATACGCTACTTGCTCTTCCCTCGCACTGTTTGGGTTTGAAACTGAAACCCGCTTCCCACTTTGCAGACGCGCCCCCAGTGTTGGGTGAAGCTGCAGAGTTGGCGCCCCCGCTGGCCAAAACTATGTACTAAACGTAAAACCACCAATTCTGTTCAACACATTTAAAGCAAAATAAAATTTTTCCTTTTCACTATCTCTGAGGCTGCCCTGTTCAGAATTTCCTGAGAGATGTTCTTGTCCTTTCACATGTTACAGGTGTGAAACTAACAATGTGTGCACAGGCCACACATCCTTGGAATACTTACTGAAAACTGCAGACGGATCAAGATGGATAAAAAAAAAATAGTACTACTACAAGCAAAGGACATCATAGCCAAATCCTGGAGATCTGTAACCAATCTGCTACAGATCTGTTTGTTTGTAAGTCTACATTCTTTTGCACATGAGGAACTTACTTTTATAATCAAGGGGTTAACATTGTACATTCGAGAAAATTTAAGATTTATTTTATGCCCTGAAAAAATACCATACTGATGTGATGATTTAAGAAAAAAATCTAAAAAGATCTTAAAAGAAGTTTATACAGTGCAAAGCAAGCAATCTTTGAAAGATGAGCTGAAATTGTAGGGTGAGTCATGAGGTTACCATGAATTGATAATATCAATACTGATGATAATATGACATTGTGATTCTGTGATGATGTTATGTACCACCCATACCCAACATACTATCATGACACCAAAAAGCAGAGTGTTGACTAGATTAAACATATTGTTATACAAGTTTCTGGCCAAACATGAGAAAATACAATGGCATTGCCCCGAGTGGTATAGTTAACTGTTGTGTTCACTGAAATGCAAAGTTTTGTGTTGAAATAAATTTACTTGAGTTTTGTCTTTAGGTACATTTTTGCACGTCTATTGAGTATTACATAAGATTTATCCTCATCCTCTACACTTAACGGATAAATACTGTAGCTTTGTCTCGCCTACATTTTTTGTAATGTTTTTATGAATTCTTGTTACTCTTTACTTGTGCTCGAAAATCAGCTACTTCTCCTTGTTTTCTTGTTTCTTTCTCTTCTTTTCTTCTCTTTTCTCTTCTTTTTCTTTCTTTTCTGTTCTTGAGTCCAGTCCCAGAAAAAAAAAAAAAAAGTTACTGTATGTGCTGCATGTGGCTTGTTCAAGTCATGTTCTTGCACATTTATATTGCACATCTCCATGGTTGAATGCAAGAGCAGTTGACAAATGTATGTGAATACATTTTTAATGAATTTTCACTGCACTGGGAGCTACATAAACATATTGTTAATTCCAGATAAATGTTTTAATTCAAGTTGTCTGCGATTGTTGCATATTTGGTGGTGTTTTTGTCCTATACTTGATTATTCTTTTTATTTTGGAGCGGCAAATCAGGAATTGTGTGGCATGTGAATATAAAAAAGGAAAAAAAACATGTATCCAATAAACCATTGAATAACATTGTGCACTGTGTGTACTTGACTGCAAAGATGCAATGTTGATAATATTTTCAATGTTTTTTAAGTCGTTTGAGTACTTATTTCACCCCAGTTATGTTTTAAAAACAATACTGAGCAACTTCTATTTGTATTGGTACTTTGACTTTATTAATTATGACGGAAACTTTGTCCACCACTGGTCAATCAGACTTTACCTGTATAGCACTTTTCATATATGTTACAAAAGTAACAAAGCGCTGTACACTTGGGGAAAAAGGAGGACTAAAAATTTGGTGCTGACCAACCGAGGAAATGCTTTCAGGACATATTGATGAGGTAACTATGGTCGCATAATTATTAAAAGATGAGATGTAGTTGGCTTAAAATACGAAACAAAATCAACCAAATTAAAAGAAATAATCATGATAAAACATACTAAAATATCTGGGTAAAAGGAAATAAGATGCTACTTTGAAATTTAAAAATAAGTCATTTAAAAAACTGATTAAAGATAAAGTAAATAACTAAATAAAAACAATAAGCAATTAGTTCAAACATATGAAAAGGTTAATAAATATATATGTAATTATATTAGATCAGATCTGGCTTTTGAAAATGTTTATACTCTGTGAAGCCCTCAGGTTTTTAAGCAGGCTGTTCCTCAGAGTCGGGCCAAAGTTGTAACAAGCTTCTAGCGTTACTGTAAATCAATGTTGATGCACACTCAATCCTTTTGGGGGCGCGCTCTCCCTTCAGTTGCATTTCAATTGATAACAAATAGGAGAAGAAGAAATTCCTGCGCAGAAAGATGCGCAGTTGTTTCCTGAATCAATGATGGAGTCGAATGTTTTGATGGAGTTTAAGGATTAAAATAGCTTTCCTGTTTTGGCGAAACACACACATGCAACATCAACCGCTGATGTGTTTTGTGTGATTTCAGATTAGAGGTGTATTTACTTTGACTTCGCCAGAAGGGGCTCGTTAGCTTCCATCGTTTGCTGCGGCCCAGCTAACATTAGCTCTTTCATTTCATGAGCTCGGTGAGAGGCCCGTTTTTAAGCTGGTGTGTTTTCCTCAAACTATAGCTCCACCTGGAGTAATTAAATTACCCGTGTGGCTACGCTGATCAAAGATTATCCTACCTTTGGAAAGTGTGAGCACGACATCTTGAGACCACATCAAGGAGAAGTTGTAATCCATGTCCACGACTCACTGCAGATCAGCAATCTTCGATAACATCAAAAAACATGTCTTTGGTCGCATACGGCAGCAGTGATGACAGTGATTCAGAAGAAACTCCGAGATCTGCCAATGCAGGTGGGCTCTTCTCTGTCCTGCCTGCTCCTAAAAAGACAGACTCAGCAGGTGGAAAGTACGGACTGAGCAGGGAGGCTAAAGAGAACCCCTCTGCAGGGGACAAAACGTCAAACGATGACCCAGATCATCAGCAATCAAGAGGAGGGCTATTTGCTAGTCTGCCCAAGCCGAGGAAACGAACAGAGCCCGTCAAGATCACGGCACCAGAGATCCATAGACGGGATGTAAGTACTAAGTCAGTTTGGACTCGTACTTGTATAAATTAGCTCTTGCGGTGTGTGAGCAGGAAGTTTCTGATAATTTATGCATTCCCCATCCACAGTCAGACTCAGACGATGAGGAACCAACGAAGAAGAAAACACTGCATCAGGTAAGAAAGACCAACTGTGTGTGATAAAGTCTGGTTTGATGAATAAGACTGATCAGGTCATGGGACTTCACATGTGATGTGAGTCAAAATTGTGTCAAAACACTGGATTTTAACAGGCATCCTGTCTATTTACATGGCCATGTGCTGGCCCCTGATTTTATGTCTTATGTTAGTTCAAAGTATGTGTGGATTTTTGCTAAAAATAAGTTATCATAAAGAAAAACAGACACTATAGGTTATATCCCCAGCTTAAAGAAGAGTAAAAGCAGGTTCCAGCCATATGACAAAGCTACTAATCACTGAACTCATACTGTTCCTTGTTCCCATTTCCCCCTCCAGGGTGGAGGTTCAGGCTTGTCCTCCATATTACCACAACCCAAAAACCTGACAGTGAAGGAGACTGACAGACTCCTGATTCCTCACACACTCACCAAGCGCCAAGAACCCAAAATACCCAAGCCTGGGACGCCAGCCCAGGGTCTGCTTAACTCAAGTGCATCCCCCTCTGCTATCAAAGCTGCAGCAAAGTCAGCCGCCCTGCAGCTGGCGAGACAGATAGCCACAGATGAGCAAGATAACGAGGAGGACATAACCCCACAGAACTACTTTTCTCTGGGAGAGAGCATCCCGTCTGTCCCTGCAGTTGTCCCAAGTCTAGACCCTGAGCCAGTAGCGCCAGTAGCGCCAGCAGAGCCTCTCCCTCTTGCACCCACAGATGAACCCGGCCAGTCTGATGCTCCTCTTGACTTTGGGGGAGGCCAGGAGGGAGCTGGTGCGTGGGGCAGCCAGTATCCTCAGTATCAGCCTTTGGCAGGCCCAGATGCTCAGGTAATCATGTTAATAAAGTACTCGACTGTTTGTTTGTCATTTCAAATGGCTTTACACTAAGCAGCTACGTTTAACTTTGCATGAGTATTTAAGAATAAGTTGAGGCCAATCCACTTCAAAATTCGAAGTGGATCCACTTCTTTGAAAGTGGTGGATCATCTTATTAACAGCTCATTGGATCTAAAAGTAGCTTTGACTCCATGAATAGTTGAGATGTGCATGCACTCACGTGTTATCCAAATTCAAAGTGTAGAGGCTAATATGACAACCAAAACAAGTTGAGCTCCTTTACAACCATTAATAATGTTACCACAAATATACAGAGACAACAGAGCCACATACTGTACATTATAGCCCCAGTGACCCACTTGCTCTGCGTCATATCCATTACTCTCTTAATCTGTTGCTGGCAGAGTGGCTGATAGTGCTCCAGCTTAACAGATTGCACTCTTATAGGTGAGGGACATAAAAAAGGTGAAGTATTGGGCATAAAATTATCTTCATCATTTCTCTCTGGACAGGGTTATTACAACGAGCCATACTACCAAGATCCTAACTCTGAGCTGGCAGAAGCTGAAGAGCCAGGCCAGTCTGCCATGTTTGATGATGAAGGGGTAAGAAGTCAGCTGCCTTTTTTTTTTCCTGTTTTACTTCACTTCATGGCTCACACTGTTCAACTCACGCAAGTGTTTTTTTCATTGTCCTCAGTTTATGCGACTGCAAGGTAAGCGAAACAGAGGCAAAGAGGAGGTGAAGTTTCTGGAGATCAAAGGTGACGACCAGCTGAGTGGAAACCAGCAGTGGATGACAAAGAGCATATCAGAGGAGAAGCAGAACCGTCAGTCTTTCAGCAAGGTGATCTTTAGCACTCTGTCATTCAAGTCCTTTTTTAAATTTGAAAGTGTTGAGTGAGAAGTTGTTCTTATGTTTGTTTTTAGGTATTTGCTCAGCCCCTGGAAAGTAGGCAGATGTTTGCTTTTTGCACAATATTGATTCATTCTCATCTGGGAGTTGAAACAACTCAAGCCCTGCAGCCATAAAACATTTGATGTGGTGGAGTGCAAAAATATTTCATGGCCTGATTCAGTTCCACAGGATTCTTATTTTCCAACATATTCATGTACCTTGTACAAGATCAATTTAGGCTGTCTGCTCTCATCTTTGTCAGTCTTTCTGAGTAGTATACTAAGAATATAAAGACTGATTTCACTCCCGTTTTTTTGTATTCCTGCAGAGAAAAGGAGAACAGCCTACAGGGCAACAGCGGCGCAAGCATCAGATAACATATCTCATCCATCAGGTGAGTGGAACAAAAAAAGAGACACGTTATCTCAAAACAATATATTTTGAATCCTATGTTAAGTAGTCTGTAGATCTCATATTTTATGTGCCTTAAAGTCAGCGCAACCCTGCTGCACTGGAGTACTTTAAGGACTCATACATGGTTTAAGAATATTTCGGGGAGGAAGTAATTGACGTAACTAAGGACAGTCAAAATGGGCAGGAGCTTCTAATGCAAGTTAAAGATACTTCTAGGGGTTTTGTTGGTGATGAAAAGCGGGATAGAGTTAGGGTTTCTGTGACACGTCTGCACACGTTCAGCCCCAGGTTGTACGCTGCTATAGTGACATTTACACAAAGAAAACCGTACGCCTTTTGTTGTCAATATTATGCTAGAGGTTAAACACTGACAGCCACAGAATGAATCTAGTATCTAGTAGTTAAGTCTCAGAGTTATTGCCTTTATAATCACGTCAGGCATTGTTTTCTCAGAGAAGAGTTTGAATTTTACATACCACAGATGAGATTCAAAGTAGGGTTGGGCACCCAGGGTGGGTGTTCATTTACATGAGGCTGGGTGTTGGTCAGAGCTTATGTTCAATCAGGCTTTACACTTTTCAAAATAAAGTGATTGTAAAAAAAAAAAAATTGTAATACTTGAAATTTAATTTAAATAGAATCTAAATGTTTTCCTTTTGAGAAAACAGCAAAAAAACATTGTCATTTATCAGACTCATTTTTTCCAAACATTTTGCCTGCTCAAAGCTTTACATCATTTCTACTTAATGTTCCTCTTTCACAGGCAAAGGAACGCGAGTTGGAGCTGAAGAATAACTGGGCAGAGAACAAGCTAACCCGCCGGCAGACACAGGCCAAATACGGTTTCTAAATGTCATACCATGGACTCTTTGAGACACTATGAAACCCTGCATCCGAACGTAGAGTAGAGTTTTCCAGATCTTTCTGAATAATCGGAAACTTATGTTTAGGGAAAAAAACTACACATTAACAGATTTCCTCCTCTTGCCCTTCCTCCCTGTGTATTTGTGTTGAAATGTTTAAATTCAGTTGCTCTTTTGTTCTGTTTTTTTCATGAGTTGTAATACTTCCTCTTAAAGTGAATTTAGGCGCTCACCTACATAATGTAATGTTTTAAAGGTACCTGTGACCTGAGATGATGTAATGTGACCCTGAAGTGACCATTACTGGTGTTTTCCTTTGGAATGTGCTTTTCTTCTCATACAGAAAACTTTGATACATGAGTCTTTTTCTTGTGTTGAATGAGTTAAAAAAAAAAAACATGTTTGGTTCTCCAGCAGTTACACAGATGTCTTTACAACACTCCCATTCACACTGAATAATAAACTGCCGTTATACAGTATTTATACCCTGAATTAACAGTTTTGAGGTAAAAGGTGAGGATAAAGCTGCAGGTGGTCTATACTACTCAAATACAGTTTTAATGTTTTCCACATCTGTTTTTAAAACTGCTACTTTTTGTATTCAGAGCTTTATCGTGTTCCTGCTTCACCAATTTCTGCGGAGTTGTAAAAAAATGCTTTACAATAAATTGCTAGAGAACCAAACTTAACGAGTGTCAGATGGTTCTTAAAGAAAGGGTATTTTTTTCTTTTTAGGTTTTATGCTGTCCCATCTGGTTCTCCTACAGTAGCTTGACATGATTTAAAGTGAAAAAGCTAGTTTTTCTCACATTTATGTTTTAGAAGACTTAATTTTTAGAACTCCACAAACTCCCTTCTCTGACTGGCCAGCCCTTAGTGGTTGATACCTGCCCTTCTGATGTGTCATGAGCAATTATCATTTCAGAAAGTCTCACGAAGACCTAGTAAAGCTCTCTTGATATTTCTAAGAGATATTAGATGTTTGCATCCAAAATTAATTTATTGGATTCAGCAGCTGTTTTAAACATTTATTGTTCCCTTGACAGTAAACAACATGAAGTTAAACAGATATCTCCAATTGGCATCATTTACTCTTTTTTTGGACTGTCACTTGGTGCTGCTGCTGTTGGGTCTTCACTCGGAGTACTTGCTGCAGTTTCTTTATCAGCAGAGCCTCCTGATGGAGCTGAAGCCTCACTAACAGCATTCAAAGTGTCCTCGGCAGCTTTAGCACCAGCTTCCACTGTAGCACTAGAAACAGCCTCTGCCGTAGCTTCCTCCTCATCAGCAGGCTCTGAGACACTTTGCGCTTCCTGCTGCAGCTTTTGTGCTTTCAGCTGGCGTTGGTAACTCGCAGATGGGTCTTCATATGGAAGTACTGACAAAGGGACGCGAACTGTGTCCATTCCATTAACCTGAGGGATAATGAATTAAGTATAAGCAGTGGTTTGTGTAGAACATCAGCCTTTACTTCCCTCTGTGATTAAATATGTGCTTTAAGTACACAAGGTTTGAAAAATAAAATCTTATTTGTTACATTCATCACTGAACTAAAGAGCTTTCTTACCGTTACTTCACACCAGTAGTCGCCTACTTCCTTGACTGACTCAAATGGGAGACTCAAGGTGTGAGGTGGAACAACAACTCCAAGCTGGGGAAAATTTGTAGTAGAGATAATAAGACAGTCACTCTACATCCAGCACACTTATTCAAAATTTTGTTTTGCATGGATAAATTTTTTTAGGACAAAAAAATCAAGGGTACCCTCTTCAGGAACTGTCTGCAGACAACTTCTTTGTTGACCTGAAATTCCTCTGATGGCATTTTGTTTATCTTCAAATGGGAGCGTTTCAAAAACTCAACAGTCTGTTAAGACAACAAACCATGAACTTTGTTTAAAAAAATGGCAACATTTTCTTTTATCTTTCTTTCAAAATTCACTTCAGAGACTTAAAACCTACCATTAGTCCAGTTCGGGTTTGAGTTCTGTCTTCTGGCTTTCCCTCACGAAGAAGCTGGTGGTAAAAACATTCACAGTAAGATTGACTGTAAACTGTTTTTTTTTTTTTTTTACATCTGTACCATGTGTAACAGACTGCGGTGCCAAAATATCACACTCACTCTTAGTTCCTCAGCAAAAATCTTCTTGTTCTCTGGTGATGGATATACTGCAAGTCCTTGGGGCAGCAGCTTATTTCTCCCCACAGACTTTTTTACAAATACAGTGTCTCCTCGCCCACCAAGCTCTGTCAGAACAGAGGCATAGTTTTTATAATGTAAAGAGATGTATTCATATTATTGTACTCTAATATTGTAAACAGAAGGCAGATGATACTCACTGGGTACTGTCTGAGTCAGGATGAGCTCCATCTTCTCCTTAGGAAGGGTTTTGGTATCTTCAACCAGCTTATAGATTCTGTGTCTGCGAGGATGAAGCCTCGGCGGGCTGCCGACTTTGGATAAGGGCACCTGCCACCAGCGCTCCACCACAACTGTGTTCTGAGAGGAAATTGAACATATTTATGTGTACTGTCATATCTTCAAAACACTTCTACTTAATTGATGTGCTGTCTTCTTAACAGTTTAAAGTTGTAAGAAAAAGTAAGAGAACCATGTGAAATTATTTGGGTTTTTGCATAAAATGTGTTTATATGGCAGGGCAGCTTTAACCAGCGCCTGAAATACAAACTCATCGACTGGACTCCAGGTTGGCTGACCCCAGACACCAAGTAGCACTCAGAGAAGTCAGTAGCTTTAGGATTTACATGCTTTTTCCTCCCTGCATTGTGAATTTTCACATAGTGTGTTCAATAAAAACATGAAAACTTTAGTTTGTCCAGTGTTGTGACTTTGGTGTTTGATGAAGATTAGAACACATTTTATAAAAGCAGAAATCCACTTAATCTCGAACGTTAATGTTCTCTGTCTAGTCAATAACTAAAACGAACTCTTTATTATCTAAGTGTTAATGAAACGAATGGACACATGTCAGCTCAGGGCTTCCGTACTCAACGTTGACCCACTATATTAGTTCAATAACAGTTGCCAATCAATCAGATAACTTGGAAATGTTTAAATGTCATAACAAGTCTATTCTTAAACTTCTGGGTTTGAGGTTTTGAAGGCTGACCTGGACAGAAGTCAGGGAGAAACTCCTGACAGCAGGCTGGATGAGCAGATCCTGAAGGACGCGGCGGCTGGAGCTCCACATGTTTATCACTTTATACAACTTAACACCCTTCACGTAAATATTTTATCCACTAAAAGCACTAAGAATGCAACACAGCTTAAGTGTGAAAACCCTAAGCGGGAATTAGTGATCTATTTTCAATCAGAATCCCATGGCATTGATCTGAACACAATGCTAACAACCGCTCACAGCGCTAGCCTGTAGGACCCCTTCAAACCGTTATAGTCGTCCGAAGCGAAGCCTGCATGTTAAGTGTCACTTGAAATGATAAAAGGACCAAAAAAAAAAAAAAAAAAAAAAAAAAGAAAATACGATTGCTTAACTGAATATCTCACTAAAATAAATAACAATTATTTTCTTCCTTTAATTATTTCATTTAAAAAAATTACCTCTAATTCCACTTCTGGTTCTTGTATTGCTCCTGTAACTTTACGGATTGATAATGTTCTCTGGCAGTCCCTTTGTATAAAAAACCAACTTATTAATATACCTTTTACCTTTTAGAAGAGGAACTTGCAAACTTTTCTACAGCCAGTGTATTTGTTTTCCTTGTGTTTTTTTTTTTTTTTTTTTTTTTTTTTTTTTTTTGCACAATCTACTTCTTGTTTACTATTTTCTGAATCCCCACCATTAAATCCTGCTTTAATTAGTTCACTTGATGATTTCATATGCACTGAAATGGGGTTAAACAGAAGTTAGAGAAAAAGTTCATCGTGACACAAATAAGAGTGCTCAATTCAGACCTTGTGTTATAGGAAGCTGTTTAAAAAGATTTGAACTGATAAATCTGATTCTTCAGATTATGTTTCTACATTTCTAGAACATCTGAGAAAGACAAGAATTAATGCTAGGGATTTTTCTTTCTTTCTTTTATTCAAGATGTAAAACATGCTATGATTAGCTGTACTGTCGATATAACTATATAACTACAAACAAATATCTGGTGCTTAATAGTGCCAAGGATTATCTTAAAGCATTACAGTTATGTGGAGTACAGACAGTTTTGACACACAAAGCCTGCAAACAACATTTCAAACTTTTGATTCAAGAAATGCTATATTTAATGGTTGATAACAAGTTGAATACACAACAATAGCTGCCGTTTGATATTTTTGATAAGCTCTGCCATCAATTGAAACACTTTTCTTTTGGTTCAAGTGTATTTGTAGTTACAGGAAGCATGAGATGTGACGCTGCAGCTGTGTTTAACTGTCACAGTTCTTAGACTAACCTTAGGAACAACTACAAATACATGTTTGGGACAGAAATGACTCAATGATATTTAAAAAAAATCACACATCACCGTTAGAGTCACCAATTGCACCATAGAATGATCTGCGGCTTGGTATCAACCTGCTTCTTGCACGAACAGTCCTACAGCACATCAGCAGACAGAAGCAACATCCACAGATGAATATGACAGATAGAGTAACCCACATTAAGGTGGTGACAATGAAGGCAAACTGGTAGGTGGTCTTGTGGCAGTACTGAGCTGTTCCAGGTGCGTATGCTGGAGGGTAAACTGGGTAAACCCAGCAGGTGCCTACAGAGGAGCATCAAGGACAATGAAATTAAATTTCAAGCATAAACAATACACATCTGAGCTGAAACAGTATGAAACCAGATGTTTTTGTCTTTGAGATGAAAAATGAAGAAAATGTTGAATCAAAGGTGTGTCGTTGGGTTCAATGAGAAGCAAAGTAAAGAGCACTGAACCTGCAATGAACCAGCCAAAGCTGAAGCTGAGGAGGATGGTCAAACAAAATGAGATCAGGATGAAGGTACAGCTGTTCTTTCTACTGTTTTTGCTGGAGTAGGTCAGAAACAGAGTGAAGATGTTGCTCATTCCAAACCCAATCAGATAGATGGGGATCTTAGGCTGGACTGGACAGTGATCCAGGTATAACACTCCTGTCATGAAATATGTCAAGAAATGGAGAGAAATGAGTGAGATTATGAGAAGTCGTGCTTGCAGAACAGAAATGATTCATGGGATATTGCAGGGATGAAAGAGAGATAAACTCACCGAAAGAAATAGCAGCAACCATAACCAGCAGCCACATAACATTGACCACAACTGAAGAGGAAGAATGACAATTCAGAGATGAATGGTGGTATAAAAGCCAAAAGGAGTTAGATGTGAGCATGCAGATCAAACTTCTCACCAACGGTTGCAATCTGCACGGCACCCTGAGGCCTGAATTCAACCTGAGCAGACTCGTCCATTTCTGCAGTACAGAAAAACAATCATTCAAAAGACATAAACTGAGGAAGAATCTCCTTAAGCAGAATTAATATTGTACCTGTTTAAGTCTGAATGGAGACACAGAATAAGAGCAGAACTATGCTGGAGTCTTTATTCCTCTCACCTCACTCTTTTGACAGGATGTTAACACATATTGCCACAAGCCAAAATTTCAACAACTGTGTTGCAACACTTTGAGTTTAAGAAGGAAGCGATAAAAATCAAGCACTGTTATCAGACTCCATCAATTTGCATGTAAGGCATGCTTTCAAACCACTGATCAGTCATGCTTTCCTTTTATTGCTTTAGCAGAACTCACATTTTAAGAAATATTTCTTTAAGGAATACAGTGTTCAAGATTGTGAATGGCATCATTAAGGGCTTCTTTGCTACAGTTGAAACAAATGAGGAAGTTTTCTGAGTCTTTAGCCAATGAGATTCAGAGTTTAGCATGATGTGAAGAACCCACCCTGTACGTTTGGCCTTGCTAGCATTTTGGGTGGTTGGTGGGCTAGGCTAGCTGCTGCGAGGCTTGCTAGCAGTACATCATATCATGAAGTGTTCAAGTTTGAAGATCAGTGTGATTTTTTTTTTGTTATTTAGATTAGGATGAGGTCATTGTGCTCTGGATTTGGACTAAACTGGAGGCTCGGGTGTAAAAATGCCAGGCCCTCCACTGATAAATGGCAAATTAGGCCTTGCTAGTTACATAACAGTACTGTTATTGTGATCAAACCTCTAGAAAACAAATGTTTTTTGCCAATAAATTACAGGATACCTGTTTGTCACACTTTGCACTACCACAGCCTAATGCTGCATCATAGACTGGCTGCGTTCCATTTGTACCCAGAACTGGGAAGTCAGGAGGAGGAGTGACGTCATCTTCAATTTCAGCGTTCCAGTTGCCAAGTCGGAAAAACTTGACTTAACGGCAGTATTTCTAACATCTATTATTACTATAAACGGTGGATTTATTGTGACAAACACTGGTCAGAAATTCTAAAATAGAAAGAATAAAACGGGAACTAATTACTGTTTACCCCCGAACTTAGAATTTCCTACTCGAAACTCTGGGGGTGGTGTGAGTGCCATTACTGGTAAACAGCTGGGCATTCCCACTCGGAACTCGGAAATTCTGACGCCTCAGCAAGGCAGCAGAAATTCCGAGTTCAGGGGTAAACAGTCATCAAGCTCCTGTTATATTCTTTATACTTTAGAATTTCTGACAAGAGTTTTTCGCAATAAATCAGCCATATATAGTATCATTCAGTGTTTATTTACAGAAATACTGCTGTTATGACAAGTTTTTCCAACTTGGCAACTGGAACACTGAACTCAGAGATGACTTCATTTCCACTCCCGACTTCCCAGTTCTGAGTACAAATGGAACGCGGCATTATTCGTATTCATTTACACAAAGCAACAAAATCCTTGCAACAAAATGAATTCATAGTGCTTTTTTCTCAAGTAAAGCTATGACTACATTACCCACAATGCAACAAAACTGTTCACATTTCAGCAAAAGAAGAAGGAAGATCACTTAAAGGTGGAATTGAGCCACTAAAAGGCTTTGAATGGCCTATAACATAGTTGCATTATTAAGGGTAGTACAACTGGAGTGAGTATGCTCTGCTGCATTAAGAGAGAGTGTCTTAAATCCTGCAAGTTTTGAATCTGCTGTGACAGCTGAAGTGGGTTTGTGATTCACAAGTTGACACAGTTGTTTCCTACCAAGCAGCTGGCCACAGCTCCAAAGTGTCTCCAAATTCCCACCACCGCCCCATGACAATTAGATTTGACTGCTGATATTCATCCAGCATAAACACCTGATGGCAATTCAGGAACACTGGGAAACAAAACCTCTGCAGAGTCAATAAACATCTGAAACAGATTTTCCCAGCTGCTCTTGAACACTTCCTCTAGTCTATGCTTCTGATGTGGCTCTCCTTTAATAAGCAGAAAATCAAACAACACTTAAACAGTTTCAGCAGCTTTTTATTACTGCACCAAACGTGTTTCACTGATTTTTTTCACTTTGCTTCAGAGACTTAGACACTAACAGCTTTATCTTTCAACATCTTTCTAAGAGAAGATAATGTGTATTTTAAACTTAGCTTGTTAGGCACTGAGTCATAGGACTGCCATCTCTCTGAGACCTCTCTAAGCTGGAAGTCAATGATCATCTGGATCATAGGAGAAGCAGGGAAGTCCATGCAGATAATTCCAAGACGCTGGTTCAGATCCGTTTTGGCCTTCAGGTAATCATAGAGCTGTATGTTGATGCGCTGAGCGACGGCACGGGGGTATGCTAACACGCCGGCTCCACTGCTGAAAGTGAGGAAAATCTGGGCTTTGTTTCCTTCTGGTGCCACTTCCAGGTGATCATAGACGCTCTGCCATTTCTCCTCAACATGCAGGAGTGTGGGCACCTAGAGGAAAAGTCAAAAGATAAAAGAACTCAAAATTAGAGGATTTTTAGTCTGAAAACTAATTTTGAAACTTCATAAAAAAAAAAAAAATGATGTGATCCAAACCTTCCAGTCATCAGCTATGTCAAGAGAACCATAGCGCATCCCCAAGTCTGGTCCAGAGAAGTCCTGCAGGATGATGAGCTTTCCTCTGGCCTCTGCCATGGTTGGCACAAGCCGGCTGTGCCACAGCAGGTCCCAGTGGGCGTAGCGGTGGATGTAGCGGACCACAGCCCCATAGATGTCGTAGGTCTCACTGAACTCCTCCTTCACCCTCATCAGCACCGTCTCACTGGGGAACTCCAGGAGGAATTTAGCCACACCCTCCAGCACGTGTCCAAAGTGTGCCCGCTGATAAGACACCCCATGGTGGATGGTGAGGTTCCCCTTGACATGACGCACACGGACGTCCAGGAAGCGGACTCCTGCCCTGAGCTGGGACTCTAAGCTCCAGGTCTGACACTCAGCATACACACCGCCATACAGGGCCATGGTGTTGTGTGTGCCGGGCATGGTGACCTCAGACAGCGGCTGATCATCAGGGATACTGGCCATCCAGGATGGGTTGAGGAACTCTGGGTTAGGAGTGTCGTCATAATCTGGTCTCTGAATGGCAGCGTTACTCAGAACAGCCACACTGAAACAGAACAGAACGGAAACGTCCCACTTTCCTTTTTACAATATACCTTTTTTATAGTTTCAAAGCTTTTGTAAAATATAAAGGCAGGATTTGTTAAATATTTTCAGTTGTGTAGAGTATTTGATGGGCACCAAAATTTACACAACTTCCAAAGTCCAGTCCCATGTCTCACCCGCTCTTACCAACCACTTCTGACCCTCAGTCAGCAGCAGGCCCCACCCACCTCACCACCTCACCTGTACACACAGCCTCTTGACAAACCAAGCCTCTCTTGCTCCCTCACTCATTGCCAGATTGCTCTTTGCCTTCTGTGCAACATCCCCAACTTTCATTCATAGCCTACACTGCAAAAACTGCCTTATTTTTTAGAAAAACAAAACAAAAAAAAACCTACAAGGCTTAATATGAACCACATTCACCTGACATGTCCAGAAAAAAATAAATTACGTTAATACAAGACAAAAATAACATTTGAATTGTGAAGAGGAAAAAAAAAAGTGCCACTAGAGTATGAAAAAATGGCCTGTTTAGCTTTTTGTATCACAACATCACTCTCTATTTAAGAAACTTGACCAGAAATTGTTTGCAGGGGGTGGTTGATGATTTCCCTTTTTTTAATATTTTGAAAAAGACATTTTTCTGGATTTGTCAGGTGAATTTGGCTCATATTAAGTCTATAAAGACATTTTCTCTAGAAAAAAAAAGAAAAAATGAAAAAAAAACTTGCCTAAATTCTCTTTTTACAGTATCCCTACCCTCCCTGGAATGTTGTTAACTATGTTGCCACTGCACATGCATCTTTTATGCACTAACCTGCTGGTTCCTGAGTTTGTTTCCTTTTGATCTGAACTGTTATTTATGCCAACAACTTAAGCCACAGTCCCATTTGATTCATCAATCTTGTACTGATTTTGCTTTTTCTCCATTTCCCCTTTGTTTTTGATGCAGAGAAAAGAACAGCTTCTTTTGCAAATGTTACGTTATATTTTGGCCTCACAATAAAAGGGATAACAACAGAACTAATTCTGTTAAAACAAAGTCTCATCACTTACCCCATCAACACCATCAGCTCAATTAACATCTTGTGCATTTTCAGTGGAGCTCTCCTGATACAGCACCGCACGACTGATGGATCAGAGCTGTAGAGAAAAGGGGGAAAGACTCAACTCAGCTGTGTTTATAATTGCTATCTGCAAAATGTTGAATGATCTTGACAATCACTTAAAGAAATAGAAAAACCTTACTGCTTTGCTAAAGTTCGAGCTAATGGATAAAACACGAGTCCTTTTTCTTATTTGAAAATGAATTATCCTCTTGTGCTGTTCTTATGACTCAAAACTCAGAGTAAAATACCTGAAGCACACACAAGCAGCACTTTGGGCTCGGAGTTTAAATAAAAAATGTTAAACTTTTAGAATAATAGATGTTATACTATATTTCCTACATATCTCTCGCATGTATGAGTATAATTTTCATATAAACATGTCATGCAACACAAAACCAAAGGATGGACCCCACTCCAAGCAGATGCCAACCTCACTTCCTCAGGCTTCATCACAGAGTTAAACCATCCTCATCCATAAACTGAACCAAACCATCCACTGCTGCGTTAAACTCACTGTCTGCTAAAGTTCATACCTGAAACCAGAAGGTGCTCGTCCGCACTCCGGACCAGGCGACTGGGGACAGAAAGAGGGAGTGAGGGGAGAGCAGAGAGGGGAGGGAGGTCAGAGGCAAAATGACAGCGTCAGTGCGTTCGACCTGGGATGTTATTGTGGGAAATACCATGAAGCGGGGAGGTGGGGTTGAGGGGAAGGGGGTCATGTGCGAGAGGGGCGTTCATGTAATCACTCTCCTCACTTATTGTGTCTCAGAAACTCATAAAGAACATCAACTTTAAGTTTAATAGGAGGGTAAAAATTAGTCAGATGAAGTGAAGTTTAAGGTTAATTAAAGATGGCGTTTGAAGATGTTTTACCTCAAAATACTTCAAACACTTGTGCAAAAAATTAGAGTTAAGTTCATCAAGCTAAAGTTTTGTCACCTCTTGATTTTGAGCTTTAGTTGCTAAACTTAGAAAAGGTTGCCTTGGTACATCAGCAACATGTGGATGTTTCTCACCTCTTATCAGCATCACCTTAAAACAGGCCAAATACTGATAGAGTAGGTGTCAATATAAAGGTAAAAATGGGGTGAAATAAATGCATGTCATGTTTCTTGATATAGGAAATACTGCCAGAGGGGACTGAATTCTTCCTACTGAATGAAATCATTTTGGATATTTCTGAATGAGCATCCCACGGAGTAATTCATCTGAGTGCAGCTCCACAGGACGCAGATTAAAGGGGCCTCAGCTCGGAGGGGTCAGGGAGAGTGTGTGTTTGTTTGCATGTGTGTACAGTACATGGAAAAGTGTGCAGATGTTTTCCAATCATGTCTCATATCACTTCGCGGGAGGCCAAATGTTGCATAAGAGACTTGTCCTCCTCCAGCTGAGTGGTATTTGGTTAGCTGTTAACGCAGTCTATACACACAGGGCCCTATTGGATATTTTAATTAGGTCAGGTGAATGCAGGTGAGCACAGCAAGGAATTGGCACTGTTCTCATATTTAAATTTGATGAATTTCCATTAATTATATGTTTGGTGGGAAAATGTATTTTTAGTGTAATCTAAGCAAATTATTGTTCATCCATCCCTTCTGATGGGAATTAATATGATAGAAATCTTACTGAGAAATAATCTATCCTTAAGAAACCTTCAGTAAAGTGGAGGTCAAGGTGCAGCTGAACAGACTGTTCTGTGTCATAAGCTAAATCATCTTATAACCACCAGAGGACAACAGAGAGGATCATTTTCAGAACCTGTCATGAACTTAAAGTAAATCTACCACAGATTAAACTGTCATGAAGCACTTTCAGTTACCTTTGGATACAAAGTGCGCTGTTTACATTAACCTACCTTTTGTTAGCTTACTGAAGTTTAATCAAAAAATCAATGTAAGAAAGCCATTTTTTTAAAATTTTATTCATTCTGTTTTGTATTTGTGTTATTAAAACAAGAAAAGAAAATGTCTGAATGACAGATTTGGTAACTGCATCATAAAATCTTTTTAAAATAATACGCTCGCACTGAACGTTAATGTATGTGAAAAAGTGAGTTTGACTAACAAAATGATCAGAGCAAATGTGGGCTTGATTTTAAAGTGGGAGTATTCTGCCTTCCCATATTTTAAACATGGATAGAAAGTAACAATGCTGGATATCTTTATTTAATGTGTGAACATTTTGAAACTGCTACATATTCATATGTTGTAAAAGTCTCCAAACAGTCCATTCTAGAAACAGGTTGAGGTTTTCATTAGACCTTCATGAGACTTACTAAAAGGATGAGGTCATCACATTAGGATCTTCCAACTGACTTATGAGGTGGGTCTACACATCTACCATTGACAGGCCTCCAGGTAGGAATTTTAAATTCTTCTTGCACTTAGTGGCAGCATCTGCAGCCGAGTAACTTGTAGCACTTTGTCACACTAACTAGGTTTTCCCTTCTATCTAAATTCTTGCTCGTGTTGTACGTTGCTTTGGTCAAAAGCGTCTGTTAAATAAGACTGTAAAATATTACAAACGTTTTTTTCTGTCAGATGTTACAAAATCAATCACTCAAACTGTCAAATATACAGAACAGTGTATCAAATAAAAAAATCTCCACAGTGTTGACACCTGAATTCTGCTTATGTTGAATTCTTATAGACATATTTCTATGCCTGTTTTAAAGTTACTCAGTGATTTAGTTTGTTAAATACCATTTAAAGCTAATGCTTAAGTTTTACATTAAGAACACCAAGAGTGGATTATTATTATAATAATCATCGCTATCACATACGAATGGTTAAGGGTACCAGCAGATAGACTCAGGTTCAAATTGTAGACACAACCTGACTTATAATAAAGATAGTTACACACATGCATCAACAAAAGAAAATATGCACACAAGCTCCTCCAGAAAAACCAGCTCATGGTGTTTCTATTGAATTTCCTCGTTACTCTGTCAGTGTCAGTTTCAGCATCACTGTGAAACTAAACTTGAAGTTTGCATTTTATCATTTCAGCAACTTTTACTGAATAAATATATAAATTATTTAATCGGTTAATTTAAGACTTAACTAGTTTTTTTGGTCAATCACATGTAATCAAATGTAAAATGGTACATTTTCGGAGAAGGTGTTTGATTCAAACAATTAGATTATCAAAGTAAGCAGAACATTTATTAAAGAATGTCATTTTTATGTTGTTGTGTTTTTAGAATGTTAATTTGTACATTTTATATGCTAATATAATATATAATATGCTGATAAAATCATTTTGGTAACTGTAAATATTGATATTTCAGTTCTAAAGACTATGTGAATAGGTAAAACGGATGCCAGTTCTTTTAGCAACATGCTAACAAATGTAAATATATTTCTATCCTATGACTGTTCTATATGTATATGTACATCTATTGATTTCTTTTTAGATTGTGTTTATTTGATATATTTTTAGACAAATAAACACCCAAAATATTTTTTCTGACTATCTGTTCCATAAAGGGTTAAGTCATAAATAGAGGCACAAAATGATGGAATATAAATAAGGTTTTCATGTCAGTGTCTGGCCACACATGCTGGTTTGGGAGGTGTTTGGACCTACAATTTAACATCATAATGAAAAGGATACAGAGTGTTTCTCAGCCTGCTCTGCAGCTTGTGGCTGGAGCTGGAAGCCGCAGTGCAACTGGAAGAATTCCCCTCAGCCAATCAGAGCACAGCATGCATGAGTCACTTCCTCATGTTCACTCCCCTATGAGGCAGGAGGGGGCAGTTCTTGTTTAAGAGGGGAGGAAAATGGTGGAGAGGAAAGTGAGACGGCTTCAGTAGACAGAGGGACACAAACAGTTTTATCTCTGGTGAGTAAACATTTGGATTCTCAGGCGTAAACTATGATCTTCAGGATGTTTAGAGTCAGTGAGAAAGCTGAGTCAGATAGCTCTGAAGAGATGAAAGCTAATGAGGACTGATTCATGTGTGCATTTGTGTTGTTAGGAATCAGGAAATGAACCACGCAGGCTTGAAAACACTGAGTTATAGATAAATGAACTTAATAGCCCTTAGGGGGTTATCTGAATTGCTTTGGGACAACATATGACAGGTCATGAACAGGAAAGCTTTCAGTTGTTTCCAGTCTTTCTTGTGTTACTACTAAGACACACCTACTGTTGTCCTGGAGTTATTTTTCCAGCAGGACAACATTTGGAAGGATGAACAATGTCAAAACTATGACAAAAATGAACTGGATTAGGGTTGGTGTGGTTTTAAATCCTAGTCCTAAATATCAGACAAGTTATCGGTAATTACGTGGACAGTACTTAAAAAAACACTTTCCAACCACAAAATTTCTTCCTTTTTTCAATTTAATGTTGTAAATGAATCAAATGCTTCCTGTGCAACAATGTGGCTGAACAAAACCAAGTTCCTTTAAAGGCTGCAACATTTAAGCTCCTGTAAGTTTCTTTAGATGGTCATGAAAAAGCTTAAATTAAGGCTGATAAGTCACAATCACCTCAAAAGCAAACACTAGCTTTACTGTAAAGATTGACTATTTTCATGTAGTTATGTTTAATGTCAGCAATCAATGGTAAGGGTAGGCGACTGCATTAGCTGAATCTAGCAACTGTAAGTCGCTGAGACAGCCTTGTCTGTAGCAATGATTCTCAATGAGAGAAACATTTTACTATTTAAACAAAGCAGGACAGCAAAAATGAACCTGCAACAAGATGAGGGACCACTTGGTCAACGGGGGGCATCAAAATCAACAGAAACTGAATATTCCTGATTGGACTTTAAGTGCTTTATTAATAATTTAATCGGAAAGGTTAGCAGCAATTCTACTGCTAATTTACGTAGAAAAAAAAACAAACAAAAAAAATTACAAGTTTGTTGCCTAGGATTTTGATAGAAACCATTATTTCACTCATCTGCCATGTTAAACTGATTTTTTGGGGGGGGTTTCAGATTTTTGGTTGAATGAAATGACCCCTTCAATGTGACTTTTTGACAAACCAAAGACCAAACAATGATTAAAATTATCAGTCACATTTTTGATAATTTTTAATTCATAAATAAAGAAACACTTGATTGCCTTTTGCCCTACTCTTTCCTGCCCACATACTACAGAGGCCCAGTTTGTTACTGCTGACAACAGGAGCCCTCGTTGTGACCTGTTGTTAGAAATATTAGAGTGTAAGATGATTCCCTCCACAATATGGTG
Organism: Halichoeres trimaculatus; assembly: GCF_033239565.1. NCBI lineage: Eukaryota > Metazoa > Chordata > Actinopteri > Labriformes > Labridae > Halichoeres > Halichoeres trimaculatus. The sequence goes on from NW_027437192.1 coordinate 12,754,384, forward strand.
TGTGCGCAGCAGCTGCTGATGTGTGGGCCGAAGTTCCAGCAACCTGAGAGTTAGCTATGGGCTTAATATTTATGGTAATGCAAGAAGAAGAAGAACAAGAAGAAGAAGAATTTGACACTTGAGACCCTCCATCATTTGTCCTTTAGTTGAACCTAACATGTAAAGTGCTGAGTCAGTTTTAAAACATGTTTTTTTTTCTTATGTTTCTGCAGCCCCCTGACTACCTTCGTGTGAACCTTACCATGGCTGACTCCGAAAAGATCAAGAAAAATGTAGCAAAGGTCCTTGGCTGCATGGAGAAAGTGACCTCCTTTGCCTCCTCCATTGACCCCATCTTTGGCATCGTCTCCTCCGTGGTTGGGGTGGCTCGCAAGAGACTGGAAGACGAGGAGAGCCACGCCCTAGATAAGGACTTCCAGGCTGTTCGCTCCAAACTGGAGACCATCTCCGAAAAGAATCAGCAATGCCTGAGGAAGATTCGCATCGATGAGGTGAATGAAACCTATGGAAAGTACGAGGAGTACATAAAGCATCAGTATGCTGCTTTCAACGCCATGGTGGCTCAGGTGAAGAAAGATCCAGAGAACACAGAGCGCTTCTTTGAGAACTATGAGAAGATTTATGAGCGAGACAAGAGCGATCTGAGCCTGGATGTGTACTATAATGGTGTGATGGGTACCAAGCTGCTGTTCGGGAGGACCCTCCTGAAAGTGTACCTGGACGCCTGCGATGGAGACCTGGAGATCATGGAGCGCCGCTGTTTACACATCACCCACCTGTTCCACATCGGTCTCATTTCCCTGATGGCCTACACAGCTGTTACAGAGGATGATGAAGATGAGGTTCGGGAGAAGTGGGCCAAGAGGGTGTTGGAAATCCAGCAGAAGATGCAGGAGGTGCTGAGTCAGTGCAAACCCAAGACATCCTGAACGTGGACGAGCAGAGAGAGGATCTCCTCTGGTTTGCTGGAAACACTCTGAACTCTCAGCTGTGGACCAATGACAGATAGAAAAACATTATAATATAAAGCTATCTATGAAAAACCAAAGCCATGTGTTCTCTTGTAAAGTGAGGCGGCTCATAATATTATTGTAGGAGCGTTGTAGTTATTGTATCGACATGTACTATTTTTGTTTCAGAGACCACTATTTGTTGCAGCTGTATTGTGTTACTGCATGCACTTGCTGAAGTTTTCTACAACCATTTGAATTAAAATGTAGAATCTATTATTTGATCAAACTGTTTATTTATTAAAGCCATTCTAACTAACAAAGCTAACTCTTGACACAAACCATTAAAACACAACTGGCTCTGGATGGCATAGAAACTAGAAACTTCACATTAAAACTGATTTTCCATTTTAACTGTGTATCGAGTAAGGCACTGTTTGATGATGCAATTTCAATGTGGGTATGCTGTCAAACTATCCACAATTTTTCAAGAAATTTATATCGGTTTGTATGTGAGTAATGTTTCTTTTTAGAATGGGTAAAATAAGAGAATGAAAGACGTATGTTATTATTCAAGCTTAAACATCAAATACTTTCTGACTATTCTGTTGAGAGGATTTACTTTTTAGTTAATATAGACTAGGTTCGTAAATTGAATAAAGTTTGCACTTGATGTCACTTGAATACATAAATTTGTACATTAGGTGGTCGTTTTGGGCATTTTGATACCCAGTTAACAAAATCATGAGCTTTAGAAAACAATAATAAATAATTTATCGCCCTGAAGGATGTTACAAATGACTGCATAGATGCTGCCTAAGGGGATAATTCTGAACAGGCTTTTTTTAGTTGTGTTCACACTGGACACATATAAATAAATTGTTCACTTGTATTCTCCCCTTGGGCGTCAGATCACATTTAAGTGAGTATCCAATGTAGATGACCAAATTTGACCTTAAACAGTTGTTCCTTGCCATTGTAACTGACCAAATGCTACATAATGCTGTACTCATGGTGGGTTAAAGATGACTTGTCTTGATGTTGGTGCAATGCTATGTAGCTAATATAGCATTAGCTTGTCTAGACCTAAAATTGGTTGTGATTTGGCACTATGAGAAAATGTTGATTGATTGACTGATTATGAAGTTTATTTTAAGTATAAGCTTAAACGTTACAGCGTAACATATGTTATATTTAAGTAATACTTCTAAATAATGCTCTGCTTTTTAAAGAATAATGAAAATGAGCCCCATGATTATTATGATTTTTACGATTACAGTATGGCCTTGAACACATACACAATGACAACATTCATATAAACATTATGATAACACCAAATAATGGTATTTGTACACTTTCACAGTGCAAAAACAGTTATTTAAATGCATTTCAAATTTTGTATTCAGAATTTTCATTCATATTTTCACAAGACCATTGATTTGGTTAACATTTTAAATAATTTGATATGGATAAGTGACGTTTAAACTTGGTTCATATTGGACGTCAAGAGGATGTCCACACCAACCATTTTTGAACCATATTTCAAACTTGTATTTACGTCCTGTAGACGTCAAAACTGCACATCCATACTTAAAACTTACATTCTACAACAAGACAGGTCTTTTCTAAGTCGGACCATCCATTATGAGATATAGCACTGTGTAATTGTTTATAAATAACAATTATACTAAGATACTGAATGGTTACTTGGACAAAACCTTTCATCATCATGAGTTTTTTTTTAATTGATGACTTACTGTACACGGTCTCTTTTTCGTGAAAATGGCAAGCCTGGACTTCCATACCTGTTTCCATTTGTTGACGTAGTCTATAAAAACAGTCATGCTAACATATCAGCCTTTCCCTGTCTTCTTGGGAAATTAAACTCTAGCTAACTAGCTTAACATATTTTAATTCGTAGATTGGAATTCGTACAATATCTCAAGTTGAAAAGGCTTTTTTTCCACTTTATCAAACTTAAATTAATCTTAAAAAGCTTTAGGTTATGAGGAGTATTTTACAACAAATATAATGATACCTCACTGTGCATTCGTGTGTCATCCCCTCGCACTAAGTCCCCCTCACCGCCAGAGTACTCTGTTTTCCAACCGCAGCTGCTGCAATGAAACGTAACACGGTTCGTCTGTTTTCCTCTGCAGACCTGCCCCAAGTTACAGGCAGGCCTACAACTTCAACCCTCATACATGCCGTGGAAGTTTACCTAGAGCGGGTTTATGGACAGTCGACTGTTACACCGGACAAAGTGACTCTCCGTTAGACCCCAGAAAAGCAATGTCAGGTCTGTTGGGGGGAAAGTCGCGTCGCTTTCGGTAAGTTTCAGCTGCCCATCAAGCGGAAAAGCGGGGGTGGAGATGATGAGTTTAGCATCCCGGCTACAGCTGAATTAGTCCTGTTAAGTTAGTTTTTGTATTGTTGTGGAAAGAGAGATACAAGGAGACGGATTTTAACCAGTAGCACAATTAGTGGAACATAATCGGTTAACTGAGTTTCTTAAGTTACAACAGTTTAGATACAAGAGAGAGTTCAGTTTCCGGGGCGGGACCCTGTTTGGACTTCAAAATGTGACAAAGTGCAGATCCGTTTTATCCCTCTTCTCGTATTTTCCGTTTCTTCGGCACATTTGACTTTCATGTAGCTTAAACGAGCAGGTTAAACTACATATATTTTCCTCTGGTTACTGTCATGAAAAACCATTTACAGATACAGTAAAGCATAACATGTAAACACTATTATTATTTTTCCAAACCGTTTAACCCTAAAAAAATGAAAATAATTTATGTTAACACTATACAACAACTACCTAATTTGTAGTCTCTGTGTACTTGCTTGTTGGCACACGAGTAACACTTTTCAACATGCATTTTAATTCATTATGAATTAAATGTATGTATAGTAGTAAGTAAAAAAGCTTTGTTGACTTGAGTGTCTGGTTAGTGAGATAGTTTTTAATAGCGATGTGTTTGGGTTGTGCTGGGATGAGCTAAACAGAGCACAACAGAGCCTGGGTCTTTACAATTTGACACTGCAGCCAGGGTTGCAGTGACCACTCAGGGGCAGGTGACAACCTATTAATAGTGTCTGTTTTCTGGTGTGGGTTTGTGGTTTATGGTCTAGTTGTGAGGTTTTTGTGTTAACTTTCTTTGATAAAATGTATCATAGTGTGTCACATCCTGTCCATATAGTTACCTGTGTGTTTTTAAAACATTAATATGGGAAAGTAAAGTAAAAAATATAATGTATGAGTTTGTGTTTCTGTAACCAAGCTTGATGCGAAGTCCTGTCAGCATGTAGTAACCAAAGAATCAAATAGCAGCTACAGAATTAGCTGTTTGGCATTGGCAGAGAGGATTTGGCAAGTTTTCCATAGTGCTACTTTTACATTCAACAAGCATGATAACATTAACTTCCTGTGTTATCTTGTGTCTCAGGGATGCCTCTCCACAGTATTTGGCCTGCATGTAGCATGTTCTGTTAAGGCTGAGAGGAAGTAAGAAGCATGGGCAACGAGGACAGCCTGGAGGATGTGTTTGTTGCTGTTATTCGCCCGAAGAGCCAAGTCAGCCTGAGCTCCAAGGAGTACAGAGCCAAAGCCTATGAGGTAAATGTGTCGAATGGGAGGAAGAGATATATTCACCAGCATCTTTTTTTTTTAATCTTGTCTTGATGTTTTCTCTTGTTTGTGTTAAGATCCTCCTGATTGAAGTGCCTCTGGAGGGGAAGGAGAAGAAAAGGAAGAAAGTCCTGCTGGCCACAAAGATCCAAACAGGAGGAGACAAGTCTAAATCCATATTGGATTATGTTGATGAAAAAATCAAACCCTTGTCCAATAACCAAGGCTTCATAGGTCAGCATTTCACCTGCCTTTATTTCTCTCTGCACGTGTCTTTGTGACTGAAAGCCAATGATCAAAAACCTGCTTTGCTTTTAGGGAAGCGCGTCGTGCATATGAAGAAATTCCCCCTTGATGGAGACAATGAAGGGAAAGAGGCGTCGCTCTTTGTCGTGCCAGTTAGTGTTAAAGGTGAGGTTCACCGTAAAATGAGCTCTCAGTGAATTTAAAGAGATACATGAGCTGAACACTGTGTATTAACAAATCATTCTGAACAGACAACAGCAAGCCAGTCTACACCCCCGGCAGCCCGAGCTTCTACTGCTTTCAGGACATCATGAGGGTGTGCAGTGAAACCAGCACTCACTTCTGCTCCATCACCTCCAAGATGCTCCTGGCCTTAGACAAGTGAGAACACATCTGTTTCTTCAAAGGGGGTCTTCTTCGTTGACTCCGAGTTCTAATGCCACTCCTCCAATCTCCCACAGATGGTTAGCAGAGCAGCACACGGTGCCTCATGCCATCCCTGCTCTGTTTAGACCAGCACCTGTGGAGCGGGTGAAGACCAACGTCAGCAATCCGGCATACAGCAGCGAGGGCAAACTGAGCGAAGATGGTCTGCACATGGGCTACACGGCTTTGGAGATTAAGAGTAAGATGATGTCGCTGGAGAAAGCGGACATGTGCATCCTCAACCCGCTGTATGGCTCTGATCTTCAGTACACCAACCGAGTGAGTCGGCAGTTGTTACTTCACAGATGGAGAATATTTGATGTGAGTTTAGTTTTTTTTACCCTGATTTTTGAACCTAGGTGGACAAAGTTATCATCAACCCGTACTTTGGACTCGGTGCACCTGACTACTCCAAGATCCAAATTCCAAAGAGAGAGAAGTGGCAACATGGACCCAACTGTGTGACGGAAGACAAGTGGGTATCATGACATTCTTAAAACTCTCTGCTTTGTTTTTTTTTTTTTATAACTGAGTCAAACAACAAATCTGTTTGAATAAAAATCTCTCCAGGGAGCGGCAGTGGGTGGATGACTTCCCTCTCCACCGCAGTGCCTGTGAAGGAGACGTGGAGCTGCTCTCTAAGCTTCTGGACAGCGGTTTCTCAGTCAAGCAGCTAGACAGCGACCACTGGGCCCCGATTCACTACGCCTGCTGGTGGGTCCCTGAAATCTCCCAAGTCCATAATCCTATCTTAGTATCTTTTTGTTTCTCATATTGATGATGAGTTTATTTTTGTTTATTCCATCCAGGCACGGTAAAGTGGAGGCCACCAAGCTGTTGATGGAGAAAGGGAACTGTAATCCTAACCTGCTGAATGGACAGCTTAGCTCTCCTCTGCATTTTGCAGCCAGAGGCGGACATGTGGAGATAGTACAAATTCTATTACAGCACCCTGAGATCGATAGGGTAAGAAATGGACTCTCATCTGAACTCATTTTTTTTGTCTTAAAGCTGAAATGGAGGATCATTTTGTGACCTTTATTGTCATTTTTTCTGAAGACTTTATCTCACTAATGAAGCACAAACAATTTGTGTACAACATTATAACTACTCTACAGCTAATTCGTTTTTTTTCTGCCTTGCAGCACATTGAAGACCAGCAGAAGAGGTCTCCTCTGCAGGTGTGTGAGGAGAACAAACAGAACGAATGGGAGGAGACTGTGAAGCTTTTGCAGCAAGCCAACACCAAACCTGTGAGTCTGACACAAGACACTAAGTTTACTGTTGTTTGTTTCACAGGCATGACATGAGGTGACACCAGTGTCGGCTAGAGCTACTTTTTTGCAGGATATACATGTTGTGGTAGCAGTTCACTTTGTTTGTCACTAGATGGTGCTGTTTCCTGAAAGATATCCCAACATGATGAGTTCAGTTTTTGAGTAACACAGTGACTTCCCTCTTCACTTGATTTAACAGTATGAGAAAGTGCGCATCTACCGCATGGATGGATCATACCGCTCTGTTGAGTTGAAGCACGGCAACAATACTACTGTGCAGCAGATCATGGAAGGCATGCGGCTTTCACAGGACACCCAGCAGTACTTCACCATCTGGATCTGCTCTGAGAACCTCCGTGAGTTTACTACCAACACACACACAGGGCATTTTTAAAATTGTGCTGGGAGCATAGTCGTCCAATAACCTTGTGTCTTCCATATGAGTAACACTGAGGTTGTTTTGATGTTACAGACCTGCAGCTGAAACCATATCATAAGCCTCTACAACATCTACGGATCTGGACAGAGATCGTAACGGACCTGACAGTGCTTGATCCTCAAAGGGAATCTCCTCAGCTCTTCCTCCGCAGGGATGTCCGACTGCCTCTGGAAGTTGAGAAAAAGGTAGCTCACATTAAGAGAAGTATGACGCAGACAGTTGAAAGTGGAAATACCAGATGCTTGATTAACTTTTCTGTTCCAGGTGGAGGATCCCCTGGCCATTCTCATCCTGTTTGATGAAGCCCGTCACTGCCTCCTCAAGGGATTTTTCCCAGCTCCTGACAGCAAACTGATCACACTGGCCAGTCTCCTGTTGCAGATCATCTACGGGAACTATGAGAGCAAGAAGCATAAACAAGGATTCCTCAAGTACAGCACTGTTCATGACTTTACTTTCAGTTTATATCTTTTTTACTGAAAAAGAAATGTCTGCAATTCTCGTATTGTGCCAGATGTGAAGAGTTTTTTTTAAATTCAACAGTGAGGAGAATCTGAAGTCAATTGTTCCGATATCCAAAGTGAAAAGCAAAGCATATCACTGGACTAACAGGATCCTACACGAATACAAAGTGAGCTACGAGTGTTTCATTTGAAAACCTCATAGAGTCTTTAAAGAAAATCAGACTGCTGGCTTGATTTACAGTTTTTATTCTGGCAGGCTCTGAGCACCAGCGAGGGTGTGAGCAAAGAGATGCACCACCTGCAGCGGCTCTTCCTGCAGAACTGTTGGGACATCCCCACCTACGGAGCAGCCTTTTTCACCGGCCAGGTCTACACCAAGGCTAGCGCCAGCAACCACAAGGTCATCCATGTTTACGTTGGGGTCAACACGAAGGGGCTGCACCTCATGAATATGGAGACAAAGGTACTACTATCTTTATGGATCAGTTTACTGTCAACATCATCAAAAATATGCGTGTGCATTTTGGCAACAGAAGCATTGTTAAGCTCCATTCATTCAGATGAGTTAGAGTTCTATAAACACTAAAATTAAAGCTGTGAGCAGCATAAAAATGTCTCGTTGTTCTGTGGTCAGTTGTCAGAAACGAGATTATACCATTGAGTCAACTTCTATCCACTTCTGACTGTTACAGAGATACCGGTGTTTTGGAGTAAAGAGTGACCGTGCTAACTTCCAACTCACAAACGTGTCATTGATGGTTGGCTAACTTGGCAGAGAGTCAGCAGTCAACAGGGTCACACTTTACACTAAAACACTAGCAACGTCTGCGACTGTGTTATTAAACATGTCCTCTTTTGGAGGTAACAAGTTTTGACCATAAATAAATGCGTTCAACTGCCAATATTATAAATCCAGTTTTTACTTCATGTATTTAATTAAAAAGTTGGTTTTGGGTCGAGGTTGTAACATGGACCTACTATGGAGGGTAAATGTAAGTAAACCTATAGCAGATTTTGTGTTCAAAGTAAAACTGTGGTATATCCTTTTTGATTTGGGAGGGTTCCCAGTTTATTGACACAAGTTTGTGTTTTTATATTTCAAGCGTCAACGGAAAATTCAGTCATCAGCATCGAGGGACTTGTGTTTTTAAACCCGTCTTTGGGGAGAATGCTGCATTTCTCTCCTAAAAACATATTTCCATATGTTAATGTTTTCCATACACTCACTGATTTCTCACGAACCTGTGAGTCATTTACCTTCCGTCAAATTGGTGTTATTCGGCTAAATGTTTTGATTTTTGGTGGTTAACTCCTTTTTGTCCCTCCACAAACCATTGTACTCCGTAGCACTTCTGTTGCCAAGGTGGACCTGCAGCAGTAACTGTTTACAAACAGTAAATTGGTTCATTATTAGTGTTGAAGCAGACAACACTCCAAAGTTAACCTGTTTCGTTTAGTACATAAATGATCCCAAATGTTTGTTTTTTTTTTACTATGGGCTGACTTTGGCTAAATTAAATCAAAACTTTATCACTTGTAATTAATAAATAATGTATCCTACTCACTTACTTATCTGTCTAGCTCTATAGATAATTACACACAAGATAAATAGCGCCATCCATGATGTTTTGGAGCTTCTATAAGAGTATATTCCTCTGTCTTGAACTTCATGAAGCTGTTAAAGTGGTTAAAATTTGCTGCCATAAAGTAAATAAGGTCATTTTCAAAGTAAAATTTTGGAGACAGGTGAAACAATTAAAAAAATTGTCAGGAAAAACTGAGGTAAGGCTTCAACCAAGTGGCTATTTATTTTGTTTTCTGAACAAGCTTTCCCTCCCTCTACTTTGAGGTGACAGGTTTCTGTGAATGGGAATCCACTGATAAGAGAAGAGATAATGGCCTTTTCTTCTGTATGGGATGTTCTTAATACAGCGATTAATTTAATTTCTCCTCTTGCAGGTTCTTCTCATCAGCTTAGAGTACAGCACGTTCATGTGGCAGCTCGGACATGCAGACCAGTACTTCCAGATTCACAGTGGTGATAACAAAATGAACTTCATCGTGCACACAAAACAGGTGACTTCAAATATTCAGAGGGCTTTTTTAAAAAATTAAAAAGGGAAATTAAAGGAAGCACAGGATTTACTATGACAGCACTGATTCTGGTACAAAATGAGTATTGTCTAGTAAAATTATGCATGTTTTCTTTCAGGCCGGCCTTATTGTGAAGCTTTTGATGAAGCTAAGTGGACAGATCACTCCAAATGATAAAGGTATAATGGACAAATATGCCTATGGCTGACAAACTGCTGAACTAAACCACAGCTGCCAAAGAACTCAGTGCAAGTTCTCCTCTCATTTGACTGCAGTAATTTTTGGATGAAGGGCAAAGTTGGATCGTGTTTTATGATAGTCTTACAGATATCTTCAAACCGTCACATCATGTTTTAGAAAGTCATATATTTTCAGTTGATGTAAATGTTGTTTATTTAATGTTTTGTTTTAATAAAATGATTGATGTAAATTGGGAGTGCATTGTGATTGTGGTAAGAACATGTTGAGGATTTTTCTCACAAAGTCTTTCAGGGGCTTGTTAAGTAGAGAAAAACTAGATATGATACTTGCTTCTTTGTATATGAAATGTTTCAAAAATCACCCTCAAATATTTTGTAGCTTTTTCTATGTCTTTGGTGTTACATGATAGTTCATTCATTCTTTGTAAATAATATTTTGTGGGATAACATCAATGAATCAATTTAAAACAGACATTACGAGGGTTGTAATTAAGTTTCTGGAAGATAAAGTCCAAACTTTATCCTGCTGGATATTTGGGACAAATCTTCAGTCATGAGTCACATATGGAACAGTGGCAACGCCTTTTTGGAACAGAGATCTTGTCTTCTTGTTAATGGTAAGAGGACACAGAGTGAGGTGGCTCACAAAGTTCATTAGAATTTTGGAACAATATCATTACACCTTTGGGAATTGCATCCATTACAATAAAAAAATTCTCTTGGGGTAAGATAGGTAGACAGGAACTCAGAATAAGTCGCCAAAAGCCATTCTGAATTAAATACCTGTTCAGCAAAGATAATATCATTAATAAACCAATTTTGGAAGTTAAAAGCTCAAAGGAGGTCAAAGACTTGGACAAAAACATGCTTTTGTTTGAGAAACCTCTGGAGGTATGATGGTGTGTACAGTCTGATTCCTTCAGGGTCAACATACATATCCAGGAGAGACCCCTGACACTAAGAGAAATCCTTTCAATCCTTTTAATGACCCCTTGGAAAACCCTGCTTCTGTGGTTTTTACTGCCAAAAAGATACTCTGGGACTCGTACTGGAAAGGTTTCAGATGGGATGACACTGTACCTTCAACATCAGCCGGAGAGTGGATTGATTGAATGGTTTGAGGGATAACACCTGCTGGAAAACTTCAGTATCAGAAGATGCTTTAAACCACTCAACTTTGGAGAAGAAACATATTCTCAGCTACATAATTTGGCAGATGTAAGATTCTTTGTATTAAACGCGTGGCCTGCTGAATAAAGAGAACAGGATCAACTTTCACTTTCATAGCTTTTTTACTTGTATCTGCCATGGTATACATTTTTTTTTTCATTTAATACAGAGCAGTGCTTGATTTAGTCCAAGACAATAATTGTTAAGTGGCATAAGTTGTTTCTTTTCATTGGAGAGGATTGTCTGAAAGAAATCAAAGATTTTTTTTTTTCCAAGATTTTGTTTGTGTTGATTTGTTATCATCACTGACTGGCAGCTGTCTAACTCTTTATCTTTAAAGTCTGTATGTGAATTAGATTGAATTTATCCAACATTATTAAAGTAGCAGATAATGAGAGCTTGGATTAAAGTTTCTGGATAATTAGACAAAACCTTTTTCCTTTTAATCCCATTTTGTTTTATGGCATTTTATTCATTTTAATTTGCCATTTAATTGAATTTCAATTGTTTTCTTTCAATTTGTTCTGTCTGTAAAGCACTTTGAATTGCCTTGCTGAAATGTGCCTTTGTGTGCCTTTGCCTTAAATAACTGGACCCTGATGGTTACCAGAACTGTTTGCAGTAGCAGGGCAGATCTTTAATTTTTTTTTTTAACCGAAGCATCACATGAGCTTTTCTTTGCCAACTTTATGATTTTTATATTTCTGTGGGTTTTTGCAGACGCTCCTCTAAGAGTCAGACCTCATCATGGAGGGCTTTTCCTGTGTGGCCTGTTTTCCATCAACTTCTTGTTAGAATTTTAGTACAGTACTTAGTAAAACATGTAGTACATTTAGCAAAAAAAAAAAAGTAACAATCGTGGGATAATATTTGTAAATGAGTGATAATACATAGGTGATTCTTCAACCACCCCTTACAAATACAATAATTGTTTTCTGTAAAAAAATAAAATAATAATAATAATAATAATACATATTATTATTATTAATAATAATAATTATATAATAATTATTTTAGTGTATATATATATATATATATATATATATATATATATATATATATATATATATATATATATATATATATATATATATATATGAAATCTACCCCGGGGACAGAAAAACTCCCTTAATTGAGGAATCACCCATATTCAAATTGTCCTCTCATGACTTTTGTCAACTAGCCCAGGAGTCCATGAGGAATGCATTCATGTCTCATCTCTACACTGTGGTCCTACATTGTGAATATCCTAAATTAGTTTTTATAAATGTGTATGAAAGTCTTGGTTTATTCATTCATTTGTACCTTTTTGCAGGACTAAAACATCTTTTAATTTTATAGTTCAAGACAGTTCAGTCTTAGAAATGAAGAATCGAGGCAAACAAACGTTTTTGGTCATAGGTCCATCAAACATTTTCCCAATCGATAGCCTCATCTAACGTCTTGCTAGCGTGACATCATATAGCCAGACATCGGTTCAGAAACCGGAGACCAATGAGAGCAGCGGTTTGATGATGGACGCGCAGTGAGCAGCCAATAGGAAGCCTCGGTTGGTCAGGCGGGGGCAGGACGAGCACTGACAGGTAGAGATGTAGGAGAAATACTTCTACGGGACTACAGTCGACTTAACTTTAAAATAAGTGGACGTCAACCCCTCAAGCTTTCACAGGATTTCTTCACAGTCGGGTTTGAGTGGAAGAGGCGAAAATGTCGATGTATTTTTATGATATGAGCACTAAACTGCTCGGGGTAACTATGGGGAAGGTGAACGACAACCTGACTTCAGTAGTGCTCGCAGCCTCCCTCATTACTCTTACCGTTGGATATATTTCAAAGTTACTGCTTAAACAGTCCATCGACAAGGATCTGGTAAGTCAGCAAAGAGTAAAACTGTTTGTTGTTGAAATGCATAGTCAGTGTCCCTTGCTATGCACTTACTGTACGCTTTTGTTGCAGAAATACCCACCTTACATTCCCTCCAGCATCCCATTCCTGGGTCATGCAATTGCTTTTGGGAAAAGTCCCATTGAGTTTCTTGAAAATGCATATGAAAAAGTAAGTTTTGCAATGTGATTGAAGCAGTTAATTTAATATATATCTGTAATTGCTTTGATTTCTAAACAGTTATTTGCAGTCAGCTGTATTGAAAATTCAGTTATCCAACTTTCCTAATCAAGTTTGAACAGTCAAAGAATTGGTAAAATTTAATTAGTTCAGTGTTTGCCCTGATTTTGCACCTCTGCTTTTCTTCCACAGTATGGTCCTGTGTTCAGCTTCACCATGGTGGGGAGCACCTTCACCTACCTACTGGGTAGTGAAGCAGCCACGCTCATGTTCAACAGCAAGAATGAGGACCTGAACGCTGAGGACGTTTACTCCAGACTGACTACTCCAGTTTTTGGTAAAGGTGTCGCCTATGATGTCCCTAACCCTGTGAGTCAACTGTGGGCTTTTATTTTTATTGTTTTGAAGTTTTATTTTTAACTCTCCTCTAAGTTAGGATTTAAACATAACAGTATTTCTTAATATGATGCAGATTTTCCTGGAACAAAAGAAAATGTTGAAGACTGGACTGAATATTGCTCGCTTTAAGGAACATGTGAAAATCATTGAGGCAGAGACCCTGGAGTATTTTCAGAGATGGGGAGACAGTGGAGAGAGAAGTACGACCTTTCAAAAATCACTTAAATATAAAGTCATCTCTGAAAAATATGCATGTGAAAGATTGTAATTCTTTTTTAATTATTTAAAGATCATTTGCAAATGCTTCTTGTTTCAGATCTCTTTGAGGCTCTAGCTGAGCTCATCATCCTAACAGCAAGCAGCTGTCTACACGGTAAAGAGATCCGTAGCATGCTGGACGAGCGAGTGGCTCAGCTCTACGCTGACCTGGACGGAGGATTCAGTCATGCTGCGTGGCTACTGCCTGGCTGGCTGCCTCTGCCCAGCTTCAGGTGGGATCATCAACACCGTCATCTGCTACAAAGTTAAAGCTGAGATCACTTTGACTAAAATGACAGGCATCTTCCCCCCCCCCCAAAAAATCGTGAGGTACTTAAGTATGAAAAACACTGAAAGTGAAACTTTTTCTTTCTTTGTTTTAGGAAAAGGGATCGAGCACACAAAGAAATCAAAAACATCTTCTTCAAGGTGATTCAGAAGCGCAGACAATCTGGAGAAAAAGTGGACGACATCCTTCAGACACTCGTAGATGCCACCTACAAGTAAGAAAGCTTCAGTTCTAATGGTATTATCTATAAATGTTTGAAGGAACTTTTTAGTGAACTAGATCATCACAGCACATAGACATCGAATCATATCCGTCTAATGATCTTTAACTACTCTGTTGAATAGATAGAAAAGTTGTGATCACCGTTTAAGGCCTAAAAGTGACATTGGAAACTCAGTCATGACTGCAGTTCACTTGACTTTACCTAATCTTCATTAAAAAAGAAGAGTGGACTGAGGTTACAACTACTGCTTTATATTTTCTTACCTGACTTCCACCCTTTGTTAACCACTCCTCATTCCAACAATGAGATTATTCAAGTTCTTTAAACACAACTTTATTGACCTCTTTAGAAATGGACGTCCCCTGAATGATGATGAGATCGCTGGCATGCTGATTGGTCTCCTCTTGGCCGGCCAGCACACATCCTCCACCACCAGCGCCTGGATGGGTTTCTTCATGGCCAGGGACAAAGCCCTGCAGGAGCGCTGCTATGCTGAGCAGAAGGCTGTGTGTGGAGAAGACCTGCCACAGCTTGACTTTGATCAGGTGAGGATGGGTCACATGACGGGTGTGCTTTTCTTCTTTGCAAAACTTATGAAACTTAACTTATAATTCCCCCCACAATACAACAGCTGTATACCAATTTTCCTGCTATTGCATTCATTTTTCAAAATTATAGTGAAATGCAATGTGCCAAAATAGAAGAACACCCTGATGTATATTCATCAGCTGGTCTTAAGTTAGGATGACTTGTTATGTGCCTAATTCTGTCTCTACTTTTTCCCCAGCTGAAAGATCTCAGCTTATTGGATCGCTGTTTGAAGGAAACTCTGCGGCTTCGCCCGCCCATCATGACCATGATGAGGATGGCGCGCTCCCCACAGGTAAGAACACTCACACACCACCTCATCAGGCTGCTCAGCTACTTATGTTTCACTTGGAATGTTGAATGTTTAACTCAAATTTCCTTCTTGTTGTGTCAGACTGCGGCAGGGTATACCATCCCTGTGGGCCACCAGGTCTGCGTGTCCCCGACTGTCAACCACAGACTGCACGACACATGGGTGGAGAGGATGGATTTCAACCCTGATCGGTACCTCAATGACAACCCAGCAGCAGGGGAGAAGTTTGCCTATGTGCCATTCGGAGCTGGTGAGTAAATAATAGCAAAAAAAAAATTGTGATCATATTTCCTTTTTTTTTTCCATAGGCTTTTATTTTGAAACTGCATAAAGCACATTACAAATAATATTTTATGTACTTCAGGTCGCCACCGCTGTATTGGAGAGAACTTTGCCTACGTCCAGATCAAAACCATCTGGTCCACTCTCCTGCGCATGTACGACTTTGACCTGGTGGATGGATATTTCCCCACAATCAACTACACCACAATGATTCACACGCCTCACAACCCCGTCATCAGATACAAGAGGAGGAAACAGTGAATGAGACAAGACAAGAGGAAGCCAGCATCTCGAGCATCTCTTCAACTGAAGAGAAACTCTGACTTCCTGGGACTTGGATATAAGACACTGTTCCCTACATGCACTTTGCTTTGCAGAAATGTTTCAACTTTTTGCTGTTTTTCCCCTGAATGTCAACATGAGAAGATGAATTTTTAAGAATTATATTTCTTTATGAGTCAGGCTTGAACACAAGTGCTAATGTTCACAATGTGAATGCTTCAAAACAGAGACGTGCCTTGAAGGTGGTAAACAAATGTTGAGTGACTGAAGCCTAAAATGTGTAAAACGTTTTATCTAGAAAGACAGAGCAGGTGCTTTGCAGGACAGAACACTCACTGTTAAAAAGGAAAGAGTGAAAGAGAGATGCTTTAGACACCAAACTGGTGTTTCTGTTGTTTTTATGGAATTCAAATCAGCAGGAGTAAAGGTGTAACCACTAGATCTTTTTGGACACAGGCCACACTTGCACAAAAAGTTACAGTACATTAACATTTGTCATGTAGGTGGGAGTAAAAGAAATTAACACCAGCAAAGAAGCTCCTATAGGATATAAAAGTAAGTCCCATTGGAGAGGTTGAACTGCCAGATGATCATAGTCCTCTGTTATGGTATGTTATTAATCCCCCAGAAATAAAAATAAAAATCAGTGAACACTAAATAATACGGTCAAGGCTGTAAATGATGGTTAACAGATTATCCAACATCTATGGTTTATCTGGATTAGTATTTTTGATAGATGATCTATAAACTATCACCATTAGGATTTACCATGCAGAAGACAAAAGTCCTGAATGCACTGGCTGTTTTTTCTATAACTGAAAATGTGTGCATCATCTACATATGCGTTGGTTTGTTTTGTCATCTTTGTGTTCTTGTGTTCAAAAGCTAAAAGGCTGCATTTATAATGTCACTCTTTCAATAAAGATGCTTTAAAAGTTTTTACATCCCAAGATTTTTCTTGGTCTGTTGGTGTAAATGTTAAAAAACAAGAAGTTTAAGAGGGTCAAAAAAATCGCAGCAGACCATGAATAGATCTCATAAACTGTGCAACAAGGACTGTGGATCTACATCTACCACCTGAGCTCGGACAAACCAAAAATGATCGAAAAGGCAAGGGGCTCCTTTAGTTTCAATTTTATTGTTATTGGTGTGGACAACGCCTGGGACAAAACTGAAAGTGCAGAGCCCTGAACATACAAGTGGCACACAATATTAGGATACAAAAGTAATCGTCACATCCTGGGCAGAGAAGATGGCTTGTTTGAAAGAGGTGTAAAAGAAAAAAGAGAAGAAGCTACCATAGACGGTGGCTTCGCAAACATGATATATAGCTGCATTCACACCCTGTGTCTTCTTGTGTGTGTCCAAAATCACAGACGACCAAGACCGTTTCAATCGAACCCTCTGAAACTAGCTACGGGCTAGCTCACGAAGCTAACGTTCCACCTCTGCTTAAACAACCGTTACCATAGCAATGGCTCACACAAAAAATTGTTTCAGCTCTGAACTCGACTCTTTTTTTCAGACATCTCAAAAATACGGAAATGGTGGAAATATTTGAGTTAAATATATTCCCATGACTTGAATAACTGGGAACCTTCACAGAAAGTTTGCTTAAAAATGATAAAGCATTCAAGATTATATATCAGGATTATGTTATTCAAACGCCACATTCAACACAAGTTTTTTGTTAATGTGCCAGATAAGTTTGTTTTTAAATGCAGGGATTTTAAAAGTAGTAATTCAAACTTTTAATTGCTGTCAATATCCCTATAAAAATTCAAATCACTTTATTTTATGTACAGTGAATTTTTTTTGGCAGTATCACAAACATGCCTGTGAAGCAGTAATGAAGGACACTTGTTTACTGATTTTAAAATACTGGAGTATGTTCTTTCAGCCCAAATAGATAGTGTGGGGTTTTCAAATAGCTCTTCAGGTGGCTAATCAGATTTTAAGTTCAACCATGGCATCTACCCTCTGGATTTGCCCCTGTCGCACAGTCCAAATAACCAGTCTATGCTTAGTATATGGGGGGCACCTCAGGGAGCTTTGTTTGTAATCTGTAGTTTTGTCCTTTCAGCCCCAATTCAGAACATAGGTGTGTGTTCGGACGCCATTACTCACAGCCTACAGCTAACAAATACTCCCTTAGGATCATCTATTAAGTAAAGAATGCATGCAAAATAAAAGACACATTTTTTTTTTCAAATAAGTAGTCCTCTTTATTTCAGTTTTTGACAAAATACCCAGAAAATTCAAAGCTCCTACACTTTACAAAAATACGTTCTCTACAAATGTCCTCTGTTGTCTGTCTGGCCTAAACAAAACACAGTGTAGTGTAGAACATCCAGCAGCAGCCTCCTCAACAAGAAACCCAAACATTCTCTACATAACGCGTCACCCATACCACACAAACATAAATTAATCACAAGTCTTAAATTATTATTAGACAAATATACATGATTGTAGCTCATCCACAACAGAGAGGCAGATTCAATTACAAACATAGCTGTTTTTCAAGTGCTGGCGACAAATAGCCTGAATACAACATGTCGTACACTAATATAAAAATGGGTTTTGGTCCACTTGGAGACAAACAGTCCACACCTGACGGATAGAAAACAGCAGAGCGCTCAGCACGAGAAAAGGCAACTGAGTTTCTTCAAGCCAAAGTGTCTCGACGGCATCTATCTTCTCAAGCCAAAGTGCAATTGAGCATATGAAGAAGCACCTGTGGAGAAAACAGAAGGTAAGTTGATATATTTTGATGCTGAAGTAAATCACATCCTTGATAAGTTTAAGGCTTGTGCACGCCGGCATAGTGCTCTGTTTTTTGGTACCTGATGTCACACTACCCAGCCTCCTCTGCAGCGCCTCCAGTCTGGAGATGTAGTCAGTGAGTGCTCGATCTGGGTCGTAGCTCTGCAGGTGGGAGCAGGTGAGAGGTCCAGGGTCTCCAGTCAAATGAAACCTACAGGACACAGACACAAAGTATAATCATATTCTGGCATTAATCTGAAACAACTGCTGAATAAATGTAAGATCCAGACTCAAAGTATGATCGAATGACAATAGCAGGGACTGTTTGTTGTACCTGTGATGTGTGGAGGAGACTGCTGAAGCCGATCTGGGTGACTCTCGTCCACTTCTCCCCCTGCTGCTGGAGACTCCCCCTCCTCCTCCACTTCCTCTGTCTCTGTACATCTCTACACTGCCCGGGTGGAGATAAGGGGAGTCTCTCACCTCTGCACCTGAGAGAGATGCATGAATAATTAACTTAACTCAACATCTTAATGATCTTCCAAACATCAACACGTCAAAAAAACACACTCTGCTTACCTAGCGTTTGACCTGCTCCGTTCTTGTTGATGCTGCAGGAAGCCGAGGAGCTCATCCCCGTCGCTTTGTGCCATCGCTTGACCAGAAAACGCATTCTGGAGAAAAAATACGAAGGGATTAGAATCAAAAGAGTAAAAAACATCTGGGTGTGATGTTTACAGGAGATCTTGCTACCTACCTGGACAGGGCGATTGAGACTCGGACAGCAGAGCGGAAGCGCATCAGTCCTCGCCGGCGCTGGCTGAGAGAGTCCAGATTGGTGATCGACGGCCGGCCTCCCATCCTGGTGAGGAGCGACAGCGTTGCCTCTTCGCACTCCTGGAAGCCGCCCAGCAGTAACAGCAGATACTTCTTCTGGTAGATCAGAGCTTTGCGGAAGCTTTCTGACCTCAAGTACTTCCCGTACATTCTCTGGAAACAGGAAAGAGGAAGAGGATCGTGAGCTGTTCGAACAGAGCAATACTCAGACTCCTTGGATAAATTTTAGTATGTTTTGTTTACCTTTAGTGCAGCATTGTCAGCCTCAGGACCGCTGATCTCTCTCAGGATTTCAGTCCTGATCTCTCCCCTGAGTCGGGCCACCTGAGCCTGGGACTGGTGTAAAGCTTTCTCCAGGCGCACCCTCTCTCTGGTCCAGGCCTCACGCTCCTGAGACAGCAGCAAGCTTGTTGAATCCACCTTTGACACTCCTCTCCTGCTGCTGAACTGCTGTAGGAAATCAAAGATGCTGTCAAGTCAAAGTCATTTCAGTAGAAAGATGTGACATAAAAATCAAAATCTCCTCTTACACTGTCGCCTGATCCCAGTCCAGCCTGTCGGTATCGCCGGATCTCCTCCTCCAGACGCAGCGTGTGGTTCCTCAGGTCGTTCTTCTCTTCAGTCAGACGGCTGACGAATCCCGTCAGCTCAGCGTTCTGCCTCAGCAGACGCTCCGTCAGGGAGTTGGAGGAGCTTGAGGAGCCTCCTGCCAGCAGGGAAACACTCTGCGAGGGAGACACATCAAGCCATTACAACCATGTGTGGTCATCATATGGACCCCGACAGATTACAGAAGTTAGAAAAATAAACAAGCAGCTCATCAGTGAAGAAGAAAATCCTACTGAAAAAATGTGGTGATAAAACCACGACCACACTAAAAACTGTTTCTGACCTCAGGGATGGAAGGGAGACCAGGGGATTGTTGCAGCATGGTGATGACCTCATCAACATTGGACTGAACCCAGGATAACTCTTCAGAGTCAACCTCGGCTGTCATCCTGCCCATACAAAAACAGGCAATCAATCATTTACTCTTGATGATGATGAAATTTAAACCTGACGCTCCAGGACACCAATACAATGAGCTGAAGATCGTTACATCAGTTCCAGCTGTGTTTCTTACCTGCCGGTGTTCTTGCTGGCCATCTTGCGGATTTTTGAGGAAATGAGGTGGAGTTTTCCGAGGATCTTGTTGCTGGCCGGAGAGATCTCCATGAGAGGAGATGAACTGGAGGCAGCTGCCTGAACATTTCCACTCTTCTGATGGAGCACCCAGTCTTTGGTGCGATCGGTGGACTCACTGTGCCAGACCGCCTGGTGAACAAATTAGAGAATCAAAGATCAGATACGTCCCACACAAAGGACCTGCCTTCAATGAAAATGTGTCAAGTCAGGATTCAACACTCACGCTGTGGCCATCAGCTCCTCTCTGCTCGCCGACTTGGTTCAGCCTCTCCTCCAGGCTCTCCTTCTCTTCCTCCAGAGTTTTCCTCCTCTCCATCTCTCTCCGCAGCTGCTCCTGAGTTTCAGACATTCGTGCCCTCAACGTCTCCAGCTGGGTCTGAGCCTCCTGAAGCGCCTCCTGGTCTCGCCGGGACTTCTGAGTGCCCAGAGTCAGCTGCTCCTCCTTTCGAACCACTTCCAACTTCTGAGCCTCCACCTGACTGAGGAGATGCACCACCTGGGGACGGAAAATCAGGATGAAAATAAGTATATACTCTGGGGTAAATATAACTCTCTCAGGTCTTAACAGTCTATTTGAACACTGGTTTTCTTTCACCCTAAAAAAATCCTGATCAAATCTTCATAAACTAGTTAAAAATTAATCAGCCTCATTTAAAATTTTCATTCTATGAAAGACAGAAAAATGACTTTAAAACTGTGTTAATGCACAAACATCCCACCTGTGCATGTTTCTCATCCAGCTCCCTCTGCAGTCTCTCCAGCAGTCTGCCCTCCTCCTCTGGCCTCCTCCTCTCCTCCTTTTCAGAGGGCCCACTGTCTGTGCACACACCCGTTCGCAGCTCCTTCTCTCTACCCAGCGCGGCACTCATCTCCTGGGCCTTCGCATGCTCCGTCTCCAGCTGGACCTGGAGCTCCTGGATGCGTCTGTGGAGGCTCAGACGCTCCTGTTCAGCCTGATGGGAGGTCTGAGAGGAGGACTGACGCTCCTGATCCAGAGCCAGGGTCAGCTCGGCCACACGGCTCTTCTGCTCCTCCAGGTTGAGATGAAGATCCTGAGAGGTGGATGGAAGTAGACTTTTATCAGCAGTACCAAATAACAGCGTCCTCATAGGGACAAATCAGTTTTATTTGTTTACATGTGTTTGCGCTGATTGATCTGACATCCAATGGTTTTACCTCCAGCTCCTCCCTTTTACTCTCCTCGTTTCTCCCTGTTCGACACTTCTCCTTCTCCATGGCCCACTGAAGATCCCTGCTCCTCTTCCTCTCTTCAGTCAGATGGTCGCTCATGGCGTCCACCTCAGCAGCTTTCTGCGATACTTCAGCCCTGTTTACACAGATAATGAACGTTCATTTAATTAAAAAAATCGAGTTTGTTTTGGTTTGATTAACTTAAACTAGCTTGTTAAATTAAAAACTTCAACCTTTTATTCTTTTATGAATCTTTTTTTTGGACAGTATCATAAAGTCCTGATCCAGTTTATATGTAACAGCTCATCTACTTGATCACTGTGATGTTGCATACAAACAGGTCTGACCTGAGAGTGTCCAGCTCTTTGAGGTGTTTGTGTTGAGCCTTCAGCGTCGTCTCCAGCTCCAGTTTAGTCTGGGAGAGTTCCGCCTTCAGCTCCTCCACCAGCAGCCTGTCAGCCTCCGCTGCTCCATGAACCTGTCCCCCCTCCCTCCGCTCCGTCACGTTACGTTCAGCAACACCAAGTGAAGCAGCATGTGAGGAACCTGACAGAGAGAATCGGAAAACACTGACATCAGAAAATCCCTCCACTGATATTAGGCATCTAATATGCTTGACTTTATTTTGTGATTTTGCAATTTTTATGACTGTTTTTTTTTTTTTTAAAAAGTGCTTCACCTTGATGAAGTTGCTCAAGTTGACCGCGGAGCTGCTGAACCTCAGAGAGAAGACTGGACCTGTCAGCAGAGTGCAGCGAGCCCATCGCCTCTCTGTGCTGGTTGTCCTAGAAAAATAACAACACAGAAAATATTTTCATTCATTCATTTATTTATTTATTTTACCAAAACAGCAAGCAACTGATTCCATCCTACATGTGGATGCTGTTCATCTTTTAGGTGAAATCAAGAAACTGGCAACACATTGTGATCTATCTATGAGTCGGTGCAACAACAGGACATGTAAAATAACATACCATATTGACCTGAATATAAGACAATTTTTTTCGTTGAAAATAATTAAAAGGGTGGGGGGGGGGTTGTTTTATGATTGGGGTCTAACCATTGACACATGTTGTCTAGGGTCGCCACTGTAACAGCAGAGAGCACCAGCTTTTTGTAAAGCTGGAGACCTCACCGTAGCTGCAGTGATCTGTCAATTACGAGACGCAGTAATGGAAGAAGAGAAATGGAGAGGCGCGGTGATTATCCAGAGCAAAGAGTATCAAAAGTTGGACAAGTTAACAGACAACTGAGCCGGAGTTATGATGCTAATTTAAAGATAATGATGGTAAGCACAGCAGAGACATTAACCAACTGTCAGGCAACCCAAAAATATGGAGTTATAGAGTGTAATGTCTGAATATGGCTTGTCCAAAAAGACCTCCTGAAAAATGTGAAATGCAAAAGAAAACCTTATTGTGGTCCTCAGAGCAGAAGGTTTATGAGAGTGTTTTTGAGAAATGTTACAAAGGCATGCCCATTACCAGAGCTGTCATCAGAATTACATTTGAAATACAGATTATAGTGGTTTTATTCGGAGCCAAAGATAAAAAAGTCTCTATTATTTCAATGATTTCTCAGAATTTCAATAAAAATAGTTTCTTTAAACTAGGTAAATTTTAGTTATCAGTCTTTTTTCGAAGATTGGTCTTGAAAAGAGGTGGGCTGTCTTGTAATCAGGGTTGTCCTATATTAGGGTCAATACGGTAAGTGACCACTCTTGAACCATCTTACACTCTCTATAAACTGTCTCTGAAAACTCTTTTTCTCTGACCTGTTCAGCAAGTCTGCGCTCCAGCTGGTTGAGGTGAACAATGGCATCATTAGTGTCTAGCAGGTCCAGCTGGCTGTAGAGGGCGCTCTTCAACACGCTGCGCTCCCTCATGAACACCTGCTGCACCGCATCCAGCAGCTCACCTCGCCAGTCTGCACCTCCTGACGTCTGCATCACAGACACACACATGGGCTGTGAGAAAAAGAACAGAAGACGAGGAGGGAGAAAAGGTAAACACAGGATTTCCTCTCACCTGTGCGTCTCTGTGTGTCTGCATCTGTGTGATGAGGCCTTTCAGAGACTCCACAGTTGCCAGTAAGGCGTCTCTTTCCTTCACCCAGCCTTGGATGTTGAACTGGCTGCCAGGTTCAGCGAGAGGAAGCTCTGACAGAGAGAGCACCTGCATGCCCTCCTGGTGCACCTCACGGAGCAGCGTCTACACAGAGAAACACAAAAACATGTTTATTCTCTTCAGTTTGTGATTTTTCCAGGAGATCACACACATTTATCACTAGGAGAAAGTTTTTGAAAAATAAAAGTTGTACCTTGATCCGGTCAGGCAGTGGATCATCAGCCTCTCTCCTGGCGCCCTCTGGAGTCGTCCTGAACTCCTGCTGTAAGCTCGGCACATCGAATCCAGTCCGCTGACTGTAGTCTGAGCTGCTGTCTGCGAAACAACGAAAACACAAGTATTGTTAAATACTTCAGGAACAGTATGTAGGTTTTGTGAAGTGTCATCACCTTTTTGTAAGTAAATTCCATCACTCAGCATCGAACATGAAACAAACACTGATAAAAATATGTAACACCAATGTAAGCTGCAATGACAAACTGTTAGGAGCTAAACCAACATCACAGAAATGATGGATGTTTCTTACCACTCGTGTAGCCATCTTTAAACTGCTGTGAGTGACGCTCTTGCCGTAATGAAGGAGCCTGGGAAAAGATTCAGTAAATATTTAGTGTGAAAAAGAAGACAGAGGAAAAGGAAGTGGATGGAATTGTGGACTCTTCAGGTTTCACCTCAGCGGCGCGCAGCTTTTCGATGACAGCTTTCAGGGCTTTACATTCGTCCTCAGCAGCCTGGGCGTCCCTGCGAAGGCTCTCACTCTCTGTGATCTGCCTGGCCTCCATGTCCAGAATCTCAGCCGCATGCAGCTCCTGCATCTGTGCAATCTTCTCCTGGAACTCTCCGATCACCTCCTCCACCTGCTCTTTGGTCGCAGAATTACCTTCCGAGCTGCAGTCGACGACTCGGAGAGGTTCGGTCTGCGTGAATGAGTGTGTCACATCGATCTGCTGCTGCTGCTGCTCGGAGCTGCTGCTCAGCCGAGAGCTGTGAGATTTGTTGGAGGACTGGCTGGAGTTCCCGGAGGATTTCCTGGAGAGGGATTGTTTATCTTTGGTGGTGGTGGGTCCCTTCCCGGCTGGCTGTTTTCCTCCTTTTCTTTTAGGCTGAGCAGTTAAGGAGGAGGAGGAGGAGGAGGAAGCAGAAAGGAGAGGCTGAGAAGATAGAGAGGCTGAGGGAGACGGAGGACCAGGATCTGCTGTTTTTATCAAGGCTTTTTGTACTTCCTGTAGCTGGTCTTTGAGCTGAGAAATGGAAACTTCACGGACCTGGAGTTCCTCCTGCAGTTTCTCATTGTGCTGCTTGTAGCTGTTGAGTTCTTCTTTGGTGGTATCCACGCTCTTCCTCACCTCCTCGAGCTCCTCTTTGAGCTTAGACATGGAAACTTCACGCTCTTTCACCTCCTCCTGTAGTTTCTTATTTTGCTGCATGAAGTTGCTGAGTTCTTCTTTGGTGGAGGACGCCTCCTTTCTGACCTGATCCAGCTCCTCTAGCTGCTCTGCCATGTTGTCCGAGTCTTCATCAGCTTTTACCTTGATAAATATCAGACAGGTCGTTCATTACTTAGAGAAAAATCTTTACAGTGTGTCAACTCTTCACACAAACAATATTAAAAGGTTTTTTTGATAAGACAGTGTGATTTATAATAAGAAATACTGGGTTACCTGGAAGAGTTCTGCTTTGAGATGAGCAATGGTCATCTCCCGCTCCTGTTCAAAGGACAAAATAAAAAAAAGAAACAAAAGTTAAAGGTACAGTTCAACCACTAGTACGAGCTGGTTTACCCAGCTTTGCATCAAGACCAGAGACAATGCACAATAGCTTGATTGGCTCTGTCTGAGGGAACAAAATATCCACCTATAGGTTTTAGAAATCACCCATAAATTACCCATGCTACTCAAAATCTATCTCAAAATCAAAGCTTCCAGCACAAGGTCAGACAAATCATTCTTCTTTTTTGCTGCACTTTTTAATAGAGCGTCTCATGCTTCAATCCCAAGCCCTCAATCATTGACATTCCTTAAACTAAACCAGTTAGAGTTTTGTACTTTGACCTGCAGCTTTGAAAACTTACAAATGTTTGATTATGATTAGTGGGCAGAATATTTGTCTGACTGTTTTCACTTCAACATCCCAACACACTGAGAAAATCTG
Source organism: Halichoeres trimaculatus (assembly GCF_033239565.1). NCBI lineage: Eukaryota > Metazoa > Chordata > Actinopteri > Labriformes > Labridae > Halichoeres > Halichoeres trimaculatus. Next base: position 12,780,232 of record NW_027437192.1, read on the forward strand.
CTTCATAAGATCAAATGTTGCTAAGAAGGTTTTAGATATCTCTAAAAATAAAATGACTGTGGGTAACAGAAGAGATGATTTCTTCATTTTCAAAAAGTTGATCCACTGCTAACTACACCTGAATCGTTAGCAGCATAATCCACGTTGAATGCCTGTTGCACGCAGAAAATCTGACTTCATGTAAATAGCTCCACAACAACATTTTCATGTGTTCATTTTCAAGCTTTTACACACAACACTTGGAATCTACACAAATTCACTAGTTTTTCATTTTAAATAACTCTTGAGAGAGATTATTAAGAGACCATTAGAGGTCCAGGTTGTGTTAACTTTGGGCAGTCTGACTGTCTCTGTTTAACTTTCTCTTTACTATCCTCCTGATGGCTCTTGACTAAGATTTTAACAGATTTCAACTTTCAAAAATTTTAACTTTTATATCACTGACATGTGTATTAAACATGATGTCCACAAGGGGTCTCTTTTCTCTGTTTATGGGAATGCCCACTGATAATCTGCTTCTGGGTAAAGGTGTTGGACTCATGCCGGTGAAAAGGTGGCTCTTAACCCTAAATTGTGAATTCTTTATATCCACCCTGATGATTCCATACATTGCTTGATCATAGTGTGGAGTCTCTCAGTGGCTGAAAGGAGCAACTCTTTTTGCTGTTTCTCAAAAACAAATTAGTCAAGTTTTGGACAGTATGAGCTTTTTTTTAACAACTTCCTGGAGGATAATGAAATAAAAGTTGACGTTTGGACTGATTAATGGATCTGACTGTCAGAAGGGCTGATGTTTCTTTTTTCGTTTTCGTAATGTGTGTGTACTGTTTTGCTAAAAACACTGTTTATGCTTCACCATAAAAAACAACAAAGAGATGGTTTAACACCAAAAACATAAGCTTTCAAGCTTTGTTAGTTTGTTTTTCCACAGCACTGAGGTTTGTCTCTGTACCTGCAGCAGCTCCTGCATTTTCTCCAGACTCTCCTTGCAGCTGTTCAGCTCCTCTTTGGTGGCAGCTGCCTCGTTCTGAGCCTCCTTTAGTTCCTGTTTGAGCTCAGACACCCTGGTGTCCTCTCTGTCTCCAGACGATAGCTAAGGCAAAGTTTACATATTAGACCAGCGAGCACTTTCATTCTTTGGAGCAAACAGAGCTGGATGAGATTCTGTACCTACCTTTTGAACTTGGTCCTGTAGCCTCTCTACAGTTTGTGTTTTTTCCTACAGAGAGGGAGCACGTCAGTTATAAACAAACCACGATTTATGAAAATGCACAAACAAGAAGTATGAACTCTGAGGAGTAGTAATTTACTTGTAGCTCCTCTTGCAGTCTGCTGCAGTTCTCCTTGAAGATTTCGAGCTGCTCTTTGGTGGCCGAGGCCTCAGCTCTGACGTCCTGCAGCTCCTGGAGGACTTCAGACGCAGATGACTGCTCATCAGCAGAGGAGGCCTGGTAGAAAAACAGTCACAAAAGTTAGTTTAAAGTCTGAAGTGAGTGAATATAGGGGGTTTGTTCAGATCTATTTAATATTAGCTGTACTCTTACCTTCACAGCAGGGAGAGCCCTCTGTGGCGTCTTTGCCTTCATCTGACTGAGCAGCTCCATGAGCACAGACAGCCTCCTCTCGTACTCCAGCACCTCCTCCTCAGAGCTTGACAGCAGCTGCTTCTGGAGCTCCTGGTCTTTCTGCATCCCGTTAAGTCCCACCTCCAGCTCCCGCAGCCTCTGGGTCAGATGGACCACCTTCCCTGTGGGAGCCTGTCTCATTTGACCGATACCACTGAAGTCCATTTTGGGAATCCCAAAGTCCCCGAAGTCATAGAGGTGTGGTTCAGCTTGCTGCTCCTGGTTTTCTTTGGAGACTTGGGGCTGCTGCTGCTGCTGCTGGAAAGCCTCGAGTGTGGCCTGGCTGACGAGTGCGTCAGCGACTTTCTCCCTCAGATCCTTCTCCAGGTAAGAGACTCTCTCCTGGAGACCTTCAGCGTGGCTCTGCGTTTGCTCCACAAGGAGGCGACAGCGGCTCAGCTCTGTCTCCTTTTCATCAACTACCGTCTCAAGCTCCCGGATACGCAAGTCCAACTCTTCCACTCGGGATGTCGCGCTCTGCTCTAAGGCTTGAACCTGAGCCTGAAAAACAACAAGGCCGGCTGTTTTCTCCCTGAGAGCTTCTTCCAGTTCCACCTCAGAGCTCTCCTGTTTTTCTGACTCCGCTAAAGCTGCTGCGCTCTCTTTCAAACACAGGTATGTCTTCAACAGCTTACTGTGCTCTGCTTTGAGCGTATTCAGCTCTTTGGTGGCTTGGTCCATTCTCTGCTTCATCTCATCGTATTCCTCTTTGTTCGGCCCCCATGAAGTGCCGTCTGTCTCGGTTTTTACATCCTCGTCTTCCTCTGCAGCTGACTTTTGCTCGATGTTGGCCAGCTCCTGCTGAAGTCTGTCGATGACGGCGTTCAGCTGGTCGAGCTCCTCCTCGTTGTTCCTCTTCAAGCGCTCCTGCTCGCTCCTCAGGCACTCCACCTGGGACTCCAGGTCTCTGATCAGATCATCTCTCTGATCAATTTCCTAACGAGGTAATTCAGTAGATTAATTCCCAATAAAAACACAACAAATTAGAGGAAACCAAAACTATCCTGTTATAAACCTCTGAGTCCCTGCTCTGTTTGCAAAAATGCTTTTTGGAAAGATGAATATTTTGGGGTGTTTTCATTCAAACATTTTCAAGGTTGGTCAATTCTATCAAATTTTTGGAGACCCGGAGGTTTAATTCTCACCTCGTATGAGCAAATGATCACCTCACAAAAGACGATGGTGTTGTGGAACTACTTACCGGGACAAAACAAGCAAAAAACAAACCCAACGGAAAAAAATACACAAAAAAATGGAGCAAACAAAAATAAAAGTGTAAATGAAACGAGAAAAAAAGCACACACACTGATGCAATACCAGGGAGCTATGCCTATGCGAAATAGACATTGGTACCATTTCGTATATGCATATAGTGTTACCTTGTTATCGGAAGCTGCTTCCATGTGTTGGAGCTTAGAGATCTGTTCATTAAGAAGTGCTATTTCCCTGTCCTTCTCCTCCATCACCTTCAAAAGTCAGAGATTATAATGCGATGGCTATTAATAAACACGTCACGGCAAAGTACAACCCAGAGTCTGCATGGTGGCTGACTGCTGGAAGTACACTGATGGAGTCAAAAAAAATATAAACAAAAACTAGTAAAAGAAATGTGCCAGCAGCAGCAGCAAGTCTTAAACGGGAAGAAAATGTGCAAAGAAAAACTCTAAACTGAGCAAAGCAAAACTAGCAACACAGAGCAAACATTGTATTTAGAGAAGTTGAAGCAAAATTGTGAGCAGAAACAAAAAAACTTGATATTTGTAGTTTTTGACATGTAACGCCTCGGGATGTGTTTGTTTAAGTTAAACTTATTCAGCAGTTTGACTCATAAAGCTCCAGGAAAAGTTACAGACCACTGCTTTTACCATTAAACAAGTAACAGCATTGTGACAGGCCTCCCTAAAAAATCAGTCAGACAGCTGCAGCTGGTTCAGAATGCTGCTGCTCGAGTCCTCACATCAGTCCAAAGCTCTGAATGGATTAGGGCCAAAATATATAAATGATCTTTTGATCCCATATGAACCATCAAGACCACTTAAGTCAGGAGTGGCCAACCTGTGGCTCGCGAGCTGCATGTGGCTCTTTGCCTTTTGGTGTGTGGCTCTTCGATCTTTTCATAAGAATATATATATATATATATATATATATATATATATATATATATATATATATATATATATATATATATATATATATATATATATATATATATATATATATATATATATATATATATATATATATATATATATATATATCAATACTGATCCTAACTTTGGCATCAATATATCAATTGTTTAGATTGATCGGCAAAGTTAGGATCAGTATTGATCAATACTTGGGTGATGAGATTGATACTCAAGTTTCAGTTTCTCTTCTCTAAATATGCTCCTCTTAATCACTCATGTGCTCATAGTTATCCAGACAGATAGATAGATAGATAGATAGATAGATAGATAGATAGATAGATAGATAGATAGATAGATAGATAGATAGATAGATAGATAGATAGATAGATAGATAGATAGATAGATAGATAGAACTTTGTCTCTACTGCAGTAAAAACAGAAATCTGACTTTGATACGGCTCCAAGAACAAACTTAAACAAACTTACAAACACAACAAATCTGGCTTTAAAAATTGGAAATTTATTTATTTTCATTTTATGTCATTTGGTTTATGTGTGAGAGGAAGTGCAATTGTAAGACCACATGTGATGTGGCTCTTTGTAGTACCACAGTAATTTTTGTGGCTCTTGGTCTCTGACTGGTTGGCCACCCCTGACTTAGGTCATCTGGACCAGGTCTGATTTCAGTCCTCAGAGTCAGAACCAAACATGGAGAGGCAGCATTCAGCTTCTATGCTCCAGATATCTAGAACAAACTGCCAGAAAATATCAGGTCTGCTGAAACTCTGAGCTCCTTTAAATTCAGGTTGACTTACTTTTCTTTTTTAAAAAATTGCACAATTTTGCAACTCTTCCGACTCTTTTCTTAAAATCTGTTTTAAAATCTGCATCAACTTTTTTTTCTTTTTATTTATTTTGTTTAATTGTATCTTACTATTTTAAATTTTTTTAATTGAATTTTTATTGTTTTCTTTTATTATGTACTGTCTGTAAAGCACTTTGAATTGCCTTGGTGAAATAAGCTATATAAATAAACTCGCCTTGCTTTAATAAGTTTGTGTCAGGGTGAAATACTCATTCTTGTTTTCGTGTTTACAAAGATACCCCCTGATAACAAGTAACGCAAAGTAAAAACATCTTCTCACTGTCTGCTTTTAAAACACGTCTTAAAACCCATTTTTATTCCTTGGCTTTTCACCCAGTTTAAGAATTTGCTCTTGTTTTAGTGTTTTGTAGTTTGTTGTTTTATTTACCTTTTTATGCCTACACCCTCTTTTATGTATAGCTCTTTTTCTTATAGTGCTCTAAAAATAAAGCTGAGTTGAGACTTTAAAGTTATTTTAAAAGACAAATTTATACTGTTTTTATCTGGAAAAGTTCTGATATCAACATATGACCCTGATTTCCATCACACTGTAGAAACGAAAACGTCTCAGCTTTTTCATCAGCTTATCAGGTGATCGTCAAATTAATACCTGGATAAGTTAAATGTGGTGTGCCTGTGTAGAAAATCTGGAGTGGTCTCTTAATTTTTTCTGGAGCTGTGTTAGATCAATGAGCAAACAGAATTTTTGAGTGTCCTGAGCCCTTTAGTGTGAGAGTCTGTACAACAGATGTGAGGACGTATCAAGCAAAAAATTAAGACTTAAGAGTAGATATTCCCATCCTCAGGGTTTGTTTGGTGAAAAAACTCACTAGAGTGAATCTACAAAGACACACAGCTAGATTTAACCTGTTTCTACTTCAGTCATTAAGGTATACAAGTTAAAGTGAAACACTCTTGTAGCAGGACGGCTGTTTACCTTGATCATTCCCTCCCTTGTTTCCAAATACTCCTGCTGGCTGCTGATCTCCTTCCTCTGGATCTCCAGCTGCATGTGAAGCTGCTGCACCTCCTCGCTCTTGTTCTCCAGCTCCTCTTTGAACTGCTCCAGCTGCTCCTCCAGGTTACAGATCTGACACGATACACACAAGCACGAAAACGATGAGACGTGACAAAAGGCTGATTGCGAAACTTGTGTTATTTCCTCAGTGGGATTTAGAGGCATATTCACGCTGACAGAGTTTACTACCAGAGTATCAAACTCAAACATAATCTTATTGTTTTAAAGTGGCAGTTCAAGCATTTGTGTTCTGATCTCTATGAACAGATAAAGCAGCTCTCTACCTCCTTCTCTTTCCGCTCCAGAGCTTCTCTCTCGGTCTGGAGCTGAGCCTCCAGTGTGGACTGTCTTGCCTCCGTGATGGATGCATGCTGCTTCTTTTGTTCAACCTGCGACACACACACACACACACACACACACACATGAAAGAAACTATTTAGCCCAGCAGTTATTTACAGCATGCGCAGAAAGGCGTGAAGCTGCGACTCTGATGATAGATTTAGGGATGCACATTGTCCATGTTGTATCCTCCTCTGTGCGGCTGCAGCTGAGGGCATCTCCTCCTTCATTCCTCTTTTTATTAACTCAGAGAGAGCTCTGCACACACACACACTCACACACACACGCACGGGAGGGGACAATCTTGATAGTTGCTAGCTATAGCTTGGTGGCATCTTTAACAGCAAACTGTCCAGGCTGCTGAAGTAGACCCACCCACACATTGTTCTCCCTCTCTGTGCCTCTGTCTCTATCTGTCACCTCATCTACATCTTCACTCACACACACACACACACACACACACACACTCTGCCATGCCGCACAGCTATTGTTCACACTGCTTTCTCTCCCTGAGTCAGTCTCCATCCCACATCCCTCCTCCTCTCCCCTCCCTTTCCTAACCTTCTCCAGGGACTCTGCACTGGCCAGCAGGGCCTGCTCCAGCTCGCGGATGCGGCTCTCCAGCTTGTCAATCTCCTCGTCGCGCTCTCCCAACTCACGACGCAGCTGCTCAGAGCTGAGCAGCAGCTCACTGCACCAATCCGCCTTCTCCTTCAGCTGGGAGGTCAGCTGCTCCACCTGGTACAGAGAGAGGAGAGAAAGAGAGGAGGAGGGGTGGTCGTTTAATAAGATTCACTCAGAGACACCACTCGCCATAGCATAGCTGGTACATGTGCAGCTAGCTGGGAGGTCAGCTGATCCACCTGAGAAAGGAGGGGCTGAGAGTGAGAAGAGATGAAGGGACAGAGAGATTTCATTCAGGGTGACACAGACTAACATGAAGCAGGAGGGCTGCTGGAAGGAAACAGATCCATCTGTGAGGCGGGAAAACATCAGCAGATCAATGAAGGGGAGGGAGGAGGGTCAACAGGAGGGAGGCGGGGTTCAGATAATCACGACCTTACACTGTCCTTCATGATTGATAAAATACTTAAATCACGTTTACTACATTAAAAAAAAAACCTGCTGATGTTTTTGTTTTAACTCGTTAATCAAAATAAAGGAAAAACCTGAGCAGAGGGAAATTGTAGCAGGCGGATGAAACACCCTTCCTCACTTGCAGCCCCTCATTAAATATTAAAGTGACAGGAGTGTTCGATGGACTCTGCTTCAACATTCAATGGTCTATTTATAACAGATGATGTAGCTTCACTTTATTCCAGGGTCCCTTGTGGATTATTTACGCATGGAATACAAGAACAAGAGTTTGAAGTAGAGATATGGATTTTTCCGGGCCGATACCGATACTGATTATTTGTAGTCAAGGAGGTCGATAACCGATATTTGAAGCTGATATTAAATTGCAGTCAAAGTGAAAATATCGGTGTCAAAATTTAGAACAATACAAACTCCAACACTAAACTTCATTCAAATACCTTTAAGCGTGAGTTAATTAAACAGCTCTCAGGCTTAGCAGCATATTTTATAAAGTTAAATGAAAACTTAATAAAATAAATAGCTGAACTTTTCTACAGTAAATAAAGTTTTTCAAAATTTAAATGTAACTGCAATAACTGTAATAACTGCACTGCTGATTGGCTCTTTCCCACCTTCTTCACTGAATGTCAGTTAAAAGTTCTTGTTTTTGACATCTATCCTGATTTTATAATGCAGGTTTCATGGCTTCAGAAAACCATGCAAAGCCTTACAAAGTGTACAAAAAGTAGCTTTAGTAAAACTGATGCTGAGGCAAATCCAGCCATCTTCATTTAGCTGCACAAGGTTGATTTTAAAGTAACTGAAACACACTTTTTTAAAAAGCATGCACGGAGGTAACGACTGCAATTACTCAAATATTTATTTACAAAAAACGCTGGATAATTTTTCAAAAGAAATAAAAAAATAATGCAGTCATGATGAGCTAAAATTCACTGAATTTAACGTGAATATTACCCACAAATATACTAAACAAACTTCACATCTGGCTCCAATGACCGTAGTGTAAGAAAATCCTCACAAAGGTTGCTAATTTGAAGATTTCCACAGAAGTCCTCCTTTCTAAGCCATGTCCACACGTAGCAAGGTATTTGGGAAACCACATCTATTTTTATATCGTTACGCCTGTCATCCACATGAAACCACAGCTTTAAGTCACTAAAAACGAAAAGTTTTCGGTTCTCAAATGTCACAGCTGAATGACAGAGGCTCATTCTGATTGGCTGGGTTTTACGTCTGAAGAACACTGCCAAATATGGGTCTGACATGCCTTGAGCTGCACTCACTGGTAGATTTGCCCGCTGTGCGTGGACAAAGTATTTTTAAATACAAACAAGGGCGTACTCTTTTTATGAAATACCTGGCCATGTGTGGACATGGCCTTAATTTTGTCTGTCGAGTGTCTGGACAGTGGCATTGACAGAAGTGAAAAGAAAATAAAAATAACAAAAGTTTAAGTTGTCCTCAAAATCAAGACAAACTGTTGACAGCAGAGATGGTTCAAACGAACGGGAGAAACTGATGAGAGTCACAGACAGGGATTTATTTGCTACAGGGATTGGTAGGGATACTAAAATGCACTAAATGCTCTCTGGGGAGTAGACTTGGGTCTAGCTAGAAGCAATACCTTAAAGGTTACTCCATCCACCTGTAAAAGCCACAAGAGAGAGAAAGAGAAGGTGGAGGAGTAAAGGATCAGAGGATGGAGAGTTTGAGGGCGAGAGGGGGAAGAAAAAAAAGCACTTGGTGATTAAAGAGCGTCAGGAGTCTGTGGGAAGTGAAGGTTGTCTTTGGGCAGTTGAAAGAAGAGGGTGGACTCCTGTTTGTGCACTACGGCATGTGATATGTGTAAACATGAGACAAGCACAGATAAAGCTGACTGCAGAAGAGGATTAATCAAAGCTAGAATACTATGAGGGGAGAAAACTGTTCAACTGAATAAGCGGTGCTCCCAGACCAGCGCGGCTCCAAATCACTAGCCAGACTCTTCTCCTCTGTTGTGCTGAAATGGTGGAATCAATTACCTTACTCTATACGATCTACTGGGTCCTTTTCTACTTTTAAGAGATGTCTGAAGACTCATTTATTAAGGTAACACTTTAACTGACCCTTTTTTTCTTTGTCCCAGGGGTCAAAAGGTCTCAGACCAAGCTCTTAGTGAATTTTCAGCACTAATTACAGAATGTTGTTGAAGGTTAAAGTATATTGTTGCAGCAAATGATCGCAGTTAGTTGGCTAGATTATTCTACATTTTTCAAAATAAAAAAAAAGGAAGAAAAAATATATCCTGCACTAGCACCTGCAGCCAAATAACTTTTAGCACTTTCTCGTACTAACTAGGTTTTTCCTTCTGTCTGAATTCTTGCTTGTGTTGTACGTCACTTTGGACAAAAGCATATGCTAAATGAAATTGCAGGACTGTAAGATGAAGTTTGATGACTTTTTTAAAATTAACTGCTATCACATGAACCCACTGAATGTCACCGGTGAATTACTTTGTGTGAAGCCGAAGCCCAATCTGTAGCTTTCAGGGCATAATTAGTTTTAGATGAGCGGCCATGTGAAAACAACAAGAGGGTGGATCAAAATTAAATGTCTCCTTGCCCGGAGTCAACTGGAAGCTGGGCCGTGATTGGCTGAAAATGACAGTTAGTGACACAATCGTTAAAACACCACAAACAAGGCAAGTGAAAAACGGAGATGAACTACACGGCTGCACAGAGGGAAATGCTTAATATTTGATGGGAAGAGATAAAATAAACTGAGTTAACTTACATCACTTTTTGTATTGATTTAACACAGTTCGGGGAAAATCAATCAAAATTTAGCCAGCAGCATTTCAGAAATTAAACTGACTTTTCTTTGCCCCCGGGTGAAGCCTTCTCCCTTGCAACAGATCAACATGCCCCAAAAAGATCCTGACTCTGCTGTAAATGATATCAAATAAAAACCTGCGATGACTCGACTTACAAAGGACAAAAAACTACCCTCACTCACTCATTCAGTCTGTAAAACACTCCCACTGTTTGGTATCACTTTACGAGCAGCACATGTAACTCTATCAGCTCCATTGTTCTCTGTGTGACTCTCAGCCCAGTGTTCAAGTCCACAACAGTGTTACGTTCAGAAAGTAAACATCTCTTTCAGTGCCAGCTCTTCTGGCAGAAAACTGAGCTCTCTCCTGTTACCTCTCGGTTTCTCTGCTCCGAGCCGGCCTGGAGCTTCTGTGGACTCTTCAGCTGTTGTTCCAGTTTGTTGATCTCCTGCTGGAAGAAATCTCTCTCGTGTTCCCGGTCCACAGCTTGTTCCTGGACACAAAAAGAGCGACAGGTGTGGGTAGAGAACCATAAATTAAAGATGGGATATGATGATTTTGATCACATATTCATTAAAATGTTTTTAACACTAATTTTCGGAGGCAGAATAGAGGGTGTTGGGAGTTGAGATGTCTTCTGTTTTTGTGGTGTTGTTCCTAAACCCCTTAGAGTACATTCAAAGCGTGGTCTCTCTACAAGGGTAACACTCTGAAATTTGAACCTCAGCATTCAAACTTATAACTGCAACTAGTATGTAGGTACCAAAATAAGGATCAAAGTTTTTATCCCCTCCTTTGTTTGTTTTTTTTTCGTTTTTTCATGTAGCTGCACATGGAGGGATGAATGTATGGACTGGAAACTCAAATAAGAGTATGCAGGGGTTCATTCCCACCATATCACACTCAGTGGATATTATTGACTGTGCAGAGACCATAGATCGACCCAGTTGGTCGAATGGAGAGTTATTCAAAAGGACCACACCTTGCCACTGTAGCACTGATACAAAAACCTTAGAGAATTTACACAGCTCTGTATTCAAATCCAGTCAAAACTGCTACTGCCAGCTCAGCTGAGCTGAGTCAACAATTCTTTTTTACTAATCTTTCAATTCTGTTTTTTCTGTATTTCACCAAGTTTTATATATTTTACACATTCATTGTTGCACATCTTTATTATGCAATATTAAACAAAATTTTGCTGTTTTGTCTGCATATTTTATGAGTTTCTACAAATAAAGCTGTGTTTAGTTAAAGATGATTGCTGATACGTGTATAAACTAGAAAAACATTCAGAAAGCTCAGACCTCCGCTAAGCATATTGTGATTGTCACCAACACTTTAGTCCTACTTTAATGTTATACTCTCTTTCAGCAGACTGTCTGCTACAATCTGGTGTTAGTTGCAGGTTTGTACGATAATTAGTTGCCAGGCAGTGATGAAAATTATGAAGACCCAGTACATATTTCATATTCTGGATCTTAGTATCCAGAATATTGCCAGGATGTGGGTACATTTACATCTGTCAGAAATGATCATGACCTCATCTTGTATTGTTTTGCAAAGCAATCCGACCATTTATCGTGGAGTAATATACACATATGGTGAAACCAGCCCTATCTCACAATGATAAAGAATCCTTTAAAAAAAATTAATCACTTCTTCCTTATCCCATTTTGAACATTTCCTGAAAATTTAACCAAGATCTGATTGTTACTTTTCGAGTTATGTTGTTCAAAGACAGACAAAAAACAGACAAACTCTCCAAAAAAACACAACCTCCTTGGCAGAGGTAATAAAGTTGAATCCACAAGTTGTACACTGCAGAACTGTTGTACTGTTTTTTTTTAACCTGAAACTAAAATAAAGTAAATCACCAAATAAAGTCTGAATAAACCCTAACCCTGTTTTCATCATAATAAGAACACTTATTTTTTACACTTAAACCTCAAATCTGGATCTAAAATAATACAAATGGGCAGAGTAACATCAATGTTATTACACAGCTTTGCATGTCAAAACAATCATGTCTTACAACTGGCTCTCAAAACAGGAACAGTTACTTCTGTATGCGGCACAAAAAAGACTATATTTGAGATAAACAAATAACAATCTAATTAGGAAAATATGTGTTTAACGGAGAGCTGTTTTCTTTCTCATGTGTGACAAAGGTCACAGGACAGAGCAGAGAGAATCTGCACTCAAACAACATCCACACAATAACATGCCATCAACTGTGCAAGTGGCCCAATTACCACGATGGGAACACACCTCATTAGAGCAGTGGCATAATGTGAGGTAAGCCCCGCCCCCAGGATGATTATAAAATCATTAAGTTGGCTATTCAAAAAACAATCGTGCTCATTTTCTGCCACTTACATCAAGGAACCTCCTGTTCTTCTCCAGCTGTTTCTCCAGAGCTTGGATCTGCTGTTGGAGATCTCCGCTCTCCGTCCTCCGAGCGTGCTCCAGCTCGATCACCTTGTTGACCTGTTCCTCGAGCTCCACCTCCAGCAGCTTCACCTGCTTCAGGAGGTCAGCGTTCTCCTTCTCGGCCTGACGCTGGACCTCCACTTTCTCTTTCATCAGCTTCTCCGTCTCCTCTAGCAGGTCTGCAGAATACAGCAGAGGACAGGAGGCGTTAGAGGGCAACATTTTTTAATGACAGAGGTGGGATCCAGTTAATTATACATAAAGGTTTGATTTTCATCATTCTGAGACAGGGTTTATGAAGAGTCTGAAGTAAGCCAGCTTGATTTCAAGAAGAATTCCTACAAAATTATCATCTTTATTCTTTGAAATTGCAATTTATTTAGTTGTGGAGACTGGTGTCTGGTATAATTCAGGCTCTTCAAACATCTCAGTTGATTCCCCAACATTTTACCCAGTTACCAAACATGATTCCCCACCATGATGCCTCTTTGCTCTGCTACCACCAGTGACCAACCCACCATCCACCCGGGATCAAACCCCTCGCAGGATTAGTGCAAAAGTAAAAAGGTGAGAGTGCAGATGACAGAACAAACATGTGGACAGCCCAGACATTGCAATATCCATGCCCAATAAGCAATTACAGGCAGGGGGAGGGACTTCCTGAACAGTCAATCATCACATTCATACACGTAAATACTGTTAATACAAAGTGTAGATGGTTGACAACCAGGAAGCTATGATTCAATTTTAAACGACTAAAGAAAACTTTTATTTTATCATGCTAAAAGGATGCTAACACTGACTCCAAGACATCGAGGACGACAAACCAGGACAGAAATCAGTCAAAATGAAAGCTGAAGCAAAGGTTAGTGGCCAATCTGAGTGAGTTTGTGAGCCCAAAGCAAGCAAGCTCCAAGCCTGGTTGGTGAGTTGCTGGATTAGGGGTTAGAGAGATAAATCAGCTACGATCAATAAAAACACATAGAAGATATGACTGAGCCATGCTCAAAGTGGACACACCTGCTTCAGGTGCTGCAACCAATGCAGCTTCAACTAGGCCTACAGGAGAATAAGAAAAGCACAGGAATGTAACATGCTCTTGGTTTTTGTTGTTGTTGTGAACAGGAAAACTTTGAGAATAGAAAAAGGTGAAGGAAGAACAGCAGTGCTTCGCTAAACGTTTCACAGCAGGCGGTGAGACTGCAGAAAGGATGCTGTGAAAAGGAAGTGTTTCTGGAAAAAGCCTGCTGGGTTCGTACCCTTATATGCAAAATACTCACCGTTCAATCAGACATGTACTCATGGAACACCTTTTTGACAATGCAGGAGTTATTACATGAGACAAACACATTGTTTCAAGTTTTGGAAGTAATATGTGGCCAAGTACCTGTAAATTTACAACCAGCTGCACAAGTACTTTTAGCATGTAGTGGAAGCTTTAGAAATATTGTGAAGACAGGTACTCTGACATCGTAAAAAACAGTAAATAAAATCTTTACTGACTTTAACCCTTACTTTTTCTTATTTTTCTTATAAGATAGTCAAATTACAGCTCGTAACTGTTTTTTAAGCCATTTTCATTATGCTACTGGAGCTACAAAAGACATCATTATAAAGTCACAGCACCTTTAAATCAGAGCTGTAGCCCTTTTCTTAGAAACAAGCATTCAACCAGCATGTAATGTTTACAGTCAATATATAGAATTACAAAAGCTATGAACAGTGACAGAAAAAGGTGTTACCAGCAGATACAACTGATGTCCTGTTCATATGAAGCCTATGTGGATTTTTTTTTTTTTAAGTTTTCTACTTGAAGCCCTAATAATCATACTTTAACAAAGGTTAAGGTCACTGGAAATTGGTTTTTCAAAAAAGCAACTAACGGTGTAGCCGATTGAAATCTGTATGACTTTATTCATTTGGAGAGAAAAAAACGAAAGCTTCGGGAAACTGGATATACATGTGCGCATGCGCAGGATTTATCCCGCATGCGCATGTCAAGCTAACTGGCTACCAGTTTGTTTACTTCGGTCTACGTTACGTTTGCTCGGGACTGTGTTTATCGATACGTTAGCGGAAAACTTTGCTCTTCTTCATCACTGTACCTCAGAGCAAGGGTGAAAAAAATATTACAAAGCATACATTTGGGTAAACGATTCATTCTGAATGTGTCTTTTCCAATACCATTTAGTGTCATTTAATTTTTTTTTTCATCATTTTATGCATGGTCACGCAACTTTCTGAAATTATCAAGAGGAAGTGACACTGTGTATTTTTGATTCTTCATCTTTTTATCTAGTCTCTAATTTCTTAAATCTTATTTCTACCAGCTGAATCTATGGTAACTCCTAATGAGTAGGCAAATAAAACCATCATTTAAAAAAATCCGGGATACATACGGAGCTCACGGGGCCCCGCGTGCTCCTTCATGGCGTCTTGTTGCCGTGCCAGCAGCTCGCGCTCCTCCTGCATCTGAAGCCTCTCCTGCTCCAGCTCGTGCAGACGGCTACTGGTCACCTGGAGATAAATACCAATACATTATTGTTACGTTACTAAAAAAAATCAAGGCAATTTATATGTTACCCCTACTTTGGAGTTGTGTTTGCTTTAGCTAAACAGATACAGCTTGTTAAGTTTTGATTGGAAAATATACAGAATATTGCCAACACAATTCTTTCAGTGCCTGGATTTGTACAAGATTATACATGAATATGTCACTTCAAAGAATCAAGATTACCTGATTAACATTCTTTATTATGTTTATTCCCCTGGCACTGATTACAACTGGATTGAACCCAGCCTAAGTAACTGTTCTTAAAAGGATGTCACAACTCAGTGATGCC
This sequence comes from Halichoeres trimaculatus, assembly GCF_033239565.1. NCBI lineage: Eukaryota > Metazoa > Chordata > Actinopteri > Labriformes > Labridae > Halichoeres > Halichoeres trimaculatus. The sequence continues at coordinate 12,795,391 of NW_027437192.1, forward strand.
AGAAGCAAAACATGAAAAAAAAAAGTCTGTAAACCTTGTCAGGTCATGTTCTCTCCCACACTAAGGTAATTATTTTCCTCCTCTCTTCGTCTGGAATGTCTCACCTGCAGCTCTTGCTCGAGGCTCAGCTGGAGCTCCTGCTTCTGACGCAACTGCTCGTCCAACGCAGCCCGTTCTCCCGTGTAGCCATCAATCAGACCTGTATGTGGACAGACGTGAAGGGACGATTAAAAAAGGCGCTGAAACGGAAACTTTATCAATATGTTTGAACCCTCACATTCTTCTGACTGCTCAGCTGAAACACTAAGATGAATTACTTTCAACCTAAGCTTCAGTCACAAAGCACCTGCCCAGATGAGTGAGCACTTAACAGAGGGATGCAAAATCCAAGGTTACTGACAACACAACTGCTAACTAAAACATAAAAATGAACACACCAAGGCTCAGAGACATGCATGCACAGCGCTGAGAAAAACACAAGCATGCATGTCTGACCCCTTTTGCTTGACATGAAGCATAAGACTGAGCTGTGAACAATGACATGCTCCATCATTACTGTACTGCTCTGTCACAGGTCAGCAAGCATGAAGCACCAGGATGTTGTTCAGATCAGAGCGCTATAGGAGAGGAACACCTCACAGTCACACTTTGGTGATTAATCATGTCTTCTGCTGCCTCTATAACTCATGAGAAAGCATAATAGTAGTTTAGAAGTCTAATTATCATATCTGACTTTATTCTTGTTTATGGGATCTTTACGCTGTGTATGTGTGTGTCTGAAAACAAAGTCAGACAGATGGTAAATGTCACCTGTTTGTCAGCTGATAACGATTATTTCAGACATCTGAGCAGGAACCAAAGCTGTGTGTAAAGTTTGCCTAAGGAGGGATCCCTCCTTGATACACAGACATAACTTTCACATGATCAGTGGCTGAAAAAACACAGTGCACTAAATACACAGAGCTATCATGGGAACCTGTAAACACATATGTGCCCTAACTCAAGAACCCAGCATGTTCATATCCTGTCTTGTTTTTTTCTTTCTCAAGTTGTAAGAAAAGGAGGCCTTCCACCCTGTTTCAGTTTCCTCTGACATGTGTAACGCCACACATCATTTAGAGGATCTTTTTTTCCACATCGAGCCTGTCTTCTAGACTCATTCAAACCAGTTTGAAAAGACCGCACCCTGAGCGTTTACATGCATTGATCACCTGCACAATAGAGCAAGAATTATATCTCTCTCCCTTCAAAGGTATTTGCACAAGTAGATATCTATGAGACACAAGTTGAGGAGATTACAAACACTCCCTAGAAGCTAATTAAGAAGTCATGTAACACATAAGCAGGCCAGTTGCTGACTAACTCTACATCATGAAACTACAAGCTGGTTGTTTCTGATGTCATTTAAATTCTTTTATAAGCATCAATAATTAGTAAATAAATGGACAAGCTGACTGGGAAAACAAATAAAAAGTATTTTGGGGCAAATTTGTCATTGCTGAGTGAGACACAGGGTTGGGAACAGATTATAGAAGAAAGAAAACTGAGTTTTTTCAAATAAAGTTGTAATATTTTGATAATAAAGTCACAAATATTACAAATGTTCTTGATTCTGCTAATGTATGCTGAACAGGGTGAATTAAAAAAAGAAAAATGAGTTTTAGTGTCGTAAATTATCTAAAGATGTGATGATTTTTTAACCATTGCTTTTAGACATTATCCTCAAATATAGAGAGCAATGCTGGACTCTTACAAAAGAGAAAGATGAGAGAGTCTTTATGTATGTTAAGACTTGGCACACAGTCCAGTATTCTCATGAGGTTAAGTGTGATCATGTTGCTTGTTGTTCCACTATTTTCACTCTACAACAAGGAGCATATGGGTTAAGAAAACCATTCTTTCAATTGTGCCACTCAGAAATATAACTTCATATCAGGTAACCTGAGTTCACATGATTCAGAGGGCAGATAAAGCACACCCAGGTGGACTCTCCCAACTTTACCTTTATACGTAATAAATAAGGATAATTTAGACCTGATCCGTGGCAAGCTGCTGTTAATATAACTGAAACATATTTTTGTCTTAATTCTAATAAAGCCTGAAATGATTGTTGTAGATCTGAATAGTACATTAGAGTATTATCAGCATACAATGGTTCATACAATGATTCTCTTCTCGTAGTTACTCCGGTAACAGTATAATGAGACCTGATCATAAAAGCTAAAGGCTCCACTGCAAGGGGAAAGCAAGAACCTGTCCTATTCCCAGTTCCTATTCCCAGGCCAAAGACCAGAAATCTGCCCATAATGTTTTGGGGGACTGACAAATCAGTCTGAGCCATGCTGAACACTGGGTCAAAATGAAATAGTGTAACACATCCATCACGTAGCCCCATCTACCCATTCAAACTCATTCTCTTCAGAACAAATGCTTGGATGAGTATGTGATCACTGATCTTATGTCACAGAGGTTATTTCAGGACAAACTACCTTCTTTGGTCTGAAAGTTTTTTCCTAAACGACTGATTTAAGGTGATGAAGAAGAACCTTTGTAAACGTCTTATAATTAGCATTCAGAAGTTTTCATGGAGGTACAGAGTAACAGGTCTTCCTTGTCCTTGTCTTCCTTTTTCTGGTTATTCCTTCTTAAAGAGCTGACTCAGTCATATCCATACATCCTGGAATAACTGATAAGAAGTGTCTGTGAAGCTCATTGGGAAAACAGTCATTTCCAGGTGACTTCCACTTATTTTGTTTGTGACTGGATATGAGAGGAGCACAAAAATTAGGAATGTGTTGCCTTCCAGGGCAGGCAGGTCTTCTGATACTCCCCTTTAAAAAAGTACAAAGACCAGCCACAGACTAAAATTTGACTTGAGTAATGTGAACTTAAATTACTTACAACTTCATTCCTGTAAACTAACGTCACAAACACCTTTAGGCAACATATTTCAACATTCTCAGGTTTCAGTAATATAAAGTTTAATGCTCTTTTGCGTTTAGACCACTGGTCAGGCTGAAACTATACATTTAAAACATCCATGTGGTCTGATCAGTAGGAATAGAATTTCCCCCATCTTTTAATCTAGAAAAACTACAGTAAGCTCAAGCAAACAAGTAAAAAAAACATGTAGCAGCTGGCAGTAATAGTTTTTCTCTTTCTGCAGCTTACCACACGGCCTCTCTGTTGTTTGAAACTTTTAAGCTTTAATGGCAGCAAATATTTGCCAATCTTAAGCACCCCTGTAGGATTACAGAAAACAAACAGCAGAACAGGATGCTACTCCAGTCAAAGACAGTTTGAGATTAGGAAAAGCTGTAAACTCACCATTAATCAGTGTGTACGTAAAAGAGGAGAGACACCCTAGTTGTACATTTGCCAAATTGCATGAAGGACCTTAAGCCAGACGAGTCGACAGAGTTTGTTGTGTGTATGAGAGAGTGGGTGTGGATGGAACAGTTGACCCCCGTGGACCAGCTGTCTCTGACATGGATGAGGCATCAAGTTGGCTGCCTTTCAACCCAAATAAGACCCGTCATGGCCCTTTAACTATTTTAAAAATAGTCTTCTTAAAGTTATTCTGTTGGTATTTCCAGGCATTTTCTGTCAAATTCGAGATTTTACACATGTAATCAGATGTTTAAACACAAATTAGAGACAGGCTGAAAAACAGCGATCACCATTTGTCGTTTTCTCACCACAGATGGTCTCACCTCCTTTACTCTCCCTTTCAAACAGCTGAGACCATCTCTCCCTGTGACACCCCCTCCCTGTGAAAACACATGCATGCATGTATTTTCACTTCAGTGCCTTATGCTCTGTTTCCATCATTTTGACACACAGACCCACATTGTAGAACCATCAAACGGAGCCTGCATTGAATTTACAGCTTTGGAGACTCTTTTTGTCAAGATTTAAAAAAAATAAAGGATCAATCCAGAAGAACTGACCCTCAGCCCGGTGAAGCTCCAGAGCAAGTTGTTCTCGCGCTCTGCCCTCCTCCAACAGCCTCTCCTGCAGCTCCTCCTGCTTCTGCAAAAGCACGTTAATCTCCTGGTTGTGGCGGAAGGACTCCCGCATCAGCTCTGTTTGGGTCATCTTGGCATGCTCCAGCTGAGAGGAGAAGAGGAAAGAGAAGAGAGAGTTTTAGTACAGGAGTGGATTTTACTTTTACAATCATGAGAGTTTGTTTCTTTGAATAGCATTATACAAGTTTTCAAATGAAGAAATGAGCAGAGGATGCAAACAAAGCAGCTTCTAAAGCTTGTTTTTGAAAAAAAAAATTACAGCATCCTTCTTGTGTTTAAAAAGAGTAATTAAAGACACAAAATGTCAATGTTATAGTGTACAGCTGCAATCTGCATCAGTGAAAGCTATAGCAGAAATTATCATGTTTTTTACAGTTTGAATTTCACTGAGTTGGTTCCATATCATCACTTTTTACAATAAATATGATCTTATTTAATGCATAACTGCAGGATAAGATTGAGAACAAAATCCCTTGCAGGGACTTAAAAGTAGATCTCACTTCCCATACCCCAATGATTCTTAATCACTCTTGAACTCTAACAAGATATTCTTTCCACCTAACATCTATCAACCTATTTTAAAAGCATGTTTTGTCTACATAATTAAAATGCAAAATTTAATTTGATGAGATTTTGTTGTCATGAGTGACGATTAGGGATGGGCACCTTTCACATTTGAAACAATGCAACCTGGCAATTGGTATTGGTACTCAATGGTACTAGTTTTTAGTACTTTTTTAAAATTAATTTATAAATATTAATTTTGTTCACTAATAAAATCTCAAAGTTTTTCAATTTTAGATATTCATTCTTTAAGATAAACTTGCAAAGCTGTGTTCATGTCCAGCATGGAAAATCATCTATTCTACCAATCCCTCACAGTCAAAAGAAAGTGTTCAGGTACCCAGACATGGTACCAAAGAGATGGAATTCAGTCGATACCCATAAAAGTACCTAATTTGATATGCATGCCTCGTGACGCTACATTACTGTCAAAGGTAATATGTCCTTACAGTTCATGGTAACTGCCCTTGTTTGCTCAAAGGATAAACTTCAACAGAAACATAAACAAAGCACAAAAAGTGAGGCTAGAGTTTGATAGACTGTTTCCTTGTTGTAACAAAGCTTCTTGGCAATAAAGCTAAACAGCCTGTTTATTTCTCTTTAAAATTGTGCTTCATTTGTGGAAGAGCTGACTATGTGGGTTGGGCCCATAAAATATTTGCCAAATCTTTACTGCCAGTGCCAAACAGCTTATTGGACTAATGTGCCTTGTACGGTGTCGTAGGAAATGATTGAAGTCTGAAGAAACAAGATATGTTGGCAGTTTAACAAGATATTCATTTTACCAACAAGAGCTACAGCAATGTGTGGAAGAACCAAACACAGTTCTTAGTTACAACAAAGAAATAATCTACCAAATGCACATTGCTTTAGTTTTTTTGCTAACTCTGAAGCACAAATGTTGACTCTTGATCTGGAGTCTATGTCTGAATCAAGCTACGTGCTGATGAGGCAGAAAAACACTTAATGACATCATGTTATGATCTTCTGGTCAGAGGACTGACAGCATTTCCCTTCAATCTTCATAATGCAATAACCTGTTATCCTGCACACGTGCATGCCAACACTTACTTTTCATAGATTACCATATCTCCCTGAGCAAAGGTCTCATTGTAGCATGAAGGAAACCAGGAAGTGGTTAAGTGAGCCTGTAAGCCAAATAATCTTCCACTGACTGTTTCCCTGCTATGTGGAGCGGCATCAAAGTTGCATTAAATCTGCATGTGCAGATCTGAACTACATTAACACACTGAGAAGATGCACCTTTAAAATATTCATCAGTACAGTTCTCTTCCTGCACAGGGCAGATTGTTTGGAATAACACAAACCAAAGGCAAACAGCAGAGTTGTGGTTCAGCGGGTGTAAACTTACGGTATAAGGAGGAGTGGGCAGGGAGATTTTGGAGATAACCTTAAGCAGGTGACCATTCGTCCTGTGGTTGACATGTGAGATTTTTGTCTGCACCACCACAGCATTTTTCTCATTTAAAGTGTTGCACAGAGGGAAAGGTCGGGGGAGAGGTACACGGGATTCCACCTCGTACACGTCCTGGTCCTCTCCCTCCACCCACGTGGTGCTCTGCATGCTGGAGTTCCAGTATGAGCGGTAGGAATCCATGGTGGAGGATGTATGGGTGAATAAAGAGACTTTGGTTTGATATGTCTGAGCTGCTTCTCTGGAGTCATCAAAGGAGAGGTCTGTCGGCCATTATCTCCTGTGCAAATGAGCATGAAGTCCAGAGGGGAACGTTGTGGATAGCTCCAAGCAACAGTTTCTATGCCTTTCCGACACACACAGGAAGAGTAAACAACAACTGGAGGGGCTGACACTCACGTCAGCTCAATTAGATTCCTCATGGCAGAGGCAGAATATGCAGATGTAGATGTCGAGAGTGAAATCATCCAGCAAAGTTGAGAATTTCATACCCCGATCCGAAAGTGTCATCCTCTACAGCAGGTGGAAGTCACATCCCTGTGTAGCAGCTCAAAAGTCATTCCTGAATACGACCACATGAGGTCCGTAAACACAACAGCAGACATTTCTTCCTCTTCTGTCCTCTGTGGAGATCTTCAATCCTCCGTTTCTCTTTCGCTGTTCTCTCTGACCTTCTTTCCTCAGAGTGAAACCGTATCATCCCGCTCAGTGGAGCTCACACCCCCACCTCTGTTCTGGCTTGCTCTCTTCTCTCGCACTCACTCTCTTTCTCTCTCTGGAGATTCATTAACAACGCTTTGCAGCCCGTAGCAACCCCCGACCTGCAGGGAAGCCTCCCGGTGGCCCCTCTTAATTGTCTGGTCCAAACGGCAGCCGCCTGTGGGAAGTGAAATGACAGCGCTCGGGTCTGAAGTCATTCACTTCTTACTTCCTTCTCAGGCTGCTGTCATTCCCTCTCCACGCATGCTCCCACACTTGCTCCATAATAGTCCTCACTGTGACCGGAGCTTTCTCTCCTGTGAGACGAGGTTTACTCAATCCAGGTGGACAGCTGTCACTCTGTTCACTTTACTCACATGCTTCAGGAAAAAAAAAACAACCTGAACTTCCAAGGCAGCTTCTCACAGCTCAACACAGGAGAGCTTTTCTTCCACTTCCTACACCGTCAACTCCGAGCAGGATACTGTTCAGCACAAGTGGGAGGGGAGCAGGTGTGGCTTTAATCACAAGAGCCAGTGGGCCAGGTAGGTTTGCAAATAGATCACATGCTCTGCTTGTACACACAAATAACCCACAGACAACACACGCCCTTCTCACAAAAAAAGCTGTCAAACCTGATTCCTCTCTGCACGCAGAAAATAAAAAGCAATTAAGGTGTCTCCTGGTCCCACCTGCTGACTCTGATGGGCACGTCAGCTGTCACGCTGACTGCACACCAACAATTCCCACCTCTCACCCGCAGATAATGACGAGTGAGCAACGAGTTAGCAAACATCTTCACCGGGCAAATTATTTACAACAGCAAGTTAACAAAGACACTTTACATTCCTGACCGGCTTGTTACATCAATCTCTGTTCACGACGTTTCGCGGACAAGACTAATGGATCACAGATCAATAGGAGCAAGACCATCATTGAAGAAACCATTAAAGGCTTTGTCGATTGAGAGTTTATTGGGCTGTTAATGTGCGTACAAGGAGTGGGTGGAAAAATACGTCTTTACTACAACTGAAGCTCAGGATGATGTGTATTTTTTTCCTTAATGCATTGCCTACATTTGGTCTGTGCAACGCCAGAAACCTACAAAAACTAGGAAAATTTCAATGAGTGAATATTCTTGTCCCATCTGTCATCAAAAAAATCAGGGAATTTGAGATAAAATCCTAAATATCAACATTTTTGAGTATGAATACCAGATTTTCATGGTGTCTGGGCATTGTATATAAACCACTGATAAATGATGGGTGATATTTCTGTTTAGACAATATGTCCTCCTCAAGGATTCTTTTTTAAAATATGTATAATAGAAAAAATATAAAACTGAGAGGTAAATTGGTCAGACTGTCCTCTACCCTAACAGACAAAATAAATTTAATGATGAAAGAAAGAAGCGTGCTCTGATAAAGATGTCAACAACTTAAGAAAATAAACATGTAAATAACAAAGTTCATTGTGTTAAAACACCACACTATCTGATGTAGATATTCCTTTAAAGCTATTTTTAGACCGCCAAGATCAAATCCATCTGAGCGTGAGTAACGCATGAATTTCAGCCGAGGGGAAGATGTGCCGTGCAGAGAGTTACTGTAACACTCTCACTGGCCTAGTTAAAGTGGCCCCCTCTCTGCAGGCTGACACCGGACACAGCGGGCGCTCTGCATGCACAGCCTCAGGGGGGGCTGGAGCCGGACTGGACTATGATAGGCTGTCCGAGCAGACAAAAGCTCAGTGTAAATACCACTCGTTTCTATAGGCAACCGGTGGGAATGAGGCAGCTCTTTTGTGTGTGAGTTCCAGACAGGCCAACTTTGTTGCCGGCCAAATTCTGCAGTCTCATCCCTATTATGTGTCCATGAAGAGGCGCAGAGACCCACAGAGGGGGTTAAGTGTGTGTATTTAAATGTTCTGACAAAGACTTGATGTGTCACTATCAGAACTTTCTGTTTGGTTGTAACTTTAAGGCACACACACGCACAGAGGGCTGTTCAGACATTGGTATCTTTTAGGAGCCATCTCTTTTACTTATCCTTTAAGCTGTCATCAACAAGGAGTGTCAGATAACACACAAGAGTTCATTTAATGTTTGGATACTTCTGTTTTTGTCAGGATTGTTTCACTTCGGTTTAAAATGTAGTGCTACATAAAGAAATTACCAGACTTAACTCTAAACTAGAGGAAAGCATCGAGTTTTTAAAATATCTATTCACTACAAGTTTGTCTACGGTCTTTTAACATCCTGCTTCATTGAGTTTAATGTCTTGACATGTATAAATATAAATGAAAATCATATTCTGAATTTTTTAAAAGCTAAAATTAGATTTTTTTTCTTTATTCCAGTGAGTTAAAGTATTGTGCTTCTTTTTTAGGCTTCATATTGTCTCTTTGTACACCCATAGTACCTTTACATGTTATATAGCTGAAAAAGTTCATTTTTTGTCTCACACAGGTGTTTTAGAACACCCTTATTTCAGCCTCTGTTTGAAACACTTAATTTCAGCTACTGTCTCTTTAAGACTCCCTGCTCAACAAACCCCCTTCTCTCTGATTGGTCAGCCCTCTAGAGGCCTGTCAGGGGCAGAGCTATGAGCAGACTTTGCTGTTGGGGGCCCATCTCTTCTGCCATGAACCAGTTAGGAGGTCCATATGTCATGACCTCATCATTTCAGAAAGTCTTGTGAGCTCTCATGTGCTAGTTTTACAAGGGATCTTTATGAGCAGTTTATAGACAGATTTAGTAGTTTATGTATAAATATGTTGCAGTTTGAAAATGTGCACAAGTTTAGTATGAAAATTCAGTTTTGTTACTTTATATCCATGTCAAAAATATGGAAAAAGCACTTTTCTTTAAATAATGTCTCCCCATGTCAGTGGACTGATCCCAGACAGTGGACCCGGAAGCGTTCAGTTTGTACCTGGTTGGTGGTGTCAGTGATCGCCATCAACATCTTCTTTAGAGCTGTCTGCAGTCGGCTGCTGATGCCCATCAGATGTTCTTCGTTCTCCAGCTGTGTCCCCGCCCCCAACATCAGGCTGTCGATTATCTGCTGGGACAGCTCCAGACCCTCATCAGCCTCGGTCCCTCTGGACCACAAACTCACATCCTCTGTGCTGGTTTCAGTGCAGCTTTCCACGGAGAGACCTGATGAATGGAAGTACAGAGAGCAGGAACACATCACACATAGACCTAAAAATGATCACAGTGTCGTCATTACATGCAGTAGAGACAGTTATTATGGAGTCTCTCTGGACTATTTACTCCCACAAGATGAAAAAAGAAGGAGCTCAGTCTGCTGCAGGACTAGTACAAGTGTGAAAAGAGAAACTGTGTAGTTTACATTTTATATTTGTATACATAACAGCACAGGAGGCCTGGCATGGCTAAATATAAACCCACAACAAGAGTGTAGGCGCACACATCATCCGGATCAAATGAGTACACCACGCTCACATGACCATGCCTTTAGGCTAGTTTAGGCTAGGCTGTGACACAATCTGCAGAGATGCCACATCATGTACTCATTCTCAGACCAACATCACTACAGCAGCAAACACTGGTGTAGTGATGTAGTTTTATCTTTATATGGAAACATACTTTTAGATTATAACAAAGTTGACAGCAGCAGACCCACCTAGAGCAGTGGATGTTTTAAAGCCCAGACTGGAGTGAGTTATCATGCCTGCAGAAATGCACATATGACTAGTAGTTACAATCTTTTTTTTAGTTAGAGGATTTGAAACACAATGCCTTAAATAAAAGAAAGTTAGTTCTATTTTGTACATTATAAGTAGTTGCACAGTAATTAGTTTCCATTTCCACAAAAAAATTGTCTACTGATCCAAATGGAGGCCATACTGCCAACAAGCTTTACTTGCTAGATTAACGTTGTCATGCACTGCAAAAAACTGTAATCTTGTCAAGTGTTTTTATCTTATTTTAAGTAAAAAATGTCTTGTTATACTTAGGGATGGGTACCGAAATAGGTACTTTTATAGGTACTGACCGAAATCTGTCAAAAGTACCGAGTACCGATTCAAGAAAAATCAAAAGGTACCATGTTTAGGTACCTAAACGCATCCTTGTGACTGTGAGGGAGTGGAAGAGTAGGCGATTTTCCATGCTAGACATGAACACAGCATTACAAGGTTATATATCCAAAGAATATATATGTCAAATTGAAAAACAAAAAAAATATACCATTTAACAAATTGATATTTTTTTACCAAATGAGCACAAAAAAGTATCGGAAATTGGTACCATTGAGTACCGGTACCGATTGCTAGGTACCAGGCATCGGTACTGTATTGTTTTTTATGTGAAAGGTACCCATCCCTAGTTATACTTGATTTGAGCCACGTTCAACTGATCAGTCCAGAAAAATGTCTTAAGTTATTTAAAGACAAAAATGAGCCAATGGGACAAGAAAAAAGTGTTCAAAAAATTTGCTTAAAACTAGAATAGTGTCTTAATTCAAGAGACTTTTAACTTGTTACAAGCAATTCAGACTTCATTTTTTATCTTTGAATAACTTGAAATAAGACATTTTTCTGGACTGATCAGGCAAATGTGGCTCATACTGAGTCTAAAAAGACATTTTCCACTGAAAATAAGACAAAAACACTTGATAAGATTTCATTTTTTTGCAGTGTGAATTTCTAAGTTACCAACATCAACTTGTTTAAATGAGACTTTGTTGTGTTCAGTTCCCATGGAGTCACCATTTTCACTTTGTGATGTGGCATTCAGAGGGCAGAGGAAAAGTTTTGTTTTTTTCTGCCCATGGTTTCTGTAGCTGAGTTCAATTTACAGGTGACAACTCATGTTAATTCTGTTTTAAACTATTTAACTACATGAAAAAGTCCAAATGAAGCTTAAATAAACATGGTTTACACAAAATTCAAAGAAAATATTTTTGATACCAAGACTTTGTAAATGGAAACTTTCTCTGAAAAAAGCCACAACACCCAGTAACTTTAGGTCCTGCACTGACACTGGTTTATACTTCAGCATCAACTGTGAGCCCCAGTCCTTCAGCCATACTCCAGCATGCACTAAGATTTCTATGCTTCTCATTCACCAGTTTCTGGCTGTGCTGTGTTTTCTTCTTGTTTGTGCACAAGAAACCATGGGGACTGAATCCAGGCAGATTCTGCTGGAGCTGATAAAAGCTGAACAGCTGTTGATTATACCACAATTATCACAAAGAGGAAAAAAGAGGAGACATTGAGGAAGATATAAAATACGGCCTGAATCCCAGATATGCTCCAGGTGGATCATATCTTTGACCTCACTGACCTGCAGCTTGTGGTCTGTTAACTCTCTGTGTGGAGGAGAGGGGCTGTGAGGCCTGCTGCCCTCCTCCACTGGATGCATCTCTCAGACTCTTCATGTGGAGGCTCATCGTTTCTTCGGCTGCTGCTGTAGTTTTCAGGACGTCAACGAGAACCTGACTGAGTTTCTCGTTTGCAGTACGCAAGACCTTTCTGAAAACGTCAGAAAACAGCAATGTTAGAGTTCCACTCAAATATTTGTAAAACAAAAAAGATATTCAGAAAGCTGAAACAAAGTCTTAAAATTTTGCCCATTCTTGAAAAATCTAGTTCGGAAGAAATGTTTACATAATTTTTGTCAAGCAGTCTAAGTAGCAAAACTCAGCAGGATGTTGAAGAAATAAACTTAGTTAAAAAAAAAAAATCAACAACATGTTGAGAATGTTTTCCTCTACCCAGCATGTCTGCAATGTTAAAAAACAACAGTAAGAGCCACCACTTAAAATGTCACTACCTTTCGGGGTCTTTCTCGTGGGACTCTCCATCACCCTGTGAGAAAAATCTGCTCCCTCCAGCCTGCTTCCTTCTCGCCCCTCCTGGATCTTCTTCTTCCTCAACTTCTCCTTGATCCTCATCCGGCTTCTTTAGGGTCTGGACGGGCAGCAGAGAAAACACAGACAGCAGCCCCGTCATTGTAAAGTTACAACACCAGAAGAAGTCCCTGAAAACTCTACACTTCACCAGGAGACTGCAGCGTGTCTGTCTGTGCCACCATTAGTAAAAGTGAATTCAAATAAGGCGCAGTGTCAACACACACACTGGCCCTCTGCGAGAGAGCACACACAGACACACAGACACAAAGACGCACTTCTAACTCCCTTGGAACCAGCGAAACACTACTATCTTTGTGCTGCTATGGTAACAGGTGCACCTGAGCCACTGCCATCTCAGCAGGCAGCAACTCCCCCTGCTGGAGGAACAGCAGAAGAGCAGCTCTGCTTCTCCAAACAAATCACGACCAGACAAAACACACTGCAGAAAAATTTACTTTGTCTACCACTTTTATGTTTTATGTAAGTGTTTATAAAAAAAACACTAAAAAAAATGAGAGATAAAAAGAGATATATGATTTACTGAAGAGAATAAAAACATTTAAAAGAAAATTCCCTTTAGGTCAAGTAACTCCAAAAGAAACCTGGCATTTGCTTTTTTAAAATTGGGCTATTTGATTCTGAATCCTGAGAAAAATAGTAAAAACTGAGATTAACTGCAATGAGAATTGTTACAATGTGAAATGAATGTCATAATCCTGTTTTAATTATTATTTTCTCTCAAAACTCAGAAGTCTGAAATGAGTCAAAGTTCGAACATTAACCCAGAACCTGACTTTGACCACAAAATTCTCACCTTTATCTCCAAATTCCAATTTTTTTATTATTGTCATTTTTTAAAAAGAATTCTAACTTCTTTTTTTAAATCAGAAATTAAGATTTATGTATGTGAGAGTAAAAAAATCAAACTTAAATAAATAAAAAAATGAATTCTGAGATTGCTGTGAAAATTCTGACTTTATTTTAAATTTCAACCCTGATCTCATAATTCTGACATCCTGTGATGTAAAATCTGTTAGAAACAAATAAAAACGCAGCCAGTACGAACATATCACATCAGAACAATGGTAATAATACTGTTTGTCTTTTCCAGCATTATGTTATTAGAAAATTATGTCATTTTACTTTATGAATTGAAGCTTTCTGCTAAAGGTGTGAAAACCTCCTCTTGTCTGTGTTTTCTATTCCTTAAACTTCATCCTTTATGTTTTGTTAGAGTGAGTCACAAACTGCATGTTAACATCTGCATGGGGCATTTAAGGAGCATCACCATTTTTAAAACTCATCCAAACCAATTACTGAAGCTGGGAACTTTTTTTTTACTGACTGAGTGTGTGTTGGAGAAACTCATCTCACACAGAAAAGTGAACCTGACAGCCTCTGCTATCACACGGTTAAAGCTTAATCGTGCAAGACGTGGTTAGTGAAAGCAGAGCAGGCGCTGGGATTGGCTCTTCAAGACATGATGAGTTAAAAAAGACATAATGAGGAATCACAAGCAGGCAGAACAGCTAACATTTTAGCAGTTGTGTGAATCAAAAAGTGTTGTTTTATTGCATTTAAGTCCTTTATATAAGTTGGGTAATTTAGAGCTGGGAGCTGTTGTTTTTTGGTTTAACACTTGTTACATAATACTATCTGAGAAGGCACATTCACAGAATCTTAGGTGCCAGATAAAAACAAATGATTGATGAGCTAAAACAAATGCTTTCTTTGTAATCTTGAGTTATAAGCAGGTAAAAGCTGCAAACACATGAATATTAGCCAAAGCATGCTGAATCAATAATCCATGCAGCACCTGCACTGCGACAAAAAAGAGAATCAGAAAATGAATGACACAGCAGTAATGAGTTGTTTTTATTCATGTTATCTCTCAGATAAGATAAGTTATTTGAAGGTGAAAGTAAGTAACAGTAAATAAACAAACAGCCGAGTGAGTGAAACACCGACCTGCTGCCGTCCTGATTTGGTTTTCTGTAGCTCCTCTCTTAACTTCTTGATCTCAGCGTTCCTCTCCCTCAGCTCCCTCTCCAGCCTCTCCTTCTCTGCGTCGTGCAGCCAGCCGGGGGAGCAAACAGGAGTCTGCTCCTCTTCATACTCCTTCTCCTCTTCCTCCTCCTCCTCCAGCTCCTCTACTGGCAACTGGGTCTGCATGGAGGTGCTTGTCTGACAGGCGTGCTTGTTGATTCGGGCCAGCTCGGTTTGCTGTGCAAACTCCACAGACATCTGAACTATGGCCTGAGAGAAAGACGTGGAAAAATAAATCTCTAGTGCTGCTTCAATGTTCTCATTGATCCTGCGGCAAAATGTTAGAGATTTGATTTCTGAACTGTTCTTATGTTTCGCTTGTTCTGCTGTTTGTTCAGTTTCTTGTTTTTCTTATTAAGCAAACAAAATGGAAATGCACGATCCTGTAGCCCCAGAAGACGTTCTTAAAAATCATTTTTCATCCAACCTTCAGGCTGTGATCTAGAAATTCACTCTTTGATCACACAAGACTAAGCTCACAAGCAAACACTGCTGCTCAAAAAGCTAAAACCAAATTTTTACTGACTTCACACAAAAGCGAAACTATGTTATGAAAAGCCACCTACCTTTGCGACCTCCTCCTCCACTCTCTGCCACTCCTGTCTCTCTTCCAGCACAGCTGCCCCTAGGCTCTCGATGGTGCTCCCAGACCCGTTCACACCATGCACGCCCTGCTCCTTCTCTCCCGTCTCTTCTGGACCCTCCTCTCTTTTCCTCTCCTCTTCTTTCTCTTCTCTGAGTCCTTTGAGCTCTCTGCTGTGCTGCTCTTTGAGAGCGGCTACTTCCTGGACATACTTGTGGTAGAGAGCTTTCCTCAGAGCCTGGAGCTGCGCCGTCAGACCAACAGGTCGGCCGGGCCAGCGAAACTCTGCGCCTCCCTGTGATCGTCCCTCCTCGGCCTGGTCCTGTGAAGAAAAGCAGAAAGGTAAGGCTTAAAATTTCATCAAACGCAGCAGACAATAGAAGCAGCAGTGAAGCGTCTCAAATATAAAGTTATGTAAAATAAGAGCTCCTGATGACTGTTCCTGAAATAAACATGCCACAGCTCCCTGTTCCACCCTTTAGCCACTATTAAATACACCGTTTTGTTCTCGCTGCCTGCCCAAGGGATGATAAGGCTATAAAGGGAACTCTTGCATTGCATTACAGCGACATTTTCCCCTCACACACTACCTCTCTGTCTTGTGATGAATCCCTGTCTTGTCTGTTTTACGGTCACTCAGCTGCTTTCAGTGCCACTTTGCCTCAAGCTTAACGTTTCCAATCCAAACATGTTAAGTGTATCATGCCTGTTTTTTGTTCGGTTTCTCTCTCCAGGTTTGGTCTTTTCCTAAGCTCCCTCTCTGTCAGTCTCCCTCTCTCTTATCTTCCTCTCTGATCTCTACATGAGGCTGTGAGAGTCACAACCACACGAGCCGCGGGAACTTTGAGGTCGGTGGGAGAGATAAACTAAGACGTGATGGGAGCTGGAGTGACGTGAGTGAGAGACGGCTTAAATGGAGTGCAGCTCATTCACGCAAGACAGAATCCTCCTTTTAATGTAGCAGCCGAGACCAGAGTACACCCACTGCTGACAAGTTAAAAAGGCAGGTTATGTAACGTCCAACCCTTATAATCGTTAAGATATAAGACCGGTCATGATGCTGCCGGTGGAGCAAAGCTGAGGGGATTTAGGGCACATTTTTGCCCGAAGGCTGCCACTGCCCCCCTCCCACCCACTCTCACTGTCACAGAGCCTTAATGCACAGACACGTTCTAGGAGTAAGATATAGTTCATGTGACACAGATGATTTAGATGAGGGTAGTATGTGGCAGCCAAACCTTTGCTGGTTCCTCACTGTGCCCCTCTGTGGTTTGTGGGATGAACTCTGAGGTGCTGGAGAGGCAGAGAGAAAATGAGATATCAGCATTCATTGTTATGTAAAATGGTTTATTTTCTTAAACATTTTCTAATGACAAATTGAGAGACAGAAACTGCAAGTGGACAGTTTTTTGGGCAAATTATTATTGTAAACACTGGAGTTGTTTGTTTTAACATTTTTAAAGGAAAAAGGAAAAGGGCCACTGCAAATGCATATATCATTATTCTTATTCTTATTCTTCTTCTTCTTCTTCTTCTTCTTATTATTATTATTATTATTAATGATAATAATAATAATAATAATAATAATAATAATAATAATAATAATAATAATAATAATAATAATAATAATAACAATCCATATATTTTTGTTTTATTGTTCTCTGATTTTTTTTAGATTTAAAAAGAAAACCCCTGATTTTTTTCTATTCTCAGCATTCTGATAAATAAAACAACAACAACAACAACAACAACAACAACAACAACAACAAAAACACAGTTTTAGAATGAAAAATCAGATGTCTTATTTTTTCTTCAGAATCCTGAAATTTAAGTCATATTTCTTACTTCTTTTTGGTAAAATCCAATAAATTATTATTATTATTTTAACTTTTTATTATAAACTCTGATTCTCACCACAGAATTCTTACTTTAAAGTCAGGATTGAACTTTTTTTTACTGGCCTTCCCTCCAAAATTGTTTATTTCCGTTGTCCTACTTTTTTCCGTTTATTGTTATTATTTTGTTATTAGAAGTTAATGTATAACAGGCTTACATTGATGTCTATTAATATATGATATCAATTAAACAGATAAGTCTGAATATTCCTGCTCAATGTACATTTTAGTTGCTACATGATTTAGTGTTTAGATTTCTGAGTGTTGAGCACAATCTTTTGGTATGGAAACAGTAAAAAGTCATGTAAATTAAACTTGACTGTAGAGTATATATAAAACAACTTTTACATAGCAATGCTAATCTAATAAATAATAAATCAAAGATAATGTCTTTGAACTTCTAGTGCTTTCTCATCAAACACTTCACCCATAAAAGAATTAAGTTTGATGAATTTTATGACAAAAAAGCAGAAAGTCCTTACATCTAAAGCAACTGAAGTTTAAAAATATTGTCTCTGTAACTTGAATCTGCAACATAAAATACATGTGACTGCATTCCACCATCAGCTGTATGAACAGGAATCATGGAGTCACAGATTAACTAAAAAAATGAAGGACCACAGTGGTTTTTGACACCACTGTGATGCTCATGTTTACTTTTTCAACAGTAGAGGGCAGCAGAATCACAGTTTCCATCATGCAGGAAGGAGTAAGCTCCATGAGACAGAGGATGAGCTCCCTCTTTGTGATGTTATTAGACACTAATGATGCAATGATTAGAGCTGATATTGTTACATTAGATTCATTTCTGGTTGAGGTATGAAGATTGTTGCATCACACTTCTATTTACTTAACACTATGAATTTGCAAAATCAGCTCTTTCATAAATTCCTCTATCTATAATAATCTTCCATCAATTTTATCTCTTCTTTTCATAAATAAAGAGTTTCCTTTCTTTTTCTTCTATCTGCTGGTTTTGCAGTACACCAGTAAAGCACTGTCTGTTGGAGCAGTATGCCAAAGTTTATTTATTTTTAGTGCAATCAGCTGATCCTACAAGAAACTGTGGGCAGTCTGGGTTCTCCTGGACAAGTTTTAGTGATTTCATGTTTTCAGTTATCATGAGGACACTGCTTTGTTGAACCTGGTTGTAAAACTAAGAGCACTATCTGCAGGTTTTCTCCTCCCTGGGAGACTGATCCCTTTAAGGCTGAGCTCTCTATCCTTTAATCAAGACTGATCCTTTGATTGGGTTAACATTGTGTTTATTTAGCACTGTCAATGTAAGATGTTTATTCACATTAAGATATGTCTCATTTGTTAATTTGTGTTTTGTGGCTCTAACTAAAAGCTGCTTCAAACTAATTATTCCAGCTAAGATTTATGAAGTTCTTTTAATGATTGATTTAACTATTGCGTGACAGTAAAGTCAATGACTCGAGTGGTATTCAACTACATTACTCAGCTTCCATTTAAGAATAGAGGCTCATGTTGGATCTACTTTTAACAACATTTTAACAAACACTTGATTTTGATTGTCAATTATTACTTGTTCACTTTACAAACAAAAAGTGGCAAGAATCTGGGACTCTCCTTTTACCTATCTGTAGATTATTTAATGCCCACACTCTTACATACGTGTATAATTTGACACACTAGTTGTTAAACATTAAAAAAGGTAACACTTATTACACTTGCTCAAGTGCTCTAAGGATTTTCCTCGAAAACACACTGAGAGCCTGAAAAGGCGTTTTTTGAGGTTAGTGTGTTAACAAAATGCCTGAATCACACTTTAAATAACTTTGTGAATATTTTATCAGTCAAGGCTTTGTTGGTGTTAGCTGAACTGGGTCAGGAGACTTTCACGTGTTGGAGGATGTGCAGATGGGGTTTATTAAATGTTTTGCATTGAAGATTGTGTCTGCTCATTGTGCTGTGGTTCTATCAGCAAGCATTTCTTCCTGAAGCTTTTTCCCAAAAAGCTTTCGAGTGGCTTAACTGGAGCAAATATAAAAGCTTCACTTTGCGTCTTTATAATATCATCCAACAATCAGATATTGTTTCATTCTGTGTAAGAGTTTAAGTTCATGCTCTTGTGTTTTCTCAGTGTCATCACCTGAAGTGTATTTCAGTGCCGGTGACCTCCGTCAGTGGCTGCTGAAGCACCAGGATCTCCGTGAGGAATCTCTCCTCGGTCTCTGCGGCCTGCTGCTGGTAGTGAGCTCTGAGACGCTCCACTTCCTGCCTGTGACTCTCCTCCAGCTGGAGCTGCTTCTTCTGCTCGGCAGCCTTCAGCCTCTGCGCCTCCTCCGTCCAGCTGGTGGAAGGTGAAGCAGGCTCCATCACATCTAGATGAAGGGTTGAGACGTTACTCGTGAGGTTTAATTTTGCTCGACTCAAGAGAGTTAAAGATGGGTTTCTTTAGGCCTTTTTGTTTGGTAAATGAATTTAAACAAGCCAATGTCTCCCACCATCTGACCACACATGCAAACTCTCATTATAGAAAAAAACATACTCATGAAATTTACAAACTTGGTCCAAGATACCTGACATGACAGCTTCTGACTTAATGACTTCAACAGAGTGTCAAACACCTCTGTTTACATTTGGTGACCTGACCTCAGTCACGCGTCACACTCACCTTTGCTTGTTGAGATGCTTAAGCTGGAAACTTGGACGCGCAGGTCGGAGATCTCCCTCTCGCTGCTGCTCTTTAGTTCATCATAAGCCGTCTGCAGTTTCACCATCTGGAAAATAAAGAGGTGTCTCAGTGTTTTCTCGCTCCACAGCACATCTAAATACATATTTGAAACTATTAGAAAATGAGATCAATGACTGAAGGTCAAACTGCAATTTGGAGCTTAAATGGCAAAAAAAACAACCAAAAATTCAGATTTGCTTTTCTGTGCTTATCACAAAGTCCCTTACACAATCAAAATGTTGATCTGATTTTGCTGCAACTTTTGACTTGATTTTTTTCTCTCTGCTCTCTACCAATTTGCAATTCATTGTTGGTTGACAGTGCAGCCAGAATCAAGCATTTTTAGAGCAATAACACATAACGTTAGCATGAGAATGGCAACGTTTCAAGTTGATAAGTTTTTTTTTTTTCTGTTTCTTGCTGATATTATCTTTTTAACTTAGTATATTCAACCTGAATTTACAGTTCTGTGATTTAGGATCATTCATTAGTAGGTTTACAAAAAGAAATTGGAACCAAACATGAACTATCATAATCTGAATTTAGCAAAATTTTTGGCTCACCTGAAACAATAAGTCTCATGAGTGACAAAAACTTAATGCACCATTTCTTCTAAAAAGACTGAATCTAACGCTAAGTTTAACCACTTTTATGCTGAAAGAGGATATTATACTAAAGATCTATTAAGAGCTGAATTCCAGCTTGGGAACAGGCTTTTGTTTATGTATTTGTATTTTCTTTACCTTGTTTCCATCTTCTCTCAGCAAAGTCTGAAGCTGTGACAGTCGTTGGTGTTCCTGCTCAATCCTCTCCTGCACCTGCTGAAGACCTCTGTAGAGCTCTAAAGAGAAAGAAATTCCTGAATTAAATTTGATAAGATACCGCTGAAAAACTTTCCTAAATTCAACTGTGTCAAAATGTTGAAAAAAAAAACAGAGAGGCTCCGAATCTGTGTATCTTTGGCTGTAATTCTACTTCTTAGAGGGTTAAATCACCTCTGGCCTGCAGTAAAACAGAGGTGGATTCACTCGTTTCGGGTCTTTCCACTGCAGAAGAAGGCTGACCATCGAGACCCTCCAAAAACTCTTCACCAAAAATCTGCTGCAAACACTGCAAACAGAAAAAAACAGATGAAGTTGAGCGGTTTTATAGATTGTCAGCACATATATAAATATGCAAATTCAGAAAACTCACCTGAATGATCTCACTGCATTCTTCTGACACAGCTTGTAACATGTTGTGGTATTTGAATTTAGGCTCTTCTGTGAAAAAAAAAAAAGTTTACACTTCATGAATGTTAACCAAAGGGATTTCTGAGGCGACGATGAGATAAATATCCCCTCATAGGCAAAAGATGATGAATCTGCTCACCCTTGTTGGCATGATCTTTCAGGGTCTGCAGTTTCAGCTGCAGAGAGTTTGTGCGGGTGTCCGTCTCCTCCTGCAGCAGCTCCAGCTGGGCGGCGTGGATCTGAGAGAGGCTGATACGCTGGGCTTCCATTTGCAGCCTGCACTCACCCTAAACATAGATAACACAAATTAGATGTTGACAAACAAAAAAAAATCTTTTGGAACATCTCAGCAAATTTCTAAACAGCACAATCCATCTATCACTTTTCCTCTATCATAAATGTAATTATGCAGCACAGTAAATCCATCTAATCCGAGGAGATAAATGATTAAATAACATAATTCTACCTATCCTGTTTTAATGGCAGAGCAGCAGCGCAGGCCATCTGTGTTCAGGACAAGAGCTCCTGCTATTATCACTTCAGTAACAGGGAACAAAAGGCCGTCGGTGAAGCCTCTTCCTCTAATTATGCATTATGCATTAGCACACATTTGTTACGGTTACTCACAATTCTGAAATTGCTGTCGTGCTACCTTTGATGTCGCATGTTTGTTAAGTGCACTCCCTAAATTTAAAATGGGCTTTATTTACAGAGCTTTGTTATGATACAATCTCCCTGTGCACACTGCAGTGTGCTGACAATGTGGTGAACAGAGTCTTTTCAGGTGTGTTGCTGCTGTAAACAGACAGGCGTTGAGTATTGATGTGCTCCTGATGAATGGATACCAACAAGGAAAACAACACCAAATGAAGAAACTGTGTCATCTTCTTAAGTAAAATAAAGTCCAAACTCACACAGATCTTCCTTTTCACACTGAGTAAACTGTCCTTTGAGTGAGGTCTGCCCCTCACAAGTACATGTTTCCAAACATAGTTGAACACCTCTTCTTCTTTAAGCCTCCTCTATGAGACCAGAACATTTATGTCCTAACAGATTTCAATATTTTGCATTAATACACTGTAAAAATCAAAATATAAGTACGTATTTATGTCTTATTTTTGGTTGTCTTATAAGACCTATTAGTCTCATTCACCTGACAAGGCCAGAAAAATGTTTTGTTTACAAAATACAGAAAAAGAAAAATGAGGCATTAACTGTTTAAAGAGGAAAAATATGCTGTGCTAAAGGAGTAAAGAATGTGGGCTTGTCGAGTTTTTTGAATGTCTTATAAAAAAAAAAAAAAAAAAATCCTAAGGCTCCATTCTGATGAGTGTTATTCATATTTTGTATAAATGCAATTTCAAAAAGGAAAAAACAATAATGTCTTTTATTTTCAATGTATGTTGTTATTTCATAGTTTTCTCATATTTCTTTTAATTTTGCTCAAAACTGATTTTTTAATATTTGGTACAAATAAACACAGAATTTAAGGCATGACTCAAACACAAAATAAATAAAAGAAAACCTAATCTTTAAAAAAATTGTCAAGAATGCAAACTAACAAAGATTAGAAATAATTAATTCTTATATTATTAAAAAAGTCTGATTTAAAAACTCATTTACTTTACTTAAACTTCATCACATTGGGTTTAGTTTCAATTTGATTATTAATTCAACTTTTATCTCATGTAATTGTATTCTGATGTGTTTTATTCTATTTATTACCTTGTTTTGCTTCCCTTAGCTGTATATTTGAGTTTTTAATGACCTGTTTACTCAAGTGTCTCCTCCATAAGGCTAAATGACAGCGTATCCTGGGCTCATCTCTTGTTTCTAGTGAATCTTTTATGTAGAAAGTTTTCTTCAGCTGTGTTGGCATCTTGTGGTTTGGGGATAATGTCCTGTGAATTGTTTATTTGCATCTGATGAATGTTTTAAAAAGCTCTTTTTCTCAGTCCTCAAATGTCTCCTCTGATATCACTGTCGAGGACAAATTCACTGCTTTTTTTGTCTGATGATTTTTAATGAAAGGACGTGAGGCTCTTCAGTTTGTAACAGCGAAACTTCAAACAGCAGATCGGGCAGCTTAATGAGGACACACTGGAGAGATGATAGCTCGTACTAAATCATGAAAACATGATATTTTACGTATTTTCCTGCATAATAACTTTGTATTCCAGCTGTAGAAGTCCTCGTTTATTGACACTTTGTTATACCAACATGGCAGTAAAGCAAAAGCAGGATGTGAGCTTCAGTGACATTTACATGCTCGGTTGTCTCCTCTTCTTCCTCTGCACTCTGACGCACAGCAGGATCTCCACGCTGGCCTGTCCCATGTCTGCTCACCTGGTAAGAGAGGAGAAGTAGAAGAAACTGTTGTTGTTCGTATTTAGAATCCTGTCTCAAAGGTTTTCCTGATCAAATACAGACAAAACACAGCCGTGGATGACAGAAAGACGAGACGCAGAATCACTTCCTGATGAGCAGAACGGCACTACAAACTGAGAAAGTCAAATTGACTTGGTAAGCACAGAAAAATATCTTATTTCAAGATATAACAACTTAAAAATGACGCTTGAATGGGTATGAGTCAATAAGAGTGAGACATAAGTGTGCTTCATAAGCCTCTTGTATTGCGATAAGATCCTTATATCAGGAAACAAAACAAGTTAATTTTTCTTACCCTGTCTTTGGCCCAATTTGGCTTAAAAGTCTTCAAATAAGACATTTCTCTGACTTAATAGTAACAATAATAATACATTTTATTTGTAAAGCATTTTTCATCAAATGATCTCAAAGTGCAACAGAGTAAAGACTTAAAGATTAAAAACAAAGGTGACTGTCGCTCATGTTAAGTCCCATAAAATATTTTGTCAAGAAATAAGACCAGACCTCCCCTTATCTAGTTTTGAGATTTTGTAGAGTGTAAGTTTAATTTTTGTTCTTATGAATTGTTAAGGAACTCATCGTATACCCTCGTGAAATGAGTCTTTTATTCTGATATTTCAAGGACTTCAAGATTTTAGATCTGTTGTGATTCTCCCAGCTCATGAGGAGACAAAAACAAAACAAGACGAATATGAATAAAGCAAACAGACGATAGAAATCTTGTGTGAATCTCTTTTGCCTGGTGTAAGTGAGAGACACAGCTTTAAGTGACGAGGACAGATGAGTGGCTGGGATAAAATGGCTTCTCACCTCAAACCCTTCACTCCCTGCAGGATGGAAAGAAACTAGAATGTACACAATTCTACACAACAACAACTACTCAGAGACGTATCAGAGGAATCCAGCTGATTGTTGTTGTTTTTTTTCATGTCTGAGCTACAATAACATTCAATCCAGTCTGGCAGATCATGAATGTTGTATCCTCCACAGGTAGAAATGCGCAGAATGGACTGTACACTTAGCTTTTTCTTTCACACAAACTTAAAAAGATGGAGCATCATCATCCTGTCTCTACTGCTTTATGCAACCTTTAGAGAGCAACCCTTCAGACTCTGGGGCAATTTGCAATCATGACCGTTTGTCAGCAGAGAGGAAAACATGTCAGAGCAGAAATACCTCGGTTGTTTTCTTTTCAGCTGTGAATGCAGTCCATGAATTTTTGATGAAGCCAAAAACAATCTGAGATATTACAGAGATTTCTACAGCGTGCATCATTTTCACTTTCTTTAGACAGGCACAGTTTTAATGAGTCACTTCAACATGTGTTTGCCTACCTGTTTGTTGATGAAGTCTCTGCCTGCGTCTCCCTGGTACCCGTCAGTGGAGTCCTCCGTACCGGCCCTCTTCGGTGTGCATGACATAACCTGGCTCTGCATCTGAGGCTGCATCTCCGGCTCTGCAGCACTTGTAGCTCTCTCTTCCTCCGCCTCCTCCTCCCTTTGTGTTTCTTCTCTGCAGTCTGAAAGAGCGCTGCCCGCTTTGCGCTCCTGCTTCGACCTCTGCCGTCTCCTGCGCCTGCTTGACCCTCCCGAGGCGGCAGACTTGTGCGGGGAGGATTGTCCTTCAACAGGTCCCTCCCCTGTGGACTGAGCTGTGATTACTGCTGCTGCTGCTGGGGATGCAGACTGTGAAAGCCTCTGAAGCTCAAGGCTCTTTCGGATGCTGTCTCTCTCTGATTCAGCCGCCTGTAAGAGGGACTGAAGGGTCTTAATCTCCTCTTGGAAAGATTGAATCTGAAGGTGATGATCCTCAAAAGAGCAAACTGGCTCAACAGCCTGCTGTTCTTGCTGGAACTTTCCCTGGGCATCCTTTCCCTTCACATGCATTTTCTCCTTTTCCAGCGTGGTCCTTAGGCTCTCATTTTGGGCCATGACCTCTGCTTTTTCTTCTCTTATTCTCGTCCGCTCTTCTTCCAGCTCTTTCACTTTCCTCTCTGTAAACATCAGTTTTTCTGTAACTTCAGAAAGCCTTCCAGTCAGGCTTTCTTTCTCACTCAAAGTAACATTCAGCTTCTCCATTAGCTCAGTAGTATCTTTTTCTATCACTGTTTGCTCCGACTTGTCTGAATTCGGGTCCTCCCTTTTGCTGTTTTCCTCCAGCTCCCGAATCTGTGACTGAAAACCGGCAATTTTCATCTCAAACTCCAGTGTCTGCCTCAGCATCCTCTCTTCTAGCAGCGATTTCGCCTCAATAAGACATCTGTACTCCTCCTTCAGCTCCTGATAGTTCACCTCAAAATTCTTTTCTGCAAATGAGAAAGTCGTCCTCTGCTTCTCGATCTCCGCGCTGAGCTCAGACACTTGTTTCTGCATTCGACTGCTTTCCGTGGTGAGTGACTCAATCTGCACAAGTTTTGAATCTAACTCTTCTTTCAAGGTGTTATTCCTCTGTGTCAGCTTCTCCTTTTCTGATTTCCAACTCTGTTCTTTCTCTTTCAAACTGTTTTCAAGCTCCTTTGATTTTTTTCGTACTGTCTGAATTTCTTTTTCCATCCGAGCTCGGTCTTCTCCTCCCTTTCTCAGTTCCTCGAGCTCCACCTGAAGCTCCTGCAGCTGCTGGACGAGTTCATCAGCTTTGGAGTTTTGCAGCGCGAGCTTCAAATCCTCTTTAAGTCCGTTAATTTGGTGTAAAAGCTCATCCCTCTCTGTGGCGAAGTTAGTCTTCTCTTTTTGTAACAAACACATCTTTGCTTCGTAACTTACCCGCAGCTCTTCCAGCGTTTTTTCGTGTTTCGAAGCAGTTTCGTTAACAAGGTTTTCCGTGTTCTGGAAATTCTCTCTTTGCAGTTCTTCCCTTAGATTGGTGAGCTCCTCCTCGTGGCTGAACAGAAGCTGCGTCCTCAGCCGTTCCAGCTCAGCTTCCTGGGACTCGGCCATGCGGTCGAGCACGGCGTCCTTCTCCCTCTCGAGCATCTCCAGTTTGATTTTGTAGTTGGTTATTTCAGACTCGTGCTTCAACTCCGCCTCGTGTGCGGCTTCTTGAGAGTCCACCAACTTGCTCTTCAGACGCTCGATGATCTCCTGGAGGCGTAGCAGTTCGCCTTCTTGACTTTCCTGAGAAATTAGACTGTGGGAGACCTGCTCCACTTTGTCTTTAGCAGAACGGAGATCCCGAAGGAGGTCCTCGACCTTGGCTTGCAGATTGAGCTTCTCTTGGGTGACTTTGCTGAGCTCGTGGCTGGTTGTACTGTGCAGTTTCTGGGATTGCTCCAACGTAACTTGAAGCTCTCTAATCTTTGCATTTAGAGTTTCCACATCAGCAGCAGAGCTCTGAGACAGCTGTGCTTTTAGAGACTCGAGCTCAGTGCGATGCTGCTCCGTCATGTTTTCTCTTTCGGCCACATGCCGCAGATTGAGCTCTTGCTTCATTTGAACTATCTGCTGTCCGTACATCTCGTCCAGCTCTGCCCTGAGAAGTTCCAGCTTCCTTGTAGTGTCTTCCTGCATCTTTTGGACGGCATCACTCTCAGACTGGCTGCCCTGATGATAACGCTTCTGCAGGTCCTCCACTGTTCCCATGAGCTGCATGATTTCGTTGGATGACATTCGCTCTTTCTGTCTGGAGGCTGCGAGTTCACCCTTACAGCTTTCAAACTCTGTCCGCTCTTTCTCCAACTCCAATTTAACACTCTCTATTTCACTTCTGCTGCTTTGTAAATCAGACTTAGTGCCCTCCAGCTCTTCCATACTTCTTTTAAGCTCAGATTCTTTTGCAGAAACTTGCTGCTGGAGGTCCAGCAGGTGTTTTTCAGAGGCTGCCAACTCATCCTTGAGCTGAGTAAGAGAGCAGTCACGTTCTGCGAGGAACCTGTCTTTCTGCGCGATAATCAGATCCTTTTCATCCGACTGGTGTCTCAGACTCTCATCCATAGTTTGTCCCACACGAGTGAGCTCCTCTCTAAGAAGGGTCAATGACAGCTCATGTTCTTTGATTATTACAGTTTGCTCTGAAATTACTTGATTCTTTTCTTTGAGCGTTTGTGCAAAAGACGCCTCCGCTGTTCTTAACTCTGACAACGACTGCTCCAGACCTAAAATAACTTTTTCTTTTTCAGTGATGAGCAGGTCCTTTTCTTTTATCCTTTCAGAGAGTGATTCTTCAGATCTTCTCCCTGACTATGAAGGAAACAAATAATAGAGATGTGATTTCAGCAAAGGAAACACACTTGAAGCTGTGGAATGCAGAAACCATCTTACAGATCCCTTTTACATCTGGTATTAACATTTTGTTTGGTGATTACAATGTTGTGGTAGCACTAGGGATGCACGGTATGTCAGTATCGATATCAGTATCAGCCGATGTTGGTCATTTTTTTTAACATATCGGTATCAGCCTATGTGTAAAAGTGGGCCGATATTCACTCAATAGCTGCCGGCCATTTTCACAGCATCTTGAACAATCTTTAAAGATCCAATTAATATTGTTTTCTATGACTATGTAAATACCAAAACTGCTTAAAGGTCCCATATCATGCAAAAATCACTTTATTAAGTCTTTCAGTGAAATTTGTGGGTCTTTGGCTTTCCTCCCAGCCCACAAAAGGTGATATTCAATGACAAAACCTGTACTTAGTAGTGCTTGTGAATGTAAAATCCTGACCTAAAACAAGCTGTTTGGATTTTGGGGATTTGCAGATGTCAGCGAGCCCCTTCTTTGACCAATCAGGAGCAAGTCTGACCTGATTGGTCCACCGAAGCAGATACCCTGCACCCCCTCCTTACCCACACCCTTCCCTGCGGCTGGAGAGGGCCCATCACTGCTTTGTTTTTGGCTGTAAACAGCCACATAGTTCCATGCACAAGCTTCCCATCTTGGGAGAAGACAATTGTAAGTGGCTAGAGTTTATTTATCAAGGAAATGTGCCAGCTACACTCAGTAAAACGGTGCATGTGTGTGCTAGTGACTCCACGGCCGACTGCTTATCCAACTTTGGACAGTACATCAGAGGGCTAGCAAATAGACTGGTCCTGAATCCAGGCGCATTACCAACCATCCACCAACAAACCTCGGACCCTGGAAATGTGAGTATTATAAATGCTGTGTGCTGTGGAGCAGATGTAAGCGCTTTTCCTCAGTGTCCCCCCTGTCTCTGTGTTAGCTTCAGGATGCTAACTGTAGCTGCTGTTAGCCTGTTGTTTAAGCCTGTAATGTTACAGTAAACAACTTCGCTGTTTTTTAACATTGTGCACTTGGAGCTCGGTAGTCATGGATGTGGCGCAGCTCTCAGTGACGCTGAAGAGCGGGGCGGTATCAGTGGTGGCTCATTTACATATTAAGGTCATGCCCACTAAATCAGAGCGTTCTGAATAGAGGGGCTATGAGAGCCTGGAAACAATGCTGCTGTGCTTGATTTATTGGCTTTTTGGGCCAAAACATATTACTACCATTTCATGAAGACATGAATGATCCATATTAAACTGCAGAAAAGGAGCAGAATATGGGACCCTTAGGAAGTGCGGACTGTCTTCTTTTATGTCTCTCTTCCTGTTTTTAATCCATAAGAAAGACAAAACATACTTTTTTGATCATGTTCATCTCAGGCGCTACATCCTTTGATCCTTTTTACAAATATTGATCCAGGCAAATTTCGGTTTTCAGCCATAACAGCAATATTAATATCTGGAATTGGCATCAGCCAAAATTTTCATATCAGTGTATCCTTAGGTAGCACATTTACCCTCTGTCTCATTAAGGAACACCAACTTGAATAACATAATAACTGAAGAGAGGGGGGTATGTTTATTTGTATAAATCACATTTGGGTGATGAGCAGCAGGGTTGAGGATGTGGGTTATGCCCATAAAAAATTTGTCAGATCTTCCTGCTAATGCCGAACAGCTTATTGTGGTGTTGTTTCCAGTTCCTGGTACCCACAGGTGCTGCCAATCAGGTGTCTGATTAGCAGCACTATTCCACCAAACAACACCAAACAAGAGTCAATAGCAGAATAAGCTGTTTGGCATTAACAGAGAAGATTTGACAAATTTTCATGTGTACAACCCACCAACTCAGCTCTGTTGCTCGTCACACAAACTCATGTTCTTTACGAATGTAGCACCATTTAAAACCAAATAAACAGACTTCTCAAGGGTATGAGATTAGTTGTCAAAAAGTACTGTGTTAACACCTGGTATAAATGGACCTAATGTTACCCACTGGATCATCATGGGCTACTTCTTACCATCTCTGTTTCCCTGAGCTCGTGCTGGAGCTGGGTGATGAGCTCCTGCTGCTTTTTGACCTCCACGTTCACCTCCTCTATCTGCTGTTGATGCTGGATGAGCTGCTGCCGGGCCTGCAGGAGATCTGCTGCTGTGCTGCTGTGGCTCGTGTTCCTCAGCGTCTCGCCCGCCTGTAGCTGCAATATTTTTATTTTACACACAAATTAATTTTATTTGAATACATGAATAGCAAGCGCTTAAACCAATTAGTGCAAGTTTAATAAAAATTACTGCTAATGGAAGAAAAGCTGATATTAATCAGAGTGCTTGTACAGACTTGTCTCCTCACCTGCTGGAACTGAATTTGTAGCTTTTGGCTTTGCTCTGTCAGCTCCAAAAACTCTTTCATGATCTCGTCTTTCTCTTCTCGAGCCTGCTGGAGGTTGGATGTGAGCTGGGTGATGATTCCGTCTCGCTGCTTCAGAGCTGCCTCAAAGTCCTGAAGCTAGATAAGGAGATGCAACAGAGTAAAATAATCTGACAAAGTGAGGACAAGAGAGAGAACAAGTTTTCGAACAAAAACTTTAAAGTGGTACGAGGGGAAACATCGCCATCAGAGACTTGTTTTGGTTGGATGATCTCAGACAGATCGAAGCTTGTGTTAATAAGTTTGTAATCTATGGTTACAAATTGGAAAATCTCATCAGTGCAGAATGAAAGTGTAAGACACTGATGAATTAAGACAGAAATATAATCTCATTGTATTTTCTTCTGCTTGAATCAATATACATAGAGAGCAAAAAAAGCAAAAAGGGGGAAATAAAGTAAAAGTAGAGCAGTAATACGAAGAAATAGATAATAACACACTTACCTGTTGTACTCCCTCTGTGCCAAAAGCAGACCTGATTTCTTCCAGCTCCCGGCTCAGCTCTTCCACAGCCAGGGTTTTGGCAGCGAGTGCATCCTCCATATCCTGCTTCCTCCCTCCCTTTGACACCTGGTGCAGAGCCTCCACCTCCTCCTGGGTCAGAAAAAAAAGCATTTACAGTGTCTTTCAGTGGAGGTATCGAAAAAAAGGTTTTAAACATGACCTTAGCATTTCATGAGTGGAGAGTTAGTCGCACAAGCCAGGAGCCACATGAGGGAGTTGAATTATTAAAATGACCCCTGTTTGTTTGTTGGACATCAGGCCCACGAAAAAGGGAGGGACCACTGTGGCATAAAAAAGCTTGTACATCTGGTGGAAATGCAAACTGAAGCCATTAAAGTGTGTTAGTTCAATTTGGAGCGATAAATTTAAGGTTAGAAATTGGGGTAAAAATAAAAAAACTTGTAGACAAAAAAAAAAAAAAAAAAAAAAAAGGTTTTACCCAGCAAAGTTAAGTTAGTTGTTTTACATAAAGTCACTAATCTAATATACAGGATAAAACATAGCAACACAATAGAGCAAGACAAGACTCTCGTGGTTATTTAAGTAATTAAAGCTCCTGCAGCAACCTGCATTTTTTTTCTTTTGTGGGTTTTTGGCGCCCCTTGTGGCAAAACCTCTAATCCCCTTCCTGATTTTGTCCTGTTCATGTGCTTTAAACTATTCATCCTGATTTTTTAGCAGTCCAACACGTCATCCAATGAGAACTGGAAAATAAAGGAGAAAGGTTGTTTAATGCCAACTGTCTCCTACGGCAGCAATTATAAACGTTTGTCTGTTTTGATTTGTTTGCTTTTATAGGTTTTCCAGAAGCATGAAGTCCCTCTCGACAAGGTTATACCTACTGAAATTTTGGGCTATAGCACAGGTCTGTCTTTATGCTAACTGTCTGGTTTTGTTTTTTGTCAGCCATAAAGAGGCATCACTGTAAATGCCAGTCACTTTCATAGTCAGGTCAAAAGTCCTTGCAGTCTTTAACCACTGTTGAGTAGAGATGGGTACCTTTCACATATGAATCGATGCGGTACCAATGCTGGTACCTGGCAATCGGTATCGGTACTCAATGGTACCAATTTTCGGTGCTTTTTGTGTTTATGTGGTAAAAAATATCAAGTTGTTTAATAATCAAATATAAAAAAATTTCAACCAAAAATATTTAGTCTTCAATATGTAACCTTGCAATGCTGTTTTCATGTCCACCATGAAAAATCGCCTACTCTCCCACTCCCTCACAGCCACAAGGATGCATTCAGGTACCTAAACATGGTACCTTTCTGTTTTACGTGAATCGGTGCCCAGTACTTGAGACAGAAGTCGGTCGGTACCAAGGCTATAATAGTTTTGGATTTGTCATTGTAGTTTAGTTTTAGTTTAGTTTTGACATTTTATTTTCCATTACAGTTTAGTTTTAATTAGTTTTAGAGCAGGCATTCTAGTTTTTATTCAGTTTTGATTTAGTTTTGATTTTTGCAACAAGGCTTAGTTTTAGTTTAGCTTCAGTTTAGTTTAGTTCAGTTTAGTTTTTCATGCCGTATTAACCAGGTGCAGGATTCAAAAAGGTCAGATTAAATATTTTTTCATATTGTTTATTTTCAAGTCCAAAATAGTGCTCACTGCTCAGTCAATGCTGATACCAAAATGATGGCTGCTGCCTTAAACACAAGAAAATAATACAAACTTAGTATAAAAAATATAAGCATAAATTATATAAAATAATGTTGACATAAATTGCATAAAAATAATATTAACATAAATTATAAAAAAAAACAATAAAAAAGGAGCTTCAATAAATAAAAACTTGGACTCTGTAACAATTAAACTATTACAGATGCTCTGATTCATTGCTCCACTACGTTTGGTCGCAGCACAGCGCACAGCCAGTCAGTGCAGTAAACAAGCTCGTCCCTATACACGGCTATGATGGTGCTGTAAGGCACTGACAACAGCCTAAAACTGTCATAAAATTGGTTGGGAAAATGTGTCGGATTAATTTAAATCCTAAAGGCTATTAATATTGTCAAAAACTATAACTAAGGGAATTTTGTCTATCATTTTAGTTAGTTTCAGTTAGTTTTGTGAACACAAGATACAGTTTTAGTTTACTCATCGTTTTTGTTTTCTTTTCTAGTTTTTATTAGTTTGAGTTAACTGCAATGTATTTTAAATTGTAGTTTCGTTTTAGTTAACTATTACAACCTTGGTCGGTACTTATAAAAGTACTTAATTTGGTACCCTTCCCAACTGCTGAGACCAAGTAAATGTGTCTGGTCTTACTTAATATGACACGTTCAAGAAAACTGAAACTCAGGACAAAATACTTCCCTAGCACCAATAGCACTTAAAAACATCAAAACCGTATTGTCTTAAAAATGAATATTGCTTCATCTCTGTCACAATAACATTGATCAGATCAGTACCTTTGTGGTTTCTGCCTCAGATGCTCAAAAATCACCTCATGAGTCCAAAGAGAGTAGCTCTTTGTGTAACACCCACAGTCCACTCTTCACACTTACCTCCCTCATTTCCCCCCACCAGCTCTCAAAGATAATTTTCACCTCAAAAATGTCAAAAAGCCCTGTTCAATCCTGAACTCCTCAGCCACTTGTACTTGAAAAAAACAAGGTCATTATATCATCACAGCACATTTTTTTCCCTTTTTTTTTTTGTGCGAGAGAAACGTTCCAAACCCATCATGTACACACGAATACGGTTAAGTAAGCACAGCGTTAAACAAGCTTTGTTAGTGCGTTACAGGAAAATCTTGCACAAGACTTAAGTATTAGCGAGGAGAGAGTTAGATCCAGCCAGCAGTGCTTCACGAGCAGAGCCAAAAGAGCTGCTTGATCGGATTACTGTACCCAGATAAAATCCTTAGAAGACATCATTAGGATCTCTGTCATGGTCTCATCGTGGCACCCATTTACCTGTTAATTAACAACGCTGTCAGTGAGACGGTACGAATCAAAGACTGGGATGAAAAACCTGAATACATTTGTAACCCTTAAGTCTGGTAACTTGTGTGATATTTTTCTTGACAAATTATGGGCTAAAAATCAAATCAGTATCACCTGCTTTCTAACTCTTTACCAGGCAACATAACAGCAAAAAAATCATAAAAACTACCATCAATAATTTTGGATTGTCACAATGAAGATTGTCTCTTGTCTTTGACTGGCTGAAAGAATAATAGTAAGGTAATCAGAGATTAAAAATGATATACTGTGAGTGAGGACAAGTTTGAGAACAAACCAAAAATGAAAACATACTTCCTGAAATTAGTTGTTTGAGTTTTGCCTTGTACTCACTGATCAAGTTTCAAAAATTGTAAAGTTTTGCATCTTTTCAACTTGAAGAAAAAAAAGTATGTAGACAATTAGGCCAACTAGCCGCACATGAATCATGACAAATTTTCAAAGAAAAATATTTTTTAAAAAGTCAAGTAAAACCTTCATCTGCCAGTCCAATGTGATTTACACTTCCATTTTCATATCAGCTGTCTCAGACCTTCAACATTTAGGCTGCATGTGGGTGAACTTAGCAAAACTAGAAAACACTTGGAGCATAATGAGAAAAGACAAGAATGTTCAGGTCATCTCACCTCTGAAGAACAATCTTCGGCAGTTGTAGACACTTCACTTTCAGGCTGCAACAGAAAAGACAACAAGGATTTCAACACTGCAGGATGAAAAATACGAGAACGTGAGCAGAATAAAAGGACGGGGCTGAAATCTCTAACAGGTCAGCCCAAGTTCTGGTCTAACCTGTGGCCCTTTTCCTACATCACTCCCCACTCTCACCCTGTTTCCTGCTCTTTCCACTGTGCTGTCCTCACTGGAAAAAGGCATAAAAGGCCCAAAAATATAACTTAAAAAGAAGCAGATCGGATCAATAGTCATTGAAGAGAGTTCATGTCCCACAGACTGTAGAGTCTATGGCTGTAACATCCATGACATCACCAATCTGTTGATGATGAAGAGTTTGAAGCCCATCATCAATGGGACACATATCAGAAATGCTGAAAACTTGTAAGTTTAAAAACTCTGAAGATGGCGAGTTGTGAAAAAATTCAACCCAGTGCAGTGTGTGCTGATGGTGAAATGAAGAACTGGGACAAAAACTGTTTGAACCAGGCTGTAATGTATTTATTTTTGCTGTAAAAACATCTTTCTGGATCGGTTTTTATGTGGTTTCTGACGTTTCTACAGTTGGCCTCAAGAGGAACCACAAAGAACTGCAGTTTTCAACACTTTTGCACAGGCTTCATATTTTTCAACATCTATATATGCAGTGCTTCACAAATTTATTAGATCACCTTTCACAAAAAAGACAAAACCATGCAGCACCGTGAAGTGCTTTGACCTAGACTCTTTCTCATTGAGTTCTCAATGCTTCACCATTTTGAACGAGAGTGAAGAATTTCAATCTGATTTTACATTTTTATGTTTTAAACTCAATTTTTACCCAGCACACTGGAATTCTCTGAGAGGTCAGAAATTAATCAAGGACAATTGACAACTAATTGGATGAAATTTTCCATTCAGGGAAAAAAGTAAAAGAGTGTAATTTGGCAATCAAAGAATAATAATGTGCTTCTGTAATTTTTTCTGCCCTTTTGGGAAATAGTTCATTTGAATATCCATAACAACATTTATATGTTTTAGCATCAAAGATGTTATTTTAGACTGAAGAGCTTGCACATCCTGGTGGATAAAAAATTACAGAAGCATAACAAATATTTGGGTAATCAGCAATTTACTGTCAATTTAGGGCAGTGATGGCACCTAGGCTGGTGGTCAATCTACTATCATTATGGATACTTTTTGTTGCAGCCAGATTCAGGGTTATTTAATCCCATTTAAAATGCACATAATAAAATGTCCAACCTTGCCTATTTATTAAAAATGTCCGCCTTCTGTCCTATTTTAGTGCCCACTTAGCGTTTAAATATGGGCCTAACCTACTTCTGCCACACAGCGTCTTTCTCACTCCCACAGTGTAATGACAGCCATGATCAAAGTCTATTTTTGTGTTCAGAAATGTTTGGGGCAGGAGCAGAGAAATAAGAGCTTTTACTTTGACTGATTGCTGAAGAATGGTTTCAAAACAGATGCAGAAAGGTGAGTATCTGCTGATGTAGGCAGCAGTATTTTCACAGCAGAGCTTGGCTCTAAGTTGCGTCTCTGAAATGCTGCTGGCTTCAGAGCCTCCATTGTTGACACACTCGTATTTGTAATGAAAATCTCCCACAAAAGGCTTGTCTTCGACTTGAGAATGGAAAACTTTGATGCTGTTGTGTTTCCACAGCAACACCTTCCTTCTCGCAGCGAGTAGCATCACAATGAAATCTCTGAGGAGAAACAAGCCCCAGGACCAGAGCGTCTCTTTAAGTGCAGGACTGATTGAGAAAATTATGGGGGGGGCTCACAAACTGATCATTCCTTTATCTACATGGCTGATTCACATTAACAGAGCGGCGTGGCTCTGTCTGGAAACAGTCACGACTTTCATTTGTTAGTGATACATAACAGCTCTCATCCCTGCAGCAGATGGAAACAGTGAATTTCCCCGCCTCCTGAACACACAAGTTATGTGTGTGTGTGTGTGTGTGTGTGTGTGTGTGTGTCCCTCACAAGGTACAAAAAAAATTACAAAACTGGCAGGGCAACATTCATCCAGTCAGCCTTAAAATCTGCAAAAGAAAAA
Source organism: Halichoeres trimaculatus (assembly GCF_033239565.1). Classification (NCBI taxonomy): domain Eukaryota; kingdom Metazoa; phylum Chordata; class Actinopteri; order Labriformes; family Labridae; genus Halichoeres; species Halichoeres trimaculatus. The sequence continues at coordinate 12,831,696 of NW_027437192.1, forward strand.
GTGATGCAAGCCACAGGAATTGGTCAACAGAGCAACGCACCTTAACCTGTTTAAAAGGCAATGGTCTGTTGCCGTGGAAACCAGTAGTTTTGCGGGCGTGTACCGCATCAAATGAACAGTGGGTTCAGGGAGAGAAAAAGTGGCTGTGTACGCTGAATAAAGAGAGCTTGAGAAGGCTTATAGATATTAAAAAAAACATATAAAAAAACACAAGAGATCTCTCATAAATTTTATAGCGATTCATGCTAACGCCCAATTGGTCATTGCCGGTGTTCCTTCAGAGGAAGTTGGACCAGAAATATCAAACATGTTTGATATTTAAAACTTCACATTAGGAACAAAAAAGCTCTGATGGGACTCAACACACTTGAGGTTAATCTTTTTTATGAATAATCAACGACAAGTCCCAAATTAGTCCACACCCCAAATCAAGTGGGCCCTAAGTCTGGCTTAGCCATCAGGGGAGTCGCCCAGGTTTGAATCCATCCAGTGGCCTTTCTGCTGTATGTCACTTCACACTCTTACTCTGTTTCCTGCTCTATTCACTATCCTGTCCCCGCCCAGAGGAGCCATAAAATACAACTTAGAAACAAACTGGAAATGGGGGCTTGCATTTCCAGAAGCAAATGCTAAATGTTGAAATGCTGAGCCCTAACCCTCTAACCATGAGGGCACCAGTCCTATTTATGACCTCGGTACCCCCTTATGATATCATCAACTGTGCATTAGTGATGGTGAGCATTATAAAAAGATTATAACTTTTTAATTTTATTGTAAGCCCACAATATCAGACAAATGTATCCAAGCTATAACACTGATCTACCTCTAGCCTGAGCTGTAACTCCAGCTAATGACTAATGGTCACAATGCTATGATTCTCTACTACCCAGATGTAAACAAACACAGAGGGGGTCATGTGGTGCAGTGATAGAGGTACTATAATTTAAAAAATAGAGATAAAGTTGTTCATAGACTGTATCTCATTACACAGTCATATAACCACTCAAATAGTGTGTGAATTGTGTGAATTCGAAGACAAAGGCTGAGGAAACTTGCTTTACAAAGGTTAGTAATCTTGTGTCTTGTTAGATGAACTGTCCTCAGGTTTTGAATATTTGAATGTTTTCAGACATTTATCAGGGTTCCTACAGCTCAAGGCAAGTTAAATTTAAGACTTTTTTAATGATGTTGGAAATCAAATTTAAAAACAAGTCGACAACAAACCACAATTGAAACAAACAAAACTAACAAACAAAAACACCTGAATTGAACACATGAATTACCTGGGTTGGAGGCAATTTTAACCTAATGTTTATTTTACACAAAGCATCATTTTTGCCTTTTTTTTTAAACCCCATTTTTACAACTTTATGCCTATTTTGCCCCCATTCATCTTTTTTGACCACTGTCACAACCATTTTTGGAATTTTTTTACATGGTTTTTGAATTTTAATGTCAAATTTCATTCTCAATTTTGCTGCCATAATCAATTTTCCTAAGCCACTTTTGGATTTTCTTTTGCCAATTTTTCCTCATTTTTTTCTATCTCCAGGCACCCTAGGTAGAACCAAGACAGGCATCTGCTTTTAAAGTTCCTGGTGCAACTACATCACTGTTTTGTTAGTTTTGCTATTGTGATTACACAATGATACCACAAGAGTAATCAGGAAATTATTTAGAAAAATAGATAAATGTTGCTTTTTTTTTTTTACTTCAAACTAACATAAATGTAACCAATGTGTTCAAATTTTTAAGACTTTTTAATGCCAATTCAGGCCTTATTTTAAGAGTTATGAATTCAATGCCTTTTACGACTTTTCAAGGATCAGCGGGAACCCTGATTTATATAAATGACTTAGCCAGAATTAAACTCTCAGCTAACTCAACTCAGCCTAAACTTTATTTGTAGAGTACATTTAAAACAACCAAAGTTAAAAAGTTTGCTTAGAACACTCCCAACACTCACGTTGCTAGAGCATGTATTATATAATTGTTGGTATCTTAGTTGGTTTTATTGCTCTACTTCTGTTTGTCTCTATACATCCCACATTCTCTGATTCAATCAAGACAAAAGGCTGTTCATTAATGAGTTCAGTTATTCTCAAGGTTTCTGCTTATTGAAAGGAAGCGTTCCCTGTTGATGTTGTCTTGCACTTGCCCATAGTGGGCCCAAGTGCAAAATACCAAGTAGTGCAGTCTAGGCCTGCTCCTTATGAAGTGTTCAGATATAAAATTTGTAATATTTTGGTGCTTTTTGAATTAAAAAATGATTTGGTTGGTTGGTTCAAGCAGCTTTTACCCATCAAGCTTCAAATAAAAGAATTTGATTTAAGCACCATGTGTGTTTGTAGATGCAGCAAACCAAAAACAAATTCTCTTTAAAAATGTATTTGGACAGCAAAAAAAAGGTTTCTCATGCTATAAAAGAATTGCAGTCATTCATTCAATTAATGAAGCACTGTTTGCACAGGCAGCAGCAGACCTTGTAAAAATATTAATGCGATCTAAATAATGTACCAACACAGAGTTATATCTCCCAGTGTTGTTTCTCTCAGACAGCATTAGAGATGGATTAGAAAAACTCCAGTGATGAATTATGCAAAGAATGAACCAAGTGTTCAAAGTCCAAACAAATCTGCAGCATGAACAAAATCCTTCAGATTTTTTTTCTTATTTCATTTTATTTCTCTCACATTTTCACACGGACAAAAGAACAATGTGATTCCTCACCGAGAGAGCAGCACAGCAACAACTTCTAAGACCAAAGCATCCCTGCTGGACTCTTGAACGAAGATGAATGCTCAGTGAAAGGATGAATATTTACACCTTTCTTCAACTTTATCTGTGCTCTGCTCCTACCTCAAGTAAAGCCAAAATCAAGCAGAAGGGCTTCATAGTAATACCTCATGCTGATCCCAAAGAGGTATGTTCAACAAGGGCATTTTCAGAGATCAGATTCAGGGGATCATTATTGGACAGAAATTTCCTTTCTAAAAGCAGAAATGTTCTGTGTTACCAAAGTACCTTTAAAGAGGGGGTCTTATACTTTTCCATGTTTTGAATATGAAGAAATAATGATGGATGTTTATGCTGAGCTAGTGTAGATTTTCAAACTGCTCCGTTTTCATATTTTTTAGATATCCCTGGATCTGTCTGTAAACTGCTCAAACCGGTCTGTTCTTAAAACAGCACAACATCTATGCAAGATCTGCATAAAACTTGCTAAAATAATGAGATGACTGCATAGAGATTTCCTGACTGGTTCACAACACATGGAGTAGCAAACATCAAGCATCAAGGTCTGCCCAAAGCACTGGCCAATCAGAGGGAAGAGGGTTTGTGGAGCAAAAGCCTTAAAGAGACAGCAGCTAAATCAAGCCACTTTAGACGGAAAATGAAATAAGGGTTTTCTAAAACACCAGGGTGAGAAAAATAGAGGGTTTTTTTTTAGTTGTAAATTGTGTAAAGCTACTCCGGGGATATCAGAGGAACAGAGTAAACCTCCCTCAAAAAAGCACAGTACCCCTCTCTAACCAAAGAAAATGGAATTGAATTTGGGTCATTTAAACATCTGGTAAATTTTGATTTAATTATTAATTATTGCAAGAAGGTTTCTGCTAAAAATATTACCAGTTGCAAAGGAAATTCTGTATTCTTTTAAAGATCAGCTGTAGGAAAAGCAAAGTGACTATTTATTTATGAGTGCAATGCTTTGTGAATATTTAAGTACCTATATCCTCCTATGAATAAAATTCTGTCTTAATACATTTCTAATGAACATTTTGGTTACATAATGAAGCTCAATTATTGAACACAAGCACAGCTGCACTTCTCCAGCCCTGAATTAAATCTTTGACAAACATTGAAGTAATTTCTTAATTATATTTCATTAATGACAGCAAATAACTCTTGTTCATTCTTTTCAGCTGGAAATCTAACGTCACAACTCTTAGCTCCAGGTGGGACTTGTTATTATGACAGCTACAGCAGGTTTTTAAAGCTTTAGGAAGCAAAAGAGAGAAAACCCTAGAGGACTCACTTACTTTCACACATTATTAACTGAGACTTTTCGTCTCATTAGATACAGAATAATATTTAAGTTCAGCACCAGAGAGCAAATATATACAAGTCAAGAGATATTGAGGCACAACTTTATCTTCTTTAGTAACTATATCTCCTGATGACTTCTGTTGAAGATGATAAGGCATTTAAAACTAGTGTTTCAATGGCCCATTAATCCTTGAAAGCTGACTCAAAGTTTAAAATTTACAACTCTGTTTCAAGCCTTTTTGATCAACACATTTTGACATCATTAAAAAATCAACAACATCAGGATGCAGTGGTCTAGGTTGCATCACATGAGGCTCATCCTCAAATGGTTGGCCCAACCTGTGGCCTGTTTCCCACCATTCTCCACTGTCCTCTCCAATCTGATTCCTCAGAAGTACCCCCCCACCAAGAAAAAAACAAAAACAAAACACCCCAAAAAATTAAAAACAAAAGTAAAAAAACCAACGGGAGAAATTTGTACATTATGTTAATTCTTGGATTCTACTTTGGTCAAGTAGTAATCATACAATCGTAGCTATTTTACAATATCACAAATAGTCTTTCTGCTTTCTCTTTAGACAAACAAACCTATAACTTCAGAAAAAAATCAGCTTGAAGGCTAGTTTAGAAGCTTTAGTCAAAGACTGATAGTGACTTCACATCAGGTCATGAAGCCACATAAAAATCTTTCCAGCTTCGCAGTTAAATTACAAAATTATTTTTAAATATTAAAAATGTGTTCCAATAACTTGGCTACTTAGAGGTCAGTGGTTAACTTTCATGTTTGAGAAAGTTAATGGCTTCAACTCAGATCACTTCTAATGCTGGTGAAGTTTTCTGTACTCATAAAATGAATTTCAAGAAATTGATGAAGTTTGTTTACCAAACACAGAAAGTATCTGTATTTCAGTTTTAGATTTGAACCTTGAAGTGATCATCAAAAAACAAACAGCCCTGTACTTTGTTCAAAAATGTATTAATTGAGGATTTTTTAAAGCAGGATCATACAAAGCCCACTTCCAGTTTCTCCTGCGTGAATAGTTTCTGATTTTCTAGATTGCCTCTTAAAGTAAATTTATTGAGTTTTTTTTATCATGTTTAATGTGTAAAGGATGTGCTCAGTATGTGAAGATTTGCAGATCAACCAACAGTAAATCTTGCTATAAGAAACCAAACTGTGAGGAGCTTGTGTAAGTGTTTACCTCTATGGTGTATGTCTGATCATGCTTGACAGTCTCTCCACTCCGCAGCGTCCGGGCGAAAGTAAACTCCGTGGTGGGCGGGTCTTTACTCCCTTCCTGTGCTCCATGTTGTCCTGCACCTGAGACTTCCTCCACCACCTCAGACTGATCCGGCTCAACCTCAGCTCCTCCCTGTGAATCTCCCTCCGAGTCCTCTGCTGGCTTCTTTTTCTTCTTCTTCTTCTGTTTCTTTTGGGAGTCCGCGTGAGCCTTTCTCTGTCGGTACTCAGCTAGCTGCAGAGGAAAGAACCACAACACAGTGTTAAAAGGTAAAACTTAGATTTTCTGCCTCACTCGTTGTCCTTGGGTGTTAAAAACAGCATCGGCAAACAGCACAACAACCAATCTAAGCATTAACTAATCAACTTTTCAAGCCGCTCTGTCTATTCAGGTCTTTGTTTACGTGAACCTAGTATTTAGATCAAAGAGCTGCCTGCTTTATCCTGTTTCACAACGTCTATACTTAAACTAGCACAGAGTCTTTTCTTCAAACAAATTAAAAAGAATATGAACTCACGTTGAGTTGACACAGATTGGCAAAACTCATGCGAAACATTGTGTGCCCCAAAAAAGCTTCCTCCCTGCTACGAGTGAGTCCTCCCTCCCTGTGACCCGACAAATGCCTCTCGCTGTGTGAGGTGCTAATCCCAACTAAAGGGATTACGTTGTCAAACTATGTCAATGATTTGTCAAACAGCCAATAAAAACTCTGATCCTTGCTGTTTTGCTGTATTTGGGCACTGAAACTGAGATGTGTTTTGATATTTTTTCACGTTTTAAGATGTTAACAGTCATGGAAACATAACAGGCGTTACTCTGTTTGGGTTCAACAACCAATTAGCCTTTGACATCACCTCATTTAATGTTAAAGCTCCTGTCTGTTTACCTACCTTATCGTCACAACAGCATGCACCTGATTGGTTAGTTTCATTCAATTCACAAACTGTCTCTCTGAAGGGAAATAAAAACTTGGAATTGACGTCACACATAGTAAAAGTACACAGACTTTAAGGTACTGACTAATCCTCTCTCTGCTCTGCTCTGCTGTCTCACGTATTCAAACTCACTAACCACACAGGCTTGACAGTGAGTACTTCTGGTAGTGTGCATTTTTTTGTGTGAGTAGCAACAAGTCTGCAGTGTCAGCTAGCGTAGGGCAGACAGACAACCTGGGCTCCAGGTGTCACACCACAGGTGTTGCACGGATTGCTTTAGATATAGCTGAACTCTTGCTAAGGATACCATGCTAGTGCCTGCACACCGGTCCTGGAAAAGCCTGTGCAGCTGCTCAACACAAGTCATAACCTGAGATACATGTTAAAAAACTGCAGTTTGAAAGACATAGTAGGTTAGCAGTGGAACATGTTGTCCCAGAGAGTCAAGACGCTGAATAAATGTTAGTAAAAACAGAATTTGATGGTTTGCAAATCACTGAAAAACTACATTTATCCTAAAATAGTAAAAAAAGAACATGTTCAAACAGAAAAATAGTGTTGTTGAGAAAACTTTGGCAATTTAAATATGATTCAAGCAACACATTTTAAAAGTTTGTCTTCATGACTGCAGACAGGCTCATTCAGCACGTCAGCCGTCCTTTTGAAGAGCCATGTTTTGACTTGCAAGCCAGTGGGACAGTTTCCCCTCTTGGGCTCAGAAAAAGACACCAGTTTCTCTGGATCATGCATGTTAAAGCTTTTGTTTTGCAACTGTACGTGTGACAAACTGTGTTCACAGATTGTTTTTTTTTAAGGGTATTTTTAGCCCATGCAGTGAATTCCACTACAGAGTCATGTCTGTTTTTAAAGCAGAGCCAACAAGCATTGTTTTTCACCTTAACCCTTGCGTAGAGAGACTTTCCTAGGTTGTCTGAACATTTTAATTTAATTTTGGCCAAAGACACTGGATTCCTTGACCTGGTGGAGTTTCGGGGCTAGAGGGATTCCCTGGGTCTGCCCTGAGGGCTCCTTCTAGCTGGATGCATCCAGAAAACCCCCAAAGAGAGCCACCAAGGAGGCTCACTAACTGAACGCCCAGCAAATCAACAGTCTCCTTATGATGGAAATGAGCCACAGCTCTACTTTGAGCTCCCTCCAGATGTCTGAGCTCCTTATCCTGTCTTTAAGGCTGAGCTGAGCCACCAACTCATTTTGGCTTGTATCTCCAATCACATTCTTTCAGTCAATACCCCAAGCTCGTGGCCAGAAGTGAGGGTTGAAGGGTAGATTAACAGGTAAATCCAAGGCTTTGCCTTTTTGTTTGCTCCTTCTTCACAACAACAACAACAACAACAGGTTTACAGCAGACACTGCATCGACTCTTCTCTCAATTCATTACTTATGAACACAACTCAAAGACAGTACATAGATGATAAAGCCTAAAAGAACCACATTGTCTGGTGAAGACATTGAAGTCAAACACGTAATTGGTCACAAGAGACAACCCGGTTGAAGGTGTGTATGAGCATACAACTAAGACCCCATTTGCTGTTCTGCAAGGTTTAGAGCTGATCCACTTTTGCCTGACCAACAGAAAAGTCCCAGAGTCCTTCCTGTTTATGGGGTCTAAAGATTTGGAAAGGAAGAATTGTGGCATAGACAGCTCAATGTTGAGCCTCAAAAGTCTTTGGATAAATCTCAACTTTGCCTGGTAGTCCCACGGGGAAGTCACTCTGCAACTTCTGAGACCTTTTTCAATTATGTGTGGAGCTTCTGCTCGATCTTCAAACTGTGGTTTCTCATCAGATGATATCTGTTGTCAGACATTTCCAACATCCCATCCAATACTCGCCTTTTGAACTCCTTTAACAACCAGGGCTTTCCTTCTACTACTATTAAAGTCTCCTTGGTACCCAGTACCTGTACCCTGTTTCCATGTAGTTCTGTGCCTACAGTCCAAACTTAACTCTATCCAGAAGTCCTCCCCAGTGACAGCTCTGCTCCTTACTGTAAATGAGTGTCCAAAACCTTGAAGTGATACTCCGGGATGGAGCAAGTTGGGTCCTATCACAAGGTTTAGGGCAGAAATTACCCCTACAGCTGTGATTTTGTGCAGCAGAAGTCCAGAGCGCATGCACCAAACACCCCCTCCCTGCTCCTCTGCTGGTTTCCTCTGCACTCAGACGGGGCCATATTTTACCTGACCAAAACCACAAATAAACGGACTCCCACCGAAAAAGTCTGATATTGGTCTGCATTCACGCTTTATTTAGAGAATTTTCAGCGCGTTACTTTCACACAAAAACACCGCTAATTAAGGCTCTAGCTCTAAAGGTGTCGTAAAATGGCGCTTCCTCCACTGCAGAGCCACAGTTGGCTACGAGGCGCTCGCCGCTCAGTGTATAAGTCCGCGCGCGCAGCGTGCCAGACATAAACAAACGCAGGGAGTCTGCCAGGACAAAGAGACACGATAATAGCTAGAGCCTTATTTAGCTGTGTTTTTTGCGTGAATGCAGACCGATATCAGATTTTTTCCGTGGGTTGTGTTTTTGGTCAAGTAAAATATGGCCTTGTCTGAGTGCAGAGGAGCAGGGAGGGGGGTCTTTAGTGCGTGCACTCTGGGCTTCTGCTGCACAGAAACACTGCTGTAGGGGTAATTTCTGCCCTAAACTTTGTGAAAGGACCCAAGTTGTTCCATCCCGGAGTATCACTTTAAGCCAGACAATGTGACAATGAAACGATCCATCTCTTGGCTGAGGTTTCTGGTACCAAGCAAACTTGTCAACCACCTTGCTCAACCATTGCATTTGCCATGACCAACTCCACGTCTGAATGCGTCACGCAGAAATCATGTTGGCCACATTTTGTTTTGGTTTAATTTTCATTTCAGAGTGCCTGTTTCAACAAAGACAGATTTTTAAAATTGATAAGTGGAGGGCTGCATCGCCTTGGTGTCTGCTTTGTTTCCAGTAATGAAAATCAGGGACGTCTGGAATGGTTTTCAAAACAAAGCTTGACCCTTTTTCAGTAGGGCGACTCCCTTTATTATCACACTGTGCTTTTATTTTGAACTTGTCTCCAAGACGGGTAGCTTGCACAGCTTTTTACAGTAAACATACCTGGTTTCAGGTAAGGAATGTCAATTGTCAGATAAGGGAAGAAAATATAAAGAAATATTTTCCTTGTGTGATCTCCCTCTCCTCTGCATCCATCTCTGTGACCTCCTCTCTGCTCAGGTGGTGCTTGTGTGTAAACCGAGAATCCCATACTGTAATCAACTAAACCAAACTATGCGGAGCTCTTTAAATAATATTGACTATCTAATTAATACATTAACTGTTGTCTTAATAAAAGTCTGTTTTCAGTGAGCTGTCAGCAGATAGTGAACATTTTCTACATCCAAGGTTATTTGATGAACTATCTCTAACAGCAGCACAAAGCTCTTCTCTTTTACTATCCTTATGCAGTAAGAATATCTTTACTTGAAAAAATGTCCCCCGTCTTGCAGAATTAATGTTAGCCCTCTTTCACACGTCTGGTTCGGTGATGCTGTGCAATTGGTTGCAGGCTCACCCGACAGAGCTGAGCGTGGGTGTCATGGTCATGTCCCCCACCTACATCATTCAGCTTCACAGCTCAAAGAGCCACCGATCTATGTCTCCACACCTCCTCACATGCCCCACCCCCATCCAAATATACCCGTCTATCTGTGTTTCCATATGAGCTTTTTATCTATGGAATACCAGAGCACACAAAAGGTATGAGTGGACGCCTCTCATAGAGGAGAGAGGATGTGAAAACACAGCAGCGAGGCTGTCCTTTAGTTGACACATCAGAACAACACTGCTGCTCAACATACTGGGAAGTGACAATTAGCAATCTCCATCAGTTTCAGAAAATCATGGGTGCCCCGGCCTTTGGTTGAGCTGCTTATCATCGCAGGCTGCCCTGTTTGGCTGGGCAGCGCAGAGCATTGGCAGAGCATATGGAGTTTTGAAGCCTGTGTAGCAGCTTCACCATCTGGGGAAGCAGAGACTACGTAGGTGTATCACCATCTGCTGTCTGAAAACATTTACACAAGCGATTTTGAACACAGGCACTTTTTTTTTATTATTATTATCGCTGTCTCATAGTAGCTGATGAACACCATCAACAACAAAAACATCCAGTAAAATGCTGTGAGATGGACGGAAATGTGATAACAAGCTGGAGGGGTGACGCACCAAAAGAATGCTGCTTTTGTTTTTGTTGCTTCATGATGAGAATATGAATACTGTGTATTTTAGAGTGATTTTTTTAGTTTCTGTGTATCAACTATTGTGGAAATATTATATAATAATATATTAAATTTGAAAATATTTTTCCTTCTTATATCAGATTTTAGATATCTATGTTGATGTTCTGTTAAATGTTTCATCTACACACAGTTTATCTATTGGTTACCAGAATGAAGCATACTTTATCCATTTAGTGCCCTCTTACAAGGTAGACACAACTCCACCTGCTGGCTCACTACCACCCGATCTCCATCTCGTCACTAGAAGTTAGTACTGGAAATAATCAAAGTGTGAAATTTAACAAATTTGCTTAAAGTACATAAAAAAGTTAGAAATCTTTCCCAGATTCATCATAATGAATACACAACTTTGTTTGGGGCTAAAAGAGCAGCTCATGGCATTCTTTCTTGCTTTTTGCTTGTTAGTATTGATTAAAAACTATCTCATAGAGTAAGTAACTAAGTGTTTTTCTGTGCTCAGTCTGCTGCCTCTAAGACACATTTCTAAAAATACAGAATGGGCTCTGAAACACAGCACTGCAGTAAGCTCGGAGAGAGAAGCTCACTGCCTCCAATGTCATGTGTCAATGAGACTGCCAGCAACACTGCGTTAGTCAACACTGCACATACACAGACACGCACACACATAATAAATGGCAGCAACCTTGTGCTTCATGGACACATTCCAGTTTGCAGGGCAACAATAGAGACTAGCCCTGGAAACGAGAGCGACAAAATGAGCAACATCTGCTGCACGACCAGTGAGCTTCATTTGCAGAACATTGAGGAGGCGTGGAGAGATTTTAGACTAGGATTTTAAGGCTGTATGCATTTAATCGACGATGTCAAGTGCAGACGTGTCCCCCTCTTCCTAAAGTCTCTTAACACTTCTGCCAGAGATGGTTTGGATTGCAAGCATTCTTCAGTGTGTTACTGAAAAGAAATCAAACTTACTGCAGAGGCACGCTGATGCGAATGCATCCTAAAGGTTAAACCCTGATCTTAAACAAACAAGCTGCCGACACGAGGGCCCAGATTAATGGCCTATTCTGGGCTTACAATTACCAGTTCCTATCTGGAAACTATTTCTCTGATGGTTTCAGAAAAATCCCTCACTCTCCTGTAGAAGTGCATGTCATTCACACTTAAGTTGTGATTGGTGAGCACATGCTTTGTACTATTTCTTTATAGCTTATCTGTAAGATGCTTATACTGCTGCTCAGAATGTGAAAATACTAATTAAAGCACCAATAAGTAACTTTTGGTTGTGATGATGCGCAAAGTTGTTGATTATGTCTCTTACACTTTAAAGTTGCCTTTTGGATTGAACATTGTATCCTTCTTACTTTTAATATTCAAAAAAAATCAATCATCAAAATCACTGCCAAATGTTGGGGAAAAAAAATAAGCAACTTAAAGTGACACCTCTTGTATCTCACGTTACATTAATTTTAAATTGGATTGTTGATTTCATAGCTTGTAAATTTATCAGTATTCCTCTTAGTTTATTTCACAGCTTGCAAAAAAATCTCACCCACAGGTGGCGCTGTTAGAGCTGTTAAAGTGTGTGCCCCAGTTACAGAGGCTGTAATCCTCACCCCAGTGGTTACTGGTTTGGCTCTCCACCTCGGCTATTTACTGCATGTCTTTGTCCACTCTTGGCTCCCCACCTGTCCGACCTTTCCTACTCTCCCATCAATAAAGGTCTAAATATCTTCACAACTATGACTTCAACAAAAAATCACAACAGGAGCTTTAAGTATATCATAAAATTAAAGAAAAAGTGTCCTTTCACTCACTCCCAAAGAGCATTTGGCTCAGCCGTAAGCCAGGTCATATCTAATTAAGACTGGCCACCAGTTATCACACTTAATTAATCACCTGACAATCCCTCCTCACGCAGAACAGCAGGAAATCAGAATAGATTCACAAGTATTAACTGATTTATATTTAGACATATAGGCAGGATAAAGACTGAAGCCTAGGAATAAACTTATTGTGTCTGGAAATTTAACTAGTTAAAGGGATGAAAAAGTCATTGTGGTCCAGCCTATTCATCACAGGACATGTACCGGACACATTCATGATTAGTGTGCTGGAGGATTAAGAATTCAGGTCTAAGCTCAAGTAGATCAACTTGAACCTTTACCTCGTGCTTCCAGTGCTGCCTTAAACTGACCTTAAGACAATGGAAGTCCAAAACCGTCAAGAGTCGGACAGAGCATTTCTACATCTAAAAGCATTTCGTAAAAAGCGATACCGACAGTGAAGTGACTTGTAAGAATCACAATTAATTATCAAAAGATCAAATAGAAACTGGAAAAAAAATCCAACATCTTTGGCAATGTGCATGTGATGTAAATGCCCCTGGCGTCTTGTTACGCAGATGACACCAAACTTTACATGGGTAGAAAGCAAACACTTTTGACTATTGATCAACCTCATCAGAAGAACAACCTGATGAGGCTACTAGCATACACTGAATCTGAGACCAGTAGCCATAACAACAAAATCTGCTTCCCTTGAGAGAAATTAAAAACCACTGCACTCCCTCGCCTCGTTGCTGTAGCAGCAAATGGACAGAAGCATGCCTTCCCTTAAGTTTCATTAAAAAATCAATGCTGTTCAGCATTCTGCGTGATGATGGAATAATGGACAGAGTGTGCTCTTATCTTCAGGCGAAGAGTTTAAATCTGAACAAAGGATTAATCTGCATGAGGAGTGAATCCGGAGACACATCTGCATTGAAAGAGCAAGGCAGCCAAAATTCAGCCACACTTGTATATATTTGGTTTTCCTACGAGTGGCACTACAGAGGGGTCACTGAATCATCTGCTGAGCGTGGGATTACATTATCCCGACAGAGGTGAAATACTGGAGAGAGAAAGGTAACAAAGATGTGCTGTTGGATTCACAGAGGTGTCACAACTGAATCTGTGAGATTCTTTGACCTCACACTAAACCTTAAACTGCACCTCTGAAGTCTCACAAGGCCTTCTCCATCATGCAACTGGAGCCAAAGTGTTGCATGATTAACACTTGTCAATGGGTCCTCACTGCTGCACAGAAAAGTGAAAACAGCGATACTTCTGCAGCGAATGGCTGGGAACCAAAGCGTGACAACACCAGCCTTCAAATCAAGCCTCACAATAACTTATGTACATTACTGTAAACTCTGCCTGAGTCAAGAAACACATTTGATAGACATGAGGTAGCTGTATCTGCTTCTGATTTTCAAACCTCATTGTATATCTAGAACAAAAAATTTATAACGATCTCAAGCTTTAAAATATCCCCACCTCTGACGTAAAGCAGCTTTGAATCATGCTAAGCTAACAATATCTACTCAGAGGCTGTGAGGCTTTTAAGACAAATAATGAAGTCCTGTTAAGCAATTACAATGTGTCATTCACAGAAATACCTCGTCAAGCCTCTCCCCAGCATGTGAGGACATGGTGACATGGCACTGCGTGAAAAAGCAGTTGTATCCTCCTGCAGCACACAAGGGTCTTTTATAAAACCTGAATACCAGAGTCAAAACCACAGAGACGACTTTTCCCACCAGCCCTAGCAGCCGCCTCTGTGTGAAACCTGAAGTGACCTGTAGGGACACCTGAAGAGCTTGGATGGAGCATGTCCGGAGTTTAACAAGTGTAGATTTTTATGTGATTTTCAAGCTGATTCGTGCCTTTCAAGCTATTCCTCATACATTGATTTTTGTTGTACTAATTTCCAACACTTTTAAGAACAATTCCTACTTCTATTGAACAGGTGTGTTATTGATACAACTCGTGCCAATAATGGGGCTAATACCAGTTATTACAATTATTCAACAGTGACAGCAATGGCAAATTAGAAAGCTAATCACTGACGTATCATTTTTTGCCATATATCATATAATACAACATCCACATCTGGAACAAAATCACCAAGATGTTTTGTTATGAATGCCAATCCTTAGTACTGTCCCTTCTGGGATGCCACATTGTTTAACGGGAGCTTTTGGACAGTTGAGTTCATCCTTCCTTAATGTTAATGCTGCTGATTGATAAAGCCATGCAGCTGATTGATAAAGCCAATATAGCACAAGTTTGGCATGTGTCTGATGCTATTGTTGGGGACATGTCCTGTAAATCCTGTTACACCAGCCTGTCAGCTTCACTCAAAGTAGCATCTAAAATCCTTTGATAACGATGTGACATCTTGGCTCGTGGGTGATTAAACGAGCGGTGCGTGTAGGTTTTTAAACAATACAGAACAATGATATCAAACACTGGGGTGACAGACATGCAGCATGACAAAGGCGTCTGTGGCTAGCAAAGGCTATGCTAACACCCCGGCTGTCAGAAGGGGGGCGCATGTTTGGTGGGACTGACAGCTGAAGGGGGGATCGGAAGGGGAGGGGAGGGCAGACAAACAGCTGACGGACCCAGCTGTGGCAGAATAAGTTGCGAACAACACTACAAAACTGTTTTAACGACATAACAATAGTGTAAGTGAGTTATGCTAACACCCAGAAACAGTGAATCCTACCTTTGCTTTGCCGGCCTCCAGCTTCTTTTGCCTTTCCTCGTCTTCCATCACCGCGGTCCCTGTGGCTAAAACAAAACAGGAACTGCTTCATGCGAGATACAGGCGAGGAAACTCTAAAAAACTAAGAGTGAAATAACCCCCGTCCGGCTTTCAGTCGCATTCACAAGGAGCTGTCTCCTTGTTGGTAGTCCGCCGCCATGTTTCCACGTAAACATGAGACTCAACTATGATGACGTCGTGTAGGTGCCTTCACAGCCACGCCCCCTGGCATTCCACGAGTGCTGCCTTCATGTGCTGGCAGAAATGTCGTAATTACGTTATGTCAAAGTGTTCACAACATTGTCCTTTGATTAATTGTGTTTTTAGACGTGCTATTTGGGTCATTTGGTATTTTTAATGAAATAAGAAGTAGCTTTGCAACGAGAGTAAAACACTTAACTTTCAGTTAAAGACCTTTCTTCATGTTTCACTTTCACAACAAAAACAATTTTTGAGAAAAATTACAAATGTACTGTTTTGCAAATTGCACATTCTGATGTCTACTCAGTGCACTACTTTTTAACTTAAACTGTGTATAAATCTTTATTGAACTCCGTACAAAGTTCTTTATTTTGATATTGTAATTATTATAATTTTCTCTACTACTTAAGTTCTATTTTTTCTACTTTTTTAATATTCAGTGTTTCTCAGTGTTTTTCTATTCATAACAATTGTACCAAGAGAGTGCAGCTTAAACCGGAGTCAAATTCCTTTTATTCTGGAAATACTTGGTGAATAAAGCTGATTCTGATTCTGACATTGCAAAGATTCACCATGTAATTTGTGTGAAATTTGTTAAATTACAATGAATGGTAAAGATTCAGCCAGTTTTCTTCTCAGAAGTGGATAAAAAAAGACGTAATTTTCCATTGCATCACATGAACTATATTTTGATAAAGCTTATAAGTGAAAGCAATCTGTTGGATCAAAGATCTTCTAATTTATGAAACACCTTAAATTTACCACATGGCTCTGTTACATTTTGTACTTTTTTTTCTCCTCCAATGTTTTCATCTTTGAAATTTGAAAAGATCTGAGTTTTGTGGAGGCAATGCAGACAGTGCAGACTTCTCAGACATATTAATATCTTGATCAGTTTTGTTAACAATCAGTGGTAATCAAATAAGCGTGTCTGATGTTTTCATAATGTCATAAAATTTCACTGCTTTGTATTCAGTCTGAATCCTGCTTAAAACGTCTGCTCAGTTTCTATGGTAACGGGAGGAGAGGTTGCAAGAGCTGTCCCAGTTGAGAGGTTTCTTTTTTAACACAAAATATTTTCATTTCAGCACAGTGTTACTGTTTTTTACAAATACAGGCTGCAGCTTTAACATCATATTGTGCTGCATGGCATTCTGAGCAGGTCTAAACAAAAGTGGTGTGAACTTGTGAAAAAGGAAAACATCTGAGCCTTCTTTGGCTGAAAGGGAAGGCAGGTAACATGAGACAATGGCATCAATTTCTGGGACAGATGGAGGCTGTAAAGGACAGAATAGTTATTATTTAACTTCCAAGTCTGCAAAAAGCTAGTCTATCTCATGAGAGCAGATCATTGTCGTGTTCCCTGTTTGTTCTACTGACATTTTCATGATTAAACTGACTGTGGAGTTATTATGAAAACCCAAATTAAATGTCATTTTGTCATGTATTCACTTGAATTGCTAAAGATAATAGATTTTGGCAGCCATTTACTGTTTTCTGAACAAGGTTTTTGGATATGCTGAAAAATTATTTTTCTCATTTCCTGCCCCTTGGTTCCCTTGTCTTTGTTTTTCATTTTATGTGTATATAATATATATTAAGTCTATGAAAAAATGAAAGATTTTGCGTGAAAGTGTGTAATGACCTGTTATTTTGATTTCCAACAATGCAAGGAGTGTTATTCACAATAAAAAACACTGTTGTCAAACATACTGCTTTTTACAATACACAGCCCTTTTATCGAAACCCCAGTTTCAGAAAAGGTAAAATTTGGGATCTCAGGTCCTCAAAAATTGAAGTGCTGTAATATGTGAATTCAAAAATCTAAACTAAAGAAAAACATGTGATGGATGCAACAAACAGGATCCCTCTGTAAGACCTGTATACAAATTAATGCTATTCCCCCTTTAACGAAAGAAGACCACAGTCTGATTCACAGAAATCCGTAAAATGTCAAAGTTTTACGTTTTAAACATACCAGTAGCAGCAGGAGCAGGAGATGATGGTCTGTGTCGTCGGCTAACCGGAGCAGAACAGCTGATAGTCTGGCAGATTTTGAATTCCACCCATCTTCTTTTGGACATTCTCACTAACTTGATCCCACCTGTAAACACAGGCCTGTTTGTGCACCAACGTCTACAGGAAACACAGGAACCCGTGAGCATTTGAAAGTTTTGGCAGTTACTAAATTATTGATTCATTGGAGGAGTAGAGTGTCAGTTGGTACTCAAGAAACTTTACACCTAATATACCACAACAAATGGAGACAGGGCTGGATTCATTCAGTAGCCAGAGTCTATACTAATGGCACTGAACACCTGAAGTATTGCTGGTTTAAAAAGAAAACAATAAAGAACACCAATTAAAAGAAACAACACTTAAACAGTCAGATATGTATGTTGTCACGTCCTGTCACAACGTTAAGTGATGCCTTTTTATGACCTACAGAAGCAAGCGAGACCATGAATTACAACAATAAGTACTTCTATAGAGTGAATTTACTGCTACCATAGAGATTGTGTCCTAAGAGGTCCCCACCCACGCAGGTAAACATGACATGAGCATCAAAGAGTTGAAAGATAGTGCAAAGTCTATAGGGGGAGCCAAAATTGATGCAGTCATAAAGTTCATCACATACTTTAAAGCTGTTCTTGTGTATACATTGCAAGCTAATGTGTAAGTAGAAGAAACGGGAGAAGTGTTTGAGTGTATAGAAGAAGCAGTATGCATAAATTGCAGAGGTGCTGGAGGTTTTTGTCATTTGTCTTGGTGCAAATTCAACCACGGTTACTCCTCTTATGTCTTACACTTTTCTCCACTCATAATTTGTGATACACTTAAACTGATTTAGATAGCTCGGAACACAGGCCAGAAGAGGTGCTCCCAATCACATCACTATGCAAACAAGGACCAAAGTGCTTGGGACAAGTGTAAAGAGAATGAAATTGATGAAGAAAAAACGTCTTCTGTTGATGACTTCTCTTTAAACAGACAGAAACATAGATAGATAGATATATAAATATCAAGTTTTTTGGACAAATGCATTAATCTCTTCTCTTCAGGGCAACAAAATGAAAGCTTATTTGCATACCAGAGATATCACTGTGCTGTTTTAAAATATTCATGAGTAAAAGGGGCTCAGCAGTTAAGACTTGGAATGGGTCAGTAGGTTTTTCAGAGCTAAGCTGGGATACAAACCACATGGCAAACGCTGTCTCATACCCCAAGGGAACACAGGAATATCAGCTGTGGGTCTGAGAGGAATTAAGTATTAATGCTACTCAAAGACCAAAAAACCCTAAATGTTGATGCTATTAATGTTTTTTCTCCTGTGCATTACCATCATCATGTTGAAAGGGCCTTCAACTATTTATAATCACATTATCAAATATTGACAAAATATCATAAAAGAACAACAAAAACAAACAAACAAATGAAGCAAAACTGTTAAATCACAAATGTAACTTCTCTAATCCAAAAAGGAGTGGAAAGCGGTGAATCTTATTAATCCCAACCCTTTCACCATTGTTTATTACTTATTTATTCACCTTCATATATACCAATATATTCAATATAAATCTCTTTCAAGAGGTTGTCTAAATTCCCACAACATTCGAAGAACCACATAGTAAAAAAAAAAAAAAAATTCTTAACGTTGTAATGCTTAAAAAAAAATAATTTTGTTATTATTATGAAAATTAAATTAGCAGAGGAACAAAACCCTAAAAAAATATTCTCACAGACATCGCACATTTGCATCATTTTTTTCTGAAATCCGTAAAATGTTAGACCGTCAGCTTGCTCGTCTGCGATGGTTCAGCACAAAAAGTGACTCCAAATAGCCACTTAATCAGAAAATTTATCAATAGCATAACTGAGTCACTATAAAATGTCCCATCTTCATCATATGGCTGTATTTTATAGACTGTATATAAAATTCTTAATCACTATAATTCTGAAAAAAAGATTTTTAAGAATTAACTATTTGTATTTACAGTCTATGCTGTATAGGAAGCAGAAACTAGCGTCAAATACAGTTAAAAGTCCTTTAGTTCCATCTAATGGTTAAAAGGGAGTAATGTCCATTGGCTTACTCCACAACGCTAGGTGGCACCACTCTTCATTAGTGTTCTCGTTAGGTGCTTCATAACTCTCGCGAGACTCCTCGAAGGTTGTCGGTCGTCGTGAATGAGAAATCGCTGTCAAATATGTTCAGGCCACCAACTTCTCTGAAATCTTCATCGTGAGGAAGACAGAGTATGTATTTTCTAAATTAAATATCGACCAGAGACAACAACCTAGATAATGAGTTGTCAGTTTGACATTTACAGAGCTTAAATGTGTGAGATAGCTGTACCAGAGTTGGATTTTGTTCTCTTGTGGAATAAGTTCCTCAACAGATCATTAACAAGGAGATTTCTTTCTCGAGCGGTTTGATGTCATTTATTGCGTTATAGTATTTTATTTTTTTTATTTTATTTTTTTTAAAGAACAATCATTACGTAGGTATCATCATTCCGCCGTGAAGTCACTTTCCATTTCCCATTCAAAGACTTAGATTGATTCAGATGAAATAATGCTGAATGGTAGAAGTCAGTTGTAACCAAGTCATATCTAACAAATATTTCCTTTCCTTATAGACAGCAGCGCCCTGCGACAATGGCAGCAGTGCCTGGATTGAGGAATCTTCTGACTTTCCATCGGTCCCTGAAATTGCAGTGCAGATCTGTCCTCATTCCCTCCTTTTCATATGAAAACCCTGTGAGGAAGCTTTGTAGTTCTTCTGAAAAAAATGTTGAGCCACAGCCACAAAGCCCGCAGAATGAATCTCTGCTGGAGAACCTGAATCTCATGGGAGTGGATGTGAGAATGGCACGTCAACGTCAGCCTGGAGTGTTTCGAAAATCCTTTACCAATGAGCGAGATGTTGCTCAGTTTCTTCAAGGCAAAGGAGCCAGCCTTAGCGAAATAGCTGGAATAATATCTCGTTATCCACGTGCAATCACCCGCTCCATTGAGCACTTGGAACAGCGCTGGGAGCTGTGGAAAAACATCTTTGAGACTGATGAAGAAATAGTGAGAATCCTGGATCGTTCGCCAGAGTCTTTCTTTCGCTCCAGTGACAATGGTAACCTTGAGAAGAACCTAGCTTTTCTGAGCACACTGGGACTGACCTCCAAAGACCTTCATCGGCTTTTGGCAACAGCACCACGAACATTCTCTAATAGTGTCAAGTTGAACAAGTTGATGGTAGAGCTCCTGGAAGACATCTGTGCTGAACTTGGTGGGACAAATCCTGAGCAATTTGCTAAAGATATCATATGCAGAAACCTTTATGTTCTCATACGAAGCACTAAGAGAGTCAGGGCAAATGTAGACCTCATAAAAGCATATGTGACGCTGAGTGATGAAGAAGTGCTAGCTCTTCTTCAAGGTCGTTGGGCATGTATTTTGGACCTGTCTAATGAATGCATGAGAAGAAATCTAAACAATCTCCACCAGATGATGGCTTCACTTGGATTTCAGAAAGCTGATGTGGAAAATCTTATCATCAGCTATCCTAAAATCCTGTACATTGGACCAGACACGCTGAACTCTAAAATGGAAAGTCTGTTGAAAGGCGGAATAACAATGCAGCAGATTCTAGAGAAGCCAAAGGTTTTAGACTACAGTGAGAAGACCTTGACAGCGCGGCTGATGCAGCTGACAAGCATGGGATACGACTTCCAAAGGATGGGTATCAGCATCTTGGACATGAGCAAAAAGCGCTTTGATGCCAAAATGAAAAAAAACTTGTTGGATTGCTATGATGAATGATTATAACTGTCAGATGTAAATATGACATAATGCTGTATGTTTTCATTAACTTGGCCTCAGGGCTGTCATGATTTCCTGCTTTAAGATAGTTTTTCTCATGTAATTTTACCATTCTTATTAATGAATGTGAACTAATCTGCAAATTACTTTTTGTGGATGGGTTATAGCATCTCCAAAGTATCAGAGAACAGAAGAACAATACATTTTTTTCTCAACCCTCAAAAGATACAATTTACATGCTTCAACCAATGATCCACATTTCAGATGACCAGTACTTACACACTCGCACATATTACAGTTCCTGTGTGTCTCTTTTTGATTTTGCAGTCATATATTTCTCAATATTATCTATTCAAAACATCCCTGATGGCAGACTATTGTAGGGGTTGGCACACTCATTTGTCCACACAACTCTGACCAGCAACAATTTTGGGTTCAGTGTCTTTCTTAAGGGCACTTTGTCATTTGACTGTATGGGCTGGGGATTCTGACCTTCCATGTGAAAGATGATGAATTATAAAAATGAATATAAAAAATAATGGACTGGCCCCCCTCAAGTCCAGATCTCGATCCTATTGAGCAAATCAGGGGCAAGTTGGAAAATAAACTGGACAGATTTAGTGTAGATTTAAAGGATAGTGTTTGACTTGAGTTGCCGAAGACATGGAATAACATTGGTGTTGAGTTTCTTTGGAAATATATTGAAACTATGCCAGAGAAATATGCTTTGGTAATTGCTGCAAAAGGTGAGCATATCAAATATCAAAGTCAAAATAAAATAACAGTTTGACTCACTTGATCTGATATTTGCTATTCTCGGAGCAACCATCTGCATGTTACAGAACATTATACAATTAAAACATGTTTTACATGGAAAATAGGTCAATATTTTTAGATCTGTCGGATGTTCAAACAAGTTTGGCCAGCAGTGTAAATTCTAATTAAGTTTAAGCATAGATTGTAACACCAGGAACCATTGTTAGCCGGGTTGTTCACTACGGACTTTACCAGTGGACGCACAACAGTATCTCACGCTGTTGGATAGTTACTCTGCAGAAAGGATAGACTTTGATTTGATTCATATTCAGGAGTTTTTATTTGATACGAAATTTAATTTGTTACAAGTAAGCTTTTAGATGCGTTGGCTTGTCAGTGAATATCTGCGTCACGCGCTGCATTAGCTGTTAGCTTACTAGCAGTTAATGTTGAGCTGATTCCACAGACAGCAAGCTGCTGCAACTACTTACCAATACAAAGTCTAACAGGTAAACAGAATTAAATTTAATCTAAGAAGGTCTTTAGTAGCAGTTTAATGTCATTTATGCCAGTCAACTTTACAGTTGAATTGTCGTTTTATATAACAGTTACATAGTTTTGGACCAAGAGTGTCAGTTATTTGTTTCGAGTTGTCACGTCAAGCACCACGTTTTGTCAAATCCTGCAGGTTTGACGCGATCAGCTGAAATAACAACGTGTTTCAGATTAAAGGATTGCACGAAAGCTTGAGAAGTTGTGATGGAAAACTCAACAAATGAGGAAAACGCTGAAAAGAAGGCAGTTGTGGCAGTAAAGGGGGAATCTTCAATCAAAAACGAGTAAGTAAATAGCTTTTTGTAGGCGACATGAGGGCAGAGAATCACAACAAATACATGGTGTTTTGAGTCTACATTTAGAGATATGATTTGAAGATAATCCAACTGGATTGTCTGTGTGGTCATCTCTGACAGTACAGCCCACACTCCATCTACAAAGGATGATAAGATGTTCCTATTAGTAAACAGTTACCTTGAATGGCAGCTAGTGGCTCCCATCCAGACCAGTGTGGTTGCACCTTTTAACATCAGCACAGAGATCATTTATGGTACATACTGCTTAGTCTGACAGATCCAATACGACATAAGAGCTTTATTTAATACATTTGACAACATCTCTTCACGTTAAGTTTTATTTTTGTAATCAACTGTGTCATTTTCTGTATAAATAAGTAGAGATGCAGTATTGAAAGCAAGTGTAAAGGCTTTTCTAGAATGCAGTGCTGTCCTATACACACCACACTAATGCATCAGCACATAAAAATGTATCTGTGTGGTATTGTTTAATACAATGGCCTTTGATAAAGTTTGTTATATCAAACCCCTTCTGTTTTTCCTTGTTATTGCAGATTTCTGACCACCAAAGAAAAGTTCCATGAGTTTGTAGACTCTGAGTGGAAAGCCAGAAACACAGAAAAGGCTTCTGAAGATGAAAAAGTTGAGCCGACAAAGGACACATCCATAGAAGAACCTGAAGCAAAAAAGATAAAATTGGAGGCTGAGGAGACATCTAAACAGGGAAAACCTGATGGAAAACGTCGGGGGCAAAACAAGTCAAGACCTCACACTAAGTTTTCTGACTATGATGAAAGACGTCTGTGTCTCTCTGTTGCTAAGGTATGAAAATAAAACATTGCTCTTTTTTCCTCTATTTGATGTTTTTGTTGGCTTTTACCCAGTCCTGTGACTTTTCCCCCACTTTACAGGGTGACAAAGAATGCTCCTTTGGAGCCAAGTGCCACTTTCTTCATGATGTCAGTGAATACATGGCCACCAAGCCTGCTGATATCGGGGAGAGCTGCTACCTCTATGACACATTTGGGAAGTGCACTTATGGCCTCTGCTGCAGGTTCGCCAAAGCTCATACAACACCTGACTTCAAAAACATAGAGAACCAAGAACTTATTAAGACCCACGAGGGCAGGACTCCTGTGAAGAACAGCTTGAGCAGAGAGCTCCAGAATCGTCTGAGGAAGCACTCAGTGGCCTTCAAAAAGTCAGAGGAGTACCTGGAGCCTCTTTTAAAGAACAAAGACAAAAAGAAGCAGCAGGGGAATGGTAAGACAACTGTTGTGGTCTGAGATAGATTTTGTATGTGAAAGACACTTAGACATGAACTCATAATCTTCAAAGTGTTCTTCAGGAGTGTTGTTAGCATTCTGCATTTTTGCGACTTTGTAAGCCCTAAACTTTACCCTTCTATGAGTTTAATAATGACTTAGTGAGGTTAAAATGATCCCCAAAAAGCTTATCAAATTCGTTTTAAAGTTCAGTGTTTGGACTCAAACAGGTGTCACTCCTGTCATGGAAGTATCATCAGGTCCTACAGAAGGGGAGCAGAACGTGTCTATTGAAACAGAATCAGAGGTAAAAATCCAACTAAGAACACCACTGTTTTGTTAGTATACACTGTTTGGTGTGTTTTTTTAATGTGGTTTAACATGTTTTTTTATTTTAAAATCCACAGACCGGCACAGATAAACAGTCTCCAGTGAAGACCATTGGCCCACTGACTGATGTGGATGTCATCAAGTTGCGCCCATGTGAAAAGAAACAGGTATATCTCCCTTATTTATGAAATATGTCGATCTAGCAAAGCAAAGTGATACTAAGTGATAGTGACGTATATATAAATATATATGTATATATATTTTAAGAAGGGGTGAGTACATGCCTGTTAAATAATTCTCTTATATCTGTTTTTAAGGTCGATTTCCAAGACAAGCTCTACCTTGCTCCTCTAACAACTGTAAGTTGCAATAGACAGATCGTCATACTTGCACATCATCTGTTTTTATGTGGTTTATTTTGAAAAAGGTTTGCTTGATATTTGACCGTAAAGAAAAATGCTTTAGGTAAACTCAAATACATTTAATTATTTGAAATTTGCCTCTGTTTTAGTGTGGAAACCTGCCTTTCCGCCGTGTGTGTAAGCGCTTCGGAGCCGACATCACATGTGGGGAGATGGCCATGGTCACGAACCTCTTACAGGGACAGCAGTCAGAGTGGGCGCTCCTGAAGCGCCACGAAAGTGAAGATGTTTTTGGGGTCCAGGTGATGTCATCTGGGATCTTTTAAAAATCTTCAGGATTCTGCGTGAACAGAAAGATTTCTGTGCATTTAAAGATTGCCTCCTCTCTGAAATCCACATTGTGTCTGCAGGTGGAGGGCTGCTTTCCGGATACTATGACCAGATGTGCAGAGCTCATCAACAACAACACTGAAGTTGATTTTGTGGACATCAATTCTGGGTGTCCCATTGACCTTGTCTACAAGAAGGTGAACCCCAAACACGATGGCCTGTTAACATTAATGTGTGTGGCTGCTGTTTGACTAGTAGCAGCCTAACTAATACACACAGGAAAATAATTAAGAATGAATTAACTCAATACCAGAAAAATTTCTGATGGATAGATTGAATGTTCTATGTTTTTTTTAATAACACAGATTAAACATCAAATTGACACGGCATCAGAAGTCAAATGTATATTTGCTTTATTTCATCAGGGTGGAGGCTGTGGTTTGATGACACGTACCAGAAAGTTTGAACAGATAGTCAAGGGAATGAACTATGTAAGTGTTGATTTTTGAGCCAAATCAATGTTTTCATTTATTTTCAGTGTTTGTCTCTTTTATGATGATAGTTTGTGTATAAGAAAAAAAAAAGAGCAATGATAATTATCAAATTCAAAATATAGATACTGCTGAGTAAGATTTTAGAGAAGTCTTGAATAAAATATAAAACACCTGCTTAAATTAAAATTCTGCCTTCCAGTGAATAACAGTGTTTCTTTTAAAAGGTCCTTGATGTGCCTTTGACAGTCAAGATCCGCACTGGTGTTCAGGAAAAGTGCAACATAGCCCACAAGCTCATCCCAGAGATGAAGGAGTGGGGTGTCTCAATGGTCACAGTAAGTCTTGTTTAAATGTCCTTTCTAGCACAAGTTTGATATTTCAGTATGTCATTCTCTTTTATATAACTGCCCTGCCATCAATTAGGTTTAGTGTAATCAATAACTTTTTACTGTCTTTTATCTTTTAGCTGCATGGCCGATCAAGAGAGCAGCGCTACACCAAATTAGCAGACTGGGATTACATCACCACCTGTTCCAAACTGGCCAGTCCTGTCCCACTTTTCGGTGCGTGGATTTGTATCAGACTTGAGTTGCTCATATTTGATAATGAATATGTGTATATACTAGATGAACAAAAACTAAATGATATACAGTGCGTCTTTTTCTGCAGGTAATGGAGACATTCTGTCTTATGAAGACGCCATGAAAGCCAGAGAGACCGGAGTCTCTGGTATTATGATTGCAAGGTTTGTGCTGCATCAAGAACAGCCAAAATCATACAGTAAATCAGGACTTTATTGTTGAATTCACTTGTTTTTATTCATCTCTCTTAAGAGGTGCTCTCATTAAGCCATGGATCTTCACTGAAATAAAAGAGAGCAGACACTGGGACATCTCGTCCAACGAGCGGCTGGACATCCTCAGGGATTTCACCAACTTTGGTCTGGAGCACTGGGGCTCTGACACTAGAGGTGTAGAGAAAACCCGCAAGTTCATGCTAGAGTGGCTCTCCTTCATGTGCAGGTCGGCAACAACACACTTTTTAATAAACACTGATTTTTATATGTATATATTTTAGCAGACCATTGTGTCCTTTTATTGTTCTTTCTATCAGATAAGGTGTGTGGTAGTGATACTGACATGTGCTTGAGGTTTACAGAACACAACCCCAATGCCTGAGTTAGAATAGATGGTGTTTTGATTTGTCAGCTCCTCTTTCCTCTGCCTCTCTCTCAGATATATTCCTGTGGGTCTTCTGGAGCGTGTCCCTCAGAAGATCAATGAGCGCCCTCCGTACTACATGGGCAGAAACTACCTGGAGTCACTGATGGCCAGTCAACACGTTGGGGACTGGATTAGGATCAGGTGAGCAGTAAACTTTCAAAAACGTTCAAAACTTGTCTTTCAAAATTAGACAACACCAGAATTTGCCATCAGTTCTTTTTTACAGTTTTTTTTCCTTCCTTATGTTCTCAGTGAAATGCTGCTTGGACCTGTGCCAAAGAACTTCAACTTTCTACCCAAACATAAAGCCAATGCCTACAAGTGAAGGTCCCTGTCTGATAACTATAATTTACAGATTTTTTTGTGTGGTTCTTTTTATTAGCAGATGAGAGTGTGATTTAAGAAAATCTGTTTTGTTTTATTTGGTAAAGACTATTGAATAGTCAGATATTTTGACCTGTGGTTCTAAAGTAAACCACACGTGTACTTGAAAGTTCAAACATATGCAATAAATTTTTTTGCCACTCTAGAAATGTCCTTCTTTATTTGTCATACTCTTTAAATTATGCACATTTTTTGACAATGTGCTTACATGGTAATGTATGATGAGTTTTATGAATCAGTGTGAAAACAGTCATAGATTAATATAGTTATAATACAACCCAAACACATGCCCAGTTGATAGCTTACTAAAGTTAAGTTGAATGAGTAACACAACAAAGGTACAAACCCTACTTAAACAGAGCTGTACACATTTTACTTAATCATTTTACAGCGTTAGGGAAGAACAGGTGTTGAATTTAAATACTCTTGAATAATGAATAACTGTAGTGTGAACTGAGGTATTGAAATATTAAAAAGCCCGATCATATAGAAATGTGAACCAGCAAGTATCTGCAGCAGCTGGTTAATTTAGTGTATCCAAGGCAACTTCCCTTTTTTTTTTTTTTTATTTATTTATTTATTTTTATTTTATTTTTTTTTAATTTATCTCTTTGGGATTAAGAATCTGTAAAACGAGTGTGTAAACCTGTAGCTAAAAAAATCCATCAAAACTTGGAAGTGAAGAAAGTCAGATATTATCACCAAGATTCAGGCCAACGAATTTAAAGTAAAGAAAATTACCATCTCAGGACTTTGCAACCGAGTGTTTTAAAGTGCAATATATTTGAATTTTACTTAATACTTGTCAAGCTTACATGAATAATGATCATTTATGAACTTTAAAAAAAATGAACATCTATAGACTTTACTACTATTATGAATTGGCCAATAGGTGGTTTCCAATCATGCACGTGAGACATGACCCGAGTGACAAGTTGCCAATTAGCAGCTCCCAGGTGCAATCAATTAACCTCCAAGCACTACTTGTAGTACGGCAGACACCTCATCCTTATCCGGTGTTCAGCAGCTGCTGGAGGGCTTTCACTTGGATCCATGGGTCGCTTCGGAGTTAAGCTGTTGTCGGTCCTGGTTTGGACTCTGCTGCTGGTTTCGGTCCAAGGATGGGAGCGGATCAATGAAACTGAGCTGCTTAGTTTATACCAGAGAGGAGAGTGGGGTCCGACACAGAGCGTAACGACGACTGGTGAGAGCGGTTTGCTGTACATTGACTCTCCAGCTATTCTTAAACTGTGCCTCTGTTGCACTGAATATTTTGCACAAAGTAGATTATTATGGTAGTAAATTCTTCCTATCCATAGTGAACTAGCTACGTCATCAGGCTGTTTTATTTGAACGTAGCTGTTGAAGTTAAATGACTCAATTTGAGATGAGCCAAAACCATGCATATGGAAGGTATCTTGAGTTGCAGGTTTGCAGCCACATGGAAACGCTCAGACTAGTCTATTGAAAAAAAGCACAAGGCTTTGAACAGAGGCCCCAGGTGGCCATGCATTTTTTTTTATTGAGTTTTCTCTAGCACTTTTTTTTCTTGCACTCACAAGTCATGTGAGTAGATGAATGACCTCTCACTGAAAAAGTGAGTAAAATGGATAAAGCTTAAGTTTCTTGCCTTTGTCGCCTTTTTGTAGATGACAGCAGCGACTCTGACGTTGATGAAGAAATACCAGAGGATGCATTTCCTGAACTTGAAGGGGATGTCACCACTGATTCCTGGGACTCCTTTCCAAACCATGGATTCCAGGTGGCCACTGGAGATTCAGGTCCAAGACAATGGTCAAGTGGAAATGATGGTGGATACCATGTGGAGTTCATAGACACCCCTGACACAAACTGGGACAGCGACTCAGATGATGATGATGACACTGAGAGGGAATTTGTTGGTGCCCCTCCAAGGAGCTGGATTAGCAGCAGCACTCCAACCTCTAGTGGGCTTGATGTAGTTTGCAGTGATGATGGTTTCCAAATTGCTCTGCCAAATGGTCAACTGAATGAAGTTAAAGTGTTAGGTATGCCCTTCAGATTTCTCTTGTTTGAGATCACCTTTATAAGTTTGTGTGCTAACTTTCTTTGTTCTCTCAGGTTCGAAGGAGCTGCTGCCTATCACAGATGCTCCTGAGTCTTGTGGTTACGATGTGAACTTTTTTACAAACATCCTAAGTGTGCCCTACACTGGTTGCAATGTGAAGCAAGTAGGTAACTTTGGATGAAATGCTTTGTTTCTTACCTGTGGAACCCAGTTGGCCTAAATCTGTGTTTTTCATTTCCAGACTGACAGCTACAGTCTGCAGTTGTTGTATGTTGATGCGTTTGGTCAGACCCAAGTTGCGACAGCTACATGTGAGGAGAGTCCCAAGTCCCCTTCGGGCCTGTTCCCCCGTGCCAGTGGCTCGACAAAGAAGTGTGATAATCCAAGCACGCCAACAAAAGCACAAAGTGGGTGGCATATTTGTTCTGCAAATTCAAAAGCTTATGTCCTACATCATGTTTCTGGCTTTCTTTGTCTTTCTCAGATTTATTAATGGCTCTTTATTTCAGATTGTGCTGTTGCTACTGCGGAGCGGGTGTCTTGTGGTCAGTCAGGAATGTCTTCAGCAGATTGTGAGAAGATGGGATGCTGTGTGGATTCTTCTACCTCTGCATGCTACTACCCAATGGATGGTAAGACCTAACAAACTATTCTTCAATAATCCAAAACTTCTTTTCCCTTGATAAACTTGGTGACCTGTTCTGTCTTCTCTTTTAGAGTGCACCGGGGATAAACACTTTGTTTTCGCCATTCGCTCCAACTCCGCGTCTGTCCCTATAGACCCCACTAAGCTCATTATTCCTGCCAGTCCAAGCTGTAAACCTGTCATTGCCAATGACAAGGTTGCCGTTTTTAAGTTCAAAGTTACAGAATGTGGAGCCCGGGTTTACGTAAGTCACACAGGAGTTGCATCTTAGAAATTCTCACCTTTTGAAATGGAAGATTCTGTCATGTGGTTAATGATCAGTTTATCATTTCAAATCTACCACATGGTCAAAGTTTCAGAACACTGGCGGATCCTAAACAAATCTGATGTACTGCTACCTCAAAAAGCATGAAGATCACATATTGCCAACGTTAATTTTTCTCTGTAGACTGTTGGTGAGACGAAGATCTACCTGGCTGAAGTTCAAACTATTGTCCAAGCTCTGAACCTCAAGTATGGTGCCATCACAAGAAGCGATCCCCTCAGGTTAGCTGGTTTCTCATTTCTGGTTTTGACATTTTTCTGCTTCAAATTGAAGTCTGATGTTTGCATGACTTTTTTTCCACCTAGCTTAAACCTGTCTCTCTCTCTCTCTACAGGTTTATGGTTGAATGCAGGTATGGTAAAACTGGTGGTACGCCGCAGTCACTGGCAAGTATCGGCTACATGGTCAAGACTCCAAGTTCCAGTCTACCGTCACAGGTCATCTCCAATGGTTTGTACGGTGTTCAGCTGAGAATCGCTAAAGGTGGGATATCTGTTCAGTGTTTCAAGTACAATCTCTATAATTGTGTATGCAGTGAATGCTGCTGTTTGAAGTGTCACTTCCATGTCTGTCTACCTCAACAGACTCTACTTACAAAAGCTACTTGACGACCAATAGCCTGCCCCTGAAACTGCTCCTGGGCAACCCTGTGTATCTTGAACTGCGTCTCAAGTCTCCGAAACCAGATGCAGTAATTCTTGTCAACTACTGCATAGCTTACCCTCGCTCTGCAAAGAATGCCCTGGTGCTGGTTTATGAAGGGTAAGACTTGTTTAAACCACTTTAAGTTCTTTGCCCTCTGTCCGCTTATTCATAAGTTGTACTTGTCTTTGCAGGTGTGCCAACCCGTACGATCCAAATGTATCCATCCTTAAAGTCAGTGACCTGCCGAAAAATCGCTACCAGAGGCGCTTTGTGGTCAAAGCCTTCCAGTTCATGGATCAAAAGACAAACAAGTACCTCGATGAAGAGGTGAGTCAGAGCAGCTGGGAATCCATCGTGAGGGAATAAGTTTGTGCAAAAAGCATGACTTTTTTTTTTCTTTTTTGTTCTGCAGATCTATTTCATGTGCTCCTCTGAGGTTTGCAGGACTGCAGAAAAGAAGTGTGAGGAACGCTGCTTTGATGGAAAGGTGAGGTCAGCCTCCGAAATTTATCATCATTGTGTGTCCATAAATTTAATCTCATTTTGTTTGCTTCCAGGCACCGTAAAGATATGCTACAGAAGACCTCTGGAGGAGATGATTATGTAATGAGAAAAATTAAAGAATATTTTTATTAAATTGTTTCTATTGCAGTGAAATGTAAACTTGTCTGACATTGAGGTTATTTATTTACGGACCCACAGAAAACTCAGATGGCACCAAAAACAAGGTCTTTTCAGTATCCCTTCAGGCATTGAGTGAAGGCTCCCTGTGGCATACTTTAAATTTTATGATAAATTAAACTCTAAAGGGCTCTCCAGTAAAGAAAGTGTTCTTGATGCTGCCTCTGAGATTAAAAAAAAAAAAAAAAGTGTGGTCCTTAAGAGAGCAGAGCCACATACAGCAGATGAATACTTTAGACAATGGGCTGGAACTTTACCTCTATAAACTATTCATTTGCAAGGCGATGCCCCAGTTCATTCGGAGTGGACAAAATGTTTCACTTAAAAACATAATGCAATGGCATGGCTATTTGAGTTTGCTGTAGTTGGTGCTAGTTCAGCTTCAGTTCTGCCTGAGACTTCCATTCCAGCAGATCCATACTGACACTTAAGTATAGTGGTGGTTTTAATTACTAGTTTTGTCAGTGAAGAAATACTTTTTGTTACATTTTTAATTATGTTCACAGCAGAATGAGAAATGCCATTTCAATTATTTTCACATCATGTTAACTTCAAGAAAGTGTAATCTAACTTCATGAAAAGTTCTGATTACATTTTCTCACTACTTCCAGTTTAGTATTACATGTCATCCAACTATTGTATACTTGACAACATTGGGGGAAGTACTCTAACAAAACATAAGTACTTAGAATGGTAACAATTTTGATAAACAAAAAACAAAACTTATTGCAACCAAGGTTGTAATTAACTAAAACGAAACTAAAAACAAAAACTAAAATTTAAAATACATTGCAGTTAACTCAAACTAATAAAAACAAGAAAAGAAAACAAAAACGATAAGTAAACTAAAACTGTATCTTGTGTTCACAAAACTAACTGAAACTAACTAAAATGGACAAAATTCCCTTAGTTATAGTTTTTGACAATATTAATAGCCTTTAGGATTTGAATATTATATTGTTTTTTATAATTTATGTTAAAATTATTTTTATGTAATTTGTGTCAACATTGTTTTATATCATTTATGCTTGTATTTTTTATACTAAGTTTATATTATTTTCTTGTGTTTAAGGCAGCAGCCAACATTTCGGTATCAGCATTGACTGAGCAGTGAGCACTATGTTGGACTTGAAAGTAAACAGTATGACAAAATATTACTCTGACCTTTTTGAATCCTGCACCTGGTTAATGAGGTATGAAAAAACTGACACTTAACTAAAACTAAGCCTTGTTGCAAAAATCAAAACTAAATAAAAACTAGAATGCCTGCTCTAAAACTAATTAAAACTAAACTGTTATGGAAAATAAAATGTCAAAACTAACTAAAACTAAACTATAATAACAACTCCAAAACTATTATAACCTTGATTGCAACCTCATTCTTCCAAAGTGCAAAAAAACTATCACATGTTCACTTCTGCCAACTATCTTCCTTTAATTCCCTCTTAATGCTACACTCCTTATATTGCTTTTGTGTAAAAGTCAGAGACTTAGCCTACACTTTTAGACCTCTCCGTGCATATTCAGGTGAGATTAATTAGAAGCACGTGTATAAATTATGACTTTTTGGGGAGTTGTTTTTGATGCCCAGTATTGCCAACTCTGAGATTGGCCCCTGAGCACATTCAGTTTATTACATCATCAAGCAAATCTGTGTTCAGTTCAAGTTTGTACTCTTAAAATTACACGTATCTAAAGTTTATGTAAAGACTGTGTTTAATTTAATTAGTACACCAAACTGCGAAGCAATGATAACCATTATCTAGTAGCTTATATTGACCTGCTGATACTAAAACTCTTGTGTGTTTTATGAGTTTAGATACATTTCACACAGTCACTCTTTCTTGTGAACTGTTTCTGGACCAACATGACCAAGCATCTACTACATACCCAGAATGCTTTGCAGTATGACACAATCAAATAGCCACTTTGCGTGCTTTCGAGTGGGTGAAGTCTACACTGCCTGGCTTTAAACCTTAAACTGAGGTGAACAAAGAAATTAAAAACTGTGTCAGCAACGTGTCAGCATCAGAAGGAAGCAGAGGAAGTGTGTATCAGTCAGGTGAGTGGAGTCACATGTAGATATCAGCTGGACTGAGGTGAAGTTACATGATGTGAGTGGTTTCAAGTTTGCAGTTGATGAAATTTATTGTATTACGTGTTATGCAGCATAGATAGAAAGTTAAGTGACCTTAAATTGAGTGCAACGGTAAACATCCGGGTTACATTGTCTGTTTGTGATGGTAATGATAGTTAGCCGAGCAGCTAACGTCACTTAGCATGACATGTCATCAGCTTTTCATTCATTATCAGTCCTGGTTTTCAAAAACTCCAGCCCTGGAGTTAACAAAACATGTCTTGGTCCTTATATGCAAAGATATAGAGAGATCTTATCTGTAAAAATCAGTTTAAATGCAACTTGTAGACGTTTCGTTATAATCAAGTGTAGTCCTCAAGCCTTAGGTACATTTACTGAGTACAAATAGAGTTGGGTTGAGTACAGGTACGAGCAGTCCCGTCTGGTGCAAAATCCAGCATTTATAATATAATAAAAACAAAAGATAAAAAGCTGTACAACTATACAGTCAGCTGCGCATATGGAGGTAAAGTACTTATTATAAGGTGCATAGTAAATATACAGGAGTTCAGTATAACATCCAAGAAACATGTGCTTTGAGGTGTTAGCAGTGACTGAGTTTCATTTATTTTATGAGGATGATCTGATTTTCTCTAAATACTTTTAGTATTTATGTCCAACGCCAATTTTTTCCTAAGTCTGCAACAAAAAACTTTAAAAGCCACCCTACATATTCCACCTTTTCACTTGTCTTTTGAGTTCAACAGTAATGCAGCAGTATGCTTTGTAATTCACCCCTTAAAAATTGTCATTATTTTTAAGCAACATTTTCAGAGGAGTGTTCCCTCTGCAGTGGTTGAATATGTGAATGAGCAAACGACTGCAAGATGTTAAAAGTAACCCCTGTTCAGTGGTAATTTCAATATGGCAAAAGTTTCACTGACTTCCTGTTATGAAGAGTGCTCCACTGTCACTGCTTCAGGGGGTGCATGACAGAGGAGTTGTAAAAGCAGACACAGTCAGCAGGTTTGCAGGAGGGCGGGGTTTTTGTTCTACAATAAGAAAACCAGAGCTGTGAGATAGACTCTTACTCCATTCTGCCTGCTCAACCCTCAGCTCCTGTCGCTGGCAAAGATGGCTCATCTCCAAAATCTTTTCAAGTATGTGGACGAACACCAGGATCTGTATGTGAAGGTAAGCTCAGTTTGGTGTTGTAGTGAATACACATCTGTTCACTTTATAGCCTGAGATTGCTGCTAAATGTTTGTATCAGCCTTTTAAAATGTGTGTTAAGCACCTCTGTTACTCATTTACTCTTGGTTAGTGTTTGCCCTATTTCCTGAAGCTTAAGCCTCTGGATCACATTAAGTGACATCAGTTAACACTTGTATGACATATAAAAATCAAATAAAACTTAATGGGATTTTAGCTGTTTAGAGCTTTGTGGATCTCAACATTTTGGATCACCTTTTCTTAAACTCCACTGAGAATAAATGTAGAGCCTTAAACTGTATCTTCGTCATGTTTTGTAAAATATCTGTGGGCTATTTTCCATCTCTTAGCGCCTGGCAGACTGGGTGGCAGTCCAGAGTGTGTCTGCTTGGCCTGAGAAACGGGGAGAGATCAAGAAGATGATGGAGATGGCAGCCAAGGACATAGAGAAGCTAGGGGGAACAGTGGAGATGGTGGACGTCGGCCAGCAGAAGGTCAGAGTGTGGAAGTTTGTAGCTTTTGCACTTTTATTTTTTGCTTTGAACATGGTGTTTCCCTCTAACACAATGTGTATCTTAACCTGGATTTCTAAACTGCTGCAGCTCAGCAACACATGCGCTCAGTCTAGTTCTCATTCATGCAGCTCCCCTCTGGAGAGGAGATCCCCCTCCCTCCTATCATCCTGGGTCGATTGGGGTCCGACCCGGGCAAGAAGACTGTGTGCATCTACGGCCACCTGGATGTCCAGCCAGCCAACATTGATGACGGCTGGGACACAGAACCTTTTACTCTGGTGGAGAAAGATGGTGAGACCAGCTTGTTTTGGTTTCTCTTTCTTTGTGTTTAAAGATGATACTGAATGTCTGGTCATGAAAGACAAAACAAGCCCCTGAAAGTTATTAAAGGAGGCTGGAATGCTGTTTTGGCGTGAAAGGTGAGACTTGATGTGGTTAGCTTTGGGACTCCTGTTTCTAGTCTGTCAGGATTACACACCAGGTATTTTGGTATGGCACTCTAAAAGTATTAAATCTCATGTAATAACTGTGTTGCAGACATGTTAAGACAATTAAATTTTAATGTTGTGTCACTGAGCCAAAACTGGGCTGTGGAACCTGATAAAACCAAGAAGTAAGTGTTCAAACTGTTTATTCGAAGATCTGCGGAAACACACATGTTCAGTATCACACAGCAGTAACATCAAACTCCTGCCATGAGACCACAGAGGTTGTTTTCATCTCCATGACTTGAACGCTGCATAAAATGCTCTTTGAGCTTTTATCACCTCGTACTTGTGGTGATATCACAGTATGCGACAAAGTCCACCCTAATCACCTTGTGTTATAGGGCAGAGAAGTGTTCTAAATCACATCTTATCAGCTAAACCTCTCAGGCCCAGTTGAAGGAATAATGTTGTTTTGAAGTAATACAGTAAAACAATCAGATTTACAGAGGGCCAAAGGGCTTGAATGATAAGTACAACTTAGTAAATGTATAAAGTGACAGACTTTTATTAATCATTTTGGATTGAAGCGCCTACTGTGTGACAATAATTAATCAGCACTTATTAACAAGATCAGCTTCTTATCAGCTGTTCTTGGCAAATGAAGCACTGAAGATAAGGTGCGTTACTTGTAATGCTGCATTACTAAGACAAACTCAGTGTCTGTTTTTGATGACATCAGAGTTGTACTGTCAGGAATAAGGCCAGTCCAGTGACAGTCAGCTGACAGGACAAACCACATTCACTTCCTTTTGTCTGATCCCAGTCTGCTCAGCTCAGCACCTTTCCTGCTTATGTCATGTTTTACTGTCTATCTCTTTGGTTATTATAGAGTTTTACTCATTGTGATACAGGTTTGTTTCTTAACATGGCATACATGATTTGTTGCTCAAAATAAGTGAAATAATAAAAAGTAAACATCTAAGGCTAATTGTAAGGCACGAAACAGCAAACTAGATTTGCACAGCAGCTATAATTTATACAGTACAAAAAACTCTTCCCCCAAATCCCACGGCTCGCCCAGCCTGTTTCTTTAATATGTTCAAGTTGAATGACAGAAACCGCCAGAGGCACACAAAGGTAAAATAAAAGGGAATCAGACATATTTTTATACAAAACTTAAAGCTTGATTGAATCTTTTCAGTTAATTCACTCACATGAAGTTAAAAGGTTTTGAATGAAACCACTTTTTCTTATTTGCAGGTAAACTCTATGGCAGAGGCTCCACTGATGACAAAGGTCCAGTGTTGGCCTGGTTTAACTGTATTGAAGCCTACCAGAAGATCCAACAGGTACAGTTCATCTCTAACATACAGTGTCTTCAAGGCTCCAAAGCTTGAAGTATTTATTTCTCTTAATTTCATTTTGATTATGTCCCAAAATAACCCACTTATGGTTTTTATTCACAGACAGATCTGGCTGTGGTTGGTGGAAGCACCAGCAATCAGAGCTTGTTGAATGAATATCTGAATAAAATATTCAGATGTGATGATTTAGTTCAGGAAGGAAGTGTGGAGAAAACTATACACTTTACCTTTAATTACTAAAATAGAAAGTTAAATTTATTGTAATAGGTTAGTTGATTTGTATCTTGATGCCACTTTAAGTAAAGATATCCCAACAATTATAAACACAATCCAATTTCAGATCCTGTGCATTCTTGCTAGAGTTGCAAAAAAAGTGTTCGAACATTTGGCTGAGCAAAACTAAAGAAGTAATCACGAAATGAATTGCAGAATTTTGCATCTGAGATCTGACTTACTTTGCTTTGAATGAATGGCCTCTGCAAGAACTTTACTTCCGTTTATCTTAAATCAGGAATTCGGGCATTACTTAATGACTAAACCAAGTCACTTCACCTGCTCCTTGTTTTTAACTTCTGTTACTTTACTGTGAAGACTGTTTTTATTTTTTCATGTAAACAAAAAACAATGTCTCCATCCTTCTGCTCTCACAAAGTTTTATTCTTTTTTTGTGTATCTCTCTTCTATCACAGGAGCTTCCCATCAACATCAAATTTTGCTTTGAGGGAATGGAGGAGTCTGGATCTGAAGGCCTGGATGAGCTGGTGTTCTCCCGTAAAGACACTTTCTTTAAGGACGTAGACTATGTCTGCATCTCTGACAACTACTGGCTGGGCAAGGAGAAACCCTGCATCACCTACGGTCTGAGAGGGATCTGCTACTTCTTTGTGGAGGTGGAGTCTGAATTTCATGCTTTTAATAAGTCAGAGTGATGCTATTATAGGACTAACTCTATGGTTTCCCATAAATAAACTTGTTTTTTTTTAAACATTAAAATAATGTACTGTTTTTACATTCAAAGGTGGAGTGTGGTGACAAAGACCTGCACTCAGGGGTGTTTGGTGGCTCTGTTCATGAAGCCATGACAGACCTGATTACACTCATGGGTAAGTAAAGCATACCATTGAAAATAGAAATTATGAACCAGAGAGTTTTAACCTTGTGTGTCTCTTCCCTCACAGGCTCTCTGGTTGACAGAAAGGGAAAGATTCTGGTCCCTGGCATTGAAGAAGACGTGGCCCTTCTGACAGATGATGAGAAAAAGCTGTATGAGAAGATTGACTTTAACTTGGACGAGTACTGCAAAGATGTTGGAGTGGGGAAGCTGCTTCATGACACCAAGGCAAGGCGTGACGATTGTGCTGCTCTGCTCTGCTCTGAAAAAATTCTCTGTAATTCTTTATAATCAAAAGTGAACCATTTGTGTTTTTCCTGTAGGAGCTGATCCTGATGCACCGCTGGAGATACCCATCTCTTTCTCTTCACGGTATCGAGGGAGCTTTTGCTGAAGCAGGGGCCAAGACTGTGATTCCTCGCAAGGTTATCGGCAAGTTCTCCATCCGCCTCGTCCCTGACATGGACCCCAGTGTTGTGGAGAAGCAGGTAAACCTTGCAGTATCCAACACAGACATGTTTCCCTTTAGATGCAGAAAAATCTTGCATGGACTTCTTAAATAATCTTTTGTCATTGATTCCAATCTTATTTTCTTCCTGTTTGTTTTAAAGGTTATCAGCTACCTGGAAAAGAAGTTCTCTGAACTGGAAAGCCCCAACAAACTGAAAGTGTACATGGGCCACGGAGCAAAGGCCTGGGTGTCTGACTTTAACCACCCACACTACATGGCTGGCAGAAAAGCAATGAAGACAGGTACGGAGGCTGAGAGATGCACCAAGATTCCAGGATAACTTTTCTCAAAATACGAGCTCCTAAATATTTCTTTCATCTCTTACTTCCCTAAAAGGATTTTTGATTTATTTTCTTTTTGATATCCTTAACTTGAACTGTCTTCTGTCTCCTCCTTGCGCAGTCTTTGGTGTGGAACCTGACCTGACCCGTGAAGGTGGAAGCATCCCGGTCACTCTGACCTTCCAGGAGGCTACAGGTCGTAACGTCATGCTGCTCCCTGTGGGATCCTCTGATGATGGAGCTCACTCCCAAAATGAAAAGATCAACAGGTATACATAACAAAGGATAAGGATTATTATTGTGCATTTTCCTTAAAAACATTTGCTGAAGTAAGCTCATTCTTTTTTTTCTTTGCATTTTTCAGAACCAACTACATTCAAGGGATCAAGATGCTAGGTGCATACTTCCACGAGGTTTCCCAGCTGGAATGATGTGATCATGTAACAGAATAAAAAGTGTAAAATATGTCAAACCTTACTGACAGAACCATAGTGGCTAAATGTACCTTCCACGGTTAATAGTTTTATATCCACTGCCTGCTGAAAATAAAACGTTTTTCTTTGTAACCTTGTGTTTTTCTGTTTCATTAATGCCTGTTTTGTTGTTGCTACATGCACTAGAATAGAATAGAATAGAATAGAATAGAATAGAATAGAATAGAAAATACTTTATTTATCCCCGAGGGGAAATTCAGGAGTCACCGCAGCATTTAAGAAAACAAAAGTAAGAAAGAATATAGAAAGTGCAAAAATGTCCATAAGAAATTAGATGACGACATCCCGTCCACCACTCGTCCACCACTCTCCAGCCCAGCCAGTCTCCACCTCCACAGGGTCCAGGACTGAGACTCCCCAGCAGTCTGTTCAGTCTCTGTCTCCTGGATCCTGTCTGCTCACAGCAGGCGAAGCTCCTCCGATGTGTAGCGGCGTCCGATGTCAGCTCCGTCAGCCACGGCCATGAACAGCACGATGCCCCTGGGTTAGCACAGCTAGCTCATCCATCCCCCGGGGCTAGGTCCCACGTTCCCAACAACGATGGATGGAAGGACAGGTCCACGTCGTCACCTCCCAGCTCACATCCGAGAACCAGCACGTCGTCCTCACCTCCTCCTCCTCAGCTCGAGGGAAATCATCAAGCCCTACACTAGTTAGCATTGACATGCTACAGGCTGCTAACAGCTAATTTCGCATGTAAACAATGCAGCCATGGTTACATGTAGGATCTCCAGACAAACACAGGAGAAAAGTAGTAAAAAATACCGCCAAAGCCACAAAAAGTTTGGTGTCCGTGACCATCAATGAACCATACAAAGTGATGATCCACTCCAAATACAAAGATTACGAAAAAGAGACGAAGAAATTACAAGAAACGGACAAAGACGAGAGAGCTGCTGCAACAGGCAGCTACTTGGGTAGCGCCTAGCTACACAAATTACCTGATTAAAGTGACCCGCAGTAACACTTGGATAGGAAAATAATAGTATCAAAGGAGAGATTTAGTGGTATTAAGATTATTAAAATCTCTTTTACTCGTGATCTATTTCTAAATTTATCTCTGTCAGAAAGTAAAGGTATAAATGTTACATATATTCAACAATAGATTTAGCCTGCTCAACAGAATTTTAGCCAGCTTACAGTTGATTTTGAACACTTACAGACGACAAACAACCAGTCTTGATCTGTTGATGACTGGCGGAGTCCGGATAAATTTAATCTCCCAAAGAACAAACAAGAATTAAAATAAAATGAAACAATTTTTGGTGTTAAAAAGTAATACTTTTATGAGGTACAATCACAAAATTAACTTTTTGGTTACGTTTTGTTAATTTTGCTTGAAATTTAGTGAACGGCAGTTTGATTCACTGTCCCTTTAAGAAGGAGGCGGAGCTAAGTAGAGCATCCGTAAGCGTTACCTCGAAGACTCAAATATCAATGCACCTAAAGGTTAGATCAAACAAAACTGCGACTTTCAAAACTTAACCAAGACTGATTTTTGTATCTGTTTTTCCTTTTTTTATTGTCGTTGTTATAATTTAACGCTCTTAGATTGAAATACGGGTGAACAAGAGGTAGTGGCGTTTTGTGAAAAAGGGGGATGCAGGAAAGAACTTGGCAACACACGCTGTCATTACGCTGGCGCGGGAAAATTGTAAACAACTCAGAGGAGGAAAACCTTTAGCTGCAGTTTGGACATAATGACATTACGCTTTAGACTTCATCGTCTTCTTAGCTTTCTGTAACTTTGTATTTAGGAAAAGTAGAAGAAAAGACGGAAAATCCGCTATAGGAAGCATTGAGAACCAGTAGCATAAACTACGATAATGCTATCATTACGCCACACTTGACGCTAATGGCTGTAAACAGTCAACAAAAAGGGTTTCTATAGTTAAATCTGTGAGGTAAGAAGGTTAGTATGGATCGATACAATGAGGTGAAGCTTCTGCTGAAAAGCTGGGAGCAGGGCTTCGTTACACAGCATCAGAGGAAACCAAACAAGGTAATTTTAAGCTTACCGAGAGCTAGCAAAACACTCGTGACCCCTTACATTGACCTGTACCTATTTTGCACAGCTGTTATCTTATAGTTTCTTCATTTACAGGAGGATATTGATCAAGCTCCAGATGAGACAAGAAGTGAGTACAGGACCATCATATGTTGTCCAATAATTTCATAGACTAATATTTTGACTGATTCCAGTTTTCTTTTTTATTGCAGACCTGTACAAAGAGTACCGCAGTTTGAAACAAGCCAAAGAAAACAGCAACAGTGATGCTTCAAACCGACATGCTGATCAATCCAAACCTACAGCTGAGGTCAGCACAGACCAGAAGGTAAACACACACATATGTGATTGCGTGTGTTTAAATTATACACACAAAATCAGAAATAGCTCTGTATTATGATGATTTTGTGCCTCTCACTGACAGGACTCGGACTGTTGGGGTGCCCATCTGAACCGCAGTGCACTTCCTGTGTCTGCTCCTAGACTAACAGCTGAGGACAGAGACAGCCTGAAGGCTTCAGCACAATATTATGGTCTGAAGCTTAAAAATAACCTGGCTACACTTGGGAAGGTGAGGCACACCAATCCAACAATGCTGGAACAAAGTATCAGACCCCCGTACTAATGTTGTGTTTCACAGGAGAGACCGGTCTCGCTGAAAAAATCAGCCATGGGTCGGCTGCCTCTAAACTCCTTGAAAGAAACACCAACAAGACAGACAAACAGCCCTGCAGCTGCTGCCAACACCAAGTCTACCCCCACCAGCTTTAAAAACAATCCTTTCTCACCAAGGTACTCACATCGAGGTATTTTTAGCATCTTATTTTTAGATTGATGAAAGCCAGGACACACTTCTTCTACCAATAAGAAAATATGCCCAAACTTACTCTTCTTTCTGCTATTATTTTCTTGGAAAAAGTTGATATTTCATTGCACTGTATCTTTTCAGTCACATTCTTTAACTGCAATAAACAATAACTCTGTGTTCTCTGACCTTTCTATGTCTCTATTTACAGAGGAAAGTCTCCCCTGGCTTCACCGCCTCAGCATCCAGCAGCACCTGAAGATCACTTTGAACCATTTGAACCTTTTAAAGAGTTTGGGGAAGAGCCTGAAGATGCTGCAAGTAGTTGTAGAAGTCACACTAACAGCAAAATTATTTCTTCACAAATTCAGACTGTTTCTAGCTCACCTCCCTCTGCGGGCAGACCTTCTGCTCTGTTCATGTCACTATCTTCTCCATGTAGAGTAGGGATGACAAGAGGAGAGGGAGGAGCGACAGAAAAAGTAAATGGGAGTTTTGGAGCTTCAGGAGAAACCAAAGAGAAATTTGAAGCTGTGAAAACTCCACGTGTGGGTATTGGCTCTGAAAATGTCATGAGAGGAAGCCCACAGCTTCTCAGAGGAGGAGTGGGAGGAAGGCCCTCTCCTGCCAGTAGACTCAGTTTTGTTGATAGGAAGTGGTTGGAGAGGTGTCAGGTGTTTGGAGAGATGGGTGCAGAGGAGAGACCTGGAGCAGGCAACCAGGAGATAACCCTGGAGCAAAGAGGAGAGAAAGAAAGGGGAGATGAAACAGAAGGAGATGATAGCAAAGCAGAAGTACAGGCAGAAGAAAAGAGAGGAGAGGTAATAAACTCAAAAAGTGAGGAAAAGATCCAGAGTAGTGACAGAATAGTCTGTGACAGTGCATCAAACACAGATGAGCATTTAACAGGAAAAGTTGGAGGAGGGAAAGAAAAAGTTAAAAGAAAGAGAAGTGAACCAGAAGATGGAAGATTCACGCCACCTTTGACACCAGAAGACGAAAATAAGAGTCAGAAAGTCAAAGCTGCAAAGAAGAGAGGCATGAAAAGACAGAGAGAGGGTGAGGACATTGAAGGAGAAACGGCAGAAGAGGGAGGAGTGAAGAAGAGGCGAAAGAACGTCAAAAAGAAAGAAGAAGAATCTGATTTAAATCAAAGCCCAGGAACAGAAGGCGGAAAGAAAAGGAGAACCAAGAAGAAAGAAGAAGATGGTGAAGTGATGGAAGAAGAAAAGGAAACCAAGGCACCAAAAAAGGTAAGTCAGTTTGAATCATATCGACAACTTAAGATTTAAATCTTTGAAGAGGAGCTAAAGTCACTTTCACTCCCATCAAGGCTCCTCAGGAGAACTTGTTAGGAGAAATAGAGGAGGAGTATGAAGCCAGGAGGATGTACCGCAGTCAGCCTGTGAGAGCCAGGTAGGTCAGACTGGACTGGACTGCATGGTTTTCTAATGTAGCTGAAATATCTTAAATGTATGGAAGCCCTTAGAGGTCAGAATTAAAAACATTCATACATTTTAATCTCTATCATTAGCCAAAACCCTGCTGCTGTCCACATGATTCAACTGTTAGATCCTAGAGAATTTTCTCTTTTTTTCACTTTCTCACCAAAACAAGATCATTTCTGCCATTATCTGGGAAAAAATTGCTATCTCAAAATAAGGAGAATTTTTTGTGTCAGCTAAAACTGAACTAAAAGGATCAACAAACATTAGGTCATTATTTCAAGAAACAGAGAAAATAAATGTTTTTCATCATGACCCTTTTGGGCTTCTGTAGAAATCTTTGTCTAAAAACAAAATCTTCATTTGTTCAGGAGCACCAAAGGGCCAGAAGGAAACTTTGTGAAGATAAATTTGAAGAAGAAATCTCACGTAAAAGGATATGCTCTGAGAGGTGCTGGTCTGCGTAAACAGGTATGTTTAGTG
Organism: Halichoeres trimaculatus; assembly: GCF_033239565.1. Lineage (NCBI taxonomy): Eukaryota > Metazoa > Chordata > Actinopteri > Labriformes > Labridae > Halichoeres > Halichoeres trimaculatus. The sequence goes on from NW_027437192.1 coordinate 12,875,861, forward strand.
TGGTGAGCGCATTTTGAAAGTCGTGTTACAAAAGACCTGTGATCAGATTAAGTTCAGGGTAGAAAAACAAAGCTCATTGCTCCCAAATCTTGAAGATATGTCCACAGTAAAAGTGTTTTCTTTTCATGTATTGTGTTGTTTGTATTCTTTAGTTGTACATGCAGAAGTTCCAGCTGAAAGGCGAGCGTTTTGGTGGAGGCGGTGGATTTTTCGGCAGGGGAGGGAGAGGTGGATTCAGAGGCGGGTTCAGAGGCGGGTTCAATCGACAGGGTGACACGTGCTACAAGTGTGGAGGGACTGGACACTGGGCCATCGACTGCAAGGGACGAGGTATAACAATGCCAAGCTTATTCAAAAATGAATGCATCATCATTTTGCTTTTTTTTAAGAAGCAAAATGTTTTTTCATCTACTGGAGATCTCTCATCACCTCAATAAGTGTTTTATCTGAAATCTTCTGCACAGAGTTCTTGTTTGAAGTATTTGTCTAAGGAGCCTCAATGATAGACAGTCAAACTCAAAATAAAACACATCTGGACTCTGCTTCACAGCTCCTCCTCCTCCTTCCTCTGACGACCCGCCTGCTGAGGAGGAACCGTTCGAACTGCCCACTCTGGAGGAAGTGGCCAGGGCGACAGGGACGCTGAATCCTCAGTCACTTGGTAAAGTTCTGATGTGTTTCCCAGAGTTTCACAAAAATACATCTATACTTGTATAAAGAAAGTTCACACCACCTTGGGCTGATTGTTAAATGATTTAAAGAAGTGTGACGCAGACATGTTCTTGTGTCCCAGCTGCGTCTCCAAGCGTCAAAGAGGAGCAGCCGCACCAGGAAATGGAAACAGATAATAACCAGAAAGATGAAGTCCTACTGAACGTGATCCGTCCTGACTATGAACGGCCGCCTCCTCCACCACCGATGGAGCCACTTTACCCTCCTGGAGAGGATGGGAAAGTTCAGGGTAAACACTTAACTGTGTGATATGTTTAAATAAAAAGCACACACACAGTTGGTTTTCTCATACTATTCCTTTCTATGTCTGTCCAGAAACACCTGCCGAAGTATTTGCAGCCCTGAAAGATCTCGGCTATTCATCATTCCGAGCAGGACAGGAGGAAGCCATCATGAGGATCCTGTCTGGTATTTTCACGATGCAGGCAGAAGAACACATGCTTCACATGCACACACATGCACACACATCTTGACTTATTTAACCTCTTTTCCTGCCTCTTCAGGTCTCTCTACCCTCGTCGTGCTCTCTACAGGGATGGGAAAATCATTGTGTTATCAGCTCCCAGCGTACATGTATGCTCAGCGATCAAAAAGCATCACTTTGGTGATTTCACCTCTAGTGTCTCTCATGGATGACCAGGTAATCCTTCACGTTGTCCTGCTAATCTCTTTTACAGGCTACAAACAAACACAGCTTTACTGGGAACTCTGCAGATTGCCTTTTGAATGTCTGATCTGTGTTTAAGCTCTCTGGGGTGCCAAGCAAGCTGAAGGCAGCGTGCATCCACTCCAACATGACAATGAAGCAGAGAGAAGCTGCAGTAGAGAAGGTAAAAGAAAACGTCTGTTCTTTTATACTCCGTGCACTGTACCTTTAAAACAAACACAAATTTAATTCGAGCCTCTAACATCAATTTGTATTTTTTGCTCATCAATGTGTTTCAGGTGAAGTCGGGCCAGGTGTCTGTGTTGCTCCTCTCCCCTGAGGCTTTGGTTGGTGGAGGTGGTTCAGGTTCAGGATGTCTGCCCTCAGCTCAGGAGCTCCCCCCTGTGGCGTTCGCATGTATAGACGAGGCTCACTGTGTGTCAGAGTGGTCGCACAACTTCAGGCCCTGCTACCTCCGACTCTGTAAGGTGGGTTCATGATGAGGGTGGCATTTATCAGACTATAAACATTTTAATCTCAAGATCAGTTTACGGAAAAATAAACTTCAAATTCTGCACAAAATTCTTAAAGAGGAGGTAGGATAAACATTAAACATGGATTTAAAGTAACAATGCTTCATACTAAACATGCAGAATTAAAACCCCTACTTATTCAAATGTCATTGAAATCCCTAAATCTGTCTGTAAACTGCTCAAAACAGTCCGTTCTGAAAAAACTAAAAGATCGTCTTGAGTCTTGCTAAAATGATGAGGTCACCACATAAACATTTTGTTATTGATTCATAAAATGCAGAAGTGGGCCTCAAATACCAAGATTTGCCACTTGCTTTGAACCCCACTGGGTTTTGAAGGCTGGCCAATCAGAGGAAGGGGGGGTTTGTGGAGTGAGCCTTAAAGAGACAGCAGCCAAAACAAAGTGATTTAGACAGAGGTTGAAAGAAAAAAAGAAGAAACTTTTTTTTTTAAGTTTAAATCATGCAAAGCTAAAAAAGTGTAATAGCCCCTCTATAAAGAAAAAATTCAAACTATTTTTTTCTTTGGATTGAAGTTTTCCACTTTGTTTAAATCAAATTAAAATTTTGAAAACAAATTAGACAGTTACTCACAAACTTTCTTGTTTGTACTGGAAGCTGTCACAGAAAAATGTGTCTTGTGTGTGTGTTTAGGTTCTCAGGGAGCGTTTGGGAGTGCGGTGTTTGCTGGGACTCACCGCAACAGCTACACTGTCCACCGCCCTGGACATTGCCAAACATCTGGACATCACAGATCGGGAAGGCATCGCTGTGCGCTCTGCAGCCGTACCTCCTAACCTGTTTCTGTCTGTGTCTATGGACAGAGAAAAGGATCAGGTGCGATGAAATGCATGTCATTAAAAAGATCAGTCTTCGTGTTGGGAGGTTGTGGTATTCTTAGTGGAGTCGTTGGTTTGTGGCTGCAGTAGTGAACACCTCCAGATGCTAACACCAGACCCTTTTGTGCTTTCAGGCTTTAGTATCCTTGTTGAAAGGTGATCGCTTCGGATGTCTGGACTCTATTATTGTCTACTGCACAAGACGAGAAGAGACAACCCGTGTGGCAGCGCTGCTCAGGACCTGCCTGCAGGGGGTGCTGTTGAAAGAAAACAAACTGGCCAACAGCAGTGAGGCACTCAACAACCCAGTGGGACAGAAAAAGAAAGAGCTCGGTAAGAGTGGAAAAACACACTGAAACAAAAACACAGCTTAGACAGACACAAGAATCTTGATTCGTTCACTCACTCTTCTCTCCTTCTGTTTCTTTAGCCAGAAAAAAGATCCGTAAACCCCTGAAATGGCAGGCAGAGTCGTACCACGCCGGCTTGTCAGGATCAGAGCGCCGTCGTGTCCAGAACAACTTCATGTGTGGGGAGCTCAGAATCGTGGTTGCCACTGTGGCGTTCGGTATGGGGCTCGATAAATCGGACGTCCGTGGGATTATTCACTACAACATGCCAAAGGTAGGCGGTGTGGTTCAACCTGTGTGAAGCAAACCCTTCTTAAACATGTATCTAACATTTCTGTCAGCAGGCAGCAGACTTAAAACTATATATTTTTTTGTCCTAGTTGTTGTATCAAAATATGAAATAGGTTCGAATTCCCAGGTTTCAAATCTGATAATAAAAACATCAGACAAGTTTTTGGTCCTGATTTATCCTAAACTCAGGATCATGAATCCTATAAAATTCTAGGCAGAAAAAATGATTCAGCATTTGCTTTTGTGTAATCGCTGAATGTTTTCGCAGAGCTTTGAGAGCTACGTCCAGGAGATTGGAAGAGCAGGAAGAGATGGAATTCCATCACATTGTCATCTCTTTCTGGATCCTGAGGTAAAACTGAATCCGTTTGATTTTAAAATGTAAGCTTAAAGCTCGTGATGTCTTACAAATATTAAAGAGATCACAGAGAAAGAGTATAATTCATGTGATGATATGTGTTGTGTGTGTTTTCATGTAGGGTGGAGATCTCCACGAGCTCCGTCGACACATCTACGCAGACACAGTGGACTACTTCACGGTCAAAAAACTGGTCCAGAAGGTTTTCCCTCCTTGTAAATGTAAACAGATACACCAGAGACAGCAGGAACTTGTGAAGGTAACTTTATTTTCATTTTTGTGTGTTTTCATAGAAAGTAAAATCATAAAACTAAACAACTGCGTACAAACTATGTCTGTGTAAAGGATATTGAAGACTCAGAGCTGCTGGAGCTGATGGACATGCAGGATCAGGAGAGTGACATGGATCCTCCCAATGAGCCGGAGAGGAAACACGCAGAGACACCATCACAGGTGGGAATCAACTCCTAATCCTGAAACACCTCACACTGAAGCAGGTTTTTAAGTTTGATCTGAAACTAGACTTTGGATAAAATCTGTGCTTTTTCATCTGCAAGGAACAACTGGGTCCTGACACGACAGGAGAGCCTCTTCATGATGACAAGGATGGAGAAAAGGAAAAGAAGAGAGAAGAGGAGGATGAAGTAGAGTCTGAGGAAGCTGGCAGTTCAACACAGCCCAAGGATGCTGAGACGAAAGAAGAAGAAGAAGGTGATTGGCTGAGGGAGCATGAAGACGAAAGCAGTGATTGGCCCAAAGAACGGGTGTGTCACACACACGAGAGGGCGATCCCAATCCAGGAGACGGTTGAGGCTCTGGACATCACAGAGGAAGGTACGTGGACGCACAAAACTGAAACATGAATGAGTTAGATGCTGGTCTGGTCTCAGTGTGTATTCAGCTAAAACACTTTTAAAGGAGAAAGAAGACGAAAGAAATTCAAATAAAAAATGTATCTTTTGTTTATTTCTTTGTCTCTCTGTGTGTCTCAGGTGTAGAAACGCTCCTCTGCTATCTGGAGCTGCATCCGCAGCGCTTTGTGGAGCTCCTCCACTCCACGCTGTCCGTGTGTAAAATCAGCTGTTACGAAGGACCGAGGCAGCTGCAGAAAATCACCAAAATGTACAAAACACCTCATGATGCTTTGATACAAGGACTGAAAAAGCTGTATTAAGATTCACCACTATGACTTGTTCATATTCTTTCATCCCTGTAGTTGTCCTCCTGTTGCTGTGGTGTTGGCCAGAAAGCGGATGGCAGGCGAGCGCGTGGAGTCATGTGATCAGCTTGAGTTTGATGTCGTGGAGGTCGCTGACACGATGGGATGGCAGCTTCTCCTTGTGAAGAGAGGACTGAGACAGCTCCAGTGGAGCACCAGCAGAGGTGTGTAAAGAAAATGTCAAAACATTCTTGCAGCGCACTGTGACTCTTTCATCATCATCACTGACCAGTAAATCCCTGTGTTTAATCAAAGTCTGTGTGAAGATGGTTAAAACAGTGAGCACAGTATGAATGATAGATTTATCAATGTGTTGCAACGGTCTGCTGGGTCTCAGGTGGTGGACGCAGCGGTATCCAGGTCGAGTTCTCCTCCATGTCTTTCTACTTTCGCTCCTATGGAGACCTCAGCGATGAGGAGATGGACAGAGTCTGTCAGTTCCTCCACAACCGGGTGCAGAACCAAGAGAAGACACAGCTCTACCAGCTGTCTGCCTGCTTCAAGGCTTTTAAAAGGTGATGACACAGTGACACCCCCGGTTCAGTTTATGTTTTATTACATTGTTACTAATGTAACTAGAGAAGCAATAGCATATTGTATTTGTCACGCAGCACTTTATTCCTACTTTAATGTTATACTCCCTTTCAGCAGACTGTCTGCTACTATTTGGTGTTAGTTGCAGGTTTGTACGATTATTTGTTAGCTGACAGTGTTGAAAATTATGATGACCCAGTACATATTTCATTTTACAGGTCTTAGTATCCAGAATACTGACAGGATCTGGATCGTAATTTTACATCTGTCAGAAATAGTTGTGACCTTGTATTGTTTTGCAAAGCAATACGACCAGTTATCGAGGAGTTATATACACATTTGGTGTAAACGGCCCAATCTGACACTGATAAAGAATCCTTTAAAAAAGTCCTGGATCCAGACAGTGATCTGGATCACCTCCAAAATTTAATCACTTCTTCCTTATCCTATTTTGAAGATTTCCTGAAAATTTAATCAAGATCCATTTTTTACTTTTTGAGTTGTGTTGTTCACAGACAAACAAACAAACTCTCCCAAAAACATAACCTTCTTGGTGGATGTAGTTATATCTTTCACTTGTTTTAATTGCTGAATAATCTGGACTAGATAACTAAATGTTTAAAGCAGGGGTATTCTGCTTTCCCATATTTTAAAAATAGATGTGATGTAACAATTCTGGATATCCACTTTAAACATGCAGACTTTAAAATGATTCATACTCATATGTTGAAGAAGTCCCTGAATCTGTCTGTATTAGGGTTACAAAATTCTAGGAATCTCAAAGTTGGAAATTTTCCATAGGGATTTTCGGAAATTGGGGATAGATATATTAACTGCAATTTACCTGGTCATGGAAAAAATCATTTAAGTTGGTGGCAACAAAACCCTGAAATCTTTAATATACCCGAGGTAGAATTCCTTAGGAATTTTTCAGGAATCTTACCTGGAATTTACTGGAAATTTTCCTCCCCATTGCAACACTAATCTGTAAATTAGTCAAAACAGCTTGGGATCTTGACGAAATGTTGAATGTTCGTGACACGTGGGATATGTGGACCTCAAACAACGAAGTGTGCCCACAGCTCTGCCCCAAACAGGCCTCCAGTGCGCTGACCAATCCGAGGGAAGGGGATTTATGGAGTGGGGAGCCTTAAAGAGACAGCAGCTAAAACACTGTGTTTCAGACAAAGGCTTAAATAAGAGTTTTCTAGTACACCAGTGTGTGAAAAATAGTGATTTTTTTTGAGCTATAGATAATTTAAAGATACTACAGGGTTACCAAGTGGATATTATAAAGCACCCAAAAAGCACAGTACCCCCTCTTTAATTTTTTTTGTGAATTTAGGTTTGCTAATGCTTGCTCATTAACCATTCATTTCTGCCTGTAACCCACAAAAGCCTTCTTCACCTGTGCAAGCGTAAGAGAATATTGTGATTAAATAGTCGTGATCATCAGTCAGGTCTTTAAGCTTTTGACATCCTGTATTTTCTCTATCTTGTGTTGTAGTGTTGCGTACCACAGTGTCACGTCCTGCATGGATGATTTGGAGGAGAGTCGCAGTCTGAAGCTGAAAAGCCTTCTCTCCGAGTACTTTGAAAAGAGACGAGATAGAGGCCAGACACTCGCACCGTTGGACACAGAAGAGCTCGACAAATACAGAGTAAAATCCATGAGATGGTTACGCAGACCTTTGATTAAATATGAATCCAGAACTGCATGGAATTTGTTTTTACTTGGATGTTTATGTGTTTGCAGTTGCTGGACTGGGAGAATCAGATCAGAGCGGACATCAGGAGTTTCCTCTCCCACCGGAGTGACGAGAAGTTCTCTGGAAGAGCTGTAGCAAGAATCCTGCACGGCATAGGTAAGAGCATGCAAACACTTAGATCTGATGATGTCCAAACAAAATGTCTGAGTGCTGCAGGAAGTATCAGATCATTTTTAAAGTAACAGTATTGAAACCAAACTGTGCAGTATTCAATTAAGAAGTGCAATTTTAAGAACTTCATTAAATAAAAGAATATTGAATAAGAAAAAAACATTGGTAAAGTGAATGTTCCTATGACAGAAAAGTCTTCTGTCAGTGCTAAAAATGGATTGTTTCACTTTGTTTTTTTGTTCTTTTTTTAAAAATAATTTCTAAATAACTTAAAAAGTTTACAGGAAAATCTGATTTTTTTTCATTTTTAAGACATTGGAGCTTGAAATGCTGTCCAAAAATGTCTGTAAGTGAAAGTAGTAACCTATCAGCCTTCTGTCAATGGATGTATGGTAAATGCTCTCTGCTGTAAAGCAGGATATGGGAAATACGAAGCTCAGAGACCTCAGTCAAAAGTGACCTTCATCAATCGATTTGTATCAGTCTTTATTTACAGAACACCAATACACAAGTTGTGATGTCAGGACGCTGTACAAACAAAGCACTTTGCCAAAACAAAAACCTAAAACTTAAAATTAAAAGACAAAAATGTTGCCTGAATTTTTTGTATAGAGTTAGATAATCTACCAATGCAGAGATATGTTTTGCTTGTTTTCTTGAAATACAAAAAATGTACTAATACAAGAAACAAAAAATATATATATCTCTTACTCCATGGCCTCATTTTTTGACTTTTTAAATATCTAAGATATTTTTTGGTAAAACTGTGTGTCCTAAGAACTCTTGGTCTTGATATTTATTGCAGTTTAAGTCAAAAGGTCTCATATTTGTATTTACAGTAACACATAGGGTTAAGAATGAAAGCAGAAGCTGTAGCAGCTGGACTCCTCTAGAGGGGGCTAAAGGATCATTGAATGAAGTGATTTTTCCCACGAAGCAGATCCTCATGTGACAATCCTTACCAATTTTTTTGTTTTTGCAGAACACAATATCCCCTACCTGATAAATTTCACAAACAGGAGCTGTCAACTAGATTTCATATCTTTTGTGAAATCCACTTTGATTTTTTCTGCCATGTCTTGTTAGTAAGCTGTAGATCATCCTCTGTGCTTCATAAAAAGCTGACAGGCCTTCTCTGTGTTGCAGCCAGTCCTTGTTATCCTGCTCAAACCTACGGCAGAGACAGACGCTACTGGAGGAAGTACATCCAGTTTGACTTCAACCAGCTCATTAGACTGGCCACTCAGGAGATCATTCGCTTCAAGTGATGAGAATGTTTTGTCTCAGATTTTTTTACAATGTAAAGTTTTTATACATAGAGAAAGTCTCAATCCCAGTTTGTTTTGTTGGCTGATTAAATAAAATATTTCTATTTTTCTAACTTTTTCTTGCAGTTACACTTATTTAAAAAGGTCAGGAATACACCACAGAACCTGATCTCTGATGTGTGTCACACACAAAAAGTAACTGCTGTCACATTATCCACGTGAACTCTAACAACTTAAGCTCAGAGAAATAAAAGTCATGACCCAGATCTGGAGTAAAAATAGAAGAACAAAAACAAAGAGTTTCGCCCTTCATTGCACCATGCCTTTGTCACAATGTTGTTAACTCAAGAAGCTTGAGGTATTGGATAAGAATGCAAATATTAACTCCTGTTGGCTGGAGTTTTCTGGGTAATGATTACACATGACATCAGTCACTTCTGAAGCTATGGGTGGGATTTTCCGAAATTGGACCCACCTTTGGTTAAATATTCACTCACAGATGTGAAGCTTTGAATTGTTAAAGATTTGAAATATTTAGTTTCCTGGAGGAGCGGCAGAAAAACAAAGAAGTCATGATGCTGAATACGACAAAGAGTTAACTTCAGATTGGTGACTTTTGTTTTCCATGTTGAAACTTTAAAATGTAGAGAAGTTGAAGCAGGCTTGTGTCTCCATAGTCATGCAATGCAAGTCATGCAATGACAATAAAGGCTTTCTGTTCTTTTCTATTCTATTCCTCAGTTATTTTCCAAAACCTGTTTTTGTTTGACTTAAGAGAACTCAAGGGTTCAGCATCTTTAAGTTCTGCTTTAACAGAAACACTTGTTGATCAACCTATTTAATTAAAAAAAGTAAAAATGTAACAAGTTTTTAGATTTTGGTTGTTACATTTCCCTTTAGCATAAGCCATGTTAGAGCCCATTTTGTAACAACAGCTCAAATGTAATAAACAATCGTAACCAAACTTAAAATGAAATAACTGACCCAAAATGTAAAAAAGAATCTGAGCAAAGAAGCTTTTTGCCCATTTAGGGTCAGTTGTTGCATTTTGGGTTTTGTTACATTTGTTTATCACAGTTTTAGTTGATGTTACATTATGGCTCTAACATGACTTAAACTAAAGGGAAATGTAGGAACATGAGGCCTAAACTCCTTTCCAGGAAGAGGCTCATTTTATGGCCTGGTTTTCTTTGTCCTGTTTCTCACTGAGCTTTGCACATTAACACCCTGCTAAGGCAGTTCAAAGTGGAAAGGTGTATCTGGGGTCAGGTCTATGTTCCCATAGCACAATGTTCCCACAGCTTTATTTTCCCACCTTTAATTGTTTTGGGTTTTTTTCACTGAAAATTTGGGAACAGATGGCCTAATTTTCAGTGAAAAAAAAAGAACAAAACAATGAAATGTGAGAAAAAAGAGCTGTGGGAACATTGCACTGTGGGAACATAGACCTGACCCCAGATGCACCTTTCTACTTTGAAATGTCTTAGCCAGGTGTTAATGTGCAAAGCTCAGAGTGAGAAACAGGTCAAGGAAAACCAGGCCATAAAATGAGTCTCTTCCTGGAAAGGTTAGGCAAACCTAATGCACAAACAGCCACTCCCAGTGAATGCCAGTAAATACAGAACAGGATCCTCACCTTGGCAGGTGTAGAGTGGATCATGTGGAGGAATGTTAAAAATATTTAATGAAGTACAGGATCTATCCATCAGCTTCAAACAATAGACATTATTCACAGATGACACTGACTTGTCATAGTGGGAGGAACTGACAGTAACAATGGCGGTATTATAAGAAAAGGGAGGGATTTGTTTTTTCCTCATAGTGATCATCAGAGAGTCAACAACATCCACCCAGAACACCAATGACCAGAGAGAGCTGTTTATAAAGTGATTCAAAGACCTGATCTTAAAAGAGGCGTGTCCTTTGAATAATTAAACCCTGAAGCGTGGCTGTCAGGGCTGTTAGGCTGTATTTATGCATATTTGTGCTACAAGTTAAATGTTCATGAATCTTGGAATGCAGTTCGGGCCCAAAAAAATTGTAACAGTGAAATATTTCAAAGGATGAGTGACAGTTTTGGTTTTTGGTTGAAATACAAAACACACACAAAAAAACAAAACAAACAAACAAAAAAAACAAAACAAAAAAACAACAACAACCTAACCCTTTGACTGCCCCCCCAATATTTATTTAATAATTTAGTTTCTATTTATTCCAATTTTCATTTTTTCCTGTTCTAAATATACATATATGTTTTTTTATTTGTAAGTAGGTTATAAGTGTATGAGCATGCACGTATATGTGTACAGATATGTGTGTATATACTCTATATACTTTTTTTTTTTTTTTTTTGCGATGTCTATTAGCAAAACCACAACTTAACTAATTATCGACTACCTCAGGATCTGGGAAATTAAGGGTGGATGGGTTTAAGGGGTGCTTAATTTCATGTCTGGTATGCCACTTTTGTGTTTTTTTTTTTTTTTTGTAATATCTTTAGTATATGCAGATGATCTGAAATATTTCTGGACAAACTTCATTATTTTTGTAATATCTGTAAAAATTAGTAAAAAGATTGCCCCCCCCCCCCCCCCCCCCCAAAAGAAAAAAAAAATTAAAATAAATAAAAAACAAAAAAATAAATAAAAATAAAAAAAATAAAAAATAAATAAATAAATAAATAAATAAAAAATAAATATATAAGTAAATAAATCAATCAATCAATCAATCAATCAATAAATAGATAAATAAATAGATAAATGAATAAATCAATTAATTAAATTAAATTAAATTAAATCAAATAAATAAATAAATAAATAAATAAATAAATAAATAAATAAATAAATAAATAAATAAATAAATAAATAAATAAAAATAACAAAAAATGAAATGAAATAAAATAAATAAATCGATTAAAACAAAAAATAAATGAAAATTGAGAACTACCTGTATTCAGGCTTCATCCTCTGGAAACCATAATTATTTTTGTATATATGTATTACTGCATTCTGTGCTGTAGCTGACGCGTTTATCATCTAGGAACCATGCTAACCTTTTAATTGCTACTCAACTGACAGTTAGAGCAGATAACAGATCTTTAACAGATACCTCTCACAGATGACAAATACCTCCAACAGATAGTCTCCTGAAATGGTTCAAAGTCCCTGATGATAGACCCAGATGGAGTCACCTCACAGCCCCCAATCACATCCTCTGGGGAAATGAATCTATGGAAGTATGTCTTTATTAGATGTTTAAATCCGACCAATTGATCCAGTAACTAACCAATTTGAATGTCTTTCCCCACTCTCTACTCTCCCACTTTCTTCCTCTCAAACACAGGCCAAAAAATCTCCCCAAAAAAGCCTTTCTCTCTCTTTTCTCTTTTCTTTTTTTAGGGTGTTTTATATTAGAAATTTAAAACGTGTTGCCACATTTTTCAAAATCCCTTAAAAGAGAAATACCAAGCTGTTCACATGCTTTTTTTTCATCTGTAGTTATGTCAAAAGAAGAAGGTGTAATACTTGCTGTGAAGACAGATACTTCCTTCTTTTTTAAGGAGAGGAAGGAACGAGCTGTCCTGAGTTTATCTATGAACAGGAAAAGAAATTAAAGAAGGCCTCAGGAATTTATCTTCTGTTTGAATAAAAAGTTCAGCCTTGACTTTGAGTGTGGTCTTATCTCATGAACACAGTCCTTTAGTTACAGACATGTAACTCTGCGATCTCATAACAATACTTACAGGACTGTCTCCTTCCTGTCCCTACACTCTGATGCTCTGCTCACCATTCAGACTCACACAGTGACGACTACCTCTTAACGTCTCCTGGTAATAACACCCAGTCACTGAAACCCTTTGACTGAGCTGCTGTCCTGACTACACCTCTCTGTTAGCTGTTTGTGCCTTCATAATGATAATTCATAGCACAGACATTTATCATTACGAGCCAGTGAGGGCTCTTTCTTTCATTCCCCAGCTGCTTCTTTTTCCCCTCCTTTCCTTTTTTCTGTAACATCACATAACCATCTGATAAACTTATCTGCAGTCGTAAAACCACACGGCCAGCCAGAGTTCAACACCTCTGTCTTTCCTCTGTCAGATTCTCCATTTTATGCCTGGATCAGCTGCTCCCTTACACAGTAAAAATATACGATATATTGTAAAGCATCAGAAGCTCAAAGGTCCACTTGAAAAGCCCATTATTGCATTTTTTATTGTGAGAGTTTAAGGTACAACACTCTGGGGGCTCATAAACCTCAAAAGACATGCAGAAGAGGTCAAAACTGTAATTTGCATAAAGTGACTTCAGGCAAACCACTTCTTTTCTGTCAGCCACTACATGCTGCCAGTAAACAGTTTAATACAGCACACACCCTATATGTGCTCATTAAACAGATAATTTCTGAAAGTTAGACGATGCTCTCACTTCTGATGACACTAACTGTAGGTATGACATCCTACTCTTTGTGCAATGAGTTGTCAGCGGACTCTGTCCCTAATGAAAGGATTCACATAACCTGTAAGACTAGATTAGACGAGTCAGATAAAGAGAGAATCAAGTGTCTGTCTGACCTGCACTTCCACTTTCCCTCTGCCAAGGTTTCAAACTCAGCAGGTGAGATCAGTCTGACAGCAATGTGCAGTGTGTGCAGAGTGAGGTCAATCTAAAATGACTAATGGAGGGTTTGCTCCATTTCAACACACAGGCTGATTCTACACAACTTCATTTTATTTTTTGATATATTTCACTGACAGAGCTTATGAAGACAGTGGTCTAGACTTCTGAGTGTTTAGACCTGATAATGTTGTATTAATAACAGAGATCTAACATCGAGACAGTGAAACTCCTTATTTCATCCTGACCCACCATGAGTTTAACAAGTTACAGTGGCGAGCATACGTTCCCTTTAACAGGCAGAAACCAAACAGAACTGATGTTAGACATATGAGCCTCACACAAGAGTCCAGAATGAGCAACCAATTATCAGAGATGGATTATCTGTATATAAAGATGTCTATTTAGATATTTACAGATATGATTTATATAAATACAAATATAGATGTTCATATAGAGTACACTTGTATAGATTTAAAGGAGTGAGACAATGCTCAATGCAATGCTTCTGCTCACTCCATTTTTTTTTCAACAGTATTTTTATTGAGTTTTACACATTTTTATATCTTTTAACAAACTGCTTCTCAGACTAAACGCCATATTCAGGCCATATTAAAAACAGGAAACAACATTATGAGTTTAAACATTTGAAAGTTCTCAGAGTTAACTTTAAAGGTATCTGTGTCACCAAGCTTCATTGACAGAAACATATTCATAATAATTAATATCTGACATATCTACATGTTTAACAAAAGTGATGAATGGTCCTCACAGTTTTCCAACAATTCCTGTTGCTCCTTCCTTATCAAGGTCACTCTTACTAAACTCTTTCTGAAGTGTTGCAGTCATTTGTCCAACCCAGTGTTTAATGCTTGGTCTATTCATATTTCCCACAGTATAGCAATTGATCTTCTTGCATTCAAGAGACACATATCTATTATCACCCGATCCATTTTCACAAAAGTATTATTTTTAGATTATGAACCCAAACCAAAAAGTGCTGGTTTCTGACTAATCCTTTCTATTTCTCTTCTAACCTCTTTCCAAAAACGTTTAATTTGACGACATTGCCAAACACAGTGAAACAATGTCCCTTTCTCTTCTAGACATTTGGTGAAAGAATCTGGGATATTTTCATTAGATTTATTTAATTTCACATGTGTGATAAAAGCTCTCATTGTTCATTTTTATTGAATTAATCTCTGGTGTTTACTGAGTATGAACCAGAGTACAGCTCTGAAAAAGCCCATTTTTCTAGACTGTCTTTAGATACTGTTCTTTCTTTTTTAAGTTTTTATTTGGGCTTTTATGCCTTTAATTGGATTATAAAGAAGACAGTGGATAGAGCTGGAAACAGGACACGAGTGGGGGGTGACATGCAGGAAAGATGTGGATATGAACACAGGCCACCTGAGTGAGGGCAAAACTCATGGAGCATGACCTAAACAACTAGGCCAACTGTGCTCAGATACTGTTCTTTCTATATTAGACTTACATGGTTTATCTGATGTATTATCCTGCCTTGTTCTGATAAAACTTTGCACTTGAAGATATTTAGAAAAGTGTTATTTATCTACCAAATTTGCACTTTATCTCTTTAAAAGACAGCATATTGTTTGTATTTGGAGAATACAAATCCTGTATTTTAGCTAAACCTTTTAATGACCATGCCTTAAACACAGCAGTCCTGGTTTCCCCATTAGAGTCTATACTGGGACAAAATGTTTGGTTCTCTCATAAACTTCCTAACTTCAAACCAAACTCTGATCAGGTTTTTGACTATCCCATTGGCTGTGTAACTCATAAGATCTGGAAATGTGTATAAGTATAAATATAAGTATAAATATAGGATTACCCATTGTGGAATTTCCCTTGTTACAAAATTAAACTTGATGGTACTCAGTTATACTGCATAGTAATACCAGGAAATATTCAGACACTTCAAACCACTTTTGCTGTATGACAAGTTTGATAGGGAGAGTCTCACTTGGGCACTTATAGTTTTCCATATAAATCAAGTAAATAGCTTTAAAGGTATCTTCAAAAAGTTTCTTTAAAAAGTCATTTGGTGGGGGAGTGGAATATTCTATAATATATACAAAATTCTAGGAAGAATATTCATTTTTAAGATATTAGGGCAAGGACATCCACCCATTGGTTAATTAAACTATTTTCTCCATCAGGGGTTTGTAGTCAGCTTTAACAATCTTTATCAAAGTGAACTGATCCACCACCTTAAACTGTTAAATTATAAATTAATTAATAAATTAAATTATTAAATCTGCTTCACTTGGCAGATTTTCTTTTGCTTTGATATGTCTTCCTTAACTTTTGATGTGTGTGTGTATATATATATATATATATATATATATATATATATATATATATATATATATATATATATATATATATATATATATATATATATATATACTAGAAATTGTAAAGCTACTTTTGCATATTCAAAATAAATTTACAAAATAAAATTAATTGGATTGAATAATAGCTGACAGTCCCAAGCATCAGCTGATTAATTGATAACATGTACTTTTACATTAAGAGGGCAAATGTGAATTCCAAATGAGAACTTGTCACTGCCAAAAAAAAAATAAAATAAAAAAAATCAAGAAGTACAGAGCGTGTTTTGAATAGTCTTTAATTTTTCAAAAAGGACACAATACAAAACAGATACCTTAGAGCAGTGATGAAACACATTTCCAAATATTAAACTTTATAATAATTGGAGTGGTGTGATCATTAGTTTAACAATTAGAACAAAAAAAACTCTCACTCTTCTTTCACTGTGCTGTACATCTTTTCATTCATCTTAACAGAAGCAAAATAAATGACTTCATACAAAGCTGTTTAACATTAAACAAACTTTTTATACAAAACCCGTCATAGTGCAACTTTTCAGGGTTGATCTCTTGAAACAATAAGCCAAGATTCAACTTAGTCTGACTTTCTCTGATTTCATTCTTCAGTGTCAAAACGCCTCTGAACCAACTGAGTCCAGCTTTCTTAGCAGGAAACTCACAGAGTTTGGCTATGGGTTGGACAGGTTGGGTGACTTTGTGATCCAGCGTATGGCTTACGTTTCAACACGGTGCATGTACCATCTGTACACGGTGTGAACATCAACAGTTTGTCTGAATACTCCTGCAGCAGTGGATGAAGAATGTTAAACATCGTTTGCTTCAACCAAACATTTATTTGTGGGTTGTGACTCGCCCCAATCAGGTGGGATTAAAATCTGATACTTCTGCTAGCAGAAGTAAAACACAGATTTGTCAGGTTCCTGTGTTATGATAAACTCGTCAGTGCTGAAAACCAAACAGGGATTATGCTCCATGGTGCTGTGCATTGATTCTTCTGGAAATATTGGTGAGAAACCTTTGATTGTTACCATCTAAGACTGTGTTTGGATTGTTGAGTGAATCTAACTCCCTTTTTTTCAATTTGTAACTGGATCAGTTCCCCATCAGACAGTGTGTTCACCCTCTGGTCAAGAGGGATGAAACAGAAAGCAAATTATACTTTCTGAGCAGTCCACAGTGTGTCATAAATATACACGCTTTAAAAGCTGATTCTCTCTTCATAAAGCGACAGCAGCAACAGGATCCCCCACCCGGTCAGCAGGCCCAGATTCTGCAGCAGGAACATCAGCCAGGGTCTCCTGTTGCTGATGTGGATCATGGTGGGGAGCTGGGAGGAGAAAAAGGAAGTGATGGAAGTTTAAGATTAAACTTTGACATTTCATCAGCCGACTGTAGCTTGTATCATCTGATGATCACTCACCATATCAGCCAGCCCCACATACAGGAAGAGCCCTGCAGTGATGGCAGCTATCCACTGCTTGGTGGCGAGGTCAGTGGCGACTGACAGGGCGATGTACATACCGACGAAGGAGGTCAAAGCACTGCCAATGTTCAAGAGTAACGCCTTACGCACAGACACCCCACTATAGAGCAGAATTGCAAAATCCCCTGGAGACAAAAAAGAGTGAGAGAAGACGTTAACGATTATTTGACTCATCTCACCAAACTTTGCCGTCTTTGAGTGTGTTTTTACCCAGCTCATGGGGCAGTTCGTGGCAGAGTACAGCCAGCGATGTAGCCAGACCAGACCTCCATGACAGGGAGAAAGCTGCGCCCATCGCTAAGCCATCTGCAAAGTTGTGGATCCCGTCACCGATTGTAATCATATAAGGCAGCATACGCTGCTCTGCGGGGGCAGACAGGGGTGTAGTTAGTGGTGCAGGGTTATCATGACACCATGATGGCGTGCTTGTTTTCGTGTTTGGAAATAACATTACTCACCTCTGTTTCGCTCTTTTGACTCTGTCTGTGACTTCTCAGTGTCTTCATCACTAACCTAAAATGTACACAAAACACAGTTAGTCACAAAACTTAAAGAGAACTGAAACTGTGACCAACATTTTCTTACACACAGGAAATCTGCTTTTTCACAAAGACTTAGTGATTGATTTCACCACATGCTTCTCACCAGGTCAGCTTTTGATGCCATTATGTCTTTCTTTTTCTTCTTCTGTTGGTACATTTCCAAAACCCTCCCATGGTCACAGTGGTGAGGCTCTGAGTCTTCCTGGGAGAAGCAGGAGACAAATGACACAGGCAAACTTAAAAAAATAGACATTATTTTTGGATTTATGAGGAAAAAAACAGGAACAGTGAGTAAGCCTCATATCTTCTTGTAATGTGACTATTTTTAGCTGATCTAGAGTGAATATTATTGTCTTACTGTGTCATGATGTTGATGATGGTGATGATTTCTGTTTTTATATGTGATCAAAGAGAAGATCGTTTCCATCAAATAGAAGAAGTAGATCCCGGCAATCACAACCAGCATTTTATAAACATAGTCTGGAACTTCTTCGTGATCGTGTGAGTGATCACTCTCTCCCTCTCCGTGCACATGTAAACCTAGAAACTGGACACAGAGATTTCAGGAGTTTTAAATGTGAAAATAAAACCTCAACACAGAAAAGCACAAGAGATATATGTTTTAAAGTGAAAGTGAAAACATACCATGGGTAGCAAGTGCAGTAAAGCATCTCCAGTCAGTGAACCGACAGCCATGCTGATGCAGAACTGGATTGACATCTGGAACACGGACGTGCAGGAGGTGCACAGCAGTATCACGATGCCGAATGCGGCCATCAGTGTTATCACCAGGTTGGCAATAGTTGCATAGATGTATCCTAAAAGGGACAGAGAGAAAAGAAGGATGTTGGAGTATGTAGAGTGTGAACATCATGTCACCTTTAGCTTTTCAAAAACAGGGGATCCCTAACAGTCTGTTAGAACCTAACACACTTACTCTCTGCCTTGGTGAGCCCGTCTGGTGTCGGCTTGCCTGTGATATCTTTGCAGGCCCCACTCAGGATCTGCTGCAGGAGTGCAGGGCTGAGCTGAGCCAAACCAGACTCACCCAGGCCAGAGGAGTCAGAGCTGTTTTCCTGCAAACCGTAGATGTGGACCAGCTCTTTGGCTGAGAAACACAACTGAAGCAGAGGGGGCAAAAACAAATTAGAACAACAAACTTAGAAAAGAAGCATCAACATCACCTGGTGTTCACATTTAACATGAAAACTGTAGACTTTTTTCTTTTACCTGGTCCCAGGTGGTGTTTCCTTCATGTCCCTCGTGATGGTCACGGCTGCTCCTCTTCATCCTGTGATCATGATGATCGTGACCATGATCGTGGTCATGTCCATGCTCGTCTTGCTTCTCAGTCCCGATGTTGAGGCTCTTCATCAGAGTCTCCAAATCTACAGAACCAACAATTCAAAATCCAGCTGAAAATCACAGACTCTTATAATATGTTTACATTTGTATTTGTAGAAACAGCTTATCTCTGCAGGATATCATCTACATGTTTATCTGACTCAGTGTTTGTGTTTCTGATGATCATTTACCTCCAACTGTGAAATTCTCCGACCCCACGTGGCTCAGGATGAAGTCGAGGAAGAAGCTCTCCTCAGGCAGGGAGCGGCTGATGAAGCATTGTCCCAACAAGGCGTGATACAGGACGTAGCCCAAAACTGCACCAATTTCCTGTTCTTGGTCAGGTGATGTTGCGTTGACCTTCATCATGATGTCATTGGTTGTTACACAGCTCTGGTTACCAGAGACAAAGAAAAAAACGTCAGGCTATTTGATTTAAAAACACCAGTGTAAGAGGGAATGAGGATTAAAGTGAGGATACACATAGGTACAAATGTATTTTCTGAGATACAAACAAGTTACAGCTGAGGTGTGAATCCATGCAGACACAAAGACAAAAGCTGAACAGTTTGTTGTTAATCGTGGCTAAAGTTAGCATGTTGAGTTTCAATCCAAGTATAAAACTCAAAAGTTTGACTTTAGTAATAAAATAAATTAAAGTTAAGTGTTGGGTGGAAAAACATGAGTGGGACAAGCTGTGGTATCAAAATCCCAAGGTAGAAACTTGATGAGAGTTTGGTTTGATTATTGTGTGATATAATTAAAATTAGATTAAAATAAATTAGATGAGCTTTGTTAAGCTGTTAAAAAAATAACTGATGACACTTTAATGGTTTCAATACATGAATATTCAGCATTGTTTCCAGATATCCAATATAAGAATGCCTCCCGAGAAAAGATCACGCCTTGGTTGTCTCTCTTCTTTTTTTTTTAAATGCTTAAGGGAACAAATTTGCTTCATTTTGAAGCTAACATTAACATAACCTGCAGCTTAAAATATGAGAATTGGGAATGTGATTCACTGGTAGATAACATACAGTGATGGCCAAAATTATTAGAACACTTGGATATTAAAGAGTTTTCATTTGTTTTTATTGTATGGGCTCTTAACAACCCCAAAAACATAATTGTTCTTTATACTCTTTATTGAAATGGACCCATTGTATTGAGATTTGGGTCATCGCATATCCAAAGTCAAGGCTGAGGACCAAAGGTAACCGGGCTTTTTCTGTCAGAGCTCCCAACCTGTGGAACAACCTGTCTGAGGAGATCAGAACGGCTGACTCTTTATCATCTTTTAAATCTCTTTTAAAGACAAATTTTTAACGATGCGCTTTTACTGGAGAGTCAAGCTTAGCATGTTTTAATCATTGAAATGCTGCATTTATTTTATTTTACCTTTAGCTTTTTTCTTTTACAGTACATAGGCAGGATCTTCAAGTTTTAGCTTTTGTAGTTTTAATCCGTTTTAATGTTTGTATTTATTTAATTTTGTGGCAAAAAAATATTATATATCTATATCTATATCTATATCTATGTTCTTTAGTTCCTAACATTTCTCTTTCAGTCCTCTTTCATTTCTTCTCTTTTATTTCTTTTATTGTTTGTTTTATTTTGTACAGCACTCTGTAATATTGCTTTTGGAAAGTGCTATTTAAATGAAGTTTATTATGCTTATTATTATTATAATGCTTATTATTATTATTATTATTATTATTATTATAATTATTATTATCAATAATAATAATAATAATAATAATAATAATAATAATAACAATAACAACAACAACAACAACAACAACAACAAACAATAATAATAATAATAATAATAATAATAATAATAATAATAATAATAATAATAATAATAATAATAATAATAATATTTCCTTACAAAAAGGAACACTGAAAATTATGGACTTGACTCTGTACTGGCCCCCTAAAGTCCAGATCTCAACTCCAGCCAAAAATTTAGGCCAGTTCAAAGAAAGGGTGGACAGATCCATTGTACATTTAAAAGAATAAAACTTTGGCTTGAGTTGCAGAGGGCATGGGATGACATTAGTATTGAAGTTTTCAGTATATATACTGACACTACGCCAGAGACATGCTGCTGTAACTTCTGTGAAAGGTTGAAAAACCAAATATCAAAGCGAAAAGCAGATAAAGAAAGTAGGACTGCATGTTTTTTGATCAAGCTTTGAAATGAAGGTCAACATTTTCAGATCTGTCAGGTCTTCTAAAAATTTTGGCCACCACTGAGTTAAGTTAACTTAAATGAATTATTGAACGTTATTTATCTCAGCTCTTTTCATCTCTGCTGTGGTTTCTATGATGATGTGTTTAATTGTAGGGCGAAGCCTCGTAGGTCTTCTCCTGGCATCCTGCATGCACGATAAGATAAGACAGGACAAGACAACCTCAGCGGAAAACCCTGCCATGTTTTCCATAAAACACACCCTGGCACAGAAATACTGCTCTTCGAAAACTGTGCTGAAGTTATGATTGAAATTATCTAAATTTTGCAGGGGGTATATTAACAAAATGGATCTGATGAGGATGCTCTGATTGTGTATCTAAACTAAACTACAGCGGTGTACAGCAGCTGTCCTTACCTCACTGGGAGAGGGCTCATAGTGTTCATGCAGCTCATGAAACAGATTCTGTAACCCATGAGTGTCTATGTGGTCATGGTCATGGTCATGGTCATGGTCATGGTCATGGTCATGCTCATCCTCGTGCTCATGCTCCAGCTCATGCTCATGCTTGTGGTGCGTCTCGCTGTCTTCATGCCCGTGTTCGTGCTGATGCCCGTGTGTGATTTTGTGGAGGAAATGCTCGGTCTCCTCTGCCCATCTCCCCTGGTTCACTGCAGTGCATGTCTGGCTGGGGGATGACAGGTACAGGATGCTTCCAGCTGCGAGAGTGGGGAAGTCAGACTCACTGATGGTAAGATTGTGTTCATCACTTTCTGCCTTGTTGTCTTCGTGGACGGAGTGGTTGCTGAGCAGCTGGTGGACGCCGTTTGCTAAATCACACTACACACACAGAGGACAACGTACTCATTAATATACAGTTAACAGTTACTGACACATAGTTAAGGAAAGTACAAAATAAGGCTCAAAACAAACTTGTTACTCAGTTTATATCTTCCTGTAAGTTGGAAATTTAAAGCAACCCACTTCCTGGTTAGTAAACATAAATGTTTGACCAGTAATCTGACCCTGCTTCTGCTCTTTATGAGCTTTCTTTGAATACAGGGGGAAACTAGGTCACAATACATCACATAAAACCTCATAAAATCCAGATTCATCCTGATCATTGATGGCATACAGAGCATACACGTGCCTATATTCCCGCCCGTAATCAAGAGCTTTGAATTTTAAAAAAGTTTGCCTCCATGGGACTCAGCGCTAGAGAGGCTAACTGACCGGTAGAGCTGAGGTTCTGACGTTGCACACTTCCCTGTGACCGAAACATGCCAAAGATTCCTGAGGTCAGGTCAGCCTACAGGAGAGCAGCTTTTCATGGATGGGAAGCAGATACGCATGACTGTGCAGAGTTTGGCGATCCTTCTAACAGTGTGTGAGACCTGCATTTGCCAACACAGCTCTTTAAATTTTGTAGCCAATTAAAACTAAACATCCAAGAAAATTTAACACTCAACAACCATCTATAATGGCCCAAACCATGTTTGAGGAAAAAAATTTGAGGTATATTAAGATTTTCAAGCATGGGCATTTTTTTTTACATTTTAACATGGGGTCAGCAGGGTTAACAACCTATACTGCAATCAGCCAGCGGGGGGAGCTCTAAATCATCCAGCTTCACCATCAGGGAACACTTCTGACGTCAATATACTAACATAGAGATTAGATATGTACAATCTATGATCCTGACACACAAACTGTGGCAGGAGGCAAGAAATGAATTAAATGTGATAACTTCAACTTAACTGGCTAATAACTGTTACGAGAAGCAACGCTGTCACGTTGCAAGTTGTAAAAGTAAGCAACGGACTCGCTGACATGTGGCATGGCATCACGTCACTAGTGTGTCCGATAAAGCTCATGATTTTATTGACCCTTATGGTAGTTTCGGGTACCAGCGATAAAATCTGTTTTGAATTATGGGAATTATCCCTGATTTTATTGACCCTTATGATAGTTTTGAGTACCAGAGAAAAAATCTGTTATAAATTAAGGGAATTACTGCTTTTAGCGGTTCATTCAATTATCATCTTATTTAAACTAATACTATCCTCATTTTTTGTTTCTGAGGTCTTACTTTTTGGGTGTTTAATTTAAGAAACACCTGAAGACCTGCCTTTATTTCTTTGCTTTAAAATGTATTAACCTGTTTAAACATGTATCTTCTTTAATGTTGTCATCCGTGCAGCGTTTGTCTGAAGCACCATTAACTTTAAAAATTGAATGCCTGGATTCAGTTTTGTTACACAACAAACTTTGTCCAGTAATTCAAAGTATAGGTGTCATACCAGTGTGAGAAATTGAAAGACACTACTCTCATAAGATTCTTTAGAAAAATCATTACATGAAGTACAGTATGACGCTTTTTCTTGAAACAGAAAAACAAACAAACATTAGGTGGAGTTTTCGAGTTGGTGATGGAGGGAAGAAACCAGCTCCCATGTTAAAATAAATGATTATGTTTGACTTTACAGTTTTATAAACTGCATTTCTGATGGTTACATATTTAAAACTTTGCATTATTTTGTTTGAAGTCTAAAAAAGTAAGACAGTGCTTTTGTAGTAAATATCAGCTCTCATGAAGTGACCTTAAGCCAGTTTATTTTCAATTAGTTTCCTTGGACCGTTCCGCGTACGCACAGTGGACATGCCTCCATAGACACAGTTAAACACAGAATAAAACAAAAATATGAAGAATATTTGATTTTAAAGGAAGACAACTGTTGAATAACAAAATAAGCTATATCAAAATCTACAAATAAAAAAGGTAGGACACACAAAAGTATATTCTTGGCCTAGAAGAGTACGGGCTGTGCTCATCAGATATGAGTCACTTAATGTTTAGAGTTAGTCAGAGGATTTCATAAACAGTGACCTCAGAGGAAAAACCCTTCATTAAGAATTTAAAGAAGTGTGTACTAGAAAAAATAAAATTAAAATTTACAAACCAGTCACAAAAACAGTCAAGTCTACATACAATCTCTAGCCTGGAACTCACTGTGACAAAACAAGGAAGAGAAAATCTTAAATTCACTTTTTCCCCCGTGCTGTATTCAACAACACTAACTGAGTATGTTTTAATGTAAGTAGGCCCATACATTACTAATGTAGATACCTAGTTTATCTACAGGTGAAGCCGTCAATTAGCTTTGGACATCGACCTCTCTGTGCAGGTGCATTCAGCCACACGGCTCTCCAAGCTAAAAGCTGGCTGCGGGGTTAGAGTAATAAAACTTACCTTTTCACACGACACTTCACCGCACTGCACACGGTTCTCCAAAGTATTAAAGAGGCTGCGGAGCGAGTCCTCTGTCAGAACCTGCTGCCCGGGAGACACGACGCTCACCACGGCACTGTACGCTTCCTCCACGGCGGGGGAACCAGAAACAGAACCGAGCAAACCCAAACAAAGACTCAGCAGCACGAAGGAAAACATTTTAAAACTTTTTAAAGTCATTATTATTATTTTTTAAATAGAATTGATTTAGATAGAAAGAAAAAGAAGCAAAGTTTGTAGTAAAAAGCAGACACAGTGTCAGTGTTTTTCTACAGACTCATTCAGCTGTACAGAGCTCCCCTCTCTCTGCTGCTCTCTATTTAAAATCACTGCACTTCCACTCGGCCTGGACTCTGGATTGTGATTGGCTGAGACGTGGCTCGTGCTGTCCCATACTTCCCATTAGCCGTTGTCACCTGTACGTGATGGAGGATGTCAGGCCGAGTCACCTTTAGACACAATACTATTCTATAAAGGTAACTTATTGGCAGAAATCAGCACCACAGGCCGTATAAACGGTAAAGAAAACAAAGGAAACACACAGAGTGAAAAAAATCATTTTCCTTCTTCAGTTTTTAGCATCTTATCGTTTTCACAATGTAGTAATATTACCCCAAAGTGACTTTAGTGTGTGAAGCTCAATCACTACAAATGTATCATTCATCCTTTTAAAAACTCCAAGCTTACATCATTAGCTTATGGTAACGTTAGCGAGGGTTGCCTACAATGTAAGTCAGTAGGTCACTTTCTTTACATCCTGTTCATGCATCATTATAGGCCTAGCACAAACCTTAGCAACTCCATTGGCCCTTTTATCACTGTCAAGACCATTTTTCAAAACGTTTTTATAACTGTGGCAAAAAAAGAGAAGTGGTTTGAGGCCCATACTAATATTACAAAATCTAAAGCTAAAGTGCCCTTACAAAAAAGAAGCATACTTCAAGTTCATTTTATTAAGTAAACTGAAGTAAAGGTAAAATGTATTTTTCAAGTACACTTTTTACAGCAAGTGTACTAATATTAATATACTAGTAGTTTACTTACCATTGTACTTTGTCAGTACTTACTGGGACTAAATTGACCCATTATAGTTTTAAAAAAGTATACTATAAGTATGTTTTTAGGTTAAAAGAAGTAAACTTTGAGTACACTACTAGTTTGTATTCAAGTTTTATTTTGTACTGCAAGTATACTACAACAAAACTTACACATATACTTTAAATTTACTAGTTATATACTTCTAGCACACTTTTCAGTTTATGAAAGTATACTGTGTAGTGTACTGCTTAATACAATACTTTATGCCAAATACACAGACTTTTCCTTATACTTCTCAGTTAAAGCCAAGTATACTTAGACTTTCTTTATACTTTTAACTATAGGCTAAGTATACTTAGACTTTTAAATATACTTTTAAGTATAATCTAAGTATGCTTATGCATTACTTTGTTAAGTATACCTGGGATAAGTGCATCGAAAGTAAACTGAAAGTGTACTGTCTTGAAAATAAGTATACTAATAGCATACTTTAATAAACTTCTTTTTTGTAAGGGTGTGTAACAGGTGTGCCACCATAACAACCATAACACCATGGATGTAGAGAAAAAACACTAGTTTGATGGGACTGTGTGGTCTATCAGGTTGAAGTGGATTGCGGGGACACCTTTGACCCAGAGTCTTGCTCACAGTGTCATGATGACATGAGGCTTAGGCGTGTGTTTTTTACGTGATACAACACAACGGGGTAATGTTTATTGACAGTTTTGTGGTACTGTTGTTTAAAACGTGACAACAAGCAAACTTTTTAAGTTTGTGCCCTGGTTTAGTAGCAAGCTACATTTAGCGCTACTGACAGCCTATTGCTCTGAGATGTATCTGTGTGTGAGACGTTACTGGATCCTGTTATGTCCTGCCAGTCATCTACCAAGCAGAGCTAGCATAATCTCACTCTTTATTTTATTGATAGACTATCAAGTCTGAATAGACCACAGCGCAATAACTGCTGCATGGTGCAATCAACATTATCACAAACAGTTAAGCCCTTTGTTTTAGCCTTTAGCCTTTAGCCTGTGCTCTATCACTCTCTTGTTTAGTGTTACTCTGCTCTCGTGTCCTTTTTCTATCAGACAGTCCAGCTCCTGCGTCCACCATTACAAAATCAGTCCAAGAAATCATTTTCAGAGTAGATAAACTCTCATTTCTCATTTGAAGCTGAGAAAAAGATCTGAAAAATAATATGTGAGACGTTACTGAATCCTTGTTATGTCCTGCCAGTCATCTACCAAGCAGAGCTAACATTATCTCACTCTTTATTTTATTGATAGACTATCAAGTCTTAATAGTCCACAGAGCAATAACTGCTGCATGGTGCAATCAACATTATCACAAACAGGTAAGCCTCTGCTTTAGCCTTTAGCCTGTACTTTAGCCTTAGCCTGTGCTCTATCATGCTCCTGTTTAGTGTTCCTCTGCTCTCGTGTCCTTTTCCTATAAGACAGTCCAGCTCGTTTGTCCACCATTAGAAAATCAGTCCAAAAAATATTTTTCAGGGGAGAGAAACTCTCATTTCTCATTTGAAGGTTGATAAATATCACTAAAAAAAAACCCCTGTAATATGTTACTGGATCCTTATTATGTCCTGCCAGTCATCTACCAAGCAGAGCTAAAATAATCCAACTATTTTATTGATGGACTATCAAGTCTGACAGACCACAGCGTTTTAACTGCTGCATGGTGCAATCAACATTATCACAAACAGGTCAGCCTCTAGCCTTTAGCCTGTACCTTAGCCTTTAGCCTGTGCTCTATCACTCTCCTGTTTAGTGTGCCTCTGCTCTCGTGTCCTTTTCCTATCAGACAGTCCAGCTCCTGTGTCCACCATTACAAAATCAGTCCAAGAAGTCATTTTCAGAGGAGATAAAATCTCATTTCTCATTTGAAGCTGCGAAATAGCACTGAGAAATAATCTGTTTTGGCATTGATAATCTCATTTTGAGTTGTGGATTTTTTAACAGAAGAAAATGAAAATTCACGCACACTGGCCAACTACCAGAGAGAAAAAAACTTTAATACAAAGTTTCGGTCATTGACCTTTGTCAATAAAATGTTTGTGCCAGCTCTGGAAGTTGGCCAGTGTGTGGGATTTTCCTTTTTCTTCTGTTAAATTTGGACTCTTTTGTCTTCATCTGACGCACCTGCCTGAGAAGTGGATGTGTGAAGATCTGTGCTGTTTCCAAGTTGGGGATTATGAAAAGGCATTTTGGCATCTGGAAAAAAGACTTTTCAAGATCACTAAGAAAGTCTTAACAGTCCCTTTCAAATGTTATTTCAGTTTACAAACTTAGACAAGTGAGCGTGAAACAAGAGCTTGCTAACCAAATTAGCTCTTGGTCAGCTATCCAACAAAGCATTAAAGCAGATTGTTCACCTTAACATAAATTGCAGAAGTCACCAAGCATGAGATGGTTTAATCTTGTGTTGCAGTAAAAAACAGTGATGTGTTGCAGTTGACCAAAAAAAAAAAGTGTTAAAAAAGGAAAGAAAAGAAAAGAACATTACTGATGATCTGCTTATTTGTATTTTCTTGAGTTTGTTTGTGGGCATGTTCCAGTGTTGACCAGCAGGTGGGGTAGCTGCTCTTTGTAATCCCCATATTTCCTGCATCTGGGCAACAGTTCTCAATTAGAATCAGCCCACAAATCATTGAAATCTCACACATCAATGCACAATGTCTATATTTATTTGCATGTTTAACCTATTATTATTATTATTATTATTATTTTACTGTTAATATTAGCGAAGCCAAATACGGATACATGGGTAAATTTGTTTTCAGTGAAATGAATGGTACAGGAACAACACTTTTCTGTTTATAATAAAAAAATTACTAAATTTTTAAAGTATGATGTCAAAAAATAAAAATCCAACTGAAACTCTATCAATAAAAAAACGGTGAATTTATTTGTTGGTCTTTAAATAATAGGTGTTGGGTGACACAGTTTCTTTCGGAATTTACATTTTCCTATTACAAGTATTTCTTACAATAATGAAGTATAATATAATTCTACTCTTATCTTGACTGATGAAGCCTTTGAGGCTGAACAGATTAACAGTAGGATTTTTTTTTTTGCTCATATTTTCGTATTGGTATTTTCACCTGCTGATGGTACAACTTAAAAATAAATCCACTGCTTTATGTTGTGTTCATGTGTGTGATCATGATTGTCTGGTGTGGTGGGATTCATTGATCCTCACTTGTTCTGCTGTTGCTTGATGTCTGAAACATCAGCTAAAAATCGTGTCAACGTTCAGTCGCCGTCAGCTTCAGAAATCACTGATGGGGAGGATATTGAGTTGATTGGCTGCACATCACTTCACACACATGAACGGACAGCAACACGCAGACACGCGCCTATGGCATGGGACTTTGGACATCTGCCCCGTGCGTGTGCACATGCACCGACACACACACCGGCAGGATGACCCCTGCTCTGCTAATCTCTTGGACAGGACACACACTGTACGCTGACCTGTTTTTACACCCCCCACTGTCATGTCACTCTCTGTTAAGTTGTCTGTCATACAAACCTGTAGATGTTCTCATAACACACGTTCATCAAGTCTGACTCTGCGTCGCTGACTCCATCTCTCAAAAGCATGCGCACACATCCCATCATCTTTGTGTGTCCCTTTGCTAAAGCTGACTAATATTTGTGCTATTTGTTTTTTCTTTCTGCAATGTTGTTCGTCAAATACCACCTGCTCCCTTTTCCTCTATTGATTCTGGTTTTCTAAAGAAACAGGCTTACGACAACAGTGATCACAATCAAGGCTTAAAACAGCTGAGTACACTCTCTCCTACCATGTGTGATAAATGTGATAAACACTAATAAGCCAATCGAAAACATATTTCAGAACAAAAACAAAGCACCCCACAACAGCTTAAGAGCCATATTATATTGTAGTAATTGTAAAGCGATTGGAAGCAGAATATTTATACTATTGCAGGGAAAGGACTGAGATGCACAAGTTTCTTTGAGTCTTAATTTCCCAGTGACTCAATAGATCGAGATATGAGCTGAGATTGTGCTGTTGTTTTGTTTGACCTGCGTGTAAAAGTTCTAATCCTTTTTTTCTAACTTGCTCAGTGTCTCTGAGTTTTGAAAAGTGAGTAAAACACATCTTCCGTCATTATTAAGAGTTCCAACTCTTTAGTTGGATCACATGTCACTGTGCTTTCTATGAACTAACCTGTTGATACTGATCCTCTCCTTTATCCATCTGAACCACCTCATGGGTCACGTGTAAGAAAGGAAACCAGAAAACTGATGACAAACTGTATGTTTTATTTGCATGGTTTCACTTAAAATTCAATCAGTGTTTTTTATTTGATTTTTGAGTGATGGACAAACTTACTCCTACTTTGGGAACTGCTGAACCAGCCAGGCCGAAACACTCAACTTTGTCTCAGGGAGGCTTTTCATCCTGATAACAACAAACGCAGAGCTAAAGAAAACTCTTTAACACAGAAAGCAAAATTTGGCTGTTTGTATTATACTGAAAATGATCAAACATGTAAAGCATATCATACCAAGTCTACGGCAATTTCATATCCTCTTGATACTTTTTATCATTTAATTCACAGTGTCACTGAACCATACCACATGAACAGGGACCACAGAAAAGGGACTTATGTTATTTACTGTACTTTAGCTGAGCGTTTTACATATCAACACAACATGGGGCACACCCCGTAACTCTGCCCTGCAAGGGGTGTTTATTTTTTTTTCATTACAAAAAATACCATCCTCATTGTAATGCACATAAATACACTGTATACACAGTTCACACAATTTAATAAAAGCTGACTAATGAAAACTTGTGGTAACCTGGTACATTATCACTACTGCATTTGCAAAGGTGGATATCCTTTCAGCATGAGATAAAAATGATCACCTGTCAGGACTCCAGGGGCTCAGATTCTTGATTTACCAAAAAGGATGCATAATATGAAACACTTAAGGGTGTTTTCACTTTGATTCACAGATGGTTTATTATTAAAGGTTAAAGTAGGAGGAGACCTTACTGAGTATAACTTTGCATTATTATTTGTGTATTTACTACACAAAGCAGAACACCATACCTTTACTCTCTGCACTTTTTCTTTCTTGATATCCTGATACCTTTGTTTAGTGGCCACTCAACAGTCTTAAACTCAGAGCTCAAACTCATAATTTCGGCAGCCCTACTGAAACATAACATGGTCTTCCTCCACTGCTGGGATGAGGTGGTGAAGCACATATGAAGCTAAAAACCTCCATGTAAAAAAACAAATGAAGGAAAGGAAAAGAACAAATTGTTCTAGGGAGGACACTTCACTCTCTTTGTCTTACTTTTTCTTCTCCCCCTTCTGTACCTTTGTCTCTGTCTCACTCCCCCCTGTCTTTGTACCCCCCCTCCTCAAATGGTCTTGAGCTCACAGGCTGCCTGGCCTCAGCCCTACTTTCTTTCTGAGGCTGATGTTTCCATTACAGAAATAAAAGCATGACGGCTAATCCAGTTATATGTTCCCTGGACGGCACACACACAAACACACACACACACACACACACACACACACACACACACACACACACACACACACACACACACACACACACACACACACACACACACACACACACACACACACACACACACACACACACACACTTGAATTAACAAGTGCATTATGCATACACACAAACACACTTGAATAAATGCTAAATCCTGCCAAAACACTGAAACCAGAGGAACAACAAGGATACACATGTTGCAGGTGGACAAGCACAGGCCTGCATAAAGTCATACAAACACGAGTGCAGCCACACACACAGGCTCACACACACTCGTACACTCACAAACAAAAACACACACTCACATGGGGCATGTGATTGAAGCAAGACCCCCTGCTATGAAAAAGTCAAACAGAGCATTGGAGCTCTTGAAATAAACACCAAACATTGGTAATCCACGCACACACACACACTCACACACACACACACACACAAGCACTGATAAGCTCCCATAGCAATATCCTGCAGAGCTGCACATCCTTCCTATACGGAGGAGAAAAGGTTATAATAAGGAGAAATAAGAACGTACGACCTCCTCGTCCGTGCAGCTCTCGAGGCCGCTATGGCTCAGTGGTTGAGTCAGCTGCCTCATTGGGGGTTCAATCCCAGGTCTCGCTGTCCACATGCCGATGCAAGTCCTTAAGTAAGACACTTAACCCTAAACTATCTGTGTGGCTTTGCCAGTGGTGTGTAAATGAGGTGAGTTATTATAAATGGTGCTGTGCATAGCAGGCTCTGTCATGTAAAAGGGCTTTGAAGGGACCAGAAAAGACACGCTATAACCACAACTCATCCTTGTCTTTCAGTGCTGAGCTGACGCAGAAGTATAATGTCACAAGAGAGCCAGAGATTTTCAGGACTTTTAAAACGTATCCTAAACACAAAACATAAATCAAACTGAGTAGGGTTTCTGCTCTGTTTACTGTTCACATCATGATTTCTGTGAGTCGGTCCAGAGGTAGAGGTCTGATGAAGGAAGAGTTGGAGGTGAACTTGCCTCAAATAGTAGCAGAAGTATAGAAGAGGTGAAGTAGGACAGGATGAGGTGCTTTTGTATGAGGATGGAGGGATGAGAGAGGAAGTAAAGGGTGGGATTTAAAGAGAGGGAGAGTTAGAGAGCAGGTATGTCCTACATGCATGAACACTCAGGTCAGTGCAGATAATTATACAACCTATGGCGTTTCCTCTATACATTTACTAATTTACCAAGTTAACCCTCGCATGCCTGGACACAAATCGTGTGCTCTCTTTCTCTCTCTCTCTCTCTCTCTCTCTCTCTCTCTCTCTCACACACACACACACACACACACACACATACACCCACACATTAACCATTCTGGTTTTGTTCATTTGTGCTTTGTGTCTCTTTAGCGCTCATTGATTAAGTTAATTATGTTCTCGATAAGGACACCGTTTCTTCCTCTATCTAATTAAAGGGTAGTTACACCATTTCACGGTCAGTGTCTTGAAAATGACCAGCAGGGTTGAAAAACTGCTGTCCTATGGGATTTGACTGTAAGAGTGTGTGTCCTTTTCTCTCAGTGTCCCACATGCTGGTGTACAGTATGTGAGCCTGCAGGCTAACAGAGGGCATTAAAGGTAACTTAATGCTATGTATAGAGGAGAAATCTGCAGAAAGAGTGTATCATGTTGGTACCATAATATTACAATAATTAGTTGGGATGAAAAAAAACAGAATTATTATCAGATTCATTCAAACTAGACAATCTTCTATTTTCACCATGAAGACGTTGGTCTTATGTCGTGAATGTGTAGAAAACTATTTGCATATTTTATTTTGGCGTATGCAAACATAAGAACATTTTTTGTTTACTTTCTTAATCTGTGAGAATACTACGCTCCATTCATGAGTAAAAATACTAATTTACTAGAATGACCGATGGCTGGAATCAATTGTGAAACAAAGATTTTCCCAGCTAATCAGATAATCTATCCTCTTCAGTCGCTCTCTCAAAGCACAACCCTTCAACATTACTGTTTCCAGAACACCAGAAAAACAAGGAGGAAAACAAACACTGAACCTCCACTGATCCGTTTTTCACACCATAACTCACTGGAGGACCATGCTGGTCAGCCATTGTGGTTTGCACGATTTGTTGTAGACCGAATTTACCTACACTCGTAAGTGAACCAATTAATGTAGCCCATTTAAAGGGACGCTAATAAGGTATCTTTCATGTTTAAACCTCAGTCCTTTAACCCAATTTGCAGTACCTCAAAAGAGCTTGTAGCTAATTGTTTTTTTGCATTGACTGTATGTAACACCACTATCCATGTGCTCCAAATGCCAAGAAGTTCATGTCAAAGCTTTTATTTTGGTTTCACTTTTGAGGAGCTGTCATATTGTTCATCTTTTACAGTGTGTAGTCAATGCACTTACACTTTTTTTTTTTTAAACTCAAAATTGATGCAGTGTTTATCCCTCATCCCAAGAAATGTTGGATGGCAACAGTTAGTTTTTAGTTTGTTCTTACTTCATTTTCCTAACACAGTCTAGCGATATGCGTGTTAGCTTTATTGGTGGCATTAAAGGTAGGGTTTGCAGGAACTTTTGTTACTTGTTGGTACACACTTACTAGCTTAGCAACTACCTTTAGCATCTCGTTTCTATGTGGGAACGACTCAAGAGCCGGCATGTTAGCACAAGCTATTCATGGGTGTTTGACACATATCTGCTCAGTAGAAAGCCAACTCGCGTCACTCTTTGTCCCGAACTGCCCTCCGAGTACCCGAAAGTGGGTGTGAGTCGAGCCAAGCTTCACCCTCTTGTTCACTTTGGTTGTGTTTTTCTTTCTCTGTGCTACATCCACTATTGTAGCTGCTAGGGATTGTTTCTTGCACTTGCTAATCAACATACAGTCACTTTCACACTGGGTGTGCTGTGATTGGGTGATGTAACCATGCCCCTTCTCTGCCCAGACACATCCTGATACAACCAAATCATCAACATACAGGCAGAGGAGAGGGTTTGAGGCAGACACTGACTGACATGTATAGAGGCTGGTATGAGAAGCAGGATTATTCCAGTATAAATTGACATTTAAGGTTTTAGGAAAATCCTGCAGATTCTATCTTTAAAATGTCTGAGGCGAGAGTTTGTCTGGTTGTTTGACAACATGTTAGCCTTGTAATATACTCCCCAGACCAAGCACAAACATTCCAAAATTTTGAGTTTTGTTTTGTCCTTTTGTGCCTGTGTCAAAAAATCAATGCATTGCAGTTCTTGATCCATGCAAAGATTAAACAGTTTAAATACTTGCTGCCTGCTGAAAAATGAGCTCAACAGAACAAGCTCTAACATGTGTGTTTCAGATCCCGGAGGAGGTGAGAAACTTTGTACAGGTTGAAAAAATTAGCATAATACATGTGGCTTTTTGGAATTAACATGTTTTCAGGATTTCTTACGAACCCTACCCGCTGTGTACTGAGGGTTTCTTAATATGTGGTAGGAATTGTAGGCTTTCTCTGACTGTTTCAGTGGGCGCACACACACACACACACACACACACACACACACACACACACACACACACACACACACACACACACACACACACACACACACACACACACACACACACACACACACACACATGCTGGTCAAATGTTAATGGTTTATTAATTCATGCCTTAAATCTTGCAGATGGACAGAATGCTGATTGACAGACAGAGAATAAAGGGAGGTGGAGGAAGGGAAGAAGAGGTCCAATGGAGAGGGAGAGAGATGAAAAAATCCGTACTTAAAAATAATAACCATGTCATGGCCTGATTGGTTTGGTTTTCCCATATTTAACTCAGTGGACTGGGAAATGAGAGGACAGAGAGGAATGGAGTCAGATTGATGGAAAAATTAAACAAAAGACTTTGAATGAATAGAGTTAAAGAAAGGAAGAGAAAGCCAAGCAAATGGGGGATGGGAAATGACAAAAAATAGAAAAAAAGCACAAAAAGGAGAGAGTTTTTAAAGGTGAACATAGCATTAAATCACAAATTCTGTTTTTCCATTGCCATGTAAGTAAGAAGTATGATAATGTTTTCAACCACCAGGGGATTCCAATTGTTGCACTGAGAGTCCATGAATAAGAAGTTAGAGGAAATTACCCCTCACTTCCTGTGGTGTCTGACTTTTTTGTCTCAATCTTTAGTTTTGAGTCCTGTTTTAAAGCTCATGTTAAACTTAATCTCAGAAAAACAAAAGCTCAGATAATTTGAAGGTCTAAAATATGTCCTCTCTGGGTAGACTGAGGTGCAAGCATAACAAAGACGCAAAGAAAAACCAGTTAGGATCTGAGCCAGCACTGGAAAGAAATGAAACCTCTGTTTGCCTCATTACACCAGCCTTTAGCCCAGCTTCAGACAAGAAGTAATGAGCAGCAGGACGGCTGGTCATTAGCTAAATAGCTGCAATGGCAAAGGAAAGTCATGGGGCTCTCAGATGGTGAAGTTTAAACCTCAACTGGTAAACTCTTCCCCCTGGGAGGAATGATTCATAACTATATTTCAAACCCTTCTGAATTAAACATGACACGGCCTGCATACATACATGAAACCATTCTCAAATCAACTGTTATAACTAAAAGAGTTGATAAACCTAAGAACACGCAGAAAACACTGTCTTTTTGAAGTGCCTTGAAGCTGTCACCCATTGGTTAACATTTGGTTGGCAAGAGATTGGCAGTTTAATCCACAAAAAACTTGAACCCTCAAAATTTTGCCAGAAGGGATTGATTTCCACCAGACTTGAGTCTGTTGTCATTGAACAAAGTTGAGCTTGACTACACTGGATGAGAATATGTATGCTCACTGGTAACGTGCTAGGATAACCGATAGCTGAAGTGACTGAGGTTCTTATCCAGTCTTAATCCAGTCTCCTCAGTAACTTTCTTCCAGACAAAATCCTTTTTGTTTCTGATCCATTAAAAAACAGGTAGTGTCATAGAATTCTGGGAGGCAAATTTGCACCATTCACTCAGATAACTTGTTTCATTTGTGCAATTTTCAGCGCTGAATATGCAGTATTTGTGCTGCCAACAACAAGTCATGTATATGTGTCTTGACCATAGACTGTAAAAAAAATGGACGTCCCCTTGCTCGGCTCGAAGTGAGGTCTCCACAAAAACTGCTCCCCCTGGTGGCTGGCTACAGTATAGGTCAAAAAATCAGGCTTTCCAGCCATTCCAGATGGGCTGTGGTCAAACTTTAAAAAATTAATGCTCCTCGTAGAAATGTTTCTCATGTCCCATTGTTGTGTTGATTTGAAGGTATTATTTGGCTGTCTTGTATTCAAGTCCTCTTTTTTCTGAAAAGTTTCGTTTTCATGAGTTATACAAGGTTAAAAACAAAGCTTTACGTAATGTTTAACGATGATTGACAGCTGCCGTTCTAGTGTATTTTTGGGGGGGATTGTAAAAGGTAGAGTCAAGAAGTGATTAGACTCTTGAAAGAAAAAAAACATTATTTTTGTCACCCAGCTCCACTCAGATTCTCCCAGAATCCCTCACAGTCTTTACTGCGCAGACTCTGGCTGCACAACTGCTACAATGCCTGCGCCTGTGACAGGGGTATTTTGGCTTCAAAACTGTACAATGATAAATGGCGGAGCCACACTGTCCACTCTATATACAGTCTATGGTCTTGACTGTAGACCCCATAAAAATGGACACCATTTTGCTTGGTTTGAGGCGAGGTTGCCACAAAAACTGCTCCCCCTGGTGGCTGGCAGTAGTATAGGTTAAAAAAGATCTGTCTCCCCAGCCATTCCATATAGGCTGTGGTCAAAATTTAAATAATAAATACACCTTGTAGAAACATTTTTCACATTCACTTGCTGTGATGATGTGAGGATATAATTGGGCTGTGTTGTTTCCAAGTCCCATTTTTCTCTGAAAACTTTTAGTTTCATTAGTTATTCAATGGTCAAAACAGGGTTTTATGTCACGTTTTACAGTGATTGCACCCACTTCCACTCAGATCCTCTCAGAGTCCCTCAGAGTCTCTGATGCATAGACTCTGGCTGCAATGATGGGGTAATTTTGGCTCCAAAACCATACAATGGTAAATGGCAGAGCCACGCTGCCCATTCAATATACAGTCTATGGTCCTGACTATACATGTAAATCAGTCACCGAAAATATTTTATTCATGTTCAGTGTAAACACCAGTGAGCCGCTGTCTTACAGCCACAATGTTACCTCAAATCAGTCAAATTAGCCACACCCCTAATTATGCAAAAATCTCAACTTCAGG
Organism: Halichoeres trimaculatus; assembly: GCF_033239565.1. NCBI lineage: Eukaryota > Metazoa > Chordata > Actinopteri > Labriformes > Labridae > Halichoeres > Halichoeres trimaculatus. The sequence goes on from NW_027437192.1 coordinate 12,913,238, forward strand.
TATCCCCAGAACATTTGGACAGCAGGAGGAGATCGAAGTTTGCCATTCATATTTATAAACACTCATCGATTTAAACTTAAAAATGTCCTGAGATTTATTTTACAGGATCCATTTTTTTTCTTTCTTTTTTCTTTTCTTTTTTTTTTTAGATCAGCCATGTTGGAGGCACTTTCATAATAGATTAAAATTCAGCTTGCAGGTATACGAGATTATTGTCACACAAATTGGTAAGATGTTGTGTTTTTTGATGCAGCGACAGCAGGGTTTTTTGTCAGACCAAGAAAAATAAACCCTCACAAAAAAACACACACAATACTTTCAGCAACCAAAAACTATTGCAAATTAGGGTGAGCTGACAAGTCGTGACGCCAGTGAAAACACTCTATTTCAGATTTTTAACTTAAACAGAGCCTGTTTTATCTATCTTATTCTTGTGGAGTTTGATGATAAGACCAGTTTCTTTGTGGATCTTGCATTTTCCCCTCAGCTTCTTTCTCAGTTTAAATTTTTCCACATCAAGAGTTAAACAACTGTTAGTCAAGAGCTGTGATTACAGTAATTGTGAATCATCTGTTCACCCTTCTCGTAACTGCTGGTCGATTTTACCGTCATCTTTTCACTCATAATGTTGAAATGTTCAGAGTTTTGTTTACCTTGACGAAGAATCATGTGTGAGGTATTTTTCTTGCCTTTTTTAGATTAACTGTATTGATTGTGAATTAAAAGCACACAAACTTTGAACTCAAACAAAGGACTTCACATTGTGTTTCCTTGCGTTACTAAGCCTAGAGTCATTTCCTTCACATCAGAGGTAGGTGCTTGAGGGCTGAGGATAAATAAAGTGGAGGTGCTTATTTAACTTTTTATAAACTATATCAAATATTACTCAGTGTTTGTACCACGTTATAGTTAGTCTGACTCATTCTTTTTATAGATATTTTTGTCATATTTTTTATTTTTTTTTAGGTGAATATCTGTCTTTTTTAACCTCTACAAAATCATCTCTTTCTTTTTATCTAGCCGTGACACTAGTGTTTTTGTTTAGCAGACGTGACGCATTCTTTCAGTCATGATGAAGACTTCTGTGGTTTTCTTCCTCGTCATCAGCTTTGCCATGTTTGGATTTGGTAAGAAAACAAAAAACCTGGTTACAAGAAGGATTCAGTGAAGCTTTTATCAGTGCTTTTATTTTGCTCCTGAATTGCGAGGCCAAGTGGGGCTAAATCACAAAGACGATGTGTTGCACAAAGGGGAAACAGATCAGCCTGAGGGCATGTTTTGGCAGATCAGTGCAGTTTGCATGTTTGGCTGTTGTGTAACGTGCTTCCAGTTCACACACTGCAGAGTCAAAGGGAAGCGTTCATTAAAGATGTCTGTGATGTTTTGGGACATAAACTTCTCTGCTGTAGCTTTGAGATTATCGAAATGATTCTTGTATTGATAAAAAACATAATAATAGGGACTTTTTTTTCTTACAAGGAATAGGAGTGATGGGTCCTTGCTTTTCTCTTTCTGTCCATAAAATGTCAGGGAGGGGAACTCCTGAACAAAAGAAAAGACTGACTTGAACTGTCAAACTAATCCTTCATATGTGGGAGTTTCTCCTGTCCTCTCAGACTGAAAGAACAGCTTAAAGAGTGGAAATCATAGTTTCATAGTTTATTTCAAACATGGATATAAAGTAACAATGCTGGATGTTATTACTTAACATTTTTAAACTGCTACATGTTTATATGTTGAAGAAATCCTTGAATCTGTCTGTTAACTGATCATAACAGTCCATCCAAAAAAAAAAAAATAGCACAAAATCTTACCATACTTACTGAAATGATGACATCATCACATTAAGATCTGGATCAGGAAGGAAAGGGGTTTGCAGGGTGGGGACCCTTAAATAGACAGCAGCTAAAGCAACATGTTCCAGATAGGGGATGATATATACCTTTGTTTTTTTTAAAAAAAAAAAACACCAGTATAGCCCCATTTCCTTCAAATGGTTCAGTTTGATTCATCTCATTACGGCACACATTTTGTGGCATTTCCTTTGACTAAAACTGGGGCAGATCCCAAATTACCTAACCATACCACCCCTTTTTTTGGTACCCTTCTGTTTTTGTGCCAGACATGCCAAACCAACCCCAGAAGCTGGAGCTCGGTACACTGCAGTCCATTGATTGTGACAGTGGCTGTATTTCTCCTCGCAGCACTGTAACAAAGAGCCACATGCCAATCAAAAAGAAGCTGAATTGCTGGAAGTCTTCCATTGTTGCTCTTTGTTTTACTGCTTTGTTGGATTTATGAGTGGGGTACACTGTGTCGCGCTGCTATGCTGTCATGCTATTACGTAGCTAATGTGGCCACCGACATCCAACTTACACACAACCCACCAAGAAGGGCACAGTTGGCTGTGGAAATCCAAACAGGGCTGCTGATTGGAAACTGGGCTTCTGGAGCCTTAAAAAACCCACAGTACCCGGTCTTTGAATAAGGTGACCTTCTCCTCTCTGCAGGCCTCTCTCTGCAGTGTTACTCCTGCCCTGATGGCTCAACCAGCGACTGTGAAGTCAAAGTGGAATGTAACGTTGCTGAAGACAGCTGCCTGAAACTCACAAGTGGCGGTAAGCATGGATAAAAAGGCCATTTTAAAAAGGATAAAATGGGAATGAAATGTCAAAGTTAAGCATATGTGTGGCCATGAAAATGGTAAATTTTTCCAGTTGGCCACCATGCAATAAAGTTTCACCTTTACCTTTGTCTGACTCTACTCATACAGGTCCTGGGTAGTATCTGAGTAAATCTTCAACACTTGCAGCATATCTAGATTGAAATACCTCTGAATAAGTCATTTTTGTGTGTTTTATCAAACTGCCTGTCCTGTGAATGTCGTTAAAATGTCTAGTATCCGTCTAGTTTTGGAGATTAAGATCATAATGACTATAATATTGATGCTTTGTCTTCCACTGTCTCCAACAGATCAGACCCACACTGCATGTGTAAGATATTCAGACTGTGACTTCATGACTCTGGCCGTCAGATATCCAGTCCCCAACTTCTCCTTCTCCTGCTGTCAGTCAGAACTCTGCAATGGTCCAAAGAAAAGTTTGCTTCAGAAGTTAAAAAATTGGCTAAACAATTAAAAGACATAAAAAAAGTGAAAAGTGATATGACTTGATCCTGTTTTGGAGTCACATGTAAAATCGCGGTTTCAGTGAGCATATCTGTATTTTGTGAAAGAGTGGTTGGGTTGAAGGGCACGTTGATTGTTTTTCATTTGACTGTAAAACACTTTGTCTTACATCTTTTAGTATGAAAATGCTTTATAAATAAAATTTGATTTGATGATTTGATGAAGTGTCTGTGCTGCCCTTGAAAGTCTAAAAACAAGCTGCTGTATTCCCCACTGCTGGTTGCAGTGTGTACGGCGTGTGTGTGTGTGTGTGTGTGTGTGTGTTTGTGTGTGTGTGTGTGTGTGTGTGTGTGTGTGTGTGTGTGTGTGTGTGTGTGTGTGTGTGTGTGTGTTGAGGCAGCAGTAAATTGTACAATGTCTTAATTTGTTGTCTGTAATTAGAAGAAGGACAACATCTGTTACCTGTGTGTGAGTGTGTGTCTGTTAGTTCCCATGATGAACCACGAAATGGGAAAGAGTTAGTGTGTTTTTTCCTGACTGATGACATGTTTCAATAAGATAGTCCAGCTTTATACTGGGATCTATACATATCTACAATATATAAATCAAAACAAGTGGTGCTGTTTTGTATCGCCTGTGTGTGTATAAGTGTGTGTGCTGTATGTATAATGTTCTGTGTGTGCATGTGTCTCCACACTACAACTGTGTCCAGGTGGCGAGATAATTAAAAACATTTCTCACACTTGATTTTACATCGAAATCTCAGAGCAAACATCTGGTGAAGCAAAGGAGGAATAGACCAGGTGTGTGCATGTGTGCATATATATTTACAGTGTGTGTATGTGTGTGTGTGCTGTTTGAAAGATACTTGGGAAGGAAGACCAAGATGAGCTGCACTGGGCAGAATCATAAAATATTTCAGACAAATCGAACAAAAACAACATGTATCAAAATGTACAGTTGCCCTTGGATCCCATTTCGCTGCTAGTAAGTAAAAACATTTCGTCTTGTTTTGCACTTGTTGTTTCCCTATTGCCTTTCTAAGTCCAATGATTTCCTGTAAAACTTTTGTTAAATCACAAGAATATGTGAACATTTTCAATGAAACATTTCTCGCCCAATCCCTCAAAGATCTTCACAGAAAATTCCACGACGCTTATAAAAAAAACAACTAATGATTTAATAAAAGAAAAAGTAGTCGTTATCATAATCATCAATCAATGTTTCTCGTTTTCCACTGAGAAACTGACAAATTCTTCAAAATTTTATCAGAAAAACTTTTTGAAAACAATCGCCTTGAATTTCCGAAATTCATGAAACTTGCCAGAAACTCCAAGTGAAAATTTCAAACTTTCTTATTTTTTAAATGAAGCATCATTTCATAGGGGTGGGGGAAAAAAAAGTGAAAACCAATATGACAAGATTTTTTGTTTGACAATATCTAGATTGAGATTTTTCCTTTTCAAAGAAGGAGGTTTGTGCGTTAGTCCAACCAATCCCCTGTCTCCCCTGCTCTGCACCGTACTGCCCATGGTCCCACCTCGTCCTTCCCCACTACCTCTCTCACGTCAGCTAGCTGCTCAGCTACTGAAGCGTCATGGAGCCAGAGAAGACCGAAACCAGGAAGCTATTACTGTTACCCTCCACAGTGAAGGGAAGAAAACGAAAAAGTTTCAAGGAAAAGGCTGAAGCAAGAATTATGAGCGATACAGGTGCCAACAGAGACTGAATACTGGAGAAATGTACAACCAGTGGAAAAAGCTGCAGAGGGATTTGGGACTGAAGACTGACGCAGAGACAGCTGAGTTTCTGTTGAACAGGTAATGACTTTGTTTATCACAGTGGGAAATGTCAGCTGAATAACTCTGGTTAGTCTGTGCCTATATGGCTAATGACTGAACGCTGCTGGTTGGAACGGGTCGGCTCTGTCAATAGATTTTAGCATAAGTTAGCCACACATCTTTATCATTGTAAACTGAGCTGGTAACGACACGCCAAGAAAGGTACAGCCTCGCCCACAGTCTGCTCTTCTCTAATCAGCTGGCAGTGGCAATGCCAGACCTGCTTCGCCGGCTAATTCATGGTTTTGATTGCGCCGGTCCAATTGAAAAAGCTACCACTGTGTGTTACAAGGAGGATGACTGTCTTGTTTGTTACATTTTCTGCCGGCCGGCTTCTTGCTCTGTCGAAGGGGGCGTGTTGTTAGGAGGCGAAGAAGGGCGATACAAGCTGGGGGGCGGGATCTTGGAACACGGAGGGGAGGGGTGAGTGAGGCTGTGTTTTTCAAATGTGTCTCATCAGCCAAACTGGGTTCCAGATCGTAGACCATAGCTTTAAGAAAATGAATTAATTTAAATTCTTCATTTTAGTCTTAGCTCAAAAACTGGATTGGAGGGTGAAATGTTTCCCTGACATTTTATGTGAAAATATGGTTCCTGATATAGTCTGAGGACATTACTATCATTATTTAACATTTTCTCATGGTCTGGTGTTAAAAAAAGAAAAGTAAAAATCACAAAAATCAAAAATATCAAAGAATCAAAGAATCAAAATTTAAATTGAATTGGCAAGCCAAAATTTGTAATAGAATCAAATCGCGAGTACCGCACATTGTACCAGCCCTATTAATTCATGCAGGACTCCAACCAATCACAGCTCATTCAAACCACACAGCTGTTCATTTTCACTTTCTGTTTCCTGCAACAACCGTGCTGCCGACACACTGCTGGTGGTGTGTGTTCAGCTTTGCCTCCTTCACCTATGCCTCCTCCTATTAAGCCTAAATGTTTTTTTTTAATCCTTTCCTGCGAGCACTTCTCGGAAAGCCAAGGCACTCTAAAAAGCAGAGCCTACAGCCCTGAGCGAGAGTGTTCCAGGAACAATCTATGACCAGAGTGTTTCTGACAGATATTCTTGAAAGTCAACAAAAGTTTCCATTAAATAATCTCATTAAAAAATAAAAATAAAAGAGCAGATTTTTATGACTTTCATGTTTGTGAGAGTATCTGTTTGTTTCATGCTCTGATGTTTGTTTCTGCCTAGTATGAAGGAAATAATTCAGAGGCAATGAGAGGGAACAACAGGAAAAAACACTGATGTCTCAGCCTGCTTGATCAGCTGCAAGACTGACAAGAAGAAAAGCTCGCTCACAGACAAATCAAGCAGAGTGACACTGGAGTGAAAAAACAAAAACAGCTGACATGTTCTAGAGTCTCTACTGAGTTATGTGTGCCTATGATCTGGATTCATAAACAGAATATTAACTGCTTTTTTAAAAGGTAGAAGTCAGTTTTTAATTAACAGCAGATGCTGTTTTTGGGGATGAAATGAGGAGATGCTTCAGCGACTAATTGAAGTTTTTTTTCAGGAGTTTTCTTGTTCAGGCTGTACAACGCCTCGGGAGGTTTCTGTTTCCTTCAACACCTTTGCCCTCCTCCTATTCTCTGAGTGTTTGGAGTTATTTAGGCATTAGACTGGTGTTTCAAATATCAAAGGCTGCAAGTATCATGAGATTAGTCGGGTTTTATGTGTCAATGTGTGCACTGGCTTGAGGAAAAAACGATCTGACAACATTCCCACTCATTTTTTTCTTTTTGATTAACACAACCAATTAAACTTGATTTTAAGGCACTAAGTACTCTGATAAACTGAAGACAGTCTGTGTGTACTTATTTATTTGATATGCTAAATCTTCATGTTTGGAGTTTCAGTCCTGGGAGGTAAACCATGAAACAGATCTGTGCGCTTATTGAGGTAACTTCAGAGTAGAGTCTGGATTTCCAAAGCAGTTCATTTGATCTTAGAGCTTTATTTGTGGATCATGAGGAATAAATACACTTTGTCCACCTGTATAATTTTCAAGATGAAAAATACTGATGACAGTGATTGCTGGAGTTTGCCAGACATTGTTTGAAAGACTGAAACAGGGAAGTTGGATAAAGTTGTTGTGCTGTAAGGAATATAAAGCTATGCATTCATTTCAAAGCATGTTTTTCCTTCTTTCTTTTTTATCTTCTTTCATTTTTCTTAGCCCCATACCAGTTGGTTTGATACCACCAGGCTTAGAGGCACTAATTCCATGCACTCCAGCCCAAGAACCCACAGAGAATCCAGAGCAACCACGGAGAGTGCCAAGCACCAACCTGTACCAATCCTGCCAATGCAGACTCATGAAAGCCCTTCCCCCAGCATAACCAGACATGGCAAAGTCAACCAAGAAAAAAACACCACTTTGTCTTCTTTTTTGGTTTCTTGAAATTTTTGGTCTCTTTTTCGTAATCTTTGTATTTAGAGTGGATCATTGCTTTGTATGGTTCATTTGTTGGTCATGGACACCAAACTTTTTGCTCCTGTGTTTGTCTGGAGATCCTACATGTAACCATGGCCACATTGTTTACATTTGAAATCAGCTGTTTGCAGCTTGTAGCATGTTAATGCTAACTGGTGCAAGGCCTGATGTTTTCCCACAAGGTGAGGAGAAAGAGGTGAGGATGACATTCTGGTACTGAGGTATGAGCTAAGAAGTGACTACATCAAACTGTCCTTCCATCCATTGTTATTAGGAGCATAAGATCTATCTCTAATAAGATGGACAAGCTAGCCATGCTAACCCAGCAACAGAGGGAATATCAGAGGGCAGAGTAGCATCATGCTATTCATAGACGTGGCTAACAGAACTAACACCAGACTCTAACGCCAAATTGGAAGAACAGAGCAGACAGGATACAGGGGGTAAAAACTGAACAGACTGCTGAAGAAGCTCAGTCCTGGACCCTGTGGAGGTGGAGGCTGGCTGAACTGGAGAATGATGAAGAAGCTGTCATCATCTATTTTCTTATGGACCTTTTTGCACTTTCTATACACTTTCTTACATTTGTTTTCTTGATTACTGATGTGAGTCCTCCTGAATTTCCCCTTGGGGATATATAAAGTATTTTCTATTCTATTCTATTCTATTCTATTCTATTCTGTTCTATTCTATTCTAGAGCTGCTGCTGGAATATTACATCCAAAATGATCACACATGCCACAGCATGAAGTCAGTAGGACAGATCACTTTTAGGAAGGATTTATACAGTCAGATCAAAAGAATCTATTTTCGTGCAATAATGTTTCTGTATTTGGCGTTGTGGCTCTGTTCTTGGAGCTCCCTGCTCTTCCTCAGGCCCATGTGGAATGCCAAAGCCTAAGGTGGGAAGAGCACATCTACCCTGACCTGCCTGAACTTACAGCTACGAAGGTGAGGGTGGTGGTACAGATATCAGACCGTGTTATCAAACTGAGGTGGATTACAAACAAAAGAATGGGTTTGCTTATTTCAAATTTTGTGATTGAGAGAATGCCCTGGACATCCAAGTATATGACCATGAATACTAAAAACTGGGTTTTTCATTCACCCTGCACAGCTTCATAAAGACAACAAGCATGCGTCACACTTGTAATAATTCTATCACTATCACCTTTTTCCAACTACTTTCAGTTTTGTGTGACTGGTTTGTAACTCTTATTCTGATCAACACAGCAACTGGTTTTTGTTTCGCTCCCTGTTGCTGTTGCACTGTTGCACAGCAGACCATTTCCATGGAAACCAGACCTGTAGAGGGCTTTGTATAATTTTTCTGTATTTTTTTTTATATAATCTCCTCTAATCCTGGACCAATTAGTTTCAGGACAGGACAGAGATTCTCTTTCTCTTCTTCCCTTGATCATTTTGTTTTTGTCTCCCTTACCCGTCTCTCTCCCTCTTTTGCTGCGTCCATTTAATTCTATTTTTATTTCAATTTTTGATATTTTTCTCATGTGTGTCACACATGCACAAACATGACTACAGCACACCAGATCATCCTGCATTTATTTTGTCCTGTTAATCCAATTTGCAGTAATTTCCTCATGTTTCCCATCCCATGTTCCTCTTTTAAGTCCTTCCTTTCTCCTTTCTTCTTCCATTTCTGTGACTATTTTATATACAGAAAGTATGGCAATTAAACTGCATCCTAACGCTCACAGACGAATTGAGCTGCACACATTTTTTGGAAACGATTTCTATTTGTTCATTCCTCTCTGTGTCTCTTGCTTTTTGCCTCTCTTGGGGGCCTTCTGGCATGTGTGTGTCAGAGATCCCATGGGGTGTGTGTGAGTGTGTGATTTTTGTGTCTCCTGGGTAGCTGCAACAAGCACACACAGGGAGGACAAAACACACAGACAAACACACACACACACACACACACACACACACACACACACACACACACACACACACACACACACACACACACACACACACACACTCTTATTGTCCCAGTTGGGGGTACAGGCTCCGATCTGGGGGAGGGAGAAGAGCGCAGCGGGAGTACAAGGGGAAAAGATTATACCTCTGGGGCTGAAACACACACACACACACACACACACACTGAACACACACAAACACAACAAACCCTGAACTTTAACAGTGAGGTGAATGTATCACATTCTGCTGAAAGTTTCATACGAATGATTTGCATTCCAGACAGACTGACCCAATGTGTTGCAAGAAGGACCAAGCTGATACAATGTCAACTGCAGGATTAACCCGACTGTTTCTTCTGTCTGCTTTTTAAAGAAGGGATATCCAAATAACTAAGACAAACTTTATATTATTATTATTATTATTATTTTAAACTTATTTTTGATCTTTTTATAGCTTTGACTGAAGAGGACGGGACAGTGGATAGAGCAGGAAACAGGGTGAGTGTGTAGGTTGCGTCCATAAAAAATTTGCCTAATCTTCTCTGCTAATGCCAAACAACTTATTCTGCCATTGACTCATGTTTGGCATTTGGTGTTTGGTGTTGATTGGTGGATTGGATGATTGATGTATGAAGAAAAAGACAAACTGGCACACACACACTCAGCTCTGCTACTCATTCCACAAATACCCGTTTCTTACAAATATGGGGAGATAAACAAGCTTTCCAACATTGTAAGATTTACTAACAGAAAGCATCACTACATCAAAGAAATAATCCACCAAACACAAACTGCGTTAATTTTTGTGTTATTTTTTAACAGAACTAATAAAGCATTAAAAATGTTTAAGAATCTTGGTCTAAACAAGAAACATAAGCCTGGTTTTTCGATAAAGGTGGAGTAAAAATCCCTTTACAACTATTACTGGATGACTGGGGCTCAGTCGTAGAGCAGGTCATCTCAAACAAAGGTCAGGGGTTTGATCCCAGGTCCTGCTGTTCTGGCGCCGAAATGTCCTTGGAGAAGACCATCGACTAGTGCTATTTAGTTAGTTGCCTGCTGGCCACATGCAGCCCAAGAGCAACCTTTGAGTAGCCTGGAAGTAGCTGCCAAGTGATTGGGATTCAGATATGATGAGAAAAAACAACTTTTACTGACACGGACAAGTTCTTACAAAAATTTCAGTATTACTACAATCTCGAATGCAACACCTATAGTAACCTAGCAACTAACCCAATGCATTGTTTCATTGAGCAGGTTAGTTTGCAAAGTTAACATTAGCAGTCCTGCACAGGTGCAAATGGCATGTCTCTTTCTACCCTTGAACGAAAAGCAAGGATAATTGTCAGTTTTATTCTGTGTGGACTCAAAAGTATTTATTCATCTATTGTACTACCAAGTCCAAAAACCAAACCAATGTTTTTGCTCTGCAATCAGTACGTTGCAGTGCTGAAATATTATGAAAAAATATGCCGTCTTTTGGACAAACTCTCCTGAGGGATCTCGTGAAGGGGGCGGCTAAAATTCAGAGTTTGACTGCATCTTATAATCAGAGCTGTATTACAATAAAGCAGTTTTGCATAGCCACAGCATCTTAACTTTGCTGCTAAAAATGTGCAGCCCTGCTCATACCTTAATCTTAAAATCCAGCCTGACCAGATTTTTAATTGAACAGCTCTGACATAGACTGTAAAATATATGGACATAGGCTGTTTCCCAAAGCCCAGGTACCTTGCCTTGCCTTGGTCTGATGTGGGCATGGGGTGGGGTGGGGTGGGTGTGGGCAAGCAACCACATCATCAGTCGCTGCCCAAGTGCTGTTCCAATGTTCATGTCCTCTAGAGGCATATGTCCTCCGTTTGGTTAGCATGTGGCTAATTGACCAAGGATACACAGGTGTATCCTTTGTAGCCTTGCCACGGCTATAAATACCCAACATGCAATGCGTGAATCTACGAAAAAGGAAAAGAATGGAAGGAAAAGACGCGCCAGGGAGAGACGCTCCAGTGGAGGCGCGCGGTAAATTCCAATTCAAATGTAAGCAACAAAATACACCTCTGAAAATAACAACTTATACCATGTCCAACACTTGACTCTTTTGTGTGTCACTCACGTAACTATAATTACTGAGAATCTGCACCTGCAGAGTATCAATGATATGACAATTAAAAAGCAAAAAGCATACAAAAGTGGCAAGACATGACAATATTTGTAGCTGCTTGATCTCCTCCCATGTTTGTATAAACTTTCCAAGCACTGTCCACAGTGCAACACATGTTATGTGAGACAATGTATCTCCAATTACATATACATTTGTGACAGGAATCTGATGGTAAAAAATATGCCTTTGTAGGCTGTTCCATTAGCATCTCCTTTTGAGCAGAGGCAGGACACTTGCCTTGGATTGGAAGGAAGTGGCTTCGGAGGCACTGCCTTCAAAGGCAAGGCAAGGCAAGGTACCTGGGCTTTGGGAAACAGCCATCGTCTCTCTGACGTCACCTGTCTGTTACTGAACAGAGTTATGATGCCCTCTGTTGGCCAGTGCCATATTACAATTACCAACTCAAGAGGCGGTCTCTGAGCCCCCTCACTAACAGCTACAGGGTGCCAGACCTGTCAGTCACATAAGCTGTGCCTCTGATTGGACAAACTCGTTATCTTAATGTTTTCTTTTTTTTTTCTCGAATTGGAAAAAGATTCAACCCCTGAGCAGTGTGTGCTGATAGAGAAATGAATTATTCAGACCCAAGCCGTTTTTTTAAACAAGACTGTAAACATGTTTTTGCAATGTTGTAAAAATCACTTTTTTAGTGTGATATGTACACAGTCTTTCTGCAGCCTTCCTCAAGTGGACCTTCAACAAACTGCAATTTTTAATACTTCAGCATAGGCTTCAGTTTTTAAAACTGGATATTGCCCCTTAAGTAAGACAGTACACTGTAAAATAAGTGGACATAGTCTCTGTGATGTCACCCTTCTGGTTTTGGAAATGAGTTCTGAAGCTAATCGTCGACAGGAGCCATATTGGAAATGGGGTGGGCTCTAGTCCTCCACACCAACAGCGACAGGGCACCAGCCTGCCAATCAGCTGAGCTGTGCCTCCTGTTGGTGATCTTAATATCTACTAAACTCTACAAAAGAATTCACCCCCCTGTTGGTTGTGGGCCGTTACAGAAATTAGCCATTCAGACAGAGGACATTTTTGGTATCAGGCTGTAAACATGTTTCTTTCTGCTATGTAAATAGCTTTTTTGGGGGGCTGGTGGGTCTGTTTCTCGTACTTCAGGAGCCAGCAACAAGCAGACACTGTATGAACTGCAGATTTTAGCAATTCTGCTTTGCTTCATATTTTAGACCAGAAGTTGCTGCTTGGATAAAGCACTTAACACCACACTGCCCCCAGTGGCTGAATGTGCAAACAGGACAGTTAAAAATGATAGCAGCCTCTGTCATCAGTGTATGAATGGTCAAAGGCGGTAGGAAGGGCTTTATAATTACAGTCCATCTACCAGTCCTTGTATTAATGAGATATAGGTTTGGGTTACTGACTGATTTGTTGAATTTGAGCTAAATATTACCTGTCACCTTCTTTCCTCCTTTTTATTGTGTCGAGTTTGCACATTTTTATCTCCACCCAGCTGTCTACTTTTGGCATGCATTACTGAACATAAGCTAAGTGTTTGGGTTGATATTTTTGTACCTAAATAACACAAGTGCTAAAAAATCAAACCTTGACTCTCCTTCTTTATGGAGAAACATACACAGCTGAATCTGCAGCTCGGCTCTCGTCCCGGCTCTATTAGCCTCACACTGAGTGTTGCTTTTCGATTACTGCAGGACTCATCGTGGGAGCCTCTTACATATACATCTGTAGGCTGTTGAAATAGTTCCCTGCCAGTTTGAAGCCGATTAGTGTTATTGGCTGGCAGTTTCGTACGTTTGCTTTGAAAATAAAAACTCCTGATTAAACATCATCATCTGTAGATGAAGTGGTACCATTTTATCCGTTTTAAGTTTCATTTAAGTTGATTTAGGTAACATTGTCTTAATTGTAAATTTCTCTTTAAATCCTATCCCCTACACTTTCTCTCTTCCTGTGTCTCACTCAAAGACAGATTTCCTCTTTGTGATGCTGATATGTAATGACCACTCGAGCATGGAGGATCAAAAGAGCAGAGGTCAAAGGTGAAAGGAGGTCACCCGGTTCAGCAGTGTTTAATGTTCGTGAGCGTGAGGCTGGCTTTCCTTCTGAGAGAATATCTCTGCAAAACACACAGAAACATATTCAGGATCTGTGGAGAGCAGCATGTTTGCTCACAAGCCTGACAGGATCATCAGTCACTCCTTTAAAAAAGTCTCTCTCAATCTGTAACATTTCCTGTTCTCAAATGTTTCTATTAAATTAATTACAGACGGATTTCCAAAAAACTTAAACACACAGATCTACAAAATAGCCATGAGACTAGAGATACACCGAGCTCTAATGTTTTTAATTGTGCTTGACAGCGTCCTAGAGAGACACACACTCCTAAACACACTCCCAGGCGACTCCAGTCCCCATATGGAGCCTCTCCTGAGAAAAAGGCTATCAGGGAGGCGTGTATGTGTGTTTTATTGTGACGTGAGACCGTGTGAGAGCATCAGAGAGGCCAGTGCACCAGTCTGGAAATAGGGGACACATTAATCTTATTTGTCATAACCTGTCCCTGGAGACGCTTGGACCCCCCTTGTCCCATACCCACCCACAAACCCTCACACACCCACACTGACCCCCTCCTGTGTGTTATCCGTATCAGCCACGGACAGAGAGACTGAGGCTAATTACATGTGAGAGTTAAGATGGTGGAAACAGGACAAAGAGCAGGCTGTGTGTGTGTGTGTGTGTGTGTGTGTGTGTGTGTGTGTGTGTGTGTGTGTGTGTGTGTGTGTATGTGTGTGTGTGCTCAAAGCCTTTTGTTTGGGTTATAGTATAATTCACTCTGTGTCCTTTGCTGTTACTACATCTCAGTAACATAAATTACTCCTTGCTCTCATTAGTGGTGTTGATATCCCAACTTTGTGTGTTTGTGGGCAGGACAAAGGGACATAAATTAAAGGACTCTCACCTCTCCGTCTGTCTGGTCATTAGACGATGGAACAAAAATGATTTACTTTCAGAAACCTAGTGTTTTGTGGCCACACCAGAAAGGAATAAAATAATTCACTCCCTCATTTGAACACTGGGACGTTTTTGTGTTTACTCGCTTCAATAGGGGGAATAACCAGTTGTCTTTGCAAACAAACAGAAATGCTAACCTTGTAACCGGATTTAGTTCCATTCAAACACCTCTCCAGCCTGTTGTCATCAAACAAGGTTGAGCTTGACTTCATTTTGAGGTGAATCTATTGCACTAATTGGGGCAGTGCTGACTTGCCTGCACAACCGATAGCTGAAATCCAGTAACGGACAAAATTTTCACCACTAACCAGATAACCTGACTATCTTCCAAGAAAGTTCTGTATGTATTAGCTTTGGGCGCTGTCACACCAGAGCTGTTTGGTTCAGACTAAACCAAAAGAGTCTGTGCTGCGAGCCTTTTGGGCTGGTCTGAATACAAACCAGCGAACTCTGGTGCGGAGCAAACAGTTGGTCCAAGACCTCTCCGGAGGGGTGGTGTCGGTTCGCTTCCAAGTGAACTGTGGTGCTGTTCGCTTTATGAGCGAAAGTGACCGTGCTGTGGTTCGAACCAATTCTGAAACCACACACCTTTTTGAATGTAACGTGCTTCCGTATAGCCACAGAAATTATGGGACATTTTGTTTGGTAAGCATCACAGTCTGTGGTTAGCGTTACGTCGTCAAAAATGAGTCGGGGCACAACGTGGGGCACTGAGGAGACAGAATGTCTCTTCTATATTTGGGCAGATGCCAAAATAAAACGTATGCTAGAAAAAACACATAAAAATGCATAAAAAATCATTACAAGCACAACGAGTGCAGCACACCGGAGCTCCATGATTGTTTACTTCTGGTTTTTACCACGTTACCCTGCCCCAGACCGTTTTGTCCAATGATTGAACGATCTTTGCTCACACATGCGTTTGTTGTCAAATCCTGGGACTCTTGCGAAAATTGCAATGTGAAAAGGAACCACACCAAACCAAAAAAGATACATTGTATTTTGGTCCGGACCAAAGAAAGCAAACTATGGACTTTCCTGGTTTGAATAATTGCACCATTAAAGCCAGGCAGGTGCAGAAAGTCATATTTGCAGGGAACTTCCTGGAAAACCCCTATTCAACAAACTCAAATTTCATTTGTGTACTCTCCATGAACAGCGATAAAAATGTGTCTTGTAAATCTTAAATTAGTTTGTCTCCTGACATCGTCAGGCTTTCCAAAGGATTGATTTGATCCCTGTATACCTGTTCTCTTCCCATATTGAGTCTCATGGTAACGCCTGAGCACGGCGTCTGTCGTCCTTTAAAAGAGACAATCTTTTTTCACCATTAGTACAAATGGTCCATTGTCATAGCTAATGTGCATATGTGCCTCGCACTTTAAAAGGCAGTGGATGATGAAAACCTCAAAAGACATACAGGAAAATATCACCACAAGACAGCATTTAAAAACGTAGCTACCTTTCATCAACAGATAACGTTAGTATTTAAACCCGTTCCAGCTAACATTGTATTTAGAGTTGAACAGTAAAAGAGGAAAAGCTAAAAGTCATGCAAGAAAGAACATACTTATTCTCATATTATGTATCTTTTGGGTAAGCTAATAGAAATTTGAGCTAAAAATTCTTATCTATCTATAACACTATCATGTAGCACTGTTAGCAAGAAGGTGGTTGATGACAGTTGTAACTGGAAGCAGAAGAACATCAAAATAGCACACAAGGTTCCCATCTCAACATGCGCTGATACGAGAGCTGAGGCATGAATCTGTCTTAACAATGAACCAAAGATTGATCCACAGAGCCTAAAATATGATGGAGAAACATTTTAAATCACAAGTTTATAAAACAAAAGCTCCTAAAAACACATTACCAATGGTCATTTGTTGATCATATCGTTTCTCTCTTGTGTGTCAGATCAGCCTGGTGAGTTACTGTATGCAGGCTGTCAGTCACAGCTAAAAAATGATTACACACCACATGAGCCAAACATAAAAAAGTCAATAATATGAGACAAATGTGCAATGCTGGAAGAAAGTGACACAGCTGAGGAAATAGTGACAGCTCTGGCTGAGTCAGCACTCAACAACCACAGACTGATTCTGTTTGCAGCATAAAAACATATATATAACCCCAGCTCATACCAGCAGAGGGATGTGGCTCAAAACACTGCAAGATCTGATTAAAGGTAGGTCTAAAGCAACTGTTGGTTGTATGGAGACCAGTAATTTAATTTCATTAGAATACTTTGCACTGAACTCTTGGATTTATATCAAAATTACTCCAAAATAAAGTCAGTCAAGGCCCCGAATGCAAGTGTTTTGTTTCACTGTAATGCTCTGTTAATTCTAAAGCAATTAAATGTCGTAACTAACTCTGCTCAGGTAGACACAGAGTCTGACATGGCATGGAGAATGAGCATTATTGACATTTCTGTGAAAAGTGTCTGTTTCATTGCAATACGAAGTCGTTCTGAATAAATATACTTTAGTACTTGGTACCTTGTCCAGAAAGTTTGGGAACTTCTGTATTGGGGGAAAGCAATAAAATGACAAACATACTGCAGAATATACCGTTTTTTTACAGGAAGGTACCAACATCTCACTGAAACAAAAGGTCCAAAGCAAAAAAACAATCTTGCCATCGCCTCATGAAATATGACTTTGACATTTTTCATTTGCTTTGTTTGTCTCCACCTCTTTATTCCCACTCTCTTTTCCTCTGGTCCCTCTTTGTCTCTTCGTCTCACCCCCTGTCTCCCCTTCTCTGTTCCTCCCCTCACTCTTTCCTCTCCCTTTCCTCCCCCCTCAGGCCACACCACAGCTATCAGATTTCTCTCTGCTTGGTTCTTTTCAATTAGACTTGCCTACTTCCCCCAGCCCTCTGCGTGCGAGTTTTTGTGTGTACATGAATCTGTGTGTGATTTTTCGTCTACAGTGCGTACATGTCTGCGTGCGACACCTTAGGAAAAGGCACCATGGTGAATTCTATTAAGAAACCGCTCATTTTCCAACACTCAAAAACACAGCAAGTGTCCTCCCACTCGTCCTCTCCTCTTCTCTCTGACTCACTCTATTAGTACAGATGAGAGCATTAGTGGTGACAGCTGATTGTATTATAGGTGATATCATCACATGTGCACAAAGGGACACGCACCAGCTTTCCTTTCCTTTTAAGGGCTCAGGGTTACAGAAATCGTTGTAAAGGACCTAATTTGTTTGTCTTTCTGCCCACAGTTTGTGGAGGGGAATCTGATACAGCCATAAAAAGAAGAAAAGTAAGTGATTTTGAAAGGTAGGATTGTGTGATTTTGTGTCTGAACAAAGAATGAAGAGGGAACAGTTTGGAAGTGTCTAATATGTTCAGATATGCGTTGATTCTACATTTTTCATAAAAAAGCATAAAAAACTAGGGTGCATTGAAAAAGTCAACCAAAATTCAAGGTACCCAACAAATTGACAATAACAGGTGCTATCGGGCACCGGGCTGTGAGTAGTGCTTAATATAGCCTGGTACCAAACTATACTTTAAGCACGTCTATAAAGTTAGCTTGTTACCACATTTCAGACACTATACTATAAATGAAGTATAAATAAATAAATATATAAATAAATAAATAAATAAATTACTGTTGTGTTGTATTCTAGAGAGAAGTTTTCTTGAACAGTAAAAGTCGTGTTAAAAAGAAGATCTGCCCTCTATTTATTTGCTTCAAAACAAATGCTCGCCTTTGTAAGAGACATGTCCCCATCACAGCGGGTGGAAGTGCATTGTCCTCACAGCCCCTTTAAAAGAAAATCCAGTCAAATTCACATTTAACAAACTGTATTAGTTGCTTTGAGCCCAGCTAAAGGCCATAGCGCAGTGGTACAAGAAGAAAAGAAAGATTGGCACAATTACTGCTTTAATTTCTGTTCGCAGTGACACCTTTAGCTGTAATCGTGTCTCACTGCCATGATGACATATTGCAACAAGACATGTTTGTTTTGAAGCAGACGAATAGAGATCAGATGTTCTTTTAACACTACTTCTCTTGTTTAAGCTAACTTTTTACCAGATACAACCCAAAAAGGATAATGTACATACCTACAGTTATGTAACCCTGTTGTTTGAAATGTGACAACAAGCAAACTTTGAAACTTTGTACCGTAGTTTAGTAGCTGATAATGTCCATAATGTGAAATGTTGGTGAATCCTTGTTATGTCCCACCAGGCATCTACCAAGCAGAGCTAATGTTGACCCCACTCTTCATTTAAGTGATAGACTCTCAAGTTTGAACAGACCACTACAGAATAACTGCTGCATGTGGGTTGGAATGAACATTGTCACAAACAGCTTGACCCGTGTTTTATTCTTCAGCTTGCGCTCCTCTGTTTAGCTTTCTTCTGCTCTTCTGTCCTTTTTTTGTCTGACAGTTTAGCTCCAGTGTCAATCATTACTACAAATATAAATATGTAAATCCAAGAAATCTTTTTCAGCACAGAAAACATAGATCTCCCTTCTAACTACTAAACTTGGTGTTGTTATGGGGACGTCTGTGTAATGTAAAGCAACCCTGTCCTGTCCGACCCCATCAGGGGGGCTCAGAAATAGCATTTAGAAATCATCTATTTTGATGATAATAATTTCATTTTAAAGTGTGATAGGTTCAGGCAAATATCTAGAAGTTAGACTTTTTCAAGATTACTTTGAAAGTCCTCAAAGTCCCTTTAAATATCTCCTTGTGATGGACTTCTGATTTCACACGGGACAGGAACTAAGATATGTTTCCAGAAAAAAAATCCTAAAGGCTGCTGGGCACATAATTTGTGCCACTCACAAGCAATGTGAATTCTCATCTAGAAGTAATTTAAATAATTAGTTTGAGATTTGTGTGAGTGTGAGTGTCTATGTGCATGTTTCATTTATATCACATATTAGGACTGTTCCACTGGTTTAGCTTGAACTTGGACATGCACACAATGCCTCGAGTGTGAAGGTCACAAAAACTAACATACGAAGCTAAATTATCAGAGAAATCTCCATAACTGTGTCATAAGGATGCAGCAACAATGGCTTCTTGGAGAAAGCTCTTAATGAACTCCAGTGTGAGCAGTTAGCTGTAAGTCTGAGTCTGTTGACGAAAAGCTGCTGCTCACGAACCATCTTTCTTCTGGGCGTATAAAAATGGCTCAGGTAGAGGAAACCCATACATCTGCGTTTCCTGGTGAGCCATCCATCAACAACAGTCAACCCCTGGGCACCATGGGACGGGTAAGGGAGTCAAACTTGGAGGTCAGTGTCTTCATGCACATGTTTCTTTTATGTCAAGTTTACTGACAGGGCAGATTGTTTTATACCAACACAGGCTCATAACAAGGGTCGTTTTTTTGTCTTTTTTTAACAGCAACATAGTGTCACTGTTGATGTGCAGGCTGTAAGACACAAGAGACAATTACATGTGAGATATGGTGTGTGTGTGTGTGTGTGTGTGTGTGTGTGTGTGTGTGTGTGTGTGTGTGTGTGTGTGTGTGTGTGTGTGTGTGTGTGTGTGTGTGTGTGTGTGTGTGTGTGTGTCTATAAGACAGCCTGGGGGTTAATTAGAGAATAGTAAACAGAACACATGTGGCAGCTTAATATCCCCTCTGCCTTACAGCTTATTTCACACCCCACCCGCTCTGTTGCTCTCCCCCTGTTGTTTGTGTGTGTGTGTGTGCTTATCAGTATGGTTGGGGTCATGGGCGTTCCCCCGTCACCTATCCCAGAGGCTCTACCCCCTCCCTCCCTCAACACCCACCCACCCACACAAACAGCCGTGCGGGTGCTGGTGCAGGTGTGTGTGCGCTTCTGAGGTAATTTAAAGCAGATGAGGTGGTGTCTTTCAGCCTGTGGCCCCGTCACTTCATCAATACTGAGGAGACAGAGGGATGGAGGAATGAGGAGATGGATGGGTGGGTGAAGGTGGTGGAGAGGGTGGGGGCATTGTCTCGCAAAAAGAAGGACAACAAAGGAAGACAAAAGACTCTGGAATCTATCTTTCTTCTTATCTAAAAATAAAGTTCAATAACCCACAGTTAAGACCTTCAAGCTTGGAGATGGACTCTTTACTTCAGGGAAACAACATATTTGCACGAATAAAAAACAGCAGAAGAATACATCAGATTAGTGGTTTGTTACGTTAAATCTGTTAATTCACAACAAAAGAAGTTACAAAAGAACCAGTTATCCTCTCTGGATTTTTAGAGGGTATTTTTTTACTCCTAATGAAGCCTTACTAGAAAAGGGGCCAAACTTTCTAAAGAATGATTTTGCCATATCATAGCCTTTTCAGTAGAATGAATGGTTTACTATAGTAGAGTGATATGTGTTGATGAAAAGTGGCTTAACATGGACTTTTTCAATCAAAAGAAATTATACAGGCTGAGTACAAAAACTGAACTTGTAGAAGTTTATTTTCTGGCTTTCATGTCTTTATTGAGAGAATAGGATGCGAGCAGAGAACTGGGAGGCAGATTGGGGAATGACCATAGATGGCATAAAGGGCTGCTTACACAACAATGGTTTTTGGGATGAAACGCAAAAGTATTGTTGTGTTTGAGCCTCTCGTTTACTTGGAAACTGCATTTCAGTCAACATAAATTAAAAACTTTTTAAAAACGGCCCCCAGAGTGGAATATTTTCACTGCCACCGTTTCAGCATGAAGAGTAAACCGGAGTTCTCAGTGGAAACACTGATGTCACACAACCGCACTGTTGTTACGATAGTCGTGGACTAACGTGTCGTGCTTGTGCTTCTCAACCTGCTGAATCTACTAACTGTCTTTAAACAAAATGTGCATGTGTTATGCCACTTCTGCAAATGGCATTCACCAATACACCAGATGACTAGCCCAAACCTATTTCGGTGGAGATCTACCAAAAGCTGCTTCTGGATAAGACAGTTTAAGCGCCAACACCTCCGTTTTCAGTCCCTCAGCGTTTCTGTGTAAATGCAGTTTTTTTTCTCTGTGGTTTGGTTGAAACGTCATGTAAACGGGGCCTCAAATATGGATGTTATCTCCTATTTGATTCTTATTTTGAAGCCTATTGTCAACTTGGCCCATTCTAGAAATGCTAAACTAAACCTTACTATGTGCGAGTTTGGGTGATTCTTTGAAGATGCCTTTCAGTCAGTTAAGAAAAATTCCCTGTCTATCCAGTGTGTGCTGTTAAAGACATGAGCTATTCACACCAAACCATTTAAACAAAAAAAAACAGGCAGTTAACATGTCTGTTTTTGCTATAAATGTTGTTTTGTTTTGAAGCTTAGGCTCAAAGCCCACCTCGTTTCCAAAATGACTCCTGTAGATGATTTGCTTCAAAAGTGCGTATCATAAACAGATGGGTGATGTCATTGATATGTCCATTATCAAACAGTGTATGGCTTGGATGAAGACATCATGGTGAGCAGAAAAGAGTACAAAGCAGCTTTATTATACACATAACAATCCACTGGTTGCTCAGTGCTCACTTGATATTAAAGTGACATCACACAGAAGTGTACTTTTCTGGTTTCCACGCCACATTACTAACACCTAGAGACAAACACAACTCACAGTTTTAATGATATAACTGTTGACATAATACTCCCCCTTTATTCTTTGGAAAGTAGGGAATGACATATTTTTCCCAACTCAAGCTTTAAAAGCTACTCACACAGCAAAAGTTTGGTGTTAAAGATGTCAAAAAAAGTTTCCAAACAACAGAACTGCGAATCCTCTTTGTCGGCACTGAAGGCGATCATATCCACTCATCCATCTCACACTTGGCTCTCCCCTGCGCCTGTTCATTGTCAAACCACTGTCTCTTTATGACGCCTCTCGTTTCCTAATTATAACCGCAAATTTCATAGGAGGTCTGGTTCCAGCATTTAGGCATTTACGCTTGACGACAGGGCGCTATTTCCCCCCGAGCGTCGTAGCTTGAACTTCAGTAGTTCCTCCAGCGTGAACCAGCGACCAAGCAACAAAAGACCAATCTGTTAGACCAATAAATGAGCAGTCAGGTGTGTGTGTGCGTGAATGTGTGTGTGTCTCCGAGCAGTAAATGAACACTCTCTCTATCTCTCATCTATCAAAGGCTTGACACCAGGAGCAGCTGTGAGAGCCTGCACTCACACACACACACACATACAGACACACACACACACCCTCTCTACTACTTTAGCAATTTGGGATAATTAGCCTACTATACAATGTCCGCCTGTGGTCCCCAGGGGTCCTGTGGGCTGCGTGTGTGTGCTTGTGTGCATGTGTGTGTGTGTGTGTGTGTGTGTGTGTGTGTGTTTCAGTGGGTGTCTGGTAAGGATCAGCTGTGTTAAGCGTCCCGTGACATCTAAACTACTAATTCATTGCTACATTAACGGCGTTGATTAACATACGGCTAGAAACACACTGACACATGGACACCAACACACACATCTGGGGAGGCTGTGTGTTTGAGCTGTTTTTGACAAACTTCAACCAGAATTTTGGAGCTTTCTCTCAAAAACACAAAAGCATGGCTTGCACATTAACACATACACACACAAATAAAAAAAATGTGAAAAAGTATATTTGTACTTTTAAACCTTACGTGCCTATGACTGATCCAAAAAGAACTGTATTGATGCTACACTTTTTTGATTAATAGTGGAGCACTGCAGTGCATTGCGTTCGGTTGCGTTGTTTCTGTAATGTTATGCATTGTGCTCCATTATGTCGTCCATTGTGATCAGTACTGTTGTGTTTGGTTACATGGTTTTCCAGTCCGAAGGATTTTGTTGCATTGTGTTTTGTTACATAGTGCTTTGTTACTTAGTGCTTTGTAACTGAGTGCTTTGTTCTGTAGTGATTTGTTACGTAGGGTTCCATTACCTAGTGTTCTGTAGCATTGTGTTGTGTTCTGTTACATTGTGTTGGGTTACAAAGCATTCAGTTGCAAGTGTTCCATGCATAGACTGTGGGCAGCGTGGTTCTGTCATTTATCATTGTATGGTTTTGAAGCCAAAATACCCCCGTCACAGGTGCCACCATTATAGCAGTTTTCTGGGAGAATCTTGACTCTACCTCCTGACATATTTTACAATCCCCGAAAAAAAATACACGAGAACAGCATCTGTCAATCATCGTGAAATGCTACGTAAAACCTTGTTTTTAACCTCGTATAACCTTGTATAATGAAAACAAAACTTTTGAGAAAAAAGAGGACTTGAATACAAGACAGCCAAATGAAATCTTCAAATCACCACAACAATCGGACGTGAGAAACATTTCTATGAGGTGTGTTAACTTTTTAAAGTTTGATCACAGCCCATCTGGAATGGCTGGAAAGCTGTATTTTTTAACCTATACTGCAGCCAGCCACCAGACGGAGCAGTTTTTGTGGAGACCTCACTTGGAGACGAGCAAGTGGACGTCCATTTTTTTACAGTTTATGGTTTCATGCCAAAGTGTTTTGTTTTGTTGTGTAGAGTTCCATTACAAATATACCCAATGTTCTGTTATGCAGTGTACCATAGCATTGTGTTGTGCTGTGGTGTGTTGTTACACCGTACTTCTTTACATTGTGTTTAGTTACTTAGTATTTGGTTCTGTAGTGTTTGGTTTTGTAGTTTTATTTTACATAGTGTTTGATTAGTGTTTGGTTTCGTAGTATTTTGTTCGAAATGTTTGTTCCGTAGTATCCATAGTGTTTCATAGTGTTGTGTTCTGTAGAGTTGTGTTCCATTCTGTTGTGTTCTTTTATGTAGTACTCTGTTATCTAGTGTTCCGTTATACAGTGTTGTGTGTTCCGAACCAGGTGCAACATCGGGCATAGAAAAATGAACCTTAAGTGCTAAAAGTTGCTGTTCATCAAGGATCAGCTTGAGGCTGGCTGAGAAAGACCAGAAGTCACATACACACCCCGCCATAAAAATGGACTTTTACGGCATTAAAAGGCATATTTACAGCCTGGTTAAAAAAAAATGGCTTGGGTCTAAAACGCTAATTTCGCTATCAGCACACACTGTTTGGTGAGTGATTTTTTTTTTCTAACTCAGCGGTTTAGAAGTTTTTAGGATCGTTTGATCTTCCAATCAGAGACAAAGCTCAGGTCAAGTGACTGATGGGTGCCCTATTACTGTTCAAAAGGAAACTCACGGCCGACGTCATAGAAAATATGGCTGCACCCACAGATTGGCTTCGTACCACGGTTTCAGGAACAGACCAAGTAACGTTGCAGAGGCTATGTCCATGTTCTACACAGTCTATGGTTCTGAGTGTTTTGTGTTACTCAGTGTTCTGTTACCTTGTGTTCTGTTACGTAGTGTTCTGTAGTGTTGTGTTGTTGCGTTGTGCTATGATGTGTTGCTTTCTGTTGCATTGCCTTAAGCTGCATTGATTTATGTTACACTGTGTTACATTGCGGGGCTGTGTTGCATGGGGACGTTGCGAGGTTGTTGTATGATTGCGTTGCGTTGTTTTCGTTGGGTACTTGCTTGCATACCGTAAGGATGTGGTGAAAGAGTTAAACTCTGAATTCAAGTCCTTAATGTATAGGTGTCAAGATTGTACATTAAGCACTCTAAACATGCTGTAGCACAATCAACAGTAGAGATGCTTGTTAAGCAGAATGGACCATTTCAGATTACACCTTAGATCACGCACTGTGTAAGCAGTACTGTAATGCTGCGCTGAGACTGAAAGAGCTCCTGTTGTGTATATTCTTATGTGGTTGTGTTGTGTTTATCTGGAGGAAAAGCAACAGATCATGATTGGAGAGCAGGCAGAACAAAAGAAAAGATCTGTGTGCGTTTGCATCTTGAAGCAAGTGACCAGGAAAATACACACTTTAAGTGTGTGTGTGTGTGTGTGTGTGTGTGTGTGTGTGTGTGTGTGTGTGTGTGTGTGTGTGTGTGTGTGTGTGTGTGTGTGTGAGAAGAAAGATAATGATGTAAAACTGTGTGTCTCACTGCTGCGACTGAGCCTCAGTGTCCTACTGTGACAAGAGCCAGGTGCTGCTGAGAGACAGAGAGAGAAAAGAGGGAGAGCGAGCACAAGCAGCAAATCAATAACATCTTGATTGGAGATGATTGCACTCCCCTTTCCCTCTCTTCCTGTGTACAAGTCTAAGTGTGTGCATTTTTGCCATCATGATCTCCTTTCGTCATAACCTCTCCAATCACATCCACCTCACTTTCACAGTGACTCACATAAACATTCACAGACGCTAGCCTCTCACAGCGAGTTTCTATTGTTCGGAGATAAAAACGTGAGAGTCAGTCACTTCTTTTTAAGTTTTTCATATCAGCTGCATTTCACATTGATTTAGAAACTCTTCTTTCTTTCTTTAAAATTGAAACTGACCCTGTTCAATGTGACTACCATTCTTGTTGTTTTTCCACAGACTTGTAATTAGAGTTTATTTTCAGGGGGTTGAAAGGGTGAAAACTCCAATAAAGAATCTCAACATTTGAAGCTGAATCTAGGTTGTTTATTAAATTTATAGCACAAGAAGTCCTCCTCCCTTTGGTCGTTTTCTCTAAAATATGTGTTGGGTATTATGTTACCCCTAAAGATGTTTATTTGTGGATTTATTAAATTCAGGTACAAAATTTCAAATGCATCTGAGAAATCATGGCCAAAGATTTGTCTAAAAGCAACTTCTGAACTTTACGCTTTAGTGTATGGCCTGTGTGTGTATCACTGTTTGGGTTGCAGGGGGGTAGAAAATCTAATTTCCTGTGAATTTGAGAAAATTGTTATGGGAAGTTTACCTCAGGAATATGAACAAATTTGTAAGGTTAAATTATTATTTATCTTTTTTGTTTTACCAACTTCAATGGAATTTTCAAAAATGATATACATGAAAATAGTTGTGTGTTTCTGATCATTAAGCTGTTTGTATAACTCTTTCACTTATTTTTGCAGTGGTATGGGGCTGATTATTCCAGTATTTTCCACATTGATTTATGCTTTGATGTTTTGGAATTGATTTCATGCAAAATTTCCGTTGTTGAGCTGTTAAATTAAAATGATTCATGTGCAGACTCAAGCTGACTCATCTGCAATCATAAAACATGCTATTTGAATATTTAGGGCAGAGAAGGCAATAAGTAGAGTATTACTTCAACAGGCATCTGTCTAATCTGTTGCAAGTTGCAGAGTTTTCTGGAGATGTTTCCACCTGATGCACCTGTCAGTCAGATTTAGCACCAGGGGAAATGTAGTGGGATTCAGTTGAAGGCTTCAAAAACTCTAAAAAGCAAACAGAGCGCTATGTTTGGTAGTCACGTGTACCAATCAGTGTGTGATCTTTCTCTCTGTCACTCTGACCCCTTTGCCCCGTCCACTGCGTTTTGAGAGAAAGAGGAATGCGAAGAAAGGACCATTGTTGCTTTCATTGACCCGGCCATAAAAACAACCATCTGCATTTCCTTCTCATCTTCTTTCACTCCTTGCCATCTCCTTTAACTGCCTCCTTTTTTTTCTTTCGCTACCACAAAACCCTGTCTCCCTGTCTCTGCTTATCTTTTATCTCTCTTTCTCTCTGAGACAAGCTTAGACACCGAGGTGCAGGGAGAAAAAAAATGAGACAGAGATGGAGGTAAAGATGGAGCAGGAGAGGTAAACAGACAGACAGACAGAGCTGCATGTCTGTGATCTCTGTGTGAAGCTGATCCCTACTTAGCCCAATTCTTCACCTTCCTCTATCTTCACACCTCTGTGTCCCTCTCCCCCTGTTTTTTTTTTTATCATGCTCTTTATTCATATAATCACACTTCTGTAGACTAAATAATTATTATTCTGATTTGGGAAATTTCCAGGCTTTATTTGTACATGAATTAAGGTTACGACCTTTCTGATGCTCTTTTTCTTTCAGCTTCTTCAGTCATCTTTCTCATCTTCGCTGCAGGCAGTGATCCCTCAGCTGACATGTGCCTCACCGCCCCACAATTACTGTCACGTTCGGAGAGATTACACAGAGAAAGGTGAAGTGATGCGTAATAATGGTGTGATGGGATTTTGTTAACAATTCCTCAGGTATTCCTCCTCGCCCTGCGGTGGTGACCATTCAACAGTTTGACCCCCAGTTAACCCATGCCAAACTTTTCACTGCTGTGTTTCTTAACCTAATAGCTTATTATAAAGCCCAGTGCAGGGCTGCAAACAAGCCAACTGTGGAGGAGCACAAACACGTACACAACCAGTTGCTTCAGGAAGAGCAACAACAGTCAACAGAGTGTAGCATGGAGGCAAACAGAGTTGTTATATAAAGTTAGAAAAGTGGTCATTTTTTTCTGTTATGCTGACATTTTGGAGAAAGAACAGCTTTGGTAAAGAAGGGACATTTAAAATTTAATCACATGTATTTGCAGGAGGAATATAGATTGAAAATGATGTAAAAAGAGTCTGTAAAAGGTTTTTGGAAATCATCACTGTATAACAGTGGTTTCCCAAACTGGGGATCAGGGAATGCCTCTTAAGACCAAAAACTATTTACAACTTAAAAAAGAATAGAATAGAAATTTATTGTCATTGTAACAAGTACAACAAAATAGAACTCACAGCAGCAATCAAGAAAACAAAAGTAAGAAAGTGTATAGAAAGTGCAAAAAGTTCCATAAGAAAATAGATGATGACAACTTGTCCATCATTGTCCAGTTCAGCCAACCTCCACCTCCACAGGGTCCAGGACTGAGCTTCTTCAGTCATGCTCCATCTCTGTCTCCTAGATCCTGTCTGTTCACAGCAGGTGAAGTTCTTCCAATGTGGTGTTGGTGTCTGATGTTAGCTCTGTTAGCCATGTCTCTGAATAGCATGATGCTACTCTGCCCTCTGGTATTCCCTCTGTTGCTGGGTTAGCATGGCTAGCTCGTTTATCTTATTGGAGATAGATCTTACGTTCCCAATAACGATGGATGGAAGGACAGGTCCATGTCGTCACTTCTTAGCTCACACCTGAGAACCAGCACTTTGTCCTCACCTCCTTCTCCTCACCTTGTGGGAAGACATCAGGCCTTACACCAGTTAGCATTGACATGTTACAGGCTGCTAACAACTGAGTTCACATGTAAATAATGCAGTAATGGTTACATGTAGGATCTCCAGACAAACACAGGAGAGAAAGTAGTAAAAATATCGCTGAAGCCACAAAAAGTTTGGTGTCCACGGCCAACAAACGAGCCAAACAAAATAATGATCCTCTCCAAATACAAAGATTATGAAAAAGAGACGAAAAAAATTACAAGAAACAGACAAAGAGGAGAGAGCTGCTGCAAAAGGCAGCCATAGCCATCGGGGTGGCGCCTAGCTTCCTGTTTTATCAATAAGTGTAAAAATATAAACAAAAATAGGATTTCCATTTTCAAAGAACCCATGCAAACAGAAAATGTTTGATTGGTTTTCCGTATCTCTTTGTTGCCGCAAGACCCCTGGGTGACAAACACTGGGAATATGCCAGATGAGTCCGCTCTGTTGCCTGTTGACTGCAGATGTCAACTCTCACAGCCTGCTTGTCCAGTCCGGCACCTCACAGGACACCAGACAGCCTCTCCTCATTCACGTTGGGCAGTAAAGTCTCAAACCTGATAAATCCTGGCCCGGCTGTTTTCATTAGGTTGGCTTGTTGTTGTAGTCAGGCTAAATACGATGTGTTTTTGACATGGTTTGTTTTATTTTGAAAGTCACTGGGCATTTTTGGTGCTTTCCGTGGACAACTTACTTTCCTGCTCAGTCTGCCCTATGGAGAATTGACGGGTCATGGCTCTGGCATCCGGCAAATACTGTATAGGACTGTTGAGTATTTGCTGTAACCTGCTGGAGCAGAGACCCAGCCAGACCCAGCTGAACTGCAGTGGGGCAGATCCAGTGTTATTTGACACATTGACTTGAGTAGAAACCTGTCTGAACTGGTCTGTGCTTTTTTGATTGTCCCTTTCCCATAGCAGGGGATCACCAGTCTTAGGCACAAATGTTTTGCGTGATGTGAGCTTAAAAGTTTGGCGACTCCTGCTCTATAGGACAGCACAGTTTGGATAAAAGAAAATTTAGTAAAGAAAGGTAAAAATTGAATTTTGACAAATAAAATTATTCAATTACAATTATTCCTACAGAGAAATGTACCTCCATCACTTTTTTAGTGTAAAAAAAATCAATTGCTTGTTTCACACTTTCCCAAACACAGTTCAGGCAAACTTCTGTCTAACATGAGTCCAGTTTTGCCCAAGGTTTCTGCCTGCTAAAATGGAGTTTTTCCCTGCTATTGCAACTTGCTATGCTGCAAAGATTTCTCTACTCATAGTGGGTCAAGATGAGATAAGACCTGTTGTTTTAATGTTAAGTCTCTAACAAGTCTGGACCTGCTACTGTTTTTGGAAAGAAAAAACTGGTGCTGTAAAAGTAAAAAATGATTGATAATAAATCACTTACATCTTTAAAGAATCATGTTTGTTTTCCGGGTGTACGTATGTCCAGTACTGACAGCTTTAATGTATCCATGTCTACTTTCTACTTAATCCGGAAAGACATATTTTGCTTTTGCAGCTGATTTCTCTATTTTCACAAGCTTGTTCTGAAGTTCTGTGTTCTCCCGCGCACAAAAAAAGATACGTGACAAATCAACTAATCATCACATATGAAAGAGGCCGACTCTTTATCCCCACGTATGCACAGGTTTCTGATTTCATGAAACGTCAGCCCACACACCTCCCTGCCCTGTTTGATGCCTCCATCCTCCACCTCTGTGTTTGACCTTGTTGCTGCAGAGCCTGCAGCGGTGGTGGTGGAGGGGATGTGGGGGTAGAAAAGAGAGTGATTGGGGTTGTCGGTCAGATCTCCGTCTGTTAACGAGCTGTCATCAGCAGACTGGAGTTCCCACACATCCAAACAAACGTCCAGTTCATGAGCCCCTGACCTGCTGTTCACTCTGATGTGTTAGGATGTCATAAATGGAGGAATCGGTCAGCCTTCGTGTTTTTTTCTACCGTTAAAATTCTCCATTAGTATTTGATATGTAGTTAGCTTTTACTGTTGCTTCTTGACCTTTCTGTAGCAGTTCACCGTCCCATGCATGTGCGCACACACAGACACACAGCTGTCCTTAGGGTCAAAATATGAACCTTTTGACCCTGCTGGTCAGAGGTCTCAACCAATCAAGAGTCTAAATGTGAACAGAAGGGGCAATAGACTCCCCCGACTGTTCATTACGTTTCCCTCCCTCTCTTTCTGTGTGTGTGTGTGTGTGTGTGTGTGTGTGTGTGTGTGTGTGTGTGTGTGTGTGTGTCAGCAGGTTAAGAGCCTTTCCATTGGCACCACAGAGGCAGTGTGAATAGACTCTAATGACTGATTTTATCCTTCCGCCCCCCTCCTCTCTGTGTGTCTTTCTCTCAACGTCAAAGCTGAAATCAAAGTCACAGTCGTGTGTTGCAGGACATGATTCAAACACTTCAGTCAACTTAATCTGACTCCTAATGCCTCAGGTTACAGTTTCTAAATATAGTCAAAAAAAAATACTAGGAATGTGCTCTTCCTGCTGGCTAATTTTAGAGGATTTATTACAAACCCGTGATTGAAATTTATGGTATTCTTCCTGGTAGACATTTTTTCGTGATTTTCTTTCCAAAACATTCAGTTCTGAGAGATTTTCTCTCTATTTTTTACCAAATGTATGCCAAAGACAGCGTGGGTGTGAATAATACGTTGAGATCTTCTGCTTGATGAAGCATGTTTTCATTAGATTTTGCAGCAGAATGGTGCAAATTGAGGTTGCTGTTGCTGGATGGAGGCGTTTCGCGCAGCAGCGTCTTTCTCAGCTCCTTCCCACTCATCGACTGCACATCAAGAAGGCCGGCGCATCATCAGCTGTTTGTTACTCTAGTTACTGTTGTAGCGAGTTGTCACTCTTGCCTGGTAATGATCTTGGGCTTTTATTTTGGAGGCTGAGGTCTATTAGTTCTCTATTTAAAACCCCCGATGGGGGAGGAGACCTCTGTGTGTGCAGCTATCAGCAGGGAGCACATCGGAGACTCTGCAGGTCTGACGGTCGCTGATAAGAGCTGCATGATTAACTCACAAGCGTGCACACACACTTACACACTCACACACACACACAGGCTGCTGGTGGTAGTCTATTGTTGGGGGAACAACAGACGTCTGGGTGAGCGCTGATAATCAACCATCAAACCAGATTTTACAAAGCATTTTCCAGAAAAGCGTAACAACATGGGTGAGTGTTCACATGCTCCACTTCTGCTTCACACAACTGAAAACTGAGAAAGAATCTAATCACACTGCAAAAAGCTAAAGAAAAAAATGTCAATCACAACATTTTATGAGTTGAACAAATATTCTGTGAGTGGAAATCTTTATATTACTTTGCCGCTGACGGTCAAGCTTACTTACGTCTTTTTGAAAGAGTTGAATTATTCTTCCAAAAATCTGACTGTTGGTGGATGTGTTCTCTCTTGATGTAACCTTGCTTTGTCAAAAGCAAATACATGGTTGGAAACAAAAATAAATAAATAATAATAATAATTAAAAAAATAGATAGTAGGGGCAAATCTATACAATTTGCCCCTATCGCACATTTTAACCACCTAGTTCATAGAAAACATGGCTGAATCTGCTGAAAAGACCATCAGTTGTCCCAGCAGTGACCCTTGTGGTACACCGCTGATGCAGCCCTTTTATCAGACTTACTGGCAATTTTGCTCCCCTTGAAATAATATACCAGTCAGCTCTTTATGAAGAGAATAAGCACTTTCCTCACAAGCTCTTTTTTGACATTCAGACCTTGTTTTTTTTTTTTTTTTTCAAGAACATGCCGTTCACACATGCCAACTCACAGCAGGAAGTTTTCTCCCCGATGAAACCCCATTTGCTCGAGATGAAGGGGTGGTTGTGTAATACATACAAAAGAAAGGGGAGTATCTGTCTTCCATAATGTTGACCATTTCTATGTAAGTTTCGTTCCAAGACTTAGGCCTTGTACACACTTAGCTGCACGTTTTCAGGACAGGACATATATATATATATATATATATATATATATATATATATATATATATATATATATATATATATATATATATATATATATATATAAATGAGCCATATTTTATAGATTTTAAATGTCCAGTTGATACTTTCAGTAAGGACTTTGCTGTAGTTTCAGACAAAGTTGAAGAGGGATTGATATCGGACAAGGTCAACGTGACAGAAGCTTGTTAAAGTTGACTTTTGAGGCCCAAAAATTGGGTTAACTGGTCCACACAGCCTCCTATTAACGGAGCAGACCTGAGCTGACTAAACCCGACTTTAAGTGAGCTTTGCACCACAAAGTTGAAAGACTCTGAGCTAAGAAACTGCAGAGAAGAAAAGCCCTCGAAAGTGCTCAACCCTAAAACCATTAAAGCATGTCTTCCTAAAACTTCTCTGTCATTTACCCCTCATTTATCCTCTGATCCCCTCCTCTGTTGTCTCGATTCCTCCAGAGTCTGTCCATGGCTCTACTAGGATACGCTTTCCTAATTTATCCTCTCCCACCCCCCCTTTTCGATCCTGTCCTGGGCCCCTTGTGTCATGGAAATCCTTTGTTCCCCCTGTGTCCTATAACACATGCACACACACATGAACACAGATGGAGTTGGTCTATTTCAGCAGCACCAACATTTATCCAACAATGAGAGCCTTTTGTTGTCTTTTAAAAAAAGAGTGAGTAGGAACTAAGATGAGAGAAATTCACCCACATATCTCGCTAAACTCATTAAGGTTCATTAAATGTGAAGTTATAAAAGTAGTAGAAACATCTTCATATCTTTTTGGTTTGAAAAGCAGATTTTTTTTCTTCAAGGGCAAAAAATAAATAGATTTAATACCCTGATCAAAATATGTTATGATAAAAAAACAAAGATAAAAGATTTTCTGATTTAATAAGACATCAAAGCCTTTTATCCCTTATCATTAATTCAGTCCTTTTTGAAAAACCTTCAGTGTGGTCCATGTGGTTTCTGCCGATTACACACACAGCTCCTGCCTTTCATCTTTGTCTCAGACGACCAAGATATGATCCTGTTCTCTACTTAAGCAGATATGGACATAACTCAATGGAATAAGTGCACAGCTCTGCAACTCTGTGACGCTGGAATCAGCAGGATCACAGTAAGAGAGGGGGGGTTCACTGGGCAGACAGAGAAAGAGAGGGAGACTTTATGTTTACATTTACGTTTATGAGGGTCAAACTTCTGTGATATCCTCCTCTGATCTGTTTACCGTCTTCGCTGACTGAGAAGTTCTTCAGCAGTAATCTGCTCACTGTACAGCGTCTGATATTGAAATTCTACATAAATAAACTGACACTGATGAGATAGGAAATAATACAGATCCATCATCTGCATCATGTCCTGTGGATGAGTGTGAACGAGTGACATTTCAAACCCAGTTTTAAAATTTGGGTCATGGAAATGCAGAGGTTTGAGTTTTAACTGTTGATATTTCTTTTGTTTATCATAGGTCTGGTGCTTCCTGTTTTGTGAATTGGTAAACAGATTACTCAGGGTTTGCATTGCTGGGCAATGTTTCTGTTAACTGCTGAAGAGATGTCACATGAGATCTACATATTTTACAACATTTAAAGTGCAAAATCTGGGTTTTGTGACACTGGGTTACTTGACTTAAAAATGTCTCTGTTTTGTATTTAAAAGCAGTTTTTAGGTCCATATTAAAAAATACCAATTCTTGTGACAAACGGAAATAAGATACCTGGAATCAACACGAGAGAACGCCAGTGTCTTTTATACTTTTTAACGCTCTACACGTCATCCCTTCCCAAGCTGCAGGGGGCAGTGTACATCGCAAATACATGTCTACCACAGTACTAAACTATAGTAAAAGAAGTTGTTAATGCTATTAACAACATTTTTTTTTTTTTTTTTGCCTGTTCCTCTTCTTCGCAGAGTTTAGCTGCAATTTCATAGCAGGAATTGTTCAACACACAGTAATCATGGTGGTCTCTGTGGGATGACTTATCTAAATGCCAGTTTTTTTATACGTTGGAGACTACGGTTTGTGACCACATCTGCGAAGAAGTTAGAAATTTTCGAAGGTGTGCAATGTGGAAATTTTCAGTGTGAAGGGGGGGCAAGGCTGCTTTAATGACGTCATTTGTCCGCCCAGACCTTGCAGACATGTTGAGCATGATCAAGGCTTCAGTTACCACACATTAGGCAGCAGATAAGTTGATTTCGTTAATTTACTTCATAATTCTAAATGATTCAGACTCTAAAAAATTGTTGCTGCAGCTTGCCACACTCCGGTGGAATTTAAATTCTTGAATACATTTTTTGTTTGTTTGTTTCTTTTAGTTTTTTTGGCTTTTGCATCTTTATTTTCAGAGGATAGAAAAGTGGACACAGCTAGAAATTGGGTGAGGGTTGAGTAATGACACGGGAAAGGGCCTCAGGTCAGAAATAAACCACGGCCGCCTGCTGTGTGGGCACACAGATCAATCACCCTGTGCCCAGAGATTGAATATTACCTTTGATTTGTTAACTGAGCAATATGGTATCTTTTTTTTTTTTTTTAAAGTCAAATGGATAATTCAAAAGCAAAATGGGGTCTTTATTTACTATAGCTAGGCAGGAAGCATGAAGACACTGCTGCAGACCAACTAAAAAAAATAGCAGTGTGTTAACATCTAACTTTTATCAAATCTTGATTAAAAGGTCAATGCTAACAGCTCTAATGTAAATAGATTTTTTTTGCTAGCATCTAGAGTGGGAGAAATGTATTACTTTGTGTGAGCTGTAAAATAGTTTGCAAAAAAATAAACTGAGGCTGATTTCAGTACCTGCTTA
Source organism: Halichoeres trimaculatus (assembly GCF_033239565.1). NCBI lineage: Eukaryota > Metazoa > Chordata > Actinopteri > Labriformes > Labridae > Halichoeres > Halichoeres trimaculatus. The sequence continues at coordinate 12,948,582 of NW_027437192.1, forward strand.
ACATACACACATCATTAAATAAAATCTCTTTCTGACAAAAAAGGTTGTGTTTGAAATCTTTCAGAGAAAATACCAACAACAAACATTGTGTCCAACTCTTCAGGATGTAACCTTTAAATCACAGCATGTTCATACATGATGAGGAAACAGACAAATCCTGTATGCCTGTTGTAAGGCCATCAAAGAAGCTGCCAGTGTGCAGCTTTCAAATCATCAGGTGCAGGACTTAGATCTGATCTTTTTGTTGACAGAGCTTTGTGCTGAAAAAGGGATGTGCTGAATTAGCATGCGAGAAGGCATGTGAGCTGCTGATATGAACTGACCTGATTTGAGCATTTTGTCTGCGATCAGAGAGCTCCCCAGAGGGTTCAGGAAGACATATTTTTCTTTGTAAAAATGGGGTGGTATCTGTGTTAGTGCTGCACAGCAGAGAAATTCAAAAATAGGAACTGCTTCTATTATTTCCTTCTGTTTGTAAACTGATTACAATAAAAAACCTTACAACATGCGGATGCTTGTTTTGAATCTGTCAGCATCAACAGTTTTACTGATCAAACCAAAAATGTGACCTGAAAAAAAAAAAACAGACTGTTTCAAAGTAACTGATAGAAAAGCTCAGGTTGAACAGTTTTGTTCTTTTGTAAGATGAGTAACAATATGGTGAACACATACCACACACAAGTTTAACTGAATATAAAGAATATATTTGTAAAGTAACAATAATTATGATTAATAAAACTCATTGAATAAAGGAAGGTAAAAAAATTGCACACTTAACATTTTAGCTTAATGTATGAGCCCTTCTTACTGCACTTCTCAGTTCAAGTTAAACAGTGTTCTGCATAAAATGCATTTATTGATTTTGTATAATTAAAAAACAACAAAAAAAAACAGTTTCCTATTTTTATTGTCTGGCGGATTCAGACTGTATAAAACATGGACGTAGTCTCTGCCATGTTGGATATGACCATTGACTGTATAAAACATGGACGTTGTCTCCCCGACGTTACCCGTCTGTTTCTGAAATGGAAAATGAAGCACATCGGCTGTCACAGCCATATTGGTAGGGGCTGGTCACCTGACCTGGGCTGTCCCTCTGATTGAGCAAGCTTGCGATCTTAATATCCTCTGAACTGCCGAGTCAGAAAAAAAAAATCACCCCCTGTTCAATGTGTCCCGATAGCAAAATGAACGATTCAGACAGGAGACATTTTTTGAACCAGGCTGTAAATAGGTTAATTTCTGCTTTGAAAACTTTTTTTTTTGGCTTGGTGTGTATGTGCCTTCCAGTAATTACGGAGCCAGCTTCAAGCGGTCACTCGAAAAACAGCAGGTTTTAGCACTTCCACATTGTCTCATATTCTTAGACCGGAGGTTGCTGCTTGGATATGACGCAGGCTTTGATCTTCTTTTCTAACAGCTATAGGGTGCCCGTCAGTCACCTGAGCTGAGCTGTGTCTCTGATTGGGCAATCAAACAATCCTAATATCTTGTAAACCACTGAGTTGGAAAATAATTCACCCCCTGGCAGTGTGTGCTGATAGTGAAATTAGCCTTTCAGACCCGAGCTGTTTTTTGAACCAGGCTGTAAATAGGCTTGTTGATGCTGTAAAAGTCATTGGTGTGTATGTGGTTGCTGGTCTTTCTGCAGCCAGCCTCAGAGTGTGGTTATACTGGCCATTTAAACTGTGCCGTACTCAAGCACCATTCCCTTCCCTCAGCACCATTGCTCCGCTGGAGAGAGCGTGTTTAGGCATGGTACAGTTTGCCAGTGTGACCGAGTCCTTAATCTTGAAGAACTGCAACTTTTGGCACTTCCTCGTAGGCTTAAATTTTTCTAAACTGAATGTTGCCCCTTGGTTACAGTCCATTTTTCTGTGTGGACTCCATGCTTCTTTGGGTAATGTGGTCTCTAAAATAATCTATCCAGCTTTAATTTTTTTCTGGTCAAACAGAAATCATGGTAATGAAGAACAATCGATGGGAGACGTCGGACTAATAGAAATGTACGACTGTTGTATGGCCACTGAAAAATGTTGTAAATACAGGAAATATGAGGCTGATGCAGAACAATTACAGAGCTTACGGTCTGTGTCATTATGATGTGTTGTTACATTTGTGAGGAGAAGTATTGTGGACTTCTACATTGTAGAAAGACTGATGGACCTACAGTGAAGGCTATAGCGTTCAATTGATGCAGAAGTTACAAACATACAAACAAAAAACAAGCAAAAGCCAGGATGAAAATATCAGGAACACAAATGCAGCACACTCCCCCCAAATTTGACAGTTTGTCAGAGTTTTGTACCCATGTGAATACAGCTTACGTAAAGTTACACTTTTGAATGAACTGAAGTGATTGATTAAAAAACAGGGTAGAAACCCCCCAAAAAAGAAAAAGTATTACCACGGGGTCCATCTTCCCAAATCAATTTTGGCTTAAAAACCCCTGTACAAACCATACCCATTGTTTACTGACATTATAAACATATCCAAACCTCAAATATTCCACTGAGGAAGAGAGTAATTAATCTAAAAATCTGGCAAAAAAACCCAAAACAGAACAAAGCCACACATGTGCCCACAGTGTTTCATTAGGGAGCGCCACGACTGCAAACATACTGTTGCTCGCACAAACACAACAACAACAGCTTAACAAGATAGCACAGAAAGGTTTAACAAGCAGGTTACTTCCCTGCCTCTCAGGCTGATAAAAATGTGTGTTTCCATGGCGACGGAGCATTGTTATTTTACAATCCACTCTTAACTGTCACCCCTTCAACTTTTTCTGTCTCCGATTTCTCTCTGTTGCTTCCATCACAGCATCCCCTCATTTTTTATCCCTTGGTGTTTATCCTTTTATCTTGACCTGCATCTCTGTCGTCTCCTTCGCTTTCGTTATTTCTCTCCATCCTCGCCCCCTTTTCTTTTCTTTCACACTCTCTCTACCAGCTTCTCTTTACCTCTTCCGCTACTTCCTTCATTATAAACCTAAGAGGATTTGGTGGTCTGTGTGTGTGTCTGGTGTCTGAGTGTGTGCTGTGTCCCTAGACCCAATTAACCCCCTCAATCTCTTCCTTCTGCTGAGTTGTTGCAAAGAAATTAGAGAAAATTAAAGTAACCAGCTTTAGGTGCTACGTTTTTGTGTAAGCAAATCAAGGTGTAATTGTTTGAGATCACGGGCAGAGCATCACGTGAACTGTTTCCTCCTCACATGGAAATCAACATGTTGACACAGCTGAGCTAAAATAGATCTGTGTGTGGCTTTTGAACAGAAGTGGATTGCTTTTACAAATATCACAGTTTGATATCTTTTTCATCACAGGAACATCACTGCCAATCACAACAGGCTTCGCTTGTTGCCTCTCTAATTTTAGCTGATTTCCAGTTACTCATCTGCTTCCCTTTGAATTTTGGGGGAGTGACACGGACTACACTTGACTAACTCTGCTCAGAGAAAGTCTTTGAAGATGTCTCAATTTACACACCAGTAGGGAGGGTAAATGCATCACTGGTGCTCCTGCTGGTTGTATTCGTTCTGATTAAAAAATAGAAAAACAAGATTTTATAAAAAAGTGGAAAAGGCAGTGGGAGAAGCATTCAGAAAGGTGGAACAGTGTCAGATTTCTTTAAGTACCCTGTACTTAAAAGATCTTACCTGGCGATGGGATTCTGATAAAGCACAACTTTCCTTCACAGAGGAAGCTTCTCCTCATTTTTGGGCAATTCTCACCAGAAACTCACAAACTACAACAGCTACAACAGCTACACCAGCGCCCCAAGGTGATGAAATACAGCGCTGTAAGTACCCATCTATTGCCAGCTAGAGCTTACTGTTTTAATGAGTTTTTGGCATCAGGTGATGCAGTGCGCAGAGTAACAAAGTCCACTTGAAGTACTGATGGGGTCATCAGGAGTGAAGGAGTGAACCCATCCTTTGTCTCCTGGATCACAGACTATCTCACAGATAGGCCACAGTTTGTCAGGTTGGGAAACTGCGTCTCTGGGACGGTCATGAGCAGCACGGGGGCTCCACAAGGAACTGTTCTGGCTCCATTCCTATTCACACTTTATACTGCAGACTTCAAATACAACTCTGAGTCCTGTCACATCCAAAAAATACTCTGATGACACTGCTATTGTGGCGTGTGTCCAAAATGGACAGGAATCTGAATACAGGGATCTGATAAAGGCTTTCTGTGACTGGAGTCATAGAAATTGTCTCCTACTGAACACCTCAAAAACAAAGGAAATGATTGTGGATTTCCGAAGGTCTGGGCTCTGCCATCAGCCAGTTAACATCCATGGGGTGGACATGGAGGTGGTGCCATCCTACAAATATCTTGGTGTACATCTGGACAACAAGTTGGACTGGTCCCTTAATACAGATGCACTCTTTAAGAAGGGGCAGAGCCGTCTCTTTTTCTTAAGGAAGCTCAGATCAATTGACGTCTGTGGAAAGCTACTGCAGATGTTTTATCATTCTGTGGTAGCGAGTGTTTTGTTTTATGGTGCAGTCTGCTGGGGAAATAGTTTAAAGCAGAAGGACAAGAGGCGACTGGAAAAACTGGTGAAGAGAGCTGGCTCCGTGGTTGGATCCAGTTTGGACTCACTGGAGGCTGTGGTGGAAAGGTATACACAGAAGAAAGTGGAGGCCATCATCCATCACTCTGATCATCCACTTCACACCATCATTGTCCAGAGAAAAAGTTGCAGGGGACGACTCACCTATGTGCACTGCAGAACTGAGAGATATAGAAGATTGTTCCTCCCTGCAGCCATCAGAGTGTATAATTCTTTAATCGGAAGATGAGCCCAAACAACATGAATTTCCCTTCAGGGATGAATAAAGTATATTTTATCTTTATCTTTATCAATTGTTTATCTGATGGTCATGGGTGTGGTCCCCTTTTGAAACCAAAGGTAAGCACTGGCAGGTAAGCACAGATCTGAGAGTAGAAATATATTTAATTTGAAATGATTGGAAGTTAACACAGCTAAAGACACCAAACTCAGTTCTTCTGTCTTCAATTATTCTTTTCGGTTTTAGAATCTGGGGAGTCATTAAACCATTGGCACATTTATCTAGTCTCAGAGCACTTTTTCGCTTTTTTTGCTGTGATGGGTTTGTAAAACAACAAAAAGTGCATATAACAAAAATCTTCATAAACAAGACCACAGTTGTTATTGAATGCACTTTTTTTTATGGATGACCGTGGTTATGTACATAAAATGTGTTTGTTTCAAAGTTTATGGCTCTCTTAGAAATTTGATTGCACTATGGTTGATAGTTTGTTTTGGTGTATAGTTGTCTCTGCAAATTTGGCATTATTTCTTTTCTTTTCTTTTTTTCCTTTGACAGGTAACAAATTTGACTATATCTCTCAAAAAGCAAGTTATGTACAGACTCCAAATAATTTTCCTGTGGTTCCAAAGGATGTTGTGCAACTTTTTCATGGTCACAAATTTGAGAGATACAGCTTTGCAATTTCAGTATTTTGAAATATACGTGAAGAAAAAAGTTTATCTTTTTTTTTTTTTTTTTTTTTTTAGGTTTTTCCACACTTTTAAGCAATTTCTTGTGTTAGGTAAGACATAAGACAGTAAGTCTTAAGGGTTAGACTGATGTAAAGCAAATAAAAATGCTTCAAAATATGCACAATGTTAGGTCTTAAAGAGGAAATTACGGATTAAATTGTAAAGGTTGTGAAATGCTTTACTTTGAGATTGTAAAATGTAGGATCAAATGAATAAAATATTTAAACTGGTTTGAGCAACGCTGATTTTTCTTCTATGCCATACAGCTGTCAACTTGAGGTCCCTGTTTAAGAATTTTGCATTGTAATAAACAACATCAGGAGCTTACACTGACACACACACTCACAAAACACACACACAGTTACAGGAGTCAAGGGGCTATTGACGGTATCAGGTGTAAGCCAGCTGCGAACACAGACTGGTTAATAAGCCGTCTGTGTTTGAATTAATGACTCATAAACTTGTCTATCCATCTATCTGTCTGTCTGTCGGTGAACATGTGTCGCCCCCAGACTTGCGTTTATGAAGCTACTTTAAACACACAGAGGGGAATAATTGACAGCAATAATTCAGTACTCGTTTATATGGTTGTTGATAGGATTTGTTGGTATGATGTTGACCAAAATAAAGACTAAGTATGCTGAAAGTGGACATGTTGGTACAAAAATTGGTCCACCCATCCAAAATCTCTTTGGTTATGGTTATTTATCTGTTTAAGATTTGTCAGCTGGGTTTTTTCCTATCATCAAAGCTGAATCCCAAGGACCTGTCTTGGGGCTGTGATAAAGATTGAAGACATGACAAACTGTATATGGTTGGATTTTTGTCAGGATGATCTGAATCTCTTATGTGGTAAATTCATAAAAAAGAAAATATATAAGGCAGCATTTAAGAGAATCATTAAACAGCAAAGCTGCTCTGCTTAGAGCTAAAGAGGGATCATTCTAGATGATTCTGAAGCGTTTAAACATTTTCAAGCAGGGCTGAGGCTTTAGTAAGACTAATCTGTTCCCTGTTAATATTTTTCTTGCACAATGATTGTATTAAGAATTTAAATTGGATTTTATTTTTTATTGTCATAGATTGCAAAACTCCGATATAACTGCTTTTGTTAAAATTACAGTTTCAACATTTTCTTTTTAAACAACTAAACCAGTTAATACCTGATGACAGGAAAGGAGTTTCAAACTTTTAAATGTTCAGGGAATGTCTTTTCAAATGCAATAAAAGATTTAAACATGCCAACATGTTTTAAATGTGCTGCAAACGGTGATGCTTCACCACTTTTTTGGAGGGTGTGGGGTGTCAGCTGGCTCCATCTTTATGGACCTAATTATCTCTCTAAATTTTATATTGCCTCTGCTTCTACCAGCCAGTCTCAGAGACCCATGATTTAACAGATTCATGTAAATGTAAAGACAGAGTCAACCACCTTTTAAATCTGGTCATGTGTCACATACATGTGGCTTTTATTTCACTGTAGGAAAAGGTGCACCGAGAGACATATGGTTCAGTGATATAACTCTATAACTCCATGCTCCCCTCATGGATGTCAGCTGTTTTATATCAAACTACGTTAATGACACACATGTGCCTTGTTAATATAAGCCAAACTATGTCTCATGCTGCTCCTATTCATGTTTTTCATTAGTCTGCATAAGATTTAAGCTGATTCTTACAAATATGAGTATAAGATTTGTCCATTTTTTTTTTAATAAGAAGTTTTTTTTTCTGTCTGTCAGAGGTTAGCAGTTATATCTTCACATCAAGTCCGGGTTTAGGTTGCTAATGGGAGATGATGACTCCTGTTAGATAGTTTCTGCTTTTGATCTTTTATGTCCACAAAAAGGTCAAAGTTCAGGGCTGGCTCAAAGCAACTTCCCCCCTCATCTGATTCAATGCCGTCTCACAGTCTCACACATTTTTGAACTTTCTTTATCTCCTCCTCTCTCTTCAGTGTACGATCATACATACCTGTCAAATTACTTTGGATCCAAACGTCGACTTTTGTCTCTCGTCTCCCCTCGGTCTTTGATCTCTCCTCTCTCTGCCCCGCCTGATAAAAACAAGAATGACATAAAAGAATTCTTTGGGTGCAGTAGTCATCTTTAGGGTGTCAGGTGCTCTGTGTGGCCCTGCCCTAATGAGCCACATGTGACCAGTTAAAAAGGACCCATCTGATCTTCCCATTCGCCTCATTACCACCCAATACATATTAATGTCCAGGGTCACATCTTATACATACAACATACATATTCATAGCACACATGCGGGGTCGTATATGTATCTTAATGACACGGACATGACGGGTTTACTGGTGATGTTATGATCTGTCTTTGTTTTGTTTTATTATAGCCAGCTGTGTGCCCCTCTTTATACCTCTATTACACTGTATTTTGCTCAGTCTTACATTGTACTCTTGCTTAATGCACTGGACATGATAAATCCCTTGCTGCTATTTTTAACAGAGTTGCCTTGTATTGCACAGGGTTACACTAAATTACTTAACTATGAATAAAAAGCTGTTCTTCCCAACCCTTTTGGCTTTAAAGCTTTCTTTTTCAAATACACTTGTGTTGGCATTAGTTTTGAACAGTTCACCAAAAAGTTAGTCTTTCATTTGAGAGGACTGAAGGAGATTGAAGTCATAAAAATATCTGAAACTTCAAAGAAAGCAGGTGTGAAGATCAAAGTAAGGCTGACGCTCACGCCCCCCAAGTCTAAACAAAGCGTTGTACTGAAAAAGTCAAAAGTGGAACAAGGGCTGGTGGAAAAAGATTTAAAGTAATGCTCATGACATGAATTTCCGAAAGAAAGTAATACCTCTTGTTGTGTTTTTTCCAACTTTTCTCCTGACAAGAACTGAAATTAGCTCTGTAAAATCACATCTTTTTGTGGAAAGTGCTGTAAACTCAGGAGGGCTCTGTTGCTTTCATTTTCCTCAGCAACGTCTGCTTTTTTTCTCCCTAACCAAATGACCTTTCTCTCACCTCATAGGTATTTTTGGCTGTTCAGAGACTCTTGTAATGGATTCAGGAGACACAGACAAACACTTTTTTCTCTGTCATAAAGCTGTTAGAGAAGAACAGAATTCAAGACATGTTAGATAGCACACATTGTTGAGTTTTCAGTACTTGATAAGAAACTAGTTGTTGCTTTTAATGTAATTGTCTCAATCATGTATAGCCAATCTATGAAAGGTAGTCAGCACATATCAACACTGAGAAATTAATACCTTCCCAAGTCTTGTTACTTTTTACTCAATGACCTGATTCTGGTTGAGGAAGCTCAGTATTTGGTAGAATGTTGGTCAGCTTTTTTCCCTGCATGTAATGCTCTGTAGAGAGAAAAATAATAATCTGACAAAGGTAAAACCTGGCCTTCACTTTTGCATTGACAGTAATTGGCACGGTCATGATCCCTACACAATTGTGCATTGATGTGTCTGCATCACTCTACAATACTCCACCAAAACACATGTGCGAATTAAGAGAAGAAACTTTGGAGGAAACGTAGTGTGAATCCAGAAATATTGCAAATACAGGAAATAGGATGACAGCCAGTGGACCAATCACAGAGCTTGCTATCAGTGTTGTTTTAACGTGTAGTTACATTTGGGAAGAAGTGCACGTCAGGCTATGCACACAGATTTCTGCATTGGAAAAAGTCCACGCTGACCCACGGTGTGAGCGACTTTTCAAGCCTGGAAAAAAATCTTTAAAGAAATATTAAAGGGATAGTTCAGTTTTTTTGAAGTGGGGTTGTATGAGCTCTATGTGACCACTAAGGACATTAGATACAGTAGAAAGTTGTCTCCTCTCCCTCAGTAAGACACAAACTGTAATCGATGGTGACGAGGAAATAGGCGCTAACAGGGAAAGACCGTAACAAATTCAAATGCTATTTTCTCTGCCTACAAGAACTAAAATCAAAAAGTAATACCACAGTTTAAGAGTACGCTACATAAAATATTTTTTAAGTGCATTAAGTCTTCGGAAATATAAACATTTATCCGGACCTAACAAACTGGTCATGTATCCTTCCGCGCACCGCTAGTGCGCTCCGTCCCCCCTCCTCCTTTCAGCTGTAGGGAATGTAAACAAGCTATGCTTTGGGTGCTGGTTGTAGCCTTGTGTAAGTTTGATCAAGTATCGTAATTCTTTTGTTTGTACTCTATGGATTGTGAGGCAGCGTAGGAAATTCAAAATGAGTGACTATGACAGCGACGATGAAGTTTCATTCACTTTGGAACCAAAAGGATTCCTGTATGAACCGGAGTACACAGAAGAAGAGCTGCTACAGATGGAGACTGAAAGGAATACAGAGGAAACATCCACTGACACTGGACATAAGTTTGTACAAGAAAACACGTAGTGTTGTGTGAATGACCTAACCCTCATAAAGCAGTTTTTAGTACTGGGCAGGGAAAAGGTGCACAAGCCCTGAAGTCCAGGAGCAAACTCACCTGACCATTCCATTACAATCAAAGAGCTCAATAGGACTGGGATGATTTAACCATAACTGCATCATTTCACTATGACCACAGAGGTTAAAATTATACGTACATTTTTCTATTTCCCATTGTCATCCTTCTAGTCTACACTAACTGTGCCATATAATGCAGAGAGTATCTAAAAAACATTTTGCCACCAGGCTAAATGGAACCAACCCAGAAAAAATGTGGCTTGATTTTTTTTTCTAATTTACTTATATCTTTGAAATAACTCACCCAGGAATTTTGTATTAGCACTATCAGTATCAAAGTCCTGTATCCTTACCTGTATTCAGTGTGACTCTGTCACTGTGGGCTGCTGTTGTTGCAGACAAACCCTGTTTGACCTTCTATTTTTCTTCCATAAGTGGTTTGTGTCTGTAATTTTATCTCAGTATTTCTTCCTATTTTTTTCCATCTGTCCGTCACCCCCTCCCTGGTTTTCTCTCCTCCCGACTCTGCTCTGTATTTCTCTGTCACTTTTTGTTTACAAACCCTTTCATCTGGATATTGCTTTATATGATAAACCCTTCCATTTGAATGGAGTTTTATTTAAAACCCTGTCATTTAAATAGCTCTTAAAAAGACAGAGGAATGAAAAGTCAACAAGGGCCCTTCGATTGTGTTCCCTCACAGGCGACGCACACACACACACACACACACTCACACACAGACACACAGACACTCACACACCGCCTGCTTGTCTACATGCATCTGACTCTATTATTATGCTAATGACTCTCCAGTCTCCACATGTCCCCACAGCCTCTACGCACAATGTTACACACACACACACACACACACACACACACACACACACACACACACACACACACACACACACACACACACACACACACACACACACACACACAGATTTTTTCGCTGAGCTCAGCAGTATAGCGGCACTCACAGGCCACAGGGAAAAATAACGAGGAGAGGACAATGTCACCATCATAGAAATAGACCAGATAGAGTCGGTGCTTCCTGGTGTGTTATTGATCGGGAAGGAGACACAATCAGTGCATCTGGCTTGCTTGTAGTGAACAGACTATACATTTGATATCTTGACAAACACTGATTATTTTTGAATTTCAAACAAATGCCAGGTCTATAAGTCATTAAAACCAGATTTAAAAAAACAAAAAAAAACAACAGCATTTCCATTTATAAAAGCATAGGAATGCTGTTTACTTTATGATTCATTTTGCAGAGGAGTTCAATTTAAAACTTAAATTAACAAAGAAATAATAAACTATTTTAAGGTCAAGCCATAGGAAACAACCTACCTACTAAAAACTACATTTTTTTTGAAAAATCCACTTGAGGCTGGCTCCACAAACTTCAGAAACCACAGACACACTGAGCCAAAAAGAATTTACAGCAAAAATAACAATGTTTACTGTGTTTTAAAAAAAATGGCCTGGCCTAAATTCTTTATCAACACACAATGGGGTGCACTGTTTCAATACTAATTAGTTTTGAAGTTACGAAACTTGTGAGTTTTGTCCATATAAGGGCATGGCTAACTTGACTGAAAAAAAAGGAAAAAAGGAAAAAAAAAAGTTCATCATTACTAATATTTCTCCATTGACGATAAGATTCAAAACTCTGTATCAGGGAGAAACTGGTGATGTCATGGAGACTAAGTCTATGTATTGTCTATGGAAAAAGTTACCATTAAGCACCTGCTACTTTGAGTGTTTAACACCAACACAGCTAACTTTTTATTCTGCAAAGTTTGCTTGTTGTCACATGTCACTTGCACCTGTCAATAAACACACTATCTTGTGGCTTGCACTCAGTAAAAAGAAAAGTGGTGTCAAAAACAAGATCTGTTCTCTTTTCATTTGCATTGAAACAAATGCATAGAAGATCCTTAATAAGAGTCATGCCCTTGTGACGGTGAGTGTTAGTGCTCGTGGGAAAAGGAGTCAGTGTCCTGGAAAAACACTAGCTTTTCCATATAGTTCTCACAGCCCCTTTCAGGGCACTTGATGGAAGGAGGGCCACTGCTGCAGATCTTTGGAGAGCCATTCAGCATTATGTGCAGCATGCACAGCATACAACAGGCGTATCACAGCTGCATGTTGATGAAGGCAATAAGACTGGAAAAAGAGTTTATACTTGGGCAGGAAAATCAAAACAAAAGCTTAAAGGGACTAAAAACAGAATGCAAGAACACACAGAGTTGAATCTCATCCCGCACATCATACACAGGAAAACAAGCTTCTTGGATAAGTCTAATGTACGTGTGATAAATCAGTTTTTAAAGCCTCAGACAAGATGTTTGAACACACTGTAAACGATTGCCTCTAATAGTATACAGTCCATTTGAGAGAGATCAAGAAACACTCTTAGTACGTAAGCATGAGCACATGAATAAAGCAGCAATGGAAAGTGTCGACAAAAGAGACAGGCAGATGACTTTAAGAGCATTACTCTGAAATGCACTTAACTACACACACACACACACACACATACGCATACACCCCTGCAGGTTTAAAAAAGAGCCACTCACATGCTCTCTCTGTCTCTCTCAAACATTTTCTCAATGAACTATAAAAATAGGTTAACTCCAAGGACCTCACTGAATAGAACTTACATAAACGCACACGTCACTGAATTACATCACACATCATCATCCTGCCCGTCTGTGTATGAATGGGGGTAGGGCTTTGGATAAGTGTGTGTGCGTGTGTGTTGCTGTCTGCTGGCTGGGGGGGAGAGATCTGTGTTTCTGAGTGTCTCAACAACAAAATAGTGCATTTTGACTCTGCACCACATCTGTCCTCTGCCACACAGTCAAACACAAATATTAAGTGATGCAGGCCCCGTAAAGCTCTAACATCATGCTTCTGTAAGAGACCATTCAGTAAAAACACCTTCACCTCAGTTACAATAACTTAACTCATTGGCTAATGCTGAGTCTGGATTTACGCACAGAAGTCATGATTGGCCCAGGAGGGATGCTGATTTGCATAAAGGGAACTCAATTGGTCGACTGCAGTGTAAAGGCATTGACCTGTGTTCACTGCCACAAGAAGTTGGGTTTCAGCAGTTGATAACATGGTTCTCAGTCACAATACAGCCTTGAATTACTAGGTGGGTGGCATTTCTTCTTCTATGAATAAATGTTATTGTTTACTGATTGTACCCTCTATGAATGCATTATTGTGCAAGATTGCACGTACTGAAGCTATAATTTAGTAATCTGAGGTAGACTCTCCATCTTGGAGCATTTGCTGCTGTCAGACACAGAGATGAGAAATACTCCCATCATTTCATCTCGACAACCCTGGTCACAGTTTAACATATCAGCATAAATTAAGTTTGTAACTACCGATACCAACCTTGTTTCAAAATATTCAAGATAGCGTTGATAGCCCTCCTTGCCAGTAGTTGGCGCTACATGCTGCGGTTTGACACCATGGCAAATGTGCGCCAGATCCTGTTCAGACAACATGAATAAACCAGGAAGAATTAACAGTTTAACTGTTTTATTTTTCACTTTTATTTATTTATTTATTTATTTATTTATTTATTTATTTATTTTAATACTGCAACTCTGACAGTTTTAGTTGTTGTTTTTATCTCTTTTATACTTTTTTCATTTTTTAAAAATTTTTTTTATTAAAAACAAGTCAAACTCAAAGAATTTTTTTTTAACTTAAAGGCAGAGTGACTGTGCTGTTTTTATTTGAAATGATCTGTCACTGTTAATTGAAATTTTATATATAAAAAAAACTAGTGGTATCGGTACTCGGTATTGGTGAGTACTCAAGAGGGAGTACTCATACTGGTATCGGTCTACAAAAAAGTGGTGTTGAACATAAACACAAAAAGCACACTTGTATTACGATAGCTTCTGTCAAAAAATCCCCACAACCCTTTTTTCTTAGACGCCACTTTCAGAGGTTGCATGCATTGACTGGATGCTTAAATTTTGAAATATAGCGAGAAAAAAAATGAAATTAAAGGTAGAAAATATACAGTTATTGTTACTTCGATAGTGTGATTGTAATCCCATATTCCTTTGCTGTAAAAATCAGTGTGAGCGTGCACTGAAAACTGACTAATTAAATCCCTGCCCGGCCATCCTCGCGCACTGCTACTGGTCCCACAAGACAAGATGCTCTTTTTTTTCTTCTTCTGTTGAATAAAATTAAGCTCTTCCATCTCTCCCCCCTCCCTCTCCCTCTCCCTCTGCCTATAAAGCGGCAACAGCTGATCTCGTGCATCAGAAAGCGCCGCAGCTCCGCACTCGCCGAGGAAAGGAGGCGAGAGTGTAAAAAAGAGAGTGAGCGACGGAGAGACGAGCTCTTCATGTCTTCCAATTGCTGGTTTTCAGACGAGTATTCTTTAGCAATATCTCTGAAGAACTGTGCTGACGATTTAGGCTGCACTTAATTTTGAAGTCCTGCTACGGAGACGTTTTCTAGACTACTCTGTTTTCCTTTTTGAACCCCTTTAACCTTCAGTTGCTCCCTGACCGTTTGACGACCGTTACACCTGTTTTTACACTTGTCTTGTTTTCAACGGTCAAATATTCAGACTATTTTGACTCACCTGTTCGGGATTTTTCGAAGCGAAGGAAACTTCTGTTTTGTCTCTTTAGCCGTTGGCGCTGAACGGACTGTGGCAGTGAGCTGTGGCACGCGGATGAAGGGGAAATAACTGAAGGCTCGCGCGGAGCTGTCCGGTGCTGAAATCAAGAGGCTGTCTGGGGCGCGAGGAAAGCTGTTCTCGGAACTGTCCGCGTGCTGAAAGCCAGCGGTTTGGAAGACTAAACAAACGGTCGACTTCCTGCTTGGAAACAGCGGGATAAAACACAACAGGACACAAAAAGGAGACTTTAACTTCATTTACAGCATCTCACCTCCTTTGTTTTCGGAACAGAAACCAAGACAGGAATAGATTTCTACAATTCTTCCTTTTTCAACGTCTCAGAGCTCCGCAGGTCTTCCAGTGGCGACTTTTACTCAACTATTTAAATATCTCAAACCTGAGCAAAAATGAACACTAGAAGCACATGAGAAGTGCTTAAGCCATGTCTGCTCTCCACTTTCGAGGCAGTTTTATTGGAAGGAGCAAACTCACTACTAGTAGCTGAAACCAAGGAGTACATTAAATCAGACAATTAAAAGTTTTACCTTCAAGTTGACTGAAAGAGGGAAAGTGTTTGGCTTTTTTTTTTTTCAAGTGAAGGAGCAACCACTGTCCCATCATGCCTCGCTCGTTCTTAGTGAAGAAAGTGAAACTGGACGATTTTTCGGCCGCAGAGCTGGAGAGCTCGTACGGTCACAGCAGAAGAGAAGAGCTCAGTCTGCGGTTTCATCATCATGACAAAGGTTCGTCACCTCAATGTCACTATCTGCCATACATCATCCAATGTATTTCTTTATCCACTCATCTGATGCGTTACTCGCGGCTGTTTCAGAGGGATAAGGTAAAGGGGAATTATAGGGTCGAACAGCGGTCACAACCCAAAAAACATAAACATTGAAACATCCCTTTCTGTTCAAGATTATGTCCGTGAAACCGTGTTATGTGGAGAAGCAGATTAGGGAGATCTGGGCTGGATTAACGAAAGCCACTGAGAACCCCAGGCTATAAAAAGACACGTTTGGGGCGATATAATGTGAAAAATGTGTGATACATGATGACCTGACTCATCACCCTCCAGGTCAAAGGTCAGGGCTAGATCAGTCTGTTTTGTAAGAATTACATAATCTCAAAAAACCCTGTGCGGATGTAAAACTTTACAATAAAACTGAAGAAACTACTTATTTGATATTTCTAACTGCATTTAACACCTATATGTATAATAATGTGAGTGCATCGAAGCATTAAGACATTTACATCCTAGTATAGTAAGCAAATAATTAAGAGTGGAGGGAAAACGTTAACTTTTTTCTTAGAAGATGAAAAAGAATTAAGAAAACAAAGCTGATGAGCAACAACGAGTTTTGCAGGAAACCACTGCTTGCATTACATCATATGCAGTGGGATTCTCCGTTGTTATTCTCTGCTGTTCTGTTGCCCAGTAAATTATTCAAACCAGGTCGTTTCCAGCATCTCTGAGTCTCCCTTCAAGATTTAAACAATATTACACAGCTACACTGATGCTAAATGGTTCCCACGCAGTGTTTAATCCTGATTTCACAGGCAAAATACAATAGCAGAGTCAGTGAGCAGGTCAAACATTCAGGGGTTTTTCTCTATCTATTGATAGAAATATTGGCTAAAAATCTCTGTATAGTAGCTGAATGTCTAATATCTGCTCTCTATGAGTGTGTTTTAGTAACATTGTGGTGCCTGGAGTAAAAACTGATGAAAAAACACTTTATCAAGAGGTGCATGGCCTTGGGACTTTAACAAAGTGATCTGCTTTTTGAGTTATAATACAATAAAAAAAGAAAAGAAAAAAACAAAAATTACTTTTTTTATGTTTATATTGGAAAAAAAACGTGAAAAACTACACGTTAGCACCCATGAGTAGATCTTTGGCTTCTTCTGCTTTAAAGTGCTTTTGAGGAACTAATCTCTGTTTTGAGTCTGTCTCATGTAGCATTCAAAGCATTTAAGCCCCTTTTAGTCAACTGTTTGGTTTGCCAGGTCAGTCTTACTGCTCTGCTGCATCAACAGACTTTTGAGCAGCAAAAGCCAGAAAACAAGCTCGGAATAATTGAACTGGACATTGAAAAGACAAAATTGAACTCCATTAAAAGAACCAACCATCAAACAAAAACTTAACATCTAGCAACTAAGGTGGTGCAAATTTCCATCCAGTTGATGATGTAGCCAAACATTTAAATATGATGGGTTTTTATTTGGACTGATAGTTATTCATTTCCTGTTCATGCTAAAAGCAAAAAGGTAAATTGTAAGGTCATGTTTCAAGACCTCTGTTTTCATCTTTTTCCGCCTCCTAGTGGTGGAATTTTAATCAAAGCTGCTTTAAAGGACTAGAGGGAAAATTGCAGCTGCCACAGCAGAGCACGAGGTGAGCACCGTGTTAGTGCAGCCTGGTGGTTTTCACATTGTCACAAGGTCAAATGTGCGATGAAGAGATCCCAGGTGTTCTGATGTCAGAGACACATGCAGCAGCAGATGCAGCAGCAGCAGTGCGGCAGGCATGTAAAGACTGAGACTTCTATCCCTTGTTATAAATATAACAAGAGTTTGACTGAAGCAGCTGCAGGTTGTTGCACACACACACTCACCGATATACACACAAAAATGCACATGAACGTACGCACTCTGCTGTGTTTCTGTCAACTCGGCACATTTCCCAGGCAGCTTGCACAGCTGAGTGCACTGCATTACACACACAGACACACAGACTCACACATACACACAGACAGGGGGAGCAGTCAGTGACCTACAAGTGTCTAAAGCACACAAGTGTGCGTCAGTTACTGCTGGTTTGGATCAAAAATTAAATTGTAGCTTGCAGCTTTTCTCTCTCTCTCCTCCTCCTCTTGGCTCTCACTGCCTCTCTCCATCTTTCTTTCTCCCTCTCACATTCTCTGTATTTCAAAGACACACATAAAAGGAGGACGGCTTCGGTTTGGCAGAGTATTTTAATCTTTAATAAGCATTTAGAAGAGCTATCAGCTCTAATGCTGCTAAAGTGCTTTGAAATGAATACAGAGTTGACACAGCCAGACAGAGGCGGAGACAGTTTGAGAGAGACGAAGACAAACAAACAGAGACGGTGCGCACATGTTGAGACACACAGCAGGTACATTTCTTTTTGTAGAGCAAATACTCGAGGGGCGGTCAGGTATTAATTGGCAGGGGTGACAGAAAAGCTTATGAGAAAAAGTAGCAAAGCACAGTGATGGGTGCTTTTTAGAATCTCACATCCTGAAACCAGGGATAGAGTGTCTTTTAATTTGTGAGTTCATACTTGTTTGTCACATGGGGCAAACTCAATCTGATCCCTTGTGCTTTCACAGGCGTATAAACAGAAATAAGTGATGTGGTACACACTGAGTATTAAAAAGAATTAGTTGAATAATATTCATCAAGAGTCAACATCAAACCAGAGTCTGTCATTCCATCTATTAAACATACAGGTCTTAAACATTAAGTTGTCACAACTGTTGGTTATAAATTACTCAGATAAGAATAAGATTTGTTGAATTGAAAAGAATATCTAAATATATGTATATCAAAAAGTCTACAAGTATAAAAGTCCACATGCAGGTAGTGGACCAATTCTTACCTTTAACTACTACAATCAATATTGTTCATTGCCAACTTACATATATTTCTTTAAAACATGAATAAAAGCTGTGATACAATCTTAACTAATTTGGCATGATGTACCTGGGTAGCAGAAAGGTTTCAAAACAAAGTGACTGACTACCAAGTCGAGCTTGACCAACAAAACATCAGCTGCTCTCAACACCAGCCCCTATCAGCTGCCAGCTCACATGTTTACTACCACACATCCATTTGTTCAATAGCAAACCATTTATTCTAATTTAAGTACTTTATACTTCCTACTCTTGCTGCTCCTTCTGCCACCAAAGCACTTTGTAACCCACCACCTCAGTACCTCTCTTTAAGCTGTGTCTGATTTCATCATCGTCATATGTATTGTCACTGATGATAACTCTCTACTGTTGGAGTCTTTGCTGTTGCTCTGCCTGCCTTGACTTTTCATGTATGTACATACATTTGGGGGTGATCTATCTCAGGTTATTGAATTCTGCATAGGCACATGGAAGGGCAGGGAGCTCCCAGGACAGAGCCATAGTCCTATATATGATTTAATGCACGCGACACATTGAGACATCTTTTGGCTATAGTGGTGCTAACTTCATTATATCTTACTTCTCCTTGGTGTTAGTTAATGGTTAAGTTAAAAATAAGGATTTCAAACCTAATACCGAGAAAAGTCAATGTTGAATGCATAATCTCCTACCAAACTAAGCAATATTAAAGGTCCCATATTATGCTCCTTTTCTGCAGTTTGATATGAATCATTGATGTCATCATGAAATGGTAGCAACATGTTTTGGTCCAAAAAGCCAATAAATCAAGCACAGCAGCATTGTTTCCAGGCTCTCATAGCCCCTCTGTTCAGAACGGTCTAATTTAGTGGGCGTGACCTTCATATGTAAATGAGCCACCGCTGATACCGCCCCGCTCTTCCGCGTCACTGAGAGCGGCACCACGAGCTCCAGGTGCATAATGTTTAGAAAACAGTGAAGCTCGTTTACCGTAACATTACAGGCTAATACAACAGGCTAACCGCAGCTAAAGTTGGCATCCTTAAGCTAACACAGAGACAGGGGGGACACTGAGGAAAAGCTCTTACATCTGCTTCACAGCACTCAGCATTTGAAATACTCACATTTCCAGGATCTGAAGTTTGTTGGCGGATGGTTGGTAATGCGCCTGGATTCAGGACCAGTCTATTCGCTAGCCCTCTGTTGTACTGTCCAAAGTTGGAAAAGCAGTCGTCCATGAAGTGACTAGCACACACATGCACAGTTTTACTGAGTGTAGCTTGCTCCTGATTGGTCAAAAAAGGGAATTGCGGATGTCGGCAAATTCCCCAAAATCCAAACAGCTTGTTTTAGGTCAGGATTTTACATTCACAAGTACTACTAAGTACAGGTTTTGTCATTAAATATCACATTTTGTGGGCTGGGAGGAAAGCCAAAGACCCACAAATTTCACTAAAAGACTTAAAGTGATTTTTGCATAATATGGGACCTTTAAAATAAGTGCTTAAGTACTACAACATTTTATATTTGACTGCAATGAAATAATTAAAAATGATATAAAGCTAACTCTAAACTTTGATGGTAAAGATGGAAGCACCCTTGAGCGAGACGTGACCTCTTCAGTAAGGCTGTAAGCTCCAGTCTGTGGTTCTTTCAGCATATGTGATGTGACATTTTGCTACAAAATGCTCAAAAAACCCAGCTGTTCTCAGTCAACTCAATAATGTTTAAAAATGAACACTTGGTCATGTTTCAATACTTTAATCATGCTCTATAAAACAAGACACACACACACATACACACACAGATGTGGGCACACACAAAAAAACAGGACTTTGTTTCTGAGTGCAATGATTGAATATTTATGATTCATGATTTTTTCCCTCTCTCTCCCTCTTTCTGACTTTCTCTCTTTTCCTTCCCTCTAATTTCTCTGTCTTAAATTAATTCAAAATGTTAAAGCAGCATGAGAGCTGTTAACAGCTCTGCCAAACCACCCAACCTCAATCACCATGATGGTCTTACCACAACTTTAACCCTGCTTAAACCAGTTTTCCCAGCCTCATTGCTTCCTTCTTTCTTTGCTTTCTTTCTCTTTCACTGTCCATCCACTCACTCCTCTTCTCTTCTTTTTCCTCCCTCCCTTTATATCCCTCTCCATCTCTTCTTCTCATCATATTATCGACCAACTTCTGAGCTTTCTCAGAACTGCATCATGAAATTATATTACCAGCAATAGTATCTCCTCCGCTGCCTGTGTCTGAATGCTCACAGAGTGCTAATTGAAATGGAGAGCTATTGATCGGTATGGATCCACAGGAGTCACGGCTGTGGGGTATTAGCTCCCAGACTTTTCCTTGTGTCTGCTGGAGCTCGGCCTGTTGAGCGTAAAAGCCAATAATAGAAATAATGAAGCATCTGACTTCGTAACACAGAAACAAATTATTCATCAGTTATTGGTTGCTTTGCAGAAATGCGCAGGTTGTGCTGGAATGTTTGAGCCAGATATACCTGAGGAAGACTGAAAGACGAGAAGAAGTGCGCATCTGAATGCTGTCGGTGTCAGTTTGCCCTTGAGCAAAGCAAAAGTACCCCAGCTGCTGTAATAGAGATGCTGTGTGTTCAGCAGTAGATGTTTTTGACAGCTCAGAGGTGTGACTGTGGATGCTGTAGACCTGTCAGGGAAGGTGCATTTGTTGAAGAGGCAGTGTGCTCGCTGAACCCTCATATGAAAAATAAAGATTTCCTGCTGAGGGGAAAGTGTTTCCTCCTGGCTGGAAAAGACATAAAAGCACTTTACTGCCACTATAAATACCTAAACTCTTCTCCTCCGCTTTAAACCAAATCTGAAAATAGTTTTCTTTTAGACAAACCTCAGACAAGCCTCGCCCGTCTGCCTTTGTCTTGAATAAATACGATGTGAAAAAACAACAACTTCATCTTTAAAGATAATGCAGATGTTGTTAATGTGATCCTGGGCGGTCCAATTGATATTTAGAAACCAGAGACGCCAGGCTGTAATCAGTAACATTATCAGGAGACAACACGTGAAGCAGCTCTCTGAATAATGAATGAACGTCAGTATATGAGTATGATTTACGGCCTGTGTTTTTACAATTATGATATCCTCTTAACTGTTGTGGAAATTGTGGATACTTCAGCGCTCCTGTGGTCCTCAAGATGATAATAGCTCATATAACTCACTCAGTAACGAGCAGCGCACAAGTTAACAGAAACCAATCAGCTCCCTGTAATGATTTCTAAACAAGTTTCTCTAACTATGACTCATCGCTGAAGTTCAGTCCTTATATCATAACTTACTCTGCATGTAAGTGTTTAAATACTTTTGTGAAACTGCCATTATACAAATAAACAGCTGGAAGATTTGCTGTAGATGCACCGTAGAATCTACATAATCACCCCTCAGAAAAAAACTTTAAGTGACATGCAGCGTGATTTAATTATTATAAGCATTATGAAGACTCCAACGCAATGTTTTGGATGAGGGCAGTAATTTGCTTTATTTCCATTTCAGTGCGTTCTTTGGCCTGAAAAATGCACCAAAAATCTGAGAGAAAACGGTCCACATTTTTCAAGGTTTTCTAAATGGGCCACTGAATCATCTCCAATAAAAAATGCGAGTTTTTTGTGGGGGATGTAATTTTATAAAAATAAAATTTCGTTCAAGTATTACACATGTGACTAAGTCCTCTTAGAATGCACCACATGGCCGTGAGTATATGGGGTCAGATGTGGGCTGCAATAATTTTGGGGACTTAAAAGTGGGCCCCGAGTTAGAAAAGGTTAGGAACCACTGGTCAAATATAATTCAGCTAATAACTACAACCTGTTGCCCAAAAACTGATTTTAAGTCCATGCAGTGAGATCCACTACAGAGCCATGTCTGGTTTTAACGAAGTGCTGACTATGGGCCTTACTATCATAGCCATCCAGTTTTTCTTTCTTTCTTTCGTTCTTTTTTTGCCTTTGACCTTTTTTGTGCCGATTTTACATTCTCTGATTCTTTGCACAATATCACAAAATCCAAACGTCCAAACATCTCTGCAATTAACTCCAAGGAGGATAACTCTTAATCTGCCGAACCATTTTCTTACAAGGATGCTTTTTTATACCCTGTCATGTTGCTATTTTGTTGCAGACTAACCTCATAAGTGGGAAGATTTTATTATTTATTAATTAATTTATTTGTCTTGTACAACTTTTTCAGTGTTCTATTTTTCTTTCCCCAACTTTTTAAAAATATTTTACTGGTATCAAATTCAAAATACTATCAAAACTCTTTATCAGTTTCAATATTTGGCATATTTTACACAATCTCCTGCACAATCTGTAATTATAAAGTGTTAAAATGATTTTCAAGCTATGAAAATCTGTTCTTATCAAAGGCTGAATCTGTTCATTTTTATACCTCAGTCAAAGAAAAGCATTAGTCCTGTTCAGGCATGCATTTACCCCCTGTGGCTCCACTCCCATCTGCACTCTGTAAAGTAGAACTGATAATCTTCTCATTTCCAATCAATCCTCCTGTCGTTGACCAAATGAGTGACCTCATCATCTCCCTCTCTCCTCAGGCTATGTCAGCGATTATCTGAGTCCATCTCCTTACGACGATGTGGTGGGAAGTGACTCTTCTGTCATCTCTAAAGTTCCCTCCCCTGACCACCCGTCAATCATCTATGGGCGCATCGATGACACCTACTCTGGTATCCACGGGGACATCCACGGTGACTCTGACCAACCAGACAGCCCACGGTCTGAGGTGTCATCATCAGCTGGTGGATACATCAATGGGGACGCAGCCGTGAGCGAGGGATACACTGTGGACGCATTTTTCATCATGGACGGACGATCAAGAAGAAAAGCCGCTGCAACCCCCCGAGGAGCTGCTCAAAGGCACTCCTGCAGCGAGTGTGGAAAAACCTACGCCACGTCCTCCAACCTGAGCCGGCACAAGCAGACACACAGGAGCATCGACAGCAAGATGGCCAAGAAGTGCCCAACATGTGGGAAAGTCTATGTCTCCATGCCGGCGATGGCCATGCACCTGCTCACCCATGACCTCAAGCACAAGTGCGACGTGTGTGGTAAAGCGTTCAGCCGGCCGTGGCTGCTGCAGGGCCACATGCGCTCACACACGGGGGAGAAGCCGTTCGGGTGTGCACACTGTGGAAAAGCGTTTGCTGACCGGTCAAACCTGCGGGCTCACATGCAGACGCACTCGGCCTTCAAGCACTACAAGTGTAAACGCTGCGACAAGACGTTTGCACTCAAGAGTTACCTGAACAAGCACTACGAGTCAGCATGTTTTAAAGGGGCGTTCTCCCCGATTAGCTCGCTAGGGGAATGATGAAGCTAGATAAGTGGACTGAACTTTTTTAGGTTATCAAAGTCAGATTTTTCTGGCCTCTCCCTTCTGTTCCTACGTTCCCTTCAAAAAGGCCAGAATGCCAAGCACTAGAGAAAGGAGGAGTGCTTTCTCTGCAAGCATCATGGAGCATACGACAAAAATAGCTTGAGAAGTAGTTTAAGGACATGTCTGTTTCTATCAAGACCCTCCTTTCCCTCCTTTGTCTCTCCTTCCCTTGTCTGGAAGTAGAGAACAAAGTTCTTGATGCTTGATTTAGATAACCACCTGCGTCAATGAGATAGGTCCCATTTTAAGGCTCTTTGAGCATCTCTGAAGATAAATAAAGCACAGCACATCTAGCTCATCACTTTTGATCATACCTAGATCTATTTACGTCCGTATCTATCCTTGTTATATGACAAAAACACTCTGAAGCACAACTGCTCTCCCATCTTTGTCTTCCTGAGACAGGAATATCACAGGACTTTGAAGCATGAATCACGTCTTTAGTTTTCTTGCAAAGAGATTCAATGAACTTTCGTATGGCTTTTTTAAAAAAACAAACAATCTAAGGGTACCTCTAGTGTCCTGCTTTTGAAACTAACCTTGGACTGAACTAAGAGAAGATAAAGCAACAAGACAAAGAAATGGCTCAGCATTTGTTCCCTGCAAGTAAACAAAATACTAGTCAAAGGTTTTACTTCATACCACTGAGATGATTTGTCTCTTGTTTTCTGAGTCAACTATGGATTCTGTTAGATTCACATTGAAACCATCATCGTACATCTTTGTAAACAGGAAAAGTTCTTTTTTTTCTGTGATATTTCTTTATACCACTGTCTTAAACATAAAGTTACTGTTGTTTGTTTTTCTGACATTTACTTGACAGCAAACAGTGGAAAAAGAGAGTGGATTAGTAGTTAAATTTCCCACTGAGCCACCAGGGTATTCCTTAACAAAGTGTTATCCTACAACGACGTTATTTATTATCAATTTTTTTCATGTCTGTGTTTAAAGAGGATTCAGACATTCAAAATGTCCTGATTTCCTCCAAAAGGTCAAACCTTTTACCTCTTCTTTTATGTTGTTTTTGTTGCCAATTGGTCTTACCTTTTCAGGTTTATATCTTTTTTACGTGTCTATTTATTGCCTACTTTATTTATGTATTTATTTATTTATTTATTCTTCAATTTTTGTAGACTTATTATTTTTGCACCTTACTTTGTTACATTTTGCCTTTGTTACAAATATGCCAAAGCATTTGACACTTTCTAATTACCGAAAACCTTTTTACTTTTGTCCGCCACTTTAATCATGAAACTGCATGCAAAAAATAAAAATAACAATAGCCTAATAATGGAATCTATGCCAATTTATGAACTTTGGGATCTTTTGCCAAACCTCTTAGATAAACAGGCATAATAAGCAAATTTCTGTCTTGGGCAATATTTCATTAATATCCAATAGAGCAATAATGCATGATATTTTTGAAGAGACGTGAGTCATAACCGCTTGTAACATCTTGATTTTTTTCAAGTAATATTCTATGTAGTTATGAGAAATGAAATTTCAGGGAGTTAGCCAACCAAGTTAGTGTTTAATATGGAGGGTTGGGTTGAGAGCTCAGATGTGGAGGGATTGTGCAACTGTTGTGATGCTTTGAGGCTGATGACTTGAAAATTAGCAAACAACTAAGTCATCGAGTCATTTTTGCAATTTCCCAACTTCTGATGATTTAGAATTTAATATAACCCAAAACATTTGCCTCGCAGTGGTAATTCTGTGTCAGGCTCATTAGCTTGTTGACAATGTTTAAGCATTCGGAGATGTCGCGGCATCCAAGGGTTCACACAGAGGGCACAACTCTCCTAAGTAAGGGGCTCTGGGTTGGGATGGGGTGGGTCTTTTTGTACATGGTTTATGCACTGCCTGCCTCGTATTATTACTCTAAAAATATTGTAGAAAGTAGAAGGTACTACTGTAGGCCTCTGGTGCTGAAACATGGCCGAAAGTACAAAAACCACATAGAAGAATTACAGGTCAAATACAACTCTTCACAGATACGGTGCCAATAAATCCCACTGAAAGTTTTTTGTTTTCTCCATGGCTTTCCATCAGACGTTAATTACCAAACTCCATGTGAGGAGTCTGGAGGAAACACACTCCCTGCACAGTTTCTGGTTGTTTTTCTTCCAATCATCTCTGGCTGTTTTGAGGTTTTTATTGTGATCCCCACTGCAATTAAAAAATGGTCGAGGAGGAAGAGAAGACATCTGGTCAATATTTCAGCACCAGAGTGCACCGACAAACACTTAGATTCTACTATGAACTACTGTAGCCTACTATAGCCACAAGCTAGTTTACCTATTCTTATATTAAAAGCACTTCCTCTTACAAGTTATATCTTATGACTTTTTGTGTTCAAAGATAGTAGCACAATGAAAGAGTTTAGTTTCAGGTAGAAAATGCCTTGTATGTAGAGATAAAAACCTCTTTCTCTTTTTTCTACTTTGATGACTCAAAGGTAAAAACAACAGAGATGCTGAAATAACACAAGACATGTTTGACATGTATACATAAACACCTTTACTACATGTTGTGTTATTTTTTAACATGTTTGTGTGAGAGCATCTTCAACACACCTTTTCTAAGTGCAAATAAAAACTCGACTATTTTGTGGCAAGAGGCCTTGTACATAAGCACTGATGTGACTTTGGAGTACGATTATTTCTATAGACCTGTATAGAGTGATAGTAATGATGATGAAGAAGATGATGATGAAGGTGGTAACTTTTCTGGAGCTTCCTGCTTTGTTTTGAGTTCTTCCTCTGAGGTTTTTTTTGGAGCCTCCTGTGGTGGTTCCAAATGATGTAAAGCACAAAGACAACACTGGGCATTTTGTTTCACTTCCTAAATAAAAACTAGTTTAAAAAATGCTGCACCATGGTTCCATTTTTTCTATACATGAGCTGGTATTTAGAATAGAATAGAATAGAATAGAATAGAATAGAATAGAATAGAATAGTACTTTATTATCATTGTAACAAGTTCAACAAAATTGAAGTCACAGCAGCAATTACGAAAAACACAAGTAAGAAAGTGTATAGAAAGTGCAAAAAGGTCCATAAGAAAATAGATGATGACAGCTTGTCCATCATTCTCCAGTTCAGCCAGCCTCCACCTCCATCTGTTCAGTCTCTGTCTCCTAGATCCTGTCTGCTCACAGCAGGTGAAGCTCTTCCAATGTGGTGTTGGTGTCTGATGTTAGCTCTGTTAGCCATGTCTGTGAATAGCATGATGCTACTCTGCCCTCTGCTATTCCCTCTGTTGCTGGGTTAGCATGGCTAGCTCATCCATCTTATTGGGGATAGATCTTACGTTCCCAATAACGATGGATGGAAGGACAGGTTGATGACGTCACTTCTTATCTCACACCTGAGAACCAGCATGTTGTCCTCACCTCCTTCTCGTCACCTTGTGGGAAGACATCAGGCCTTACACCAGTTATCATTGACATGCTACAAGCTGCTAACAGCTGAGTTCACATATAAACAATGCAGCCATGGTGACATGTAGGATCTCCAGACAAACACAGGAGAAAAAGTAGAAAAATATCACTGAAGCCACAAAAAGTTTAGTGTCCATGACCAACGAATGAACCATACAAAGCAGTTATCCACTCCAAATACAAAGATTACGAAAAAGAGACAAAAAAATTACAAGAAGAGCTGCTGCAAAAGGCAGCCATAGCCAACAGGGTGGGGCCTAGCAACCTCTTTTTAAACTAGCTTACTGTTAACCACAACCTAGCTGGAAGTCTTGCCCAACAGAAACAGTAATACATGTGTGTCCCAATGCATGGGCTGTTTAGTCCTCGGAGAGCCTATGAAGGTGATGAAGAACAAAGACAGTGGAATTGCCAAGAATCGGACCTATGGTTTGGTCTACAGAGCTTTGTTTACGTCATTATCTGTTACTGCCCATACACCATGACACACAAGCCCCATTTCCACCAATTGGTTCACTTTGGTTCATCTTGGTATGGCAAGCATTTTATGCCATTTCCACTGACTGATCCTGGGACAGATTCCCAAATAATTTATGTTTATTGGGTTTTATGTCTTGATGGCATGCTTGTGGTTTAGATAACTAATTAGTTTCTTGGCTTTATTGATACATAAAATTGAGTGTCGTCCATATACCATTGTAAGTTTATGGAGTGTGCCCTCGAGATACTTGCAGCATGTTAGCATAGCTACATTAAAATCATAAGATCCAAACCAAAACAGCAGCTGAGGGTGATAGGGTTGTAATTTTTGAAGGTGTTTAATCATAACTGAATGATACACATTTTTTTTTTCATGATCCTGCGATAAGAAGTCATGGATTTATTTTACACAATAGATATTTTTTCTCATGAGCATGGCCAACATGTGTGGAGAGTTTCTTGATTCTTCCAGCTTATCAAAGTGAGACATTTCAAATGCTGTAGAGTTACAAGAAACACTTGGCCTCCTCCAAGGGAATCCTCTAAGGCTTGGAGGAATCAATTCAGACTGGACCAACGAGGTGGCCAAAACAACAAAACAAACAACAAACCACCATTAACCCACCACCATTATGACAAAGCTTCTACAGAGACACAGAGGACATATTGTAACTATTAAATGTGATCACACCTCAAGCCAAGTCCACAGCATTTAATACAAGTGCAGTGACCCTTTTAATAATACTCTGTTTATATGCATTAAGCTCTTCTTCAAAGGCCACACAGTCCTCCCAAAGATCTCTGCAGTGTTAACACATTTGATATAGTATTAATTAGTCATCAGCGTATCGATTGATCTTCATGTGAAGAATCACATGGTGCACAGTCATGAAAAAATAATCTGTTGTTAAATTAATAAATGTTGTTTTTGGCCCCTGTGCTTTCATTACTTAATAAGTGGTTAATTAGTGTTTGTGAAACATTCATTAGGGTGATTCGCCTCCAGTATAAAATAAAGCGAGTGATTATTATTTACATTGTTTCCTCTCTCTTTGTGTTCCCTATGGCGAATGTGTAGAGGTCAAAGCTTCAACAGTGTGTGTGTGTGTGCTTCGGTGTCTGAATTTAATTGCCTATATGGGGTCTCACACATGAACAAGAAAGCTAATGTCAGGGCAATGTCTTTAACCTTGGTAACACTGCAATGCATTTTGTGTATAAGCAGAAATGTAGAGTATATACTACATGTGTGTGAATGTGTATATCACCTTCTATGGGGTATCATGTGGTTAAATGTTCAGATTAGGTGTGTTAACACATAATATAATCAATTTAGATTCAGTGTAATAAATACAACCTGGTTAATCTTTAACAGTGTGCTATTTAATTAGCGTTATAAAGATAATGAGATGTTGCCTCAGTTGGTGGAAGTAATAGCTTTACATTTTCAATTGCCCAATCAGAAATCTGTTGTAATTTATGCAGTATACAATGCAACAACAATACAAAACAAAAACATGTAAGTTAATCAAAAAAAGTGACAAGCCCCAGAAAAAAAACATGTGTTTCTGGGAAGCACAGACACATGCAGTAAAAGTGTGTTTGTGCAAAATAAGTCCTCTTCTGTAGCATTTTAATCTGGAATCTCTCATTTTAACAAGGACCCTTTATATAAATGACAATATTTAATTTGGACCGTACTTTGGTACGTTAATTTAAAAATGATTCAAACACATAGCATGAAAAATGTACAATTAAAGGCATGGATCATAAAACAACATACACAGCTGCTGCCACATGCATACACTTGATTAAAACAACTCACTATTCAATTAAGTGTATGCACATTGGAGTGTGAGTGCAGTTTTAATGAATCAAATTGTGTAAAGAAAATAAAGAAGAAAAAGAAAAGGAGAACAGAAAGACATTGAAGACTGCAGCCACTGGTAAGCATAATTTGTCTTGATTCATGATATTTTTTCTGCTGAAAAAACCTTGTTTCCCCAAATGAAACTTGGCAAAGAGTCAGCTTTCTTTAATTGAAGCATGAGGAATCAGGCACTGTTTATATGTATGAATCATCTGGTGCCTTTATTGCATTATTAACCCATATTATGGTGTTTTTATTTTACTCTGTGAGGCTCTGTGCTGGAATGTAATTTAAGCATGCTCACAGTGACATTGCAGATACATTTCTTTCAATGTGAACTTTTAACATTAAGATTAATTTGGGGCTTTACACCTTTTAAAGGAGCTGGGACAGTGGACTAAGTCTAGGAAGAGCGAGGAATGTTATCTGATAAAGAGTCATGACTCTTTTCCTGATTCTTAAATCCACCTGATTGTACCAACCGGCCCTCCTGAGCTGGCTTCATGAGATGATACCACATTAACTTGAGCTTGTGTGACTAACCTGCACATGTTCTCATTGGACTACTCCAGATGGTCTTCACACAGTAACTTGGACCACTACTGGCCATTTGCAGCATACATCCCATTGGCTGTAATTGGCTACCATCTGCCAGTACTTTACCTCTAATGACAAATGACCTTCTATTAAAAGGTGATTGATTTTCTCCTATTCCTACTAAAGAAATTGATTTTCTTATATTGCCTTTGGTCCGCTAATGATACTAATTCTAACACTCACTGGACCTGAAAGAAAGGCTTCCTAGCTATAATAGCTACTGTCACTGAGTGTGTGGGTGGGAGGTTGTGTTTTGCACAAACATCTATGGAATCCATAATAGCAATATTTAACTTCTGTGTGATTCTCCACATTACATTAGTCTGAACCAGTATGGATCCACTGCAACAAATGGAGCATCACAGGTGGGTTAAACCAGAAAGAAAACACATGAAGGACAAGAGAAGTTACTTTGTTCCTTGTTCCTTCACAACCAGCACTTGTTAACATCTAGGGGGTAAAGACTGGGTTTCATTTAGGAGCCAGTGGTTAAATGTGAGCCTGGAACAGACATCATGTTTACATGTCGATCTACTAGTGAGCCGAAGTATAGATCAAGGTGGAAATAGCTACCAAATTCTTATCTGGTCTGTTGTGAAAAAAAAAATGGTGAAGATCATCAATGACTGCAAAATCCCCTCAAAAAACCCAGATGAACCACATCTTCACTTTCTGTTTAGAAAAAAATAAAGAATAAATGTAGGCAGTAAACTTTAATGTGAAGTAAAGAACTTAGGCACTCTGGTGACAGTTGCATGCTATCAGCTTTTTGCCGTCCATGTGAGCTGATAAGCATTTAGCTCCAAGATCAAGAAAAGCAAGCATGACCATAGACTCTTGGCCGTATGTTTGTATGTCATTATGTGATCATGACTCAGAGTGTTGAGCACCTATTTTTAACCAGTTTTGGGCAGGTTGATTTCCAGCTTAGGATCAAGTCAGTTTGTCAGGAAATGTAGTTCATTCCTTCATTCATTTTCTGAACCACTTATTCTTTTCAGTGTTGCGGGTGGCTGGAGCCTATCCCAGCTGTCATTGGGCAAGAGGCGGGGTACACCCTGGCCTGGTCGCCAGTCAATCACAGGGCTGACACAGACAGACGGACAACCTTTCATGCACACACTCACACCTATGAGCAATTTAGAGTGGTTAATTAACTTGATGAGCATGTTTTTGGACTGTGGGAGGAAGCCGGAGTACCCGGAGAAAACCAACACATGCACGGGGAGAACATGCAAACTCCACACAGAAAGGCCCACCGGCCAAGCTGGGAATTGAACCGATGACCTTCTTGCAGGCTGCAGCGCTAACTGTTGCGCCACTGTGCAGGCCGGAAACGTAGTTTTGCCATTTATTTTATCAAATTCATCAAAGGGGACAAAAGGATGAAAAAATACTGTTACAGTAGTACTTTGAAATAGAGCCCCAAACCAAGCTGAACCTATGAAAAGTGTTAAACACTGATGTTCTTTGAGATTCTGCTGCAGAAACACTAAAAAAATCCCCCACACCAAGCCTAAAAAGATTATTTCTACAGTAAACAGGTTTCCAGTTCTGGTTAAAAAAAAAAAAAAAAAAAAAAAAAAGATTTAGGCTGAATGGCTTATATTTCTACACTACCTCCACATATTCCACAGTCTGTTAAAACTCGTTCAAGCAGAGGCAGATTCATATAACATAAGGTGAGTCGTGAGCTGAGTAGAGTTTACAGGAAGGTTTGCAGACATCTTAAACAGAGCAGCTTTTAACAAACGAGCAAGAAGAAAAAACTCCACTTGCGCTCAGGCTGGGCAGCTCTGACTGCAAAGGTAGAGAGACCCCTGGGAGCCGATGCAGTTGGCTGATACCTGATGGCCCGATAAGTTCACAACAGCCCCGAGGTTGATGGTGGTAAGCGACGGTCTGTCATCGCAAATTGAAGCTGATTGAGTCCCAGTGTCCTATTTCAATGTGGGGGTTTTCAAACTGGAATGTGCTGTATTCAGTGATCATTCCAACCACACTAAATTCAAAATACGGTTAAAAAATGCCATTAATGTAAGTGATGAATTTTGAGACACAAGCAGATTTTACAAAGAAATCTGGTACGATGTCCATTTCATTACCTAAAACTGCTCTCTGGGACGATGACCATACTTCAAAATGAAAAAAAAAAAAACCTTTATCTGTATGCCTAAGACAGATGTAGGGAGGACAAAGAGTGTGAAAATGAAGAGAAATGTCACATACAGAGAATATTTTATTTATTGCTCCAAAGCATTCAAATATGCTAATTCCTCTTTCCCATGGCGGCTGACCTTCTAGCCTTCAGAAGGGGACGGCTTTAAATAGTTTATTCACAGTCCCTGTGTAGTTTTGACTTTAAATCATTCATACTGCACAAGAAGGGCTGTGAAACTCAAAAACACACAGACAGAACCACTAATAAAAGCGTCTCACACTCTGAACCTGTTATCACAAATAATCTGAGCTGAGAGGAAAAAGTCACGAAACTGAAGATGAGCCTGTTCAAGATAAATCACTGCTTCATTTTGGGGGAAATGCGCCTCCATTCAGTTTTAAGAGTCAGTATCTTGTCCCCAAAGCAATCTTTGATTTTACTATTACTGACTGAAGATGTGCCTTCACACCTGTTAGATCCCCTGTGGTCAAAAACTGAGAGCTCATCCTGCAGTGAAATGGGTTTTGGATGCTTTCAGGTTATGCGGCTCGTATTTATTCATATCTGGTTACATGCTGAGGTGTAAAGAAGTGGGAAAAGGGCTTGTCCTGTGTGATCTACCTGGTCTGTTTTCTTGGACTGGGAAGATTTCACGATATTTGTATGAGTATTTAGCTTTAGTAACAAATGTTGATGTCTTTTTATATCCCCAACATGTGGGGAATTTCCCAAAGGATCATTTGTCTTAAATTCTGTTGCTCTAAAACTCTCTCTGAGTCCAGCAGGAACAGAAAACCAATGCTTACGTATCTTTGTATCATGCTCATTCAGTTTGACATTTCATTTGTAGCAGCCACCTCAAAACAAGAATGTATTTTATTTATTCTACACCCTCCAGCATTGCGACATTTTTACCTCCAGGAAAAAAAACTCTCTGTACATAAATGTTTAAAAAAAAGGATATTTATTCCTAATATCACACCAATGTTTTAATAGGACCTCAAAGGGCAAATGTCTTTGAGTGTGTGTGAGTGTGTGTGAGTGTGTGTGTGTGTGTGTGTGTGTGTGTGTGTGCGTGTGTGTTTATGAGAGTGCAAATGGATGAATATGTATATAGGCTTAGAGTGTAATATCACGGTTCACCAATCTGATAGAGAACATATAGAGGGCTTCCCACACACACACACACACACACACACACACACACACACACACACACACACACACACACACACACACACACACACACACACACACACACACACACACACACACACACACACACACACACTCATCTATAAACATTAACATGTAAACACCTGCAGCGCAAAGACAGAAAGTAGGTTAGTGCGGACGTGATGATAAAATCACTCATACTGACAAACACACAGATTAAATTTAAGTTTTGACCAACACAGTAATATTACAGCATACATTAAAGGTGCTTTTTAAAGTCTTGACAACTAGAGGTGTCTGAAAGACATAGTTCTAGGAACTTCTTTTTACCAGCTGTGTGTCAAACCACAGGTACTTTTCTGCAGAATGTGCATCTCAAACCAGGGTCTAAATTTAGTTATGAGGTATTGAATTTCTCCCTGAGGGTCATAATTTTTTGGATGAGGGACTTTGGAAGGTGAGGTGCTACACATAAAAACTGCAGCTTGTCTGTCTCATTTCTATGATGTGATTTTGCTGTGTAGCTTTCGTCTCTCTGGTACTGCCCTCTAGTGGTCAGTGGTGTTTTGCTATTACCTTTATTTTTGTTATCAAAACATCACTGGGCTGATACACATAACCCACCCAAGTCTGTGGCCTGTGGTGGAAACACAGACAGTCAGTGGGACACAGGAAACATTAAGCTCTTGTTGACTGTTTTAGTCCCTGGACCTTCTAGTCGAAATACACTCAAAGAACTAAAAGGTTCCTGTTGTCCACTGTTGTGGGTGTTTCTACTCCGTCCTGAAGTCCTGAGAAGATTATGCTAATCTGGCCAGTGATTTATGGAGAAGAAATAAAAAAAATGTTGCACTACACCATCTGGCCAATAGAGGGCAATAAGAAAAATAATACACCATAGAAGTTAGCCTGTTAGCATGGAGGAGATCCTTGAGCTAGGCTGTCTTTGATCAGGTTTTATTGCATTCCAAATGGATTGATTGAATCAGCACTAGGATGTAAACAGTGTCAAAGCAAATTTGAATTGCCTTAAAAATGCTCAACTTAAATAAGAAGGCAGATTTTTTTAAAACTGTGGCATAGATCACTCTTTTAAACGGTGTTTAGGTCTAAAGGGTGGCTTTGTTAAATGGCTACCGTCAGATACATATGTTGGAAAAAATCTTTTGATTATCATTAAATGCTCATCTGATTAAATATTTTTGACTTTGTAAAAATAACAACAATAATAATAACAACAACAAAAATAATAATAATAAAAATGATAATAATAATAATAATAATAATAATAATAATAATAATAATAATAATAATAATAATAATAATAATAAACTAAATTGGGACAAAAGGCAACTTCTTGTTTCAACAGTGGTTGTATGGTCGTTGTTTAGAGGGTCACTTGTAAAAGGTATTTCCCCTGAGGCTAAAACACATTTTCTATACCATACTCAACAAAGTTAAGGGATTAATTATCTAAGGTGTGTGATGATATTGTGGATTGCAGGTGAAACAAAAAATATTTATCATTTAAAAACAATCCACATTGAAGGCCCCACCACTTCAGTTCCTTAACCTGTAGAAAGCACTTTCAAGGAACTTAGGGGCCCTTTACACGACTACGGTTTTAGGGTGAAACGCTAAAGTTTTGTTGCGTTTCAGCCTCCCGTTTACACGGAATGTCGTTTCAGCCAACCTAAAATGGAAACTTTTGAAATCGGCCTCCAGAGTGGGATTTTTCCAAAACGCTCCCGACACCGTGGCTGTGTAAACAGTAAGCTGGCATTTTCAGTGGAAGCGATGACATCACACTTCACACTCCGCTTCACGCATACAGCGGGACAACAGTACTGTTGTATTTTAGCATTCTCAGATGAAACATTGTGGCGTAAACGGGGCCTTAATTTAGACTCTAGTTCCTGAGTCCTTCCAAAGATCTTAGGTTCTTGGGGAAAGTTCCTGCAGTCAAAAAACACCTTATGTTAGCTTTAAAATAGCTCACACACACACACACACATACACCCACAGAGTACATGCTCCTGGAGGACTTTTCTGCTACCCAGTATCATCACTTTCAGCAGCAAAAAATGTTTCAATAATTGGGCAAAACATCCCGAGTGCTGAATAAAAAGTCAAACAGGCTGCAGAATCAAAACCTGCACTCACTAAGTTCTGCTGTAACAAACTGAATAATTCAGACAGGAGATCAGCAAGCTTCTCAAGGACGGGTTTGTGTCCAGCTGAAACATTTTGCTCATTAACAACAAAGCAAGACGCTGATTATCATTTACAGTACTGTGTAGTGCAGTAATCACATTGTGAGAGGAGGGAAGGAGAGAGTAGAGGATGACAGACTGAGAGAAAGAGAAGAGATAATGAGACAGAGACTGAGGAAAGATGGTGGAAGCCGGAGAGGCAGTGAGGAGGAAAGAAAGTGTCAGGAGGCTCTGAAGAAACTCAACCTGAGCTCTAAATGGCTCCTTAACAAGAAGCTGAGACAGCAAAATGAAATTATACACTCAGAGTCACACACACACACACTCACACACTCACATACAATCAGTCAGCCACAGGAGAACCAAGCGTTCACGCTTTATCATGGTATTCATGTGGACAAACATGCAAATTCACCAGTGTATGAAACACATTTGGCGCTCGCACTGCCCTCATGCATGAGTTTCTTTGCTCCAACGTTGTTGCGTGCAAACAGGTACATTCCCTCCTGGAGCCACAAATTTCAATCCAACACTCCCGGCTACACGCACTTCCATTGAATCTGTGGTCACAAGGAGTTGATATGCATTGCACACACACAGACACGTGCACGTATAACCCCCCAAACACACATTTGGCTTCACACATGGTGATAGGTCTTTTAAAGGGGTGTTTCACACCTCATCGCATTTCAATTAGTAGGTAAGACACACACACACACACACACACACACACACACACACACACACACACACACACACACACACACACACACACACACACACACACACACACACACACACACACACACAGAAAGAGCTTGACAGTCTGTCCGTTGGGTGAAGAAGATTCATTTGGATTCTCATCTCTTCTCCTACCACTTCCCTTCTGTGTGTGCCCTTTCTTTTCACTCCCTCTCTTCCTCTACTTATCTCCCCGCTGTATATTCACTTTCCTTCCCTCTTTCTCCCCCTCTTTCTCCTTCTCTCTGTCGTTCTCTCCCTCTCTGTCTTTCTCTCCGTATCACTGTGACTGACAGTGGTTTGACCTCCTGGGTTGTCAGGGGAGGCTGTTGCACAGACGGCCTGAATAGAGGAGTCTCTCCCTGGGTACAAGTCTGCTTAGGGCTTGGGGAGAGGAAATCTTTCAGACACCTCTCCAACAAGGCGCGCAGTGCATATACAATAAGTACACTGCCACAATGACAGTTTTACAGCATCATTTGTCAAAAACGTTTAGAAATATTAGAAAATCTTTAAGGAAGTAGAAAAGCACTCAGAGAGTGCAGGCCTCCAGCCAAGCATATTGTGATTGTCACACAACACTTTAGTCTTACTTTAATGTTATACTCCCTTTCAGCAGACTGTCTGCTACAATTTGGTGTAAGTTGCAGGTTTGTCCTATAATTTGTTACCTGTCAGTGTTGAAAAGTAGGATGATCCAGTACATATTTCATATTCTGGATCTTAGTATCCAGAATATTATCAGGATCTGGATCGTACTTTTACATCTGTCAGAAATTATGGTGACCTTGTCTTATATTGTTTTGCAAAGCAATCCAACCATTTATCATGGCGTTATATACACATATGGTGAAAACAGCCTTATCTCACAATGATAAAGAATCCTTTCTGTTAACTGTGAGAAATAAATGTATTAGATTGTTGAAAATGTTAAACTTTTCAATATGATGGAGTCTTCTGGGGTTTACAAACTAAGTGTTAAGTCTCCCCTTGGTGTCAGGGGTCTAGCTTAAAAAGGTGGAATTGTGCTTTTCTTTCAGAGGTATAAGGTGTGTTGTACTCCTGTTGTAGCTTTTCCTTACACTGGTGTTTGAGAAAGCCTGTATTTTAGCCTCTTTCTGAAATTTATCATTTAGGCTGCTGTTTCTTTAAGGCTTCCCACTCAACAAACCCCCTTTCCCCTGATTGGTCAGCCCTCTGGAGGCATGTACCTCGGTGTTTGAGACCAGCTCTTCTGTGGTGTCATGAACCAATCAGAAGATCTACATGCGGTGACATCATCATCGAGTCTCATTAAGATCTCATTCCATTTTCTGAATGGGCCAGTTTGAGGTGTTTTCAGACAAATTCAGCGAATTTACACATTTTAACACTTCACATTGAAAATTGCGGGTTTAGTATGAGCATCCTGAATTTCTTTAAGTCCTTTTTTAAAAAATAGGAAAGCATAACACCTCCTCTTTAAGGACACATCACTAGCCACGTATACATGGACCCAAATATTCCGCTTGCATTTGGTTTATTTGCTCAAACGGAAAGAATTTGACCTTTGTATACACCTCATTCCGAAAGAAAAGTGCCAATCTGAATGGACAATTAATCGGTTTCACAGGGGTGGAATATTCCTTTCCCCAAACCGATTGAGGTTTCATGTATCCACTCAGACGGAAAGTTGTCAGGGTGCATTTTTTCAGTGCATGCTCAGATATGACGTAAGACGCAACTAGAAACGTTCCTCAATTCTAAAAATGGCGGCGAGCGGTCAGCACTGAAGGAAAGTTTTTTTTTGGTCCAAACTTTAAAGAACTGAACATAATTTCAAGACTGGACGGACACTTGCAATACAGAGTATTGCAATACCATGATAAAAAAAACTGTTGTCCTCCGTCTTTGATAAATCACGTGATGTTTACGTTCTTCTGTGCATGCCCCATTGAGTATTCTGTTTGATTATAGCAGCACATGTAGACCAGAGATTGAAATATTCCTTTCCATGTATACTATTGTTTTTGGAAAAGTCATTCAGAAAGACGAAAAACTCCTCATGTAAACATGGCTAATGAAAGGAGCTGCCCAATTCATTACCCCAGTGATGTTCTAGCCATAGCTGCCCATGTTTCATCAACAAGTAGTTGTGTTTAACTGAGAAGAAAACCTCAAAACCATCTGATATTGTGTCCATGGAAACTCAGAACAAACTTTTCAAGACTTGACTCAAGACTTGTTTAAAGTTAAGAAAAAAAAGTTTCAATTAGCCTTAAGTATTATCAAACAATAAGAGTAAACTAACACTCTTCTTTAGGGGCTGTTTCATCTTTTCTGCGACTTCACTGAGAAACCTCTCAGCGATGACCTCTGCTCATGTCCCACACAGCTCTGCTCAAGAGAAGAAAAACTCTTCCACAAATGTAGCTTTTAGACTGTGAACAGGACAGTAAATGTGAGCTGAAGCAGCAGCATCCTCAGACTGATGTCATATGACTGACACCCAGGTAAGAGGAAACAGACAGAGGTCATGGGGAGGTCGCGGGGGAGCGCTAAGAGCTGTCTTTGACGTGTGTGAGTGAGAAAGCAGGCGAGGCAGAGGATAGATTGGCTATAAATTGAATCCTTTCCAATCGGGAAACTATTGTCTGTTCTCCTTCTTTCAGACACATACACACACACACCTGCCTCATACACACACAGACACACACTAGGAGGGTTAGACAGGTGTTAAGCATGACAGGAGAAATTGATTCCACCCTCTACTCAATACATACACACACCACTAACCCTCTCTTCCTCGCTTTTTTCCCTTCTGTTATCTCTAAGCCACCATCCTCCTCTCATCCTCCTCTTCTTCATCCTCCACATTCTTCTTTCTTATGGACTTTGTCTGTTGTAGTTTTCTCTTCTCTCTGGTTTATTTAAGGATATGTTTGAACAAGCTAGATGCCAAATCCCTCCCCCAAAAATGTATTTTGCTATAAATTGTAGCATTTGCAGGATTTCCTGGGCTGTGCATCATGTGAAACTCAGCTCTGTTGCTTCTCACACCCACATAGATTTATTGTTTTTTTCCTGTGAGAGAAAAAAAGAACACCATTTATGGTTGATAATGTTTTTTTCTGTAATCTCTCTCTTTCTCTAATGTGTCTTTTATTGCACCAGTACAGAACAAAGCC
The DNA here is from genome assembly GCF_033239565.1 of Halichoeres trimaculatus. Classification (NCBI taxonomy): domain Eukaryota; kingdom Metazoa; phylum Chordata; class Actinopteri; order Labriformes; family Labridae; genus Halichoeres; species Halichoeres trimaculatus. The sequence continues at coordinate 12,988,139 of NW_027437192.1, forward strand.
CTGAGGCGCTGCACACACATACTCCCTCCTTCTACCTCACACACACACACATACACACACACGCACATACAGGACACATTAACACATAGCGCATCCTGATTCATAACAGTGCAAACATAATACAGTTTGTTTGGTTTATTATTAACAGATCACACACTTCAGATACACACACAGACTCTCAAACATCTACTCACATGTGTTCACGCATTAGAAAGACACGGAAACTGGCCCCACACTGTTGATATCATGATATAACCATGTCAGTGAAGCGTTAATTCGGTGTCGTTTGTCAGTTTGCTGACAGTCGCTCACACAAAACAATAACTGCTTGTGTGTTTTTCTCTCGTTTTATGAGCGAGGAGCTGTATTTCAGCCCTCGGCTACAGAGCAGGCAGACAGGCGGAGGAGAAACAGAGACGGAAAGTGGAGGAGACAGAGAAACCAGACATTGCAAATAAGGAAGGAGAAAATGGCTCTGTGTTTGTGCTAGTGTGTGTGTGTGTGTGTGTGTGTGCACCCTGTTGCCAGTGCTATTAAAGTTGTATTGCGCAGAGCTTTTAGAACATCGACCACCAGCCGAGCAACTTTAGCTAATAATTTTTTAAAAACCTCTGAGCTTTGTGCATGTCAGGCCTCTTCTCTGACGTGTGTGTGAGTGTGTGTGTGTGTGTGTGTGTGTGTGTGTGTGTGTGTGTGTGTGTGTGTGTGTGTGTGTGTGTGTGTGTGTGTGTGGGCGGTGTAACAGTTGGGATGTCGGCCTCTATTTGTAGAAGACCTTATCCCCATGTCTTCTGGGGATGGATGCATGCACATGTCACTGCAAGACATTTAATGTGGTGTGTAAACGCTTTTAAGAGTTAACATGTTAGCAGAATTAGCTTACATGCAGTAAGAATTAAAAAAAAAAACAATAATGAATGTGAGGCAACCAAAAGTGTTAAAGTAATACCATACTATACAACACAGCACAAGATAAGGGCTGATCTCTCACAGTTTACAGTTTCATTTAGCAGACGCTTTGGTCCAAAGCGACATACAGCACAAGCAATGCTAAAAAATCTGAGGGCAAAGAGAAGGGTCAGCTTAAGTGCACAAGTGTTCCCTAGACAGATGAGTTTTCAGACATCTCTCAAAAGTGGAAAAGGACTCTGCGGATCTTATAGAGTTAGATAATTCATTCCACCATTTGGGCACAACAGAGGAGAAGAGTCTGGCTAGTGATTTGGAGCCGTGCTGGGTTGGGAGCACCAGGCGTCTTTCACAAGCAGAGCGTAGTGAAGTGTAGAAGGAGAAGGAGTGTAGACTTGGATGAGGGACCCCAGGTAGGCAGAGCCATTCTTGTTAATGTTTTGTAAGCCAGAAGAAGAGCTTTAAATTTGATTCGAGCTGCTACTGGAGGCAATTAAAGCGAGATTAACAGCTGGGTGACGTGGCTGTTTTTGGCTGGTTAAAGACCAGTCGTGCTGCTGCATTCTGGATCATCTGCAGAGGTTGAAATGTACACGCAGGGAGGCCTGCAGTAGTCGATGCGTGATTCCCCCATAGGAGGAAGGGGGTTTGGGTGGAGGTACAGTCTAACCTTCCAGGGGTGATGGTTGTCAGAGCTACCTGGTAACCACTCACTGGGGTGTTGTGAGCTTAGCATCCCTTAATCGGTGTAGTGTTTGTGGGTGAGAAAAGTGTTTGTGTGCTTCAAGTTGTGGGATTAACTTGGAAGTGATGAACAAGAATAAGTTTAAGAAGTCATACTCCATGAAGCACCTTAAAACTCAGATAATGTTTTGGCTCTTACTGTACGTCTCTGAGCAAGTTTGGGAAATGGGAAACTAGTGGCCAAGTGGTATGGTAGGTTCCACCAGTAGAGTATGGGTGCTCAGTGATGGCACCCATACCACTGTGCCCTCTACTTATGGCTCCTCATGTCCCCCAAAGCCCAGGATTGTTATGACAGATGATCAGCAATAGCTGGTTTATCACAGGGGTCACTGAATGGGCAACTCCTTACACTGATGTTGATGAAAGAGGGATTTCATGCTTTACCATATTTCAAGTGTGGATGTAAAGTAACAATATTGGCTGTCTATAGTAAATGTATGCAGATTTTCAAACATCTACATATTCATTCAATGAATCATTAAATCTTAGTGGAAACATCTCAAAGCAGTCAGCTCAAAAAAATTAGGTTATATCTTCACAAGATCTTCACGAGACTTACTGAAATAAATACTGAGGTCTTCTGAAAGATTGTCTTCACTGATTTATGACACATTGGAGGAGCAGACCTCAAACACTAAGGTCTGATCATAGCTCTGCCCCATCAGGCCTCCAGAGGACTTACCAGCCAGAGAGAAGCGGGTTTTTGAAGCAGGGAGCAACGCTGTTTGGGTGAACACAGCACCACAATATATTTAGAATATTTTAGGCCTCAGCTGTTGCAGCTTGAAAGCTTCATGACTTTAAGTGAAAGTGCAATTTTTTTCAGATTTACACTTAACATTTTGACATTATTCTCAAAGTGCATCGCGGATATGATCCTCTCCTCATGACTCCATGATGGTTCTTTTTAATTTTCTGTGTGATGTCGATACAGACAAAAGCGAAGTTTGAATAACGCTGAGGATTAAAAACTAAGCGTAATGTTGAGTTCTACAGTATTTCCTTTTTTCATCAATTTTGTCTTGTGGACAAAACACAATCTGAAGCTGTCGTGTTCCACTGGATTTTTAATTCTGGCCAACATTTTTTGGCAACATATCTGATCCAATTTTAGAAAACTGTTCTGCTGCTGACTAAAAATAAAGATCCAAAAACAATTTTCTTTGTTGTTTTACGAGTTACAATCCATTTTGAGACACATATTACCTAACATTACACCATTAAAACATTATTATATGTTGCTTGCTGTGTCTTAATGTGGTTTGACAAAAATGTCTATGTGGGAAAACACAAAATGAAACTTTCTTCTTGGTACTGAGAGGATATCTATCTATCTATCTATCTATCTATCTATCTATCTATCTATCTATCTATCTATCTATCTATCTATCTATCTAAAGTACTACAATCAACAACCTCCCACACATTCACACCCATGCACACACACACACACACACACACACACACACACACACACACACACACACACACACACACACACACACACACACACACACACACACACACTGAGATGTTACGCTGGAGAAATGAAGGACATGGTTGGTGGGAGAAGGAGGATGGGAGTCTGCAGGGGAAAAAATGGAGCTAGTCTTTATTTGAAGTTGGTTTTTAATCACACTCTTCAAACTTTTGGCTTCACTTCTCAAGAAAGGTTTTAGATCATTTAACCAAAACATCTTAGTGCTTGTGCCACCCCATGCCTCTGCTTTGACTGTAAGGTGTGTCAGGTTAAAAATTGCTGAGTCATGAAGGCACTCTGGCGGTAACCCCCTGCATTGCTCTTTGTTACTTTTTCTTTATGGATCAGGTTGTTTTTAGGTTCTTGATGTGAACGCAACAGCATGTGAACTCAATTTTACAGTTGTACGTTTAAGCATAAGCGAACACTGTATAGAATGCATAATTGAGTGCTGACGTCCTTTGACCAGGTCTATTTAAACTTTAAAATGCTTTTAGAGGCCAGAAATGTGAGCCAGCTCAACAGTCCAGTCAGGCCTGTTGGAGGAAAAATGTTTTATTCCCTAAATACAAAAGGAATATGTATAAATGCCCAGTATTGACACACTCATACAATCTATTCCCATGCAAATGTATAGAGATACAAAGAAATCTCATTGCACTCTCTGCCTCAAGGTGACTCCGTCCAAAATAAAAAGAAAAAAGAAAAGAAGAAACCAATGCTTTGTCTGTGAGATGAAGAAAAAGACAAAAAAGAGGGAGCAGAGAGGAGTGAAAGAGAAGAAGAGGGAGATTAAGAGAAAGAGGAAGAGAGGGGTGCATGCGGCAAAAACAGAGAAGGACAGACTGAAGTCATTCAAGCTTTTCTTCCCCCTGAATAATCCCAGTTTTGTCCAAATTTAGTTGGAGGAGATTGTGGAACATCCAGTCCTTGACATCAGACAGAAAGTCATGTAACAGCACCAACTTTTCCTCTCACTGAATCCCACTGTCGTTTTTATGTCCATGTTTCTCCCTGCAGGCTGCTCCACCCATCCATGTATCATTTCTAGTGTTTAAACAGGATTGTGCAGGAGTTAAATGGGCCTGTTTGTACTTTTCTAGGCGGTTATTACTCCCTAGAAGTGAGCAAATGAAACTATGAACACCATAAGGATGCTCCAGTATGCTTTTGATTAAAACTGAAGGATGAAATATAGGAATCACAGGTTAAAAAAATCGCATGTCAAAAACGCATTGTAATCACTTTTATAAATTTGAAAATGACACAACTCTGGAGGAATTGGCTTAAAATTAGGAAAAAAAAGAGCTCAGTCTTGTGACATCTTAAAACAAACCAGTTTCTGTATTTTGAAAAATGTGTAAATTTTTCATTCTATTTTAGTTAGTCTGGACATAATTCTATACAATTTATTAAATGTAGAGTCTGCAGGATTTTCCTTCAAAAATGGAATGTCAACTTTTACAGGAAAAATCCTGCTCAATGGTCTCCTACAGGCCTCTTTGTTTGTCAGTGTCAGTGTCTGCCTCAAACCCTCTCCTTAGCCTATATGTGTATAGTGTTTTGGTTTTATCAGGACGTTTTTGGGCGGGGAATAACAGTGGTTACATCAGCCAATCACAGTGAGCTCAGTGCGCAAGTGACTTTGTGTGTTGATTAGTGAGTGGAAGAAGCTATCCTGAGCGGCTATGATAGTGGATGTAGCACGGGAAAGGAGAAGCACAACCTAAATAAAACATAACGCAATGAAGACAAAGCTTTTTCTTCCAACCAGGTATGTGTCAGATAACCCAGTGATTTACTTGTGCCAACATGCCAAGTCAGGTGCATGGCTCTCAAGTCTCTCCCACGTTAAGATGCGACACCACAGGTTGTTGCTGGGCTAGTGAGTGTGTTCACAGAGCTTCTGTCAGAGGCAGTGGGTGAGAGCTACCGCTAGCACAAAGCCATGAGGGAGGAGCCCAGTTTGAATGTTGTGTTTACGAACAAGCAATGAAAATTCTTGGAGACCCTACCTTTTAAGTTTATGATATATGGGTTTTATTGATTTATAGCAAAAGCTTTATGAAAAAACAATGACACCACAGCTTGTAAACATGTAAAAATGTAAAGATTTGCTGTGGCAGACTTGGTAGGGTAGATCATAAAGGGTTGATGTGCTTCCTTCGGCTCTGCTCCTTCTCTTTTCTGCTGCGTCTCAGCTCAGGCAATCCAGAGGCCCACAGCCGATACTCAAGACTGCCAGACATACCAAACAGCAATGAGCCACTCCTTGCCCAAAACAGATTTGACCTGACTTGACTAATAAATAAACAGTGAGTTGAGCAGAGTTAGGCCTAGAGTCAAGAAGGCAGAGGTTTTCAGTCACTGATGACCACATGAATAAAGGGAAACTCATCATAGAGGTAGTGTTACGGATTAGTCCCACCCGGGTCCAGAACATAACCGAAAAACATATAGCTAACCCTAACCTGAAGTGTACAAGTGATCCGTGACAGCTGGAGAAAGAATGGACTGGTTTTCACGCAGAAACAACCGAAGCGGGATAAGCTCACCCACACGTCCTTCGGTCGAGCACCTGGCGAGGATGGCTCTGGTCGGCGTCGAGTCGAATGGCGGACTCAGTCGTAGCTGTGAGCGGCGAACCCAGTCGGCTTCTTTCTCAGTTCAGTTTTTGTATTTTGGTTGGGGGTCAAACAAAAAATGCTGGTTTTATCTCAGTTGGCAGCCGTGTTGCATCCTCAGGCGTCTGTCTGTTGGCGTCTTCAAAAACCTCCCAGCTGCAGCCCATTTCACCTGATGGCTAATGACGTCTTACAAAAAGGAGACAGATGTCCACTCCTGGCGCACCTCAAGCATGATGCATTCAAGTCCATCAGAAAACACAGTTACGCCAACACAGCTTAACCCACTTTATTTCCATCGTGAAAACCAGTCCAAAGTAAATGAGAAAACAAAAGCAACTCCAAAAAAAGAAGAAAAGAAAGAAGGGGGTCCATCTAGCCTTACATTCCTAACAGTAGAAAGTTATGAATCTATGCTGTGGAAACACAAAGCAAAAGCTCAACAGAACAGAGATGGACTGAATGTGGGAGTCGTTTTTTTTTCTAACATGGTGCTATTTGATTCAAACCTTGTCTACGTGTTGGACGCATAAACCTTCTGAAAGGGAAAAATACACAAGTTTTTTTTATAATTTCATTTTTTGATGCGAAAAGTTCAGCCCAGTAGATGGTGACGTAGGGCAGCAACAGACTAAAGTTTAGGACTGTTCGGAGTCTTCTGACTCATCAGACTCAATCCCAAAGTCATACAACAGCAGGTCATTAAAAGGCTCCATGAAGCTGGCCATGTTGGGGAGCCGGGGCACCACGCAGCAGCTAACAGCGCTGCGTAAAATCTTCATGCTTGCAGCAGCATACCACTTGTTGGCTGTGGAGTCAAAGAACTCAACGTCGCATGAGGTGGTGAACCCGTTGAAGCCCCCAACAGCAAAGAGAAAATCATTGATCACTTCGATCCCAAAGTTACTGCGGGGGTTCAACATAGAGGGCACTGCATGCCAGGAGTTGGTGCAGGGGTTGTAGGCCTCAACGCTTTGCAGGCGAGTGTTACCATCAAAGCCTCCAACCTGAAGGAAGAAAGTTGGATGATCAGTTAAAATGCCAGAACCAGTTTTTAACACTTACCCACTCAGTGTCTCCATCTGAAAGTCAATGCAGTGAGTTAGTGTGTTGGTGTTAGCATTTAGCTCAATGCTTGTTTTGATCTTGAGCTGATGTAGTGTCATTGCATATGTTTGAGGAGTTAACCTTTGGCACCTTTTGTGAGGTAACACAACAAAAAATTGGGAGATAAAACAGGAAAGCGTTAAATGTTTATGCACTAAACGAACTCACTGCATAAATGTAGCCTGCATATGTAGTGATGCCAATTCCACTTCGCCTGCTGCTCATGGGGCTGATCATTGTCCACTGGTCAGTCTCTGGGCTGTAGTATTCACATGACTCCAGACACTCGTTCCCATTGAAGCCTCCGCAGATGTAAACCTAGAGAGAACATGACAGTTATTAATTAAGGTAGTCTTTTTTAGAGATATGAACACAAACATAAACACAAACTACAAAGATTATTTGTATTTATAAAGCAACTAAACAATTTACAAGCCAGGACTCAGAGTCATTGTAAGGTATGTTGTTATAAACATGTTTACATATCAGCTATTGAGTTGGCAAAATCAACAAAATGTCTATGAGATGAGTCCAAGAGTGATAAGTGTTTAATAAGAGTAATGCTAAAGCTACTTTACTAAGGAGCTGACTGCTATAATGCAGTGACTCAGTTCAGTTACATCAGTAGTAGTACATAGTGGTGGTAACTGTAACTCATAAGTAGAAATCAGATCTCTCGCCTTGTCGTTGAATGTTGTGCAGCTGGCGTCGCTCCTCTTATCGTGCATGGGTGCGATCAGACTCCACTGGTTGTTCTCCGGCTTGTAGCGCTCAGCTGTATTGAGTCGTGAATTATCATCATCATAACCCCCCAAAGCGTAGATGTATCCATCCAGCACTGTGACGCTAACATAGCACCTGCGATAATGCATGGGGGCTACCTCATGCCAGGTGTACGTGCTCAGGTCCAACCGGCGAACAATGTTGAAATACTCCACTTGGTCAAGGCCGCCAACACAGTAGACACACCCGTTGAGGAAGGCTGTGCCGTGGTAGGCCCAAGGACACTCCAGATTGTTTGGTACATTGACCCAATGGTTTGCCTGGACATTGTACGCCTCAATCTTACTTGTTGGATCACCCCCACTCCAGCCCCCAATTGCCAGCAGGATAGTAGATGGCAGGCGAGGGCAGGCAAAAGGTGGCAAGGGACCAGTTATGGAGGGCCCCCCGGCAATGTAATCTAGGAGTGCTTCGAGGGCCTCCATGCAAGCAGTGTTGTTTCTCACCAGCTCATTGGACATTACTTCTGATCTGATGAAATTTGTATCTGTAAGAACTAGCCGGATCTACAAAGTGAAAAAAGACAGTGAGCTTCAGCACAGTGTTTAGACATCAGCTATGACTTATAGTTTCATACAGTTATATCTTGGTGACTGAAATTTGATGACTAGAAGACAGGGAGTGCATGTGTGTTCCTCAATATTTGATGGTTTCCCCAGTGGAAAAGGGAATGCAGTGCAAGGTCACCTGGCCAGATAGCTAGCTCAAAAGCCCCAACATTCAATATGTACAGGTTCGAACTCAAAACAATACACAATTGTTTGGGTTAACATGAATTGGGAACCTTTGCTTTAATCTGTTTGCTGCATGAAACATTTGCCAGTTTGTCAAAAACTGACACAGTAGCAGATTAAATATGTTGCCCATCTGTTTAGGCCACACTGGTTGATTTGACAGTGAGTACATCTAAAGTCTGTAAAACTGCATCAATGTGTCCCTTGCCCTCACTCACCACCCATTCTTCCCCTTGTGTCTCAGTGTCTTCCATAAGTTTTGAGATCTCAGAAAACCACAGAAAGTCTTTTTTGTTTGTCATAGGGCTGTTGTCATGTAAACAAGGCCTTAGAGCAGACGTCTTCGTCAGGGAGTCCGCAGCCCTTTGGGGTACTGCATGAGGTCCATGACATTTCCGGTTGATTTGGCAGTTTCTTTTATAATATATTTTCAAATAATTATTCCCAAACATTTCATTTTTTCTCGCTGTTGTCTTTAAACACACAACAAGTGATACATGGTGGCAAAAGATCTTTCAGTCAGATACGAACACATTTAGCAACACAGCAGTTCTCTCAAAAAACTGCACACGTTCACTCAGTATTCACTTCTAACTCCACAAACCAGGAAGACCTGACGCTAACGCTGCTCTGCCAATCATGTGGCTGCATGTTTCAAACTGGCTCTGTCAGGCTCCCCAGAATAGCTGAATATTGAAGACACTAACAAGGTATGCTCATATGTTGTTCTAGGCCAGGGATGTCAAACTCGTGCCATGGAGGGCCAAGAGGCTGCAGGTTTTCCTTCCAACCAAGACCTCCACCAGCTGATTCCACTGATTACCTCACCTTCAAGCAGAGAGCAGGGACTAATCAGTGAAACCAGCTGGTGGAGGTCTTGGTTGGAAGGATAACCTGCAGCCTCTTGGCCCTCCATGGCACGAGTTTGACATCCCTGTTCTAGGCCCTAGGTTTAACATAACCCACAAGTATAAGGCCACGTTTGCACAGACTCCCACAAAGATTCTTCATTTGTGTTTCGAAAAGCCGCCCGTGTTTACATGAGGACGGCGTGAAAATGATCCGCATTCATACGACTCCAAGAGGACAAGTCACAACGATGTAGTGGCCATGCTAGGCCAGTAGTTGGCGATGTGGATATCAGCCATCATTGTTGTGGTTGTTCTTTCTTTTTCTGCCATTGCGTGAGACGGTTGGCGATCCAACCTTGAGGCGCATTACCGCCACCAACTGGATCTGATTGGCTTAACTGGAAGTTGTGGCTGCACGCGCAACCTTCACCTGAAACTGTGTGCGCACATGTGGTGACGTCAGCGTTTCACCCTGAAACACTCTGCTCTGTGTTTATACGAGGCTGGATGGAGGAGCGTTTTGAAAACTCTCCACTCTGGGCGTTTTCAAAAGTTTCCATTTTTGGATAAAACACAACGCAATCTCAAACAAATGCAAGGCCAAAGCGCAACGAAATGTTATTGGATTTGACAGTTTTTGGCATCATGTAAACGCGGCCTTAGGGGGTTCCTGCTCTGTTTGTTCATCAGTAAGGGGGTCCTTGGTCTGAAAGTCTTGGAGACCCCTGCCTTAGAGAAAACCTAATTTTGGAACTGCCTGTAACATTAGTTGGTGTGAAACTTCTGAAGTTTCAAATAAAAGGCTTAGGATATACACAGTGTCTCGTTGATGCTTTAGCCTGTCCCAGGTTATAAAACTAGCACAAAAAGTGAGGTAATTCGTGATTAAAGGATAATTTTCTTTGTTGTAATTGCTGTTTGGCATTGGCAGAGAAGTTCTGGCAAATTTTCATGGGCACAACCCAAATACTCATCTCTGCTTCTCACCCCACAAGTGTGTTTCTTTACAAATATGTCTCCATTAAAAAAGGGAAAATAAACTTTAAAATGGTGTAAGATTTTTTGCCAAAAAGATTTGTTACAACAAAGAAATGATCTACTAAACACAAATGTCTTGTTTTTCAAGTTTTAAGTTTCCTGACCTCATTCAGGGAATCTGAGACACACATCTCATTACAGCAAATGAAGCATGAATGGGCAGATTTGCTCAGTGTCTGGGCTGAATTAACTGGTTTGCAAAAGTAACCTGAGCTTATATTTAAATCTCCTCCCTGCTTTGATTTCTGTTACAGTCATGAACTATGTCCACTCTAAAGATCTACATTTGAATAAATTCAGTAACAGAAAGTCATCAAACCTTTGACAGGAGCACTGTGATGTGCTTTTCTCTCTCTTCAGGGTTGTGATGTATCCAGGTGGTAACTGCTCTAAACAGAAACCTTTCATCACTGATGTTGAGCTCGTCTTTCTCCAGGATATCCAGCAGCTCCTCCAGAGAGAGCTGCAGAAACTCCTCAGTGGAAACTACCTTCTGAAAATGATCAGTGATGAAGTTAAAGGCCTTGCTCTGCAGTCCATAGGTTAAGGTGATGTTGCTGAACCTCCAGATGCCAATGCAGTTTTCTGGACAGAGCTGCTCGCCCAGGAAGTCACAGCAAGCTTTTACGATGTCAATGATGTTCAACTGATCGGCAGCTTGCATCAGCTCCTGAACATTGTCTTCATTCACAGAAACAGAGCCTGTGTACGCAAACTCAATCATGAGCTCCATTATGTCAGGAGAGACGCCAGAGATGTCGAAGACCTTTTTGTCTGAGGGCGACCAGTTTTTGAAAAGAGCTCTGTGGATTATTGAAAATCACAGGATAAACAATTTACTAATTTCTCCTCCTGACATTCATACCAATATTCTTTTTTGATTGTACGGAGAAAAATAACTGGATTCAAGATCTTTATAACTCTTAAGTAGCTGTGTATGAGTGTAACAGTTTAATACACACACATTTTCAGTGTATGTTCAAGAAATCAACATTGTGTATTAAAAGGAAGTGGTGGCTTACATTTTATGCATTTCTCTCAGTACAACTCTGACAGATAATAAATAAAATGTCAGATTAAAAATGAAACATTTTTGTTTCAACACAGCATCATCTGCCACAATCAGTTTCCTCTATAATTATTTTAAGTTTTGTGTTGTTAAATGAGGTTACCAGTATTGAGTCAGAATTCAACTTTATAACTAATATCACTGAACTCACTTTGGGATGTTGTTAAATTTTAAAACCAATCAGCAGTCAACATCAAACATCCCCAATATTCACATCATTTTACTGTCATGTCAATTTAGTTTTTTCAACCAAATGTAGTGAAAACTTCTATCTCACTTGATTTCTGACTACATTTAGACAAAAAGGAAACCTAAACCCCAGGTTGAATTTTGACAAGTGAATTGTCCCCTAATAACCCCTGTAATTTAAGCATCTATCAGGAATTTATCCTTGTCTTGTTGTGTCACAAATGCTCAGTTCAGAGTTACTCATTAGTAATTGTGATGAGTGTGTGTTTCAGGTCTAGATCATTTGATCTCTAATGCCGCGGCCACACCAAACGCGAACACGCGAATTTACTCGCGCGAATGGCCTGTCACGCGCCGCGTGAACGCCCGAGTCTCGCCGCTGGACTTTTTTGACAAGCTGAGGCGCGAACACGCGAATGCGCGGTACTGCGCATGCGGAGTAGAGAGCTCGTTCATTTAAAGACCGAAAGTCCAAAAGAGCATCTGAAAAACAATGAGCTGTGGTTTCCAAAGCATGACAGGAGAGTGTGTGAAAGCTTTGGAGATCACAATCAATGCCTGCTGCCTCTCCCTGGTAATCCACCAGCCCTGCTTGGCTGTTCCCTGCGATCTCATCTTTGATCTCCTGAACATCCGACCCCCCGTACCCCCGACCACCCGAACCCCCGACCCATGTTCCCAGAGGTCTCCCTGGGGATAATGAAGGGGTGGAGGAAAGAGAGGAGCACAGAGAACTTCCATCTTTTCCCGGGCTCTGCCCCTGCCCCGCTCTTTCCTCCTCTCTATCAGGCTCAAAACTCCACTGAGGAAAACACAGTCGGACTCAGTGATAGCCCGTGCTGGCAGATCCAGCTGGAAACAAATATTTACTGAACTTACCTTCAAAACCTGTCTTCTCAGAGACTTTTAACCAAGCCTGCTCCTTTTTTTCCGGTCTCTGTAGAGTACACACGTCGTATCGTATACCTCTGGATGATGACACACCGCACAGATTGTTTTCTCCTCCATCCTCCGGCGGAGTTGGAGCTGGAGCAGGCGGCAGTTGCCCCCCAACGTCGTCAAAACAATGACGTCGTGGGGGAATATTTTGAACTCGAGCGAATTCGCGTCTACCGCCCAAACGTGTGAACGCTCCAAACGCGCCACACCCACCGCCCAAGGCGAATCGGCGGCTAAACGCGTCTTTGCATTGACTTTGTATGTAATCGCGCCGCAAATTCGCTTTTGGTGTGGCCGCACCCTAAGAATTTTTTTTTGTCTTATTTAAGTTTGTAAAGTATCAGCTGAGACCAGGTTATCTACTTACAGAAAGTAAGAACTACAGTTGCAGAGGAAAATTTTGTGGACTTGAAATTCCACATCCTGGACTCGGATAATGGCGTCACAGAAGGTCCCCTCCAGGCGGAAGTTGTTAAACAGTGAGTCGGACCACAAACCTTTGTCGTTCATTTTGATTTGATTTGAGGCAGATTTTATGTCAGTGCTCATGCATGGTGACGGGGGTCTAGAATGGTTCTTTGCAGAATACAACTTATTTAAACAACGACAGAATCTCTATCTTCAGGGCCTGTGATGTCTGGATTTGGGAACTAAAATTTACAAGGTGTTTTAAATAATAAACCCAGGCTTCAAACTCACCTCATTCACACTATATCTGCCTTTTGAAGCAGCTCTCTCTTTTTTGTCGGTTTCTTGTAATTTTTTTCTCTCTTTTTTTTTTCCGTAATCTTTGTATTTGGAGTGGATCATTGCTTTGTATGGCTCATTTGTTGGTCATGGACACCAAACTTTTTGTGGCTTCAGCGATGTTTTTACTATTTTTGCTCCTGTGTTTGTCTGGAGATCCTACATGTAACCATGGCTGCATTGTTTACATGTGAACTCAGCTGTTAGCAGCCTGTAGCATGTCAACGCTAACTGGTGTAAGACCTGATGTCTTGGAGAGGAGAAGGAGCTGAGGACGACATGCTGGTTCTCAGGTGTGAGCTAAGAAGTGACAACATGGACCTGTCCGTCCATCCATCGTTATTGGGGACATAAGATCTATCTCCAACAAGAAGGACAAGCTAGCTGTGCTAACCCAGCAACAGAGGGAATACCAGAGGGCAGAGTAGCATCATGCTATTCACACACATGGCTAACGGAGCTATCATCAGGCATCAATGCCATGTTGGAAGAGCTTCACCTGCTGTGAGCAGACAGGATCCAGGAGACAGAGATGGAGCATGTCTGAAGAAGCTCAGTCCTGGACCCTGTGGAGGTGGAGGCTGGCTGAACTGGTGAATGATGGACAAGCTGTCATCATCTTTTTTCTTATGGACCTTTTTGCACTTTCTTTACACTTTCTTACTTTTGTTTTCTTGATTAATGCTGTGACTTCAATTTCGTTGTACTTGTTACAGCGAAAATAAAGTTCAATTCTATTCTATTCTATTCTATTTATGTAGGTAGACATTAAACTGGACCTTTCAGGAGGTTGAGGTAAACAACAAGGAAACACATAAATGTATAAAATGGTTGAATCAAATGTCAGATGTCAGCCTTTATAGCCAGCCAAAGCCAATAATTGGTTAACACTTTGGCAGTATTCTTTACAGAAATTTTCACTATTCATATTCAAATTGAAAATAAGCTTTATCAACATTGATTTATTTTTTAAACATGTTGACACAGCCAGTGTTTAGATAAAAGGATTCAAAAACACATCAACAAGCAAACACATATTAAGAGCAACAACAGTACTATCTATCAAAAATAAATCAAATAATAAAATAAACCACCAACAATCTGTATTTACATGGACATAGATGGTTTTTGTTACCTAATAACATCTTATCAACTGTCTTTCACAGAAGCCTGTCTAACTCTGTGACAAGCTGTCACATATTCAGCTGACAGCTCAACAGCAGCGCTGTCTTCACCCAGAATCTTCTGGATCTGCTGCTCTGCAAAGAGATAAGGAAATTTAGGGCATAAATTTCTAAATTTGGGGGAAAATATGTCTCTAATATTTTTATTTGGACAGGTGATAAGAAAATGGATATTAGTTTTCACCTGTTCTGTGTTACAGAGCCTGCAGGCTGTGAGATCTCTCTCACCACTGATTTCTATACCAACCAGTTAATGATCTGTCTGTATTTAGTGTCTGTCTCTTTAAGGACTGTTGTATTACTGTTAAATAATGTGCCAATTTAAATTATTTCTTAAATAAGTTATAACGTTCTAATTTTTTGATTGATTGAGTTTACATCTTCCACTAAATAAGCACTGAGTAAAACAAGCAAACACTGCTCTAACCCATTTTATAAGAGGCTATAACTGATAAATAATATACATCTGGTAACTTGCTGTGACAAGTGGGCAGAAGAAGGGGTTATGGGCTTTTACTTGAACGCATCAGAAGAATTCATGTACACTTTGAGACCAAGTCAACACACATTATTGCCTAAATGTCTGCTCTCACTGCCTGTTATCAAACTTCCGCCTTCCTCAGGGGCAAACACAGCAGGTAGCCAGAGATCTAATTAGCTTGTTAGCCTTTTGTTTCACTGAGTAAAAATCCCATCCAAGAGAAACTGAGCCAAGTTCATGACATTTTGCAGTAATAAAGAGGAAAGTGAACAGTTGGACGAGGGTATTATTTTGATGAAAGGCTGTTAAATACAGACACTTCTGATTAAACAGTGTCTAAGGAGGTGCTCGTAATAAATAAACAAAGAGTCAGTGGAAGAAAACAAGTGTAATCAAACAGATTTCATCAAGAAATTGAACCCACTTACCAGGGTCAGTTTGATGGTTTTCAAATCATGGGCTGAATAATTTATCTTGAAGGCAAAACAACTACGCGAGATGTCAAAACATTCAGACACTCATTCTGAGCTGATGATTTAAAGTGGGAGGAAGTTTTCACACCAAGAGCAAAACCAAACAGGGCAGCTGAAGCCTCTTATCCAGCTTTTAATTCATGACTTTGAAAATAATGTATTCAATTTTGAATTAAACATTTCTTTAAGTCTATTTGGACTGAAGACAATATGATGATTTGATATGAAACTAAATGATACATTACAATACAAAACAACACAAACTGATACATTCAATTCAATTTAAATAGTTTATTTCAAACCAAACAGATACAACAAACAACACAACAAAGACAATACAACAACAAACAAGGACTCCCAACAAAACAACCACCTCGGTTTGAAATAGGGATGTAAGAAGCAGAGCTTATGTCTATCCGACCCCATTAAGATGTTTTATGATAGTAAATATAGATATAATGTGACATCAAGAATATGATGAGAAACTGCAGGACACCTTACTAAACAATGTAGTTCAAAATGATACAATAAAAAAATCAATACAATACAGTATAATATGATACGACAAAGTATGATGAAATTCAGTACAATGAAGTACAGTCCGGTTTCGATCAGTACGGTTTGGAACAGGTTGGCTGGGTCAAGCTTGGTCCTGTTTGTGTGTCCACAGCCACCCGTGCCCCCTCGTGGTAGGTGGGGTGTAAGCTGGATGCCGACAGCTGCATCAGAAACATAATAGTGTGACGCCACAGCAGCGCGACACTGTGTACCCTGCTAATAAATCCAACAAAGAAGAAAAACGTGACACAGTCAACAAAGAGCAGCGATGGAAGACATCCAGCATTTCTTCCTCTTTGTGATTTCCATGTGTCTCTTTGATACAAAGTGCAATCAAGTTTGGTTTCAGAGAAGTCTGTGTGCTGCCAGGAGAAGTACAGCAGCCACTGTTGCACAGGAAGTGACGATTCTTTTGACCAATCAACGGTCTGCAGTGTCGTAGCTCCACCTTCCAAGGTCAGATCGATTTAGTCTGGCAGCTCTACAGAAGGGTGACAAAAAGTAGGATGGCGTGTCTCGGTTATTTGGGGGGTCTGTCCTGGGATTAGTCAGTGGAAACGCTGTAAAATGTGTGCTGTCCTGAGATGAACCAAACTGAACTGCTTCGTGGAAATGGCGCTATAGAGCTGTGTCTCAGTTGTAGAGTCATCGCCTCCCAACTGGAAGCTGGGGTTTTGATTCCAGCTCTTGTGGTCCCATGCCGAAGCATCTTTGAGCAAGACACTGAACCCTGAATTGCTCCCACTGTTGGTCAGTGGTGTATGGATGAGGGTGAATGTGATAGACAAGCAGTGACGAGAAAAGCATAACACCTAAATTCCACCGCATGCGCCGCGCCACGCCGCGCTACACCGCGCCACACCGCGCCACACCGCGCCACTCAATCCGGAGGGGGAGGGCTGGTCCTTGGAGAGTCACAGGCTCTCGTGTAAATAGCGATATCACATGATCACCATCCACTCCCATAACTTTTTATATGTCAGTCCACACCTTGTCCTTTCTGCCTGTATCCTTATAAAAAGGATGTTTGGGATCATACAGAATGTTGAACTCCTCAACTTCCAAGATCAGCTTCTCTTCATCCATGCCTTTGTGTTGCGTCTGGGACCCTCTGACCGACGGTTTACCTGATGCATGTGCCTCCAGATGTGACGTATTTATAACATAGGGGGGAAATTTACATTCGAGAGTTCGTGCATTGTGTTTTATTTGGAATCTTCCGGGTCCTTCACACAGTGACTTCCTGTCTAGTGCTTTCTTATCAACAGTGAATTTAGGGGGTTTGGAAGCGGCCACACAGAAAATAGACCTGAAGCGTATTTCTCGCACCTGGGCGCGCACCTTCGCTTCAGCAGCGCTTGCAGTGGAATTTGCCAGATAGATTACAATGGAATCCAAGTTCTCCGCAAGGGCACAACGCTGCGCTGCAATAGGAGAGGACATTGGATAGAGTAGGATGAGAGTGAGGAATGACGTGCAGGAAACTGGCCACAGGTTGAATTGGAACCTGGGCCACCTTTACGGGCCTCATGGGACGGGACCTCGTCCGCTAGGCCATCTATGCCCTAGGTAATTATAAAATTTTATTTGTCATGAGTCAGTACCATACGATATGATAGTTATGATAAAATACAACACAATTTGTCTCAATCTGACACCATTCAAAGCAGAATGATACAGTATAGTCTGGTTACAATATGCTAGAAGATGCAAAACCAGCTCAGATTTATGAAAGAGAACGATGAAAATCAAAGGCTAGAGAAAACTGAAGTCCACCAGTGCATTGTCACTGATATACATCAGGAAACAGGTAATCAGTGAAAAGAGAAAATTATGGAGGGAAAGATTTTTTTAAAAAAATCTTGTGTGTTTGCAATTTTCTGTGAATAACTTGTTAACTCTTTCTTTGGATCAGTTTTATTGGCAGGAGAATGACGACTGGCTTAATGGTGTTTTCTCGATGTGATCTGGATTTTGCATGCATTTTTCCCTTTCAGAGGAGATTATTCTCATCATCTTGTCATGTTAAATAAAACACTCTGTTTACTGACATCATCCTCTGCCTCAGTCATGAGAAACCGTGGCTGATTATCTCATAGCCATAAAATGTAAATGGAGCCATTTCCATCATACGTGCCTGTTTCCTTTTCCGTCCCTCCTTAATGGAAAATGTTTCCTGTTTGAAGTTTAGCAAGCACATTTTAGACTAACAAGAAATATGATGAAACAGCCTCTGAGCGTCTCTCAGTCTTTACATCTGAATATGACAGAGTGTTAATACTCTCAGATTTAAAAATTCATGAGGGAGAATCACAGAAACAAAGTGCGAGAAGCAAAGAGATACGACTGGACACTAATGAAGATGTATGTTACCAATACACTCCTGTGTGTTGTGTGTGTGTGTGTGTGTGTGTGTGTGTGTGTGTGTGTGTGTGTGTGTGTGTACTTTGGGAGAATGGACTTCATAGGGATTTAAATTGCCGCTAAAATAACCCGATAAATGCCAGTAGAAAAAAAATGAAATTACACTTGTCAGTTTCGATTTATTCAAACAGTAAAATCTCTATTGCTCCATCATCCCTGTCATGTCTGTGAATCTATCTGCCATTACCACATCCTCCTCACTCATAAATTATCCTCTGGCAGCAGTTTTAATGTGCGATTGTATGAAACAAATGAAATAATATAAACCAAATGTGAGTTTCCCTACGTTTGAAAACTCCCAGGCAAAGGTAAAAACAGCCCACCGCAGAAATGTGGACATGAAGTGAAGAGATATCTACTGTGACTTTTTATTAAGAGCAGGGATTTAATTTAAGCCACATGTCAACATCAGAGCCAGATTTATATAAAAACAGCCAAACATGCTGCATGTCTCCATCCAAAGGACAGACAAAGACAGATACAAGCATGGTACCATGTAAAAGGGCTGTTTTATTCTAAGATGAAGTGGTAAACATATTTAAAGGGGCTGTGAAGACTTTTAGGTGCTCTTGCGAAAAAAAAAATCTCATTTCTAGATATATGCCTGATCATACTCCACAAGTTAAATGAGATCATCAGCACCAAAGTAAGTTATTTCTTAATGCTATTAAATGCAGGCTGGGTACCAAACTACAGGAAGAACTGAGTTTACAAAGTTTGCTAGTTGCCATGTTTCAAACAATAGCTCCACATAACTCCAAACAAATACATGACCTTGTCTTGAACAAACAAAAGTACCGCTAAAAAGATCTGCTCTGATTTTATTTGCTTCAAAACAAACGCATGCCTTGGTAAGAGGCCTGTCCTCATGGCAGTGGGTGTAAGTGCTCATGGGAATCGGAGTCTTTCCCCCATGAAAATAGAAAACCCAGGTAGTCCTAACAGTCCTTTTAAGAAATAAATTCATACTTCTTATTTTATGAAATCTTTTGAAGTGGCTTAGAAATTTATGTTTTTTGCGAGGGTGTATATCCTGCTTCATTAGTAAAGGACACATGATTTATTTTTTGTGATTTTGTGGTGCTAAAAATTGTAGTTCCTCAATGGTTCATTGGAGGCTGGCTCCCAAAGTGATGGAAACCACACAAACACTATTCAGGAAACAATTATTACTGAAAAAATAAAGAGTTTTACATCCAGACACATGAAAAAAAAAAACTAATTTGTTCAGCAAACATTTTTAAGTCCGATTAGATTCATGACAAACTTGACTGAGTGAAAAGGCTTAAAACTCAACCCCAACTCATTGCTTGTGACTGGGTTTAAGTAAGAATTGGTTACGTTTTTTTTTTTTTTTTTTTTTTTTTGAATCACTGAGTATTTAATACTTTATTAAAATTAAAATGATCTCATTCAGAACTAAAACATTTTACACATTTTTGCTGGTACCTGGTTATGATACAGAAACCCAACAGTCGGTGGCTGTAGTGCCACTTAAAGGAGACATATCACACAAAATCCACTTTCATATGTTTAACTGACAGAAAAGTGTGTCACTGGCTCGTCTACAACACCGCCTAAAATGAAAAAGATCCACCCACCCCCTTCTTTGAGAGCCCCTCTTTTCTGAAAATCTCTCCTCTGAGAGCTGTTTTGAAAATACAGCCCAAAATTATGTTATGTTGGGCTACACACATCCCCAGAATGGATTGATGCTTTCATATCTGGCAGTTTTTTTGTTTGTTTGTTTTTGTAGTAAAGTTATCATGGTAACCAAGCACTTGGGCTACAGGTTACTTCCTGAAGGGGCAGGGTAAACCCAAGCTCATTTGCATATTCTGTTCCAGAGGAATAGTGAAATAGAGGGATTTTCAGCAGGCCTGAATTAATGATCATTCTGTTTTAACCCTGTTTTTAACCTCAATGATTAACAGGAGAAGAAGAAAGGTGACTGAATCAAGCAGCTAAAGAAGAAGAAAGCATTAACCAGAGTCGCTGGAAATACAGATAAAGAGCTTTGAGATTCAGAGACAGAGAAGATTGCAGAGACTGGGCATGACTGTAAAATGACAACAAGCCCACCATGCTGTGTCTTTACAAAAACACCGGCATACATGTCAAGAGTCGCGACCGATGCCTGCTAACAGCAACCTTTCTTCTTGGCGTTGGTTCATGCGAATGCCACACAAACTTTTATTAGTTTGAATTAACATGGAAAGTGTCCCAGGTGTGAATTTGCGGCTAATGTATAGATGCTTACAGCAAGCCTCTAATCCACATTGGAAAAACAGTGAGGGGGTAACCAGTAATCCCCAAACAGATTCCAGTTTCAAAGTGCCTTAGCTGGAAATGCCTTTCCCTAATATAAGTCTTTATGACAGCAGAAATCTCTGTCTTGCTGTTTGTTTACTCATTTTTAACAATTTATTTCTGACATATATTTTACAAGACTACTTTTGCATGTTGGAGTTTTTTCACACTTACCAACCAAGAGGGATGGAGAGAGATCGGGATCTACAGAGACAGAAAGAGACATCTCTGTTACTAGGGACAAATAGCTGAGTTCAAGACAGATCCCTATGCAGGTTGATTGTGCATTCAGAGATCTGGGTCCATATGCATATTCAGTCATTAAACAAACAGGGTCTTTAGTCCTAACACTCTGTTATGGAACGGCCCGTTTGGCTGCAGTGTTAGCCGCATGCACGACTGGAAATAATCGGCCAGTTAAGTAATTACACCATGAAAGCAACACAGGTGCAGTTTACGTCATAATTAAGGGGAACCCCCCCATCAAAAAAATTAAAACTGTGCATGCCTGCCACTCAAAAACAGTGATTAACCTGGCGAGCGGTAACAGTGTGACAGAGATGATCAAGAAAAACATTTTTCAGCTGGAGAAATGGAGATTATATAACAAGAATACACATGGACGAACAACTGTTGGCCGTGAGTCAATCAGGTAGAAAAAAATAAAGAGAAAGAGAAAGTTTGGTGATCTTGAACACAGTAGATGTGTGTGGTGTTTCTGAGCCCACAGTAGAAAACCTCAAAAGTAAAATCAGTAATATGAAAGCTGCTTTGTGGAACAAGTGCTGCAACCCAGATGTATAAAAGCAAAGAGCGAATCAAACTTTTAAAACTGATGACAGCGAGCCTCGCAGGTTTGAAACTTCAGTTGTCTCCCTTATCTCATCTGTTCACTAAAAAATGTATGCCCTAAATATAAAGTTGCTGTATAGCTATACATTGCCACCCTTTCAAAGTATTGTCCACTGTCTTTGCATATTTGTCTAAAATGATCACACATCACGCCATGTCCGCCCTCAAACAGCCGAACAGGCGCTGTAATCCTGATTGGGCCTGTAATGGTGGGGTCTGCCTCCATTAATTTTAAGGCTCTTTTTGGCCGTTAACCTGGCTCATGCATACCGCGAATCAACTTTTTTTTCGCCGTCAGTACAATAGGTCTGTTTTTCCCACTAATGGCCTGTTATGCATACGTGCCTCGAACATTATGTCATTATTATCTGACAGAACTATTGCTCAAGATCAGTGGCAGCTCAGGGACATGCATGACTCCATCATTTCGAAGCGTCTCTGGATGGACCTTAGTTTTGGGCGTCACAGTGTCACATTCTTTAAATGACCTGCAACAAGCAACAAATGTTTACCTCTGTGAGTTCCTCCCTGCTCTGCATGTTTTAAACGTTCTGGTGCAATGTGCAGGGCAATGAGGGAGGAAAACTAGGTCTGTGGTGCTGCAATGCTTCTTTAAAAAAAAAATAAAGTAAAGAAAAGCTGACAGGGCAGAAAAAGCAGCACTCTGATCCATATTCATACTTCCATTCATTTTACCAAGAACTCTTCTCAACTGTTGATTCACTTTGAAGAATCACTCGTTGGTTTTCAGGAGCGTGAGCAGTTGGTTTTCTTTGCATAATTATACAGTTACTCTGTAGGGTTTTCCTGTGGCAGTGTGGGTGTGGTTTGTGAAGAAGAAAACACTCACACAACTACACTCTAACACTCACACACACTCACAGGTGACTTCGCTACGCACACACACATGCTCCAAACCCTGCTGCTCAAATTACACATTCAGTTTAAGGGCTCGTTTTTCATTAACCTGTATTTGTCTGGGTTAAGCTGGCTGAGCAAATGTGCTGTTTTTCATTACTTTCTGTTCACACACATTCACACCTGTGAGCCTAGCTAGCAGAAAAAAAGAATCAGACATCTTTATTTCAAGAAACAGCCTGTTTACTTTCAGTTTCGGTTTTCACAGGAGTCTAAAGAAAGACAGAATGAGCTGAGGGTGAATCTCGTGACATGAGCAGATGGATGCAGCTCCAGTCTTTATTTAAAAATTCTGAAGGCATCCACATCAACTAATTATTTAAGCAATCAGGGAGTTAGCTCATGATTTTATCTCTCCCCCTTTCTCCTGAGTTTAATTAACTCATATTTGCATTGCATTCATGTAACAAGAACTTTGCTAAGATAGTCCTAAGGTGTAGAAAAGTTCTACATAAACCATAATTTTAATCTCTCGTGGCTCCCCTGGTAACTTTTGCTTTTGAAAGTGAAGCTCTGTACTGAAACAAAACACTGAAGTTTACAACTGCACAACTTAGAAGTATTTCCTTAATTTCATTCAGGGGTCAAAGAAAAGCAGCTGCTTGTTTTTAACTAGTATCAGGTCTGTTTCTGGACTGCATTGATGATTGTAACTAAGCTAACATTAGCTTGTTTTGTGGTGAAATGACCGTCCCCTGAAGGTTTCTTGAGATTTCAGCTGAGTTGTTGTGAGGCATAAAGTTAACTTTTGATATGTATGTCATGACTCATGCATGATACCGTGTTCTTGTTTTTGCACATCAGAGGCAAACGGTTGTGATTTTGAGCAGCTAATGATTCATGCAAAGGCACTGCAGACACTACACAAAGACCCATAGGCATTTAATAAACTCTTTTGATCTTTAAGTGTTGTGTGAGAAAACTTTTTTAAGCCCAGCCTGTGTGACATCATTTTTTTATTATTATTATTATTTTAACAAATATCTGTTAAAAGAAATAAGAAATTTTTAAAAAGTTCAGTTTGTCAACATTTCTATCTAAACTTTTTGAGCTCCTTTCATTATTAGCAGTTCCTAACCAGTGCAACATACAAACCAGGGTGATTGCTATGACTATAATAATTATATTTTACATTAAAGATAGAGTATTGTGTTTTTTCTTCTTTTTTCTTTTTTAATGATTAACACTGTCCCTCTGGAATACCTGTTGTAGCTTTACACAATTAAGAGCTTAAAAAAAAAAATGAAATCCCTATTTTTCTCAAACTTTTGTTGTCGTTGTTTTTTCAGCCTCTGCATTAAGCGTTGTCTCTTTAAGGCTACCTGCTCCACAAACCCCCCAACCTCTGATTGGCCAGCCCCCTGGAGGCCAGTCAGGGGCATGGCTTCATCTTTGAGGCCTGCTTCTCCAACTGTCATGAGCCAGTGAGGGGATACTCATTGGATGACCTCGTCATTTCTACAGGTTGCCTAAAGATCTCATGCTTTTTCTTACTAAGGACTATTTTGAGCAGTTTGCAGATTCAGGAATTTCTACAGATACTAATACGCGGCAGTTTGAAAATTAGCACATGTAGCGTAAACATCCAGTTCTGTTACCTCATATCTATGTTTAAAATATGGGCAAGCATAAAATCCCCTCTTTAAAGCACATAAACAGAGTAGTAATTCTGACATTTCCGCTTGCGCACCGGTTTGGGTAAAGTCTACACACAGATCATCTTCCAACTTTGAGTCTATACTACTTTTTACTTCTGACTAAAGATGTCAGACTAGCTTAATGCTACCTGGTAAAAAAAAAAAAATGTATACATTTAGCATTGAAACCCTTCATGTATAACTTAGTTTTACAGAAATGTGGCCAAAAATATACATATGGCAACCTTTTCTTTCCTGAGGCTCAAAGCTAAATAAAAAAATTCTGCTGACTCATCATAAATGAGAACGTGCTCC
This sequence comes from Halichoeres trimaculatus, assembly GCF_033239565.1. Lineage (NCBI taxonomy): Eukaryota > Metazoa > Chordata > Actinopteri > Labriformes > Labridae > Halichoeres > Halichoeres trimaculatus. The sequence goes on from NW_027437192.1 coordinate 13,012,508, forward strand.
AAAGGAAACAGCGGCATCAGTAATATCAGAGGTTTTCCCTTAGAGCAGATCAATATCATTGTAATGAATTGGTACTTTCTCTCTCTGACACACACACACACGCACACACACACACACACACACACACACACACACACACACACACACACACACACACACACACACACACACACACACACACACACACACACACACAGGTATTTTTATGTGTAACTGGATCTAATTAAGCTGCTCTGATGGGAGAAACCTGACAAAGTGACCTGTGCTGGTTTGAGTCATTTGGTTTGTACCAGGTGAAAAGGACTAAGTCAGGGATAGTTGGTGTGTGTGTGTGTGTGTGTGTGTGTGTGTGTGTGTGTGTGTGTGTGTGTGTGTGTGTGTGTGTGTGTGTGTGTGTGTGTGTGTCAGAGGAAGCTCTAGGGGATGTACCTGCAGTTTCCTGCTTCTCTCTGTTGCTTCCTTTAAAAAAATCAATTCCAGCTGCAGCAGAGCTTCTCGGCTCTTCCTTTCCTCCTGTCCTTTGCTCTCTAACACACTCCTCCTTTTCTGCTCTTTCTTTTGAATTAAAGAGGCATAAAAGTTTGAAGTTAGCCCCACATTTTCTATTTTCTCTTGCTTTACAAGTCAATGCTTAAGTTATTGATCTGAAATGCAACATTACAGCTAGAGGCCAGTTTATAGTGATCATGTTTATTGAACACAACATTGATATTATCCAGGCCTCAAGAAAAGTACATTTTAGTCATGTTTTCATTTAGATTATATAAATACTCATCAGCAGGCTTAAAATATATTTTTTACTTGGTAAAGGCGCTGTCATGGCAGGATCACGCTCTAATTTTTTTGTTTTTGAATTTGAAATAAATCTGCCGAAACCTCCAAAAACACAAGATTCCCAAGTCTACCAGGTTCATGGTTTATCACCCAAGACTTAAAGGGCCTGTGTCCACTGGTTTGCACTAGCAGCTCCCATTTTTCATATAAAGCCATTGCAGTTAAATGCTTTCAGCACTTAACCATGAAAGTAACATATGAATGCTCTGTTTGACTATTTCTTTTAGTTATGTCAACAAACCTGTGCCATCATTACAGACCTATGAAATACAACCTTACCTGTCTCTTAATTGACCTATGGCTAAGTATAACCTTCAGGTATGATAAGCCAATCACAGTGTGTTAAGCCATCCCCATACACTCATACATTATCTGCCAGGACGTTCATGGGCATGCATCGCTAAAAGTTTGTTTTCATTGGGTCAAAGAGGAATTTCTGAGATTTTGATTTTTTTTTAAATGTTCAAACAGTGTTTATGCAACTCCAACACAAGGTATCCTGAGAGACTGGGTGATAAGGTGTATTTTTTACCCTTTCCTACGCCACATCTTCAGCGAGAAAAGTGTCTTCTTTGGATAAAGTTGACCACAAAATCTTATTTGAGGCAGCATATTGTGACTTTGGTGGAAAGAAATACAAAGTTATTTTTAACATCTCTAGCATCAGCTAACGTAAGCTCTGAGCTGTTGTCCATCATGTCACCCATCTTTGTTTGGAGTTCATTGGTCCATTTAGTTCAAGTTTTTGTATTTTGATTGGACATCATTGTGAACAACAACAATGCTGATCCTCTTTTGTCTGAGATGGTGACAGCAACGAGATGCGGTTTATCATGTTTGCACTTGGATCTGTAAATTTTTGCTTTTAACTGAAGCTTTTTTTTCAACCCTGTAAGCAATGAGATTATCACTCCAATGCGTAGTTAACACCCTTCCAGTGACTTCTAGATGTTATGTGATCTTTCCGGCTCCAAAAAGCATCAATGGCCTCCTGCAAAATGTCCCCTACTGTGACACCTACCAAAGGGCCTGTCATTGAGGGTCCGTTTACACGACAACGGTTTTAGGGTGAAACGCAAAGTTTTGTTGCGTATCAGACTCGTGTTTACACAGAAACGGCGTTTCAGCCGACCTATGACGCAAACTTTTGAAAATGGCCTCCAGAGTGGGATTTTTCTGGAACGGTCCCGACACCGTTGCCATGTAAATAGTAAGCTGGCATTTCCAGTGAAAACGCTGACGTCACACTCCACCTTGCGCACGTGCATACAACAGGACAACAGTACCATTGTTATGATCATTGCGGACTACCGTGTTGTGCTTGTGCTGCTCAATCTGGTGACTGTCTTTCAACAAAATGTGCATCTTTTACTCCACTTTTTGACTTGGTATTCCCCAATACACCAGATGACTGGCTCAACTCTACTTTGATGGAGATCTCCTAAAAGCGGCTTCTGGACAAGACAGTTATAGCACCACCTACAGGCCTGGCATGCTAACTACAGCGTTTTCAGTCCATCACCGTTTCCATGTAAACGCAGTTTTTTTTTCACAGCGTTTTAGCGTTTTCAGATGAAACGTTGTGTAAATGGGGTCTAAATGTTCATCGTTTGCTCATATGATTGGAAGGGGTGTGGCTTTGCTATAGGGCCTGACTTCGGGCATGCCTGGTCTCGTTAAACTCCCCAAACTTGGCCATGTCTTTCTTCATCTGTCCCATCCAATAAAAATGAAAAAAATCCAGACGTTTTCTTTTAAAAGCCATTCCTCAATGTCTAACGGATGAGAAGTAGCCCTAAAATGGGGATGCTATAGAAAATATGCTGCTGGTGGACACAGGCCCTTATTCTCAGAGAGTCAGTGCACCTTTTTTAATATCTTCTGTTTGTTTCCTCTGTTGCTTTAACTTGATCCCCTTGGCTGTATTTGCACGCTGTACACTTAAATCTCCTTTTTATGTATATGGGTTGTCTTCCCCGTCCCTCAGGCCTATATCTGTCTCCCTCTACAAGCCACAGCGGGTTCATAAATTGCTATAAAGTCAGCTTGTATTGCCTAATTTTATGGTGAGAAGTGTGTCCTGGCTTTAAAAAACTTCACAGCTGCAACAAGCAGACACAGTTTTAATTCATTTCCTGGTTTAATCTAATTCTCTTTGTGAGTTATGCAGTAAAAACATAATAAGCAGGATTAAATGAAGACAACACCTGAACGCTGCCTTAAACAACTTTACTGTGTAATGATTTTTCAACACACCTTCGTCCCAAAGCAAGCTAACAAAGTGTTCCCAGGCCAACTAAGAAACTGTAACTCTGGCTTAACAGGCACAAAACAGCTGACACTATGACACACACACACACACACACACACACACACACACACACACACACAAAGACAAGCACGCACACATGCACAGCAGTATATTACTGGTCCACCAGGGAACCAAACTGCTTACAGGACACACTGCTGGAAGTCCTAATGACCCAAGGTGATTGTGTGTGTGTGTGTGTGTGTGTGTGTGTGTGTGTGTGTGTGTGTGTGTGTGTGTGTGTGTGTGTGTGTGTGTGTGTGTGTGTGTGTGTGTGTGTGTGTGAATGTGTGTGTGAGGTGAGAAAGAGAATATAAGCACAAAAAATTGTTTCTATGGGTTTATTTCCTCACAAAAATAAGTTGTGTGTTTTTTCATATCTGCTTTTAAGTTTGTTTCACGCAGGTCTCTGAACACAACATACAAACAAGCGTGTGTGTGTGTGTGTGTGTGTGTGTGTGTGTGTGTGTGTGTGTGTGTGTGTGTGTGTGTGTGTGTGTGTGTGTGTGTGTGTGTGTGTGTGTGTGTGTGTGTGGGGCATGTGCAGAGATCAATAAAGCTATAGCAGTAATAAGCTAGCTCGGCTCTTGTGACAGTATTGCAGCTGTCTCTGGAGAATTAATGTGTATTCTACTTCAACAGCACAATTCAGGCTTGCTTTATTTGCCTGACACTTTTTACATGAAGTGAACACGCACAACACACACACACAAACTATATATAAATACAAACTATATATAAATACAGTGGGGAAAATAAGTATTAAACGTGTCAACTTTTTTCTCATCACATTTATTTCCAAAGATGCAATGAAAAAAAAAATTCTACCAGACATTGGTATTTATTTAAATTATCCACACATGAAAAGAAATAATGACGTTCATGTCCATAAATAATGATTATATGGAATTTAGTGTGATAACACAGGAAAAAAGTATTGAACACGCTAACTGAGACTCATCTAATACTTAGCGGAGAAGCCTTTGTTGGCAATGACAGCTTCCAGAAGCTTCTTGTATGTTTTAACTAATGGCCCACACTGCTCAGGTGTGATTTTGGCTCATTCCTCTGCGCAGATTGTCTTTAAATCTTGAATATTCTTTGGTGCCCTCTGGGGAACCCTTTCTTTAGTTCTTTCCTCAAATGTTCAATTGGATTTAAGTCAGGTGATTTTTTTAAAAAACCATTTGAGAGAAAACTTTGCTGTGTGCTTTGGATCGTTGTCCTGCTGGAAGGTCCAGCCACGTCTCATCTTCATCATCCTGGTGGATGGCAGCAGATTCATATCAAGAATTTCCCCATACATGGCTCCATTCATTGCTTTGTCAATTATATGAAGTTTGCCAACACCATGAGATGAGAAACAACCCCATGCCATGATGCTTCCACTTCAAACTTCACTGTGGTATTGTGATTTTTGGGTGATGTGCAGTGTCATTTCTCCTCCGAACATGGTATGTAGTATGACAGCTGAAAAGTTCAATTATGGTCTCATCTGACCAGACAACATTCTCCCAGTATTCTACAGGCTTGTCAAGATACTGTTTAGCAAACTTTAAACGAGCTTCAGCATGCCTTTCCTTGAGGAATGGAGTCTTGCAGGCTGTGCGTCCATATATAACTGATCTTACCTTCAAATTCTTAAAATAATGGTCTATTATTGGTGTGGTGTATTTTGTGTTTGAAAGCAGTTTTCATTGTTTAATATGACAGTGATTTGACCCACCTGCTAGCCAGAATGAATAAGAATTGGTGATATGTCTGTAGATACCATTCTAGCTCTTTTTCCTCCTACATACTTCATTGTATATGTTTACAGTACTATGTTTGACTGATGCAAGACAGAGTGAGATATGTCACCAGAAAACGTTGCTTTAAAGTTGCAAGAAATGTATGAATAAACTGATCGAAAGTAAAGTTTTGAGGGATCCAAAATGGACACAATCTAAAAACTTCTCACATGAGCAAAAAAATCATCAGAAAACTATTTTACACAAATTATCTTAGAAATAAACAACTCTTCATTAATGTGAACGTAAAAGCATTTTCTCTCAGTGTTGGATTATTGTATACTCTGAGCAGCTTAACGGTTTGGTCTGTGTCTTAGGAGAAAAGCCAAGCTACAACTTTTATCAGAGTTTTCTGGCAATCCTCTTGAATTTAGAAAAAAAAATCCACTAAAAGTCCTTGTATTATATATGCATGAGTGTGTTAATGCACTCACTTTTCTGAATTTATTGAACCTCATGCAAGGTCAAACATTAACAGTGCAGTGTGTGTGTGTGTGTGTGTGTGTGTGTGTGTGTGTGTGTGTGTGTGTGTGTGTGTGTGTGTGTGTGTGTGTGTGTGTGTGTGTGTGTGTGTGTGTGTGTGTGTGATGTGGTCTCTTGTTCCCATTTGTGTGGTTGTTTATCCAGGTTGAGCAACAACTTGTAAAGTCAAATTTAGGGATAAAATTCAGAGGTTTGAGACATGCAGACCTAGAGAGAACACAAACACAGGGATCATAAATCTTACACGCATCAAACTGGATTCTCCTAAAGATAGAAAAGAGACAAAACAGGTGAATCAAAGTGATCCACTTTGTTACGTATCCATGATGCTTTCTACTGTGCCATCTTATGTATAAAATAGAGTAATACTGTACAGTAATATATTTTATACTGGTTACACTGGTATGCAGGATGCAGCTTACATTCTCAATGACAAAGAAAGTATTTCATCTCATCGCCATGAGATTTTACTTCGAAGATTTGGTTATGAAAACACAGCTCTGCCTAAGTTACAAAAAAAAAAAAAAACACAACAACAAAACAGTTAAAGGTAAATATTCTGAAGTTAAAAGTTAAAACTGTGATGGAGAATTTTAAATTTGAGTTATGTTGTGTTTCTGAGATTGAAAACATAACTTTGAGATAAAATACAAAAGGTTGACATTTTGAGATAAAAAGTTAAAATTTTAATGAAAAAAAGTGAGATAAATAATTGAAAATGTGAGACTTAACCGAAATTATGAGATGAAAAGTAGAAAATATGACGTAAAAGTTAAAAAGTCATATAAAAAGTTTTAAATATGAGATAAACAGTTAAAGGTCCAATAATATGCTACTTTTCTGTAGTTTATTATGGATCATTGATGTCTTCATGAAATGGTAGTAACATGTTTTGGTCCAAAAAGCCAATAAATCAAGCACAGCAGCATTGTTTCCAGGCTCTCATAGCCCCTCTGTTCAGAACAGTCTGATTTAGTGGGCGTGACCTTCATATGTAAATGAGCCACCGCTGATACTGCCCTGCTGTTCAGCGTCACTGAGAGCGGCGCCACGAGCTCTGAGTGCACAATGTTTAGAAAACAGCGAAGCTCGTTTACCGTACCATTACAGGCTAAAACAACAGGCTAACTGCAGCTAAAGTTAGCCTCCTGAAGCTAACACAGAGACAGGGGGGACACTGAGGAAAAGCTGTTACATCTGCTCCACAGCACACAACATTTAAAATACTCTCATTTCCAGGGTTCGAGGTTTGTTGGCGGATGGTTAATAATGCGCCTGGATTCAGGACCAGTCTATTCTCTAGCCCTCTGTTGTACTGTCCAAAGCTGGAAAAGCAGTCTGTGAAGTGACTAACACACACATGCACAGTTTTACTGAGTGTAGCTGGCACATTTCCTTGATAAATGAACTCTAGCCACTTAGTCTTGTCTTCTTCCGAGATGGGAAGCTTGTGCATGAAACTATGTAACTGTTTACAACCAAAAACAAAGCAGTGATGGCTCTTCAGCTTCGGCAGTGGGCGGGGAGGAGGTTCGGGGGTATCTGCTCAGGTGGACCAATCAGGTCAGACTTGCTCCTGATTGGTGAAAAAAGGGAATCATTGACGTCTACAAATCCCCAAAATCCAAACAGCTCGTTTCAGGTCAAGATTTTACATTCACAAGCACTACTAAGTACAGGTTTTGTAATCAAATATCACATTTTGTGGGCTGGGAGGAAAGCCAAAGACCCAAAACTTTCACTTAAATACTTAGTAAAGTGATTTTTGCATAATATGGGACCTTTTATAGAATAGTAACGTGTCTCAAGTATTCCATAAAAAGACCAAAACATGGCATAAGAAATGATAACAAAAAGAGCAATAACTTCCATTTAAAAAGTTAGACTCAAGTTGGTCTCACCTTTTAAATGTCGCCTTAACCTTTTCCTGCATGTCCCTTCCTGTTCTCCATATTTCCAAAGGCAAGAAGCCAAAAGAGAAAAAGATAAAATGTTCGAACTATGAGCAAAATGTCAGGATTGTGAAACCAAATATGTGTTTTATCTGTCTTTCTTCCACTGGCAGATGTGCTTCATCATCACCTATTGATGATATTTAAAATCATATTGTACCATATTGTAATGAAAACATGATTGAAGGTTTATTCTCTGGATTCACATTAACTTCAAGTAATTTTATGATGAGTGAGTTGAAGTCTGAAGTCAAGAGCTATGTTGAAAGAAAAGCTGGAATCAAAGGCTGGCTGAGTCCTGAGTACGGTAAACAGTCGTTAATGTTACACGGCTGACACCAGAGGTTACATCAGGGTGTGAGAAGTGGACTGACGTCATCACATAAAAGTGACAGGTGTGTCAGAATGAGTCACCCAGTGTGTGTGTGCTGTTTATCTTCCTTCAAGATAGAAGGGATAAATCCTGAAAAGTCCAACTTCAAATGATGTAGTGTGCCTCATTAGATGGAACAGTCACTTTATTAAAGACTTATATGGTGTGTGTGTTTTTATGAGAGGATTTGTGTTGTGAAACTTGAGTACGTATCAATGAATCTGTCAAATCTATGTAAGGCACATTTTTTAAGAAAAAATGATGCATACAAAAAAATGAAAAGAAAATTATCTTATCTTAAAAAGGAAACAGGAGTAAGTTTGGAAGCAGAAAACAAATTCATTAAGGGATTGACAGGATACTGTACACAAACGGATGGAGAGATAATATCGAGCAGCAAAAAAAGATGTGATAGGAGGAAAAAAGAGGGGCAGTGTGTGAGAAACAGGTGTTCACAAGCTGACACCTGTGAGATTAAATATACATAAGTGCTGTGACACAAAGGAGTGTAAAGCAGCATGCATGAAAGATTACATGTGTGTTTAAAAAATTAACACAGAGAGAAAATACACACACAGGCAGAAGAGATGATGTAAGGATGTGAAATTATTGCTCAAGGTATCTGATGGCCTCCTCTCCTCTCCTCTCCTTTCCTCCTCTTTCCTCAACTCTCCTCTTCATTCCTCCACTCTCCCCTCTTTCCTCCTCGGGCTAATCTTAGTCATGGCTCTGTCTGTGCGTGTGAAGGCGAGTCATCCGAGAGCAGGACAGTGGTTTATTAAAGGAAAACCATTAGCCGTCTGTTTTCTCCATGTTCCTTTTTACACACACACACACACACACACACACACACACACACACACACACACACACACACACACACACACACACACACACAACACACACACACACACACACACACACACACACACACACACACACACACACACACACACACACACACACACACAAGGCCACTGCTACTGGCCTATTGTTGCTTCCCTCTGCTTTTATCTCTCATAGAATATACATGATGCAGCCATTACTGCAGAGCGGAGAAGTGAGGACAGGACGGATAAAAGACTGAGAGAAGAGGAGAAGCACAGAAAAGATCCGGGGAAGAAAAGTTGGGGAGAAAAACGACAGGAAAGGAAGAAAAAAGGAGAGCAGATATCCCTGTTTGATGGCTCAGGGTTGATTCACTAAGAGTTTTGTCCACTGGATGTGAGCTGTTAGTGTCTCTAACTGCACAGATCTGTGCTGTGCTCCGCCATCCTGATGAAAGTTATTTGAACAGATTTCATCTACAGATATTTTTTGGTCATCAAGAGGTTGAATTGTTGTTTCTGTTTTTTTTTTTTAATTATTTTTCATCTGAATTTACTCAGGGCAAGTTACATTTCAAAAGACTTAACAGTGGTGTGCAAGAGGGGGGCATCCTCCCTCTTTGCCCAACTGTTGATAAACACAAGCTAAAGTGCCCTCTTTGGAGCCAAAACTCGCAAAAGTGCCCTCTTTAAAGCCAAAAAACACAAAAAATGTCCTCTTTGGAACCAATAAACACACTAAATGGCACTCTTTGAAACCAAAACACACAAAAAATATCCTCTTTGAAGCCAAAACACACACTTAATTGCACTTTTTTCGAGCCAAAACTCACACAAGTGGCCTCTTTGGAGCCAAAACACACAAAAAATGTCTTCCTTGGAGCCAAAGACAAGCTAAATTGCACTCTTGGGGGCCAAAACACACACTGAATTGCACTCTTTCGAGCCAAAACTCGCAAAAGTGCCCTCTTTGGAGCCTTAACACCTTAATGGCACTCTTTGGAGCCAAAAAGCACACAAAAGTGCCCTGTTTGAAGCCAAAAAAAGCGCGCTATAGTGCCCTTTTTCCAGGCTTATACTTACCCTTTAGTGCCGTCTTTGGAACAAATCACACTTTAAAATGCCATTCTTCTTGACAAAACATGGTAAACAGCCTTCTTTGGTGGCAAAAATGTGCACAGTATGTGTCTTTTTTCCTTGCAAACTACAAATGCAAAACACACATTTAAACAAACATCTAACAAGATGTTTAAAAAGGTTTAAAGCATTTTTTTTAATTCAGACAGCACACCAACCTTTATTTTTCACTGCCCTAACCCTCATAGTTTAGATTTCTGAGCTTAGAGATAAACAGTAAAAACCGTGATGGACAAAGACAGGGTTATATTTTTTTACAAAATGGTACTGAAATGGTTAAAAGAATTTAACTTCTCACTGAGGAGAAAGTTAAAATATTAAAGACATCCAGTACCTTTCATTTTCTGATGCAACCTGCTGAGTCTTGCTGTTCTGCTCTGCATCAAATACAGCAGAAAAAAACAGCCTGAAAGGTGAAACAATCTTCAGCATAATGCAACAGTGATCTTTTAAAACTTTATAAAAAAAACTGTGGAAAAATAAGATAATGAATGTTAAAATGTAAGGAAAATTTAAAGTTACATCATAGAGGTTTAAAAAAGTGTGATTGTTTTTGTTTTCAAGCTGTACTTTTGGTTGCTTTATTATGAGTTGATGCGTGGCATGTGTGCAGCATGTGTGCAGCATGTGTGCATTATGGGAGCTGAGTGTGTTGAGTGAGGCCAACGACCTCTCATGGCAAAAAAAATATGTTAGCACTGCTTTTACATTTCTGAACTCCAAGTAAGTGGAACTCAAAACTTTAAGTCACATTACATAGGTCCAAGTCCAAGACTTGAATCCCAGTTAAAAAAAAAAAAAAAAAAAAGAAACAAGAAAAAAGAAAACAAAAACAATAATAGAATAAAAAAAAAAATCAAATTAAAATAATAACAATAATTATAAAAGTGGAAGAGCTGTTTCAATTCTGAGTGAGTTAAAAGTCAACTGTACATGTTTCACAGATAATTGACAAAACAAACCGTAAATTAAACATGCTGAATGAGACTGCACATGAGTCATCTTTACTAATCCCACAAAAATACAAAAATGAAAAATCACTTAGAATCAAAATCCTATTTTTGCTTTACTCATATTTATTAATGTTTTTAGGTTTGGGCTTTTACACACACACACACACACACACACACACACACACACACACACACACACCGTGTTGCTGTGTGTTCAGTGCAGAGCACAGGAGACTGTTGCTGTTAAAAAATGCACATCCTGCTCTGTTGCACAAGCTGCTGCTGCATGGCAGACAAAGTGGGTCAGTCTACACACACTCATATTCACACACCGCACACACACACACACACACACACACACACACACCCACACACACACACACACACACACACACACACACACACACACACACACACACACACACACACACACACAGATGGATCACAGGGGACATTTGCAGACTTGCATTCATATGTTCTCTCCTAATGCCTCACACTTTCTCCACGCTCACACAGATTCACACACAGACACACA